>NW_027141724.1:1502500-2102500 GCF_036365525.1 Heterodontus francisci
GGATGTTCTGGAATCTCGTGTCTGGGGAACAATCGAGTTCCTCCACAACATTCTAACCCCGGTCATCCCATTTGTGCTGATTCTGCTGCTCAACGCTCTCACCGTCAGACACATTTTAGTGAGCAGCAGAGGACGCAGGAGACTCCGGGCTCACAGCAGTGGAGAGAGTCACAGAGACCCCGAGATGGAGAGTCGAAGGAAATCTATCATTTTACTGTTAGTTATCTCTGGTAATTTCATGCTGTTGTGGGCCCTGTTAATGGTGTATTCGATATGGAGGAGGATGTACTTGTTGGGTTATCGGTCTGTTTATCTCCCTCTGTTTCTGCAGGAATTGTCCTTCATGCTCCAGCTCCTGAGCTGCTCCACAAACACTGTGACTTACGCTGTGACCCAGACTCAGTTCAGAGAGCAGGTGAAGAATGTGCTGAAATATCCCTTTAATACAATTGTTAAATTAATTCAATAATCAGAGGAGGGGGAGGGGCCTGTCACCATGGAGACAGAGCGGGGGAGGGGACTGTCACCATGGAGACAGAGCGGGGGAGGGGCCTGTCACCATGGATACAGAGCGGGGGAGGGGCCTGTCACCATGGAGACAGAGCGGGGGAGGGGCCTGTCACCATGGAGACAGAGCGGGGGAGGGGCCTGTCACCATGGAGACAGAGCGGGGGAGGGGCCTGTCACCATGGAGACAGAGCGGGGGAGGAGACTGTCACCATGGAGACAGAGCGGGGGAGGGGCCTGTCACCATGGAGACAGAGCGGGGGAGGGAACTGTCACCATGGAGACAGAGCGGGGGAGGGGCCTCTCACCATGGAGACAGAGCGGGGGAGGGGACTGTCACCATGGAGACAGAGCGGGGGAGGGGCCTGTCACCATGGAGACAGAGCGGGGGAGGGGACTGTCACCATGGAGACAGAGCGGGGGAGGAGCCTGTCACCATGGAGACAGAGCGGGGGAGGGGCCTGTCACCATGGAGACAGAGCGGGGGAGGGAACTGTCACCATGGAGACAGAGCGGTGGAGGGGCCTGTCACCATGGAGACAGAGCGGGGGAGGGGCCTCTCACCATGGAGACAGAGCGGGGGAGGAGACTGTCACCATGGAGACAGAGCGGGGGAGGGGCCTGTCACCATGGAGACAGAGCGGGGGAGGGGCCTGTCACCATGGAGACAGAGCGGGGGAGGGGCCTCTCACCATGGAGACAGAGCGGGGGAGGGGACTGTCACCATGGAAACAGAGCGGGGGAGGGGACTGTCACCATGGAAACAGAGCGGGGGAGGGGCCTCTCACCATGGAGACAGAGCGGGGGAGGAGCCTGTCACCATGGATACAGAACGGGGTAGGGGCCTGTCACCATGGAGACAGAGCGGGGGAGGGGCCTGTCACCATGGAGACAGAGCGGGGGAGGGGCCTGTCACCATGGAGACAGAGCGGGGGAGGGGCCTCTCACCATGGAGACAGAGCGGGGGAGGAGCCTGTCACCATGGATACAGAACGGGGGAGGGGCCTGTCACCATGGAGACAGAGCGGGGGAGGGGCCTCTCACCATGGAGACAGAGCGGGGGAGGAGCCTGTCACCATGGATACAGAACGGGGGAGGGGCCTCTCACCATGGAGACAGAGCGGGGGAGGGGCCTCTCACCATGGAGACAGAGCGGGGGAGGGGACTGTCCCCATGGAGACAGAGCAGGGGAGGAGCCTCTCACCATGGAGACAGAGCAGGGGAGGGGCCTGTCACCATGGAGACAGAGCGGGGGAGGGGACTGTCACCATGGAGACAGAGCGGGGGAGGGGACTGTCACCATGGAGACAGAGCGGGGGAGGGGCCTCTCACCATGGAGAAAGAGCGGGGGAGGGGCCTCTCACCATGGAGACAGAGCGGGGGAGGGGCCTCTCACCATGGAGACAGAGCGGGGGAGGGGCCTCTCACCATGGAGACAGAGCGGGGGAGGGGCCTCTCACCATGGAGACAGAGCGGGGGAGGGGCCTCTCACCATGGAGACAGAGCGGGTGAGGGGACTGTCACCATGGAGACAGAGCGGGGGAGGGGCCTCTCACCATGGAGACAGAGCGGGGGAGGGGCCTGTCACCATGGAGACAGAGCGGGGGAGGGGACTGTCACCATGGAGACAGAGCGGGGGAGGGGCCTCTCACCATGGAGACAGAGCGGGGGAGGGGCCTCTCACCATGGAGACAGAGCGGGGGAGGGGCCTCTCACCATGGAGACAGAGCGGGGGAGGGGACTGTCACCATGGAGACAGAGCGGGGGAGGGGACTGTCACCATGGAGACAGAGCGGGGCAGGGGCCTCTCACCATGGAGACAGAGCGGGGGAGGGGCATGTCACCATGGTGACAGAGCGGGGGAGGGGACTGTCACCATGGAGACAGAGCGGGGGAGGGGCCTGTCACCATGGAGACAGAGCGGGGGAGGGGCCTCTCACCATGGAGACAGAGCAGGGGAGGGGCCTCTCACCATGGAGACAGAGCGGGGGAGGAGCCTGTCACCATGGAGACAGAGCGGGGGAGGAGCCTGTCACCATGGATACAGAACGGGGGAGGGGCCTGTCACCACGGAGACAGAGCGGGGGAGGGGACTGTCACCATGGAAACAGAGCGGGGGAGGGGCCTCTCACCATGGAGACAGAGCGGGGGAGGAGCCTGTCACCATGGAGACAGAGCGGGGGAGGGGACTGTCACCATGGAGACAGAGCGGGGGAGGGGACTGTCACCATGGAGACAGAGCGGGGGAGGGGCCTGTCACCATGGATACAGAGCGGGGGAGGGGCCTGTCACCATGGAGACAGAGCGGGGGAGGGGCCTGTCACCATGGAGACAGAGCGGGGGAGGGGACTGTCACCATGGATACAGAGCGGGGGAGGGGCCTGTCACCATGGAGACAGAGCGGGGGAGGGGCCTGTCACCATGGAGACAGAGCGGGGGAGGGGCCTGTCACCATGGAGACAGAACGGGGGAGGGGACTGTCACCATGGAGACAGAGCGGGGGAGGGGCCTGTCACCATGGATACAGAGCGGGGGAGGGGCCTGTCACCATGGAGACAGAGCGGGGGAGGGGCCTGTCACCATGGAGACAGAGCGGGGGAGGGGCCTGTCACCATGGAGACAGAGCGGGGGAGGGGCCTGTCACCATGGAGACAGAGCGGGGGAGGGGCCTGTCACCATGGAGACAGAGCGGGGGAGGAGACTGTCACCATGGAGACAGAGCGGGGGAGGGGCCTGTCACCATGGAGACAGAGCGGGGGAGGGAACTGTCACCATGGAGACAGAGCGGGGGAGGGGCCTCTCACCATGGAGACAGAGCGGGGGAGGGGACTGTCACCATGGAGACAGAGCGGGGGAGGGGCCTGTCACCATGGAGACAGAGCGGGGGAGGGGACTGTCACCATGGAGACAGAGCGGGGGAGGAGCCTGTCACCATGGAGACAGAGCGGGGGAGGGGCCTGTCACCATGGAGACAGAGCGGGGGAGGGAACTGTCACCATGGAGACAGAGCGGGGGAGGGGCCTGTCACCATGGAGACAGAGCGGGGGAGGGGACTGTCACCATGGAGACAGAGCGGGGGAGGGGCCTCTCACCATGGAGACAGAGCGGGGGAGGAGCCTGTCACCATGGAGACAGAGCGGGGGAGGGGCCTCTCACCATGGAGACAGAGCGGGGGAGGGGCCTCTCACCATGGAGACAGAGCGGGGGAGGGAACTGTCACCATGGATACAGAGCGGGGGAGGGGCCTGTCACCATGGAGACAGAGCGGGGGAGGGAACTGTCACCATGGAGACAGAGCGGGGGAGGGGCCTCTCACCATGGAGACAGAGCGGGGGAGGGGACTGTCACCATGGAGACAGAGCGGGGGAGGGGCCTGTCACCATGGAGACAGAGCGGGGGAGGGGACTGTCACCATGGAGACAGAGCGGGGGAGGAGCCTGTCACCATGCAGACAGAGCGGGGGAGGGGCCTGTCACCATGGAGACAGAGCGGGGGAGGGAACTGTCACCATGGAGACAGAGCGGGGGAGGGGCCTCTCACCATGGAGACAGAGCGGGGGAGGGGACTGTCACCATGGAGACAGAGCGGGGGAGGGGACTGTCACCATGGAAACAGAGCGGGGGAGGGGACTGTCACCATGGAAACAGAGCGGGGGAGGGGCCTGTCCCAATGGAGACAGAGCGGGGGAGGAGCCTGTCACCATGGATACAGAACGGGGTTGGGGCCTGTCACCATGGAGACAGAGCGGGGGAGGGGCCTGTCACCATGGAGACAGAGCGGGGGAGGGGCCTGTCACCATGGAGACAGAGCGGGGGAGGGGCCTCTCACCATGGAGACAGAGCGGGGGAGGAGCCTGTCACCATGGATACAGAACGGGGGAGGGGCCTGTCACCATGGAGACAGAGCGGGGGAGGGGCCTCTCACCATGGAGACAGAGCGGGGGAGGAGCCTGTCACCATGGATACAGAACGGGGGATGGGCCTCTCACCATGGAGACAGAGCGGGGGAGGGGCCTCTCACCATGGAGACAGAGCGGGGGAGGGGAATGTCACCATGGAGACAGAGCAGGGGAGGAGCCTCTCACCATGGAGACAGAGCAGGGGAGGGGCCTGTCACCATGGAGACAGAGCGGGGGAGGGGACTGTCACCATGGAGACAGAGCGGGGGAGGGGACTGTCACCATGGAGACAGAGCGGGGGAGGGGCCTCTCACCATGGAGAAAGAGCGGGGGAGGGGCCTCTCACCATGGAGACAGAGCGGGGGAGGGGCCTCTCACCATGGGGACAGAGCGGGGGAGGGGCCTCTCACCATGGAGACAGAGCGGGGGAGGGGCCTCTCACCATGGAGACAGAGCGGGGGAGGGGCCTCTCACCATGGAGACAGAGCGGGAGAGGGGACTGTCACCATGGAGACAGAGCGGGGGAGGGGCCTCTCACCATGGAGACAGAGCGGGGGAGGGGCCTGTCACCATGGAGACAGAGCGGGGGAGGGGACTGTCACCATGGAGACAGAGCGGGGGAGGGGCCTCTCACCATGGAGACAGAGCGGGGGAGGGGCCTCTCACCATGGAGACAGAGCGGGGGAGGGGCCTCTCACCATGGAGACAGAGCGGGGGAGGGGACTGTCACCATGGAGACAGAGCGGGGCAGGGGCCTCTCACCATGGAGACAGAGCGGGGGAGGGGCCTGTCACCATGGTGACAGAGCGGGGGAGGGGACTGTCACCATGGAGACAGAGCGGGGGAGGGGCCTGTCACCATGGAGACAGAGCGGGGGAGGGGCCTCTCACCATGGAGACAGAGCAGGGGAGGGGCCTCTCACCATGGAGACAGAGCGGGGGAGGAGCCTGTCACCATGGATACAGAACGGGGGAGGGGCCTGTCACCATGGAGACAGAGCGGGGGAGGGGACTGTCACCATGGAGACAGAGCGGGGGAGGAGCCTGTCACCATGGATACAGAACGGGGGAGGGGCCTGTCACCATGGAGACAGAGCGGGGGAGGGGACTGTCACCATGGAAACAGAGCGGGGGAGGGGCCTCTCACCATGGAGACAGAGCGGGGGAGGAGCCTGTCACCATGGAGACAGAGCGGGGGAGGAGCCTCTCACCATGGAGACAGAACGGGGGAGGGGCCTGTCACCATGGAGACAAAGCGGGGGAGGGGCCTCTCACCATGGAGACAGAGCGGGGGAGGGGCCTCTCACCATGGAGACAGAGCGGGGGAGGGGCCTGTCACCATGAAGACAGAGCGGGGGAGGAGACTGTCACCATGGAAACAGAGCGGGGGAGGGGCCTCTCACCATGGAGACAGAGCGGGGGAGGAGCCTGTCACCATGGATACAGAACGGGGGAGGGGCCTGTCACCATGGAGACAAAGCGGGGGAGGGGCCTCTCACCATGGAGACAGAGCGGGGGAGGGGCCTCTCACCATGGAGACAGAGCGGGGGAGGGGCCTCTCACCATGGAGACAGAGCGGGGGAGGGGCCTCTCACCATGGAGACAGAGCGGGGGATGGGACTGTCACCATGGAGACAGAGCAGGGGAGGGGCCTCTCACCATGGAGACAGAGCGGGGGAGGGGCCTGTCACCATGGAGACAGAGCGGGGGAGGAGACTGTCACCATGGAGACAGAGCAGGGGAGGGGCCTGTCACCATGGAGACAGAGCGGGGGAGGAGACTGTCACCATGGAGACAGAGCAGGGGAGGGGCCTGTCACCATGGAGACAGAGCGGGGGAGGAGACTGTCACCATGGAGACAGAGCGGGGGAGGGGACTGTCACCATGGAGACAGAGCGGGGGAGGGGCCTGTCACCATGGAGACAGAGCGGGGGAGGGGCCTCTCTCCATGGAGACAGAGCGGGGGAGGGGCTTCTCACCATGGTGACAGAGCGGGGGAGGGGCCTCTCACCATGGAGACAGAGCGGGGGAGGGGACTGTCACCATGGAGACAGAGCGGGGGAGGGGACTGTCACCATGGAGACAGAGCGGGGGAGGGGACTGTCACCATGGAGACAGAGCGGGGGAGGGGACTGTCACCATGGAGACAGAGCGGGGGAGGGGACTGTCACCATGGAGACAGAGCGGGGGAGGGGCCTCTCACCATGGAGACAGAGCGGGGGAGGGGCCTGTCACCATGGAGACAGAGCGGGGGAGGGGACTGTCACCATGGAGACAGAGCGGGGGAGGGGACTGTCACCATGGAGACAGAGCGGGGGAGGAGACTGTCACCATGGAGACAGAGCAGGGGAGGGGCCTGTCACCATGGAGACAGAGCGGGGGAGGAGACTGTCACCATGGATACAGAGCGGGGGAGGGGACTGTCACCATGGAGCAGAGCGGGGGAGGGGACTGTCACCATGGAGACAGAGCGGGGGATTGGACTGTCACCATGGAGACAGAGCAGGGGAGGGGCCTGTCATCATGGAGACAGAGCGGGGGAGGAGCCTGTCACCATGGAGACAGAGCGGGGGAGGGGCCTCTCACCATGTAGACAGAGCGGGGGAGGAGCCTCTCACCATGGCGACAGAGCGGGGGAGGGGCCTCTCACCATGGAGACAGAGCGGGGGAGGGGCCTCTCACCATGGAGACAGAGCGGGGGAGGGGACTGTCACCATGGAGACAGAGCGGGGGAGGAGACTGTCACCATGGAGACAGAGCGGGGGAGGGGCCTCTCACCATGGAGACAGAGCGGGGGAGGGGCCTCTCACCATGGAGACAGAGCGGGGGAGGGGCCTCTCACCATGGAGACAGAGCGGGGGAGGGGCCTCTCACCATAGAACATAGAACATAGAACATAGAACATACAGCACAGAACAGGCCCTTCGGCCCACAATGTTGTGCCGATCCTTTGTCCTCTGTCAAGGACAATTTAATCTATACCCCATCATTCTCCTTTATCCATATACCTATCCAAAAGCCTTTTGAAAGTCCCTAAAGTTTCTGAATCAACAACTTCCCCGGGCAAGGCATTCCATGCCCCGACCACTCTCTGGGTAAAGAACCTTCCCCTGACATCCCCCTTATATCTCCCACCCTTCAACTTAAATTTATGACCCCTTGTAACGCTTTGCTCCACCCGGGGAAAAAGTTTCTGACTGTCTACCCTATCTATTCCCCTGATCATCTTATAAACCTCTATCATGTCACCCCTCATCCTTCTCCTTTCTAATGAGAAGAGGCCTAGAATGTTCAGCCTTTCCTCGTAAGACTTATTCTCCATTCCAGGCAACATCCTGGTAAATCTCCTCTGCACCCTCTCCAAGGCTTCCACATCCTTCCTAAAATGAGGCGACCAGAACTGCACACAGTACTCCAAATGAGGCCTTACCAAGGTCCTGTACAGCTGCATCATCACCTCACGGCTCTTAAATTCAATCCCTCTGCTAATGAACGCTAACACCCCATATGCCTTCTTCACAGCCCTATCCACTTGAGTTGCAACTTTCAATGATCTATGCACATAGACCCCAAGGTCTCTCTGCTCCTCCACATGCCCAAGAACCCTACCGTTAACCCAGTATTTTGCATTCATGTTTGTCCTTCCAAAATGGACGACCTCACACTTTTCAGGGTTAAACTCCATCTGCCACTTTTCAGCCCAGCACTGCAACCTATCCAAGTCCCTTTGCAGACGACAATAGCCCTCCTCGGTATCCACAACTCCACCAACCTTTGTATCATCTGCAAATTTACTGACCCACCCTTCGACTTCCTCATCCAAGTCGTTAATAAAAATCACAAACAGGAGAGGACCCAGAACTGATCCCTGCGGCACGCCACTGGTAACTGGGCTCCAGGCTGAGTATTTACCATCTAAGACCACTCTCTGCCTTCTATCAGTTAGCCAATTCTTAATCCAACTGGCCACATTCCCCACTATCCCATGCCTCCTGACTTTCTCCATAAGTCTACCATGGGGGACCTTATCAAATGCCTTACTAAAATCCATGTACACCACATCCACTGGTTTACCCTCATCCACTTGCTTGGTCACCTGCTCAAAGAATTCAATCAGGCTTGTGAGGCAAGACCTACCCCTCACAAAACCGTGCTGACTGTCCCGAATCAAGCAGTGTCTTTCCAGATGCTCAGAAATCCTATCCCTCAGCACCTTTTCCATCAACCTGCCTACCACCGAAGTAAGACTAACTGGCCTGTAATTCCCAGGGTTGTTCCTATTCCCTTTCTTGAACAGGGGCACAACATTTGCCACCCTCCAATCACCTGGTACCACCCCCGTCAGCAGAGAAGATGAAAAGATCATTGCCAACGGCTCTGCAATTTCATCCCTTGCTTCCCATAACATCCTTGGATATACCCCGTCAGGCCCGGGAGACTTGTCTATCTTCAAGTTATTCAAAAACCCCAACACATCTTCCCTCCTAACGAGCACTTCCTCGAGCTTACCAGTCTGCTTCCCACCGTCCTCTTCAGTAATACACCCCTTCTCATTCGTAAATACCGAAGAGAAGTACTCATTCAAAACCTCACTTATCTCTTCCGGCTCAACACACAGTCTCCCGCTATTGTCCTTGACCGGACCTACGGTCCCCCTAGTCATCCTCATATTTCTGACATACGCGTAAAAGGCCTTGGGGTTTTCTTTTATCCTACCCGCCAAGCATTTTTCATGCCCTCTCTTAGCTCTCCTAATCCCTTTCTTCAGATCCTTCCTGGCCATCTTGTATCCCTCCAGAGCTATGCCTGTGCCCTTTTTCCTCAACTTTATATACGCATCCTTCTTCTTCCTAACAAGACTCTCAACCTCTCTTGTCAACCACGGTTCCCTCACATGACCATCCCTTCCCTGTCTGACAGGGACATGCTTATCAATGGCCCCTACTATCTGCTCCTTGAAAAAGTTCCACATTTCGACCGTGCCCTTCCCTGCCAGCATATGCTCCCAACTTATGCTCCTCAGTTCCTGCCTGACAGCATCATATCTACCCTTCCCCCAATTGTAAACCTTGCCCTGTTGCACATACCTATCCCTCTCCATTACCACAGTGAATGCTACAGAATTGTGATCACTATCTCCAAAGTGCTCGCCCACCAACAGCTCTATCACTTGCCCTGGTTCATTACCTAGTACCAAATCCAATATTGCCTCCCCTCTGGTCGGGCAGTCTACATACTGAGTCAGAAAAGCTTCCTGGACATACTGCACAAACACTACCCCATCCAAACTATTCGATCTAAAGAGTTGCCAATCAATATTTGGGAAGTTGAAATCCCCCATAATTACTACCCTGTGACTTCTGCTCCTTTCCAAAATCTGTTTCCCAATCTGCTCTTCCACCTCCCTGCTGCTATTGGGGGGCCTATAGAAAACTCCCATCAAGGTGACTGCTCCTTTCCTGTTCCTGACCTCAACCCACAGTGCCTCAGTCGGCAGATCCTCCTCGAAAATTCTTTCAGCAGTTGTTACACTATTTCTAACTAACAATGCCACCCCCCCACCTCTTTTACCACCATTCCTAATCTTATGAAAACATCTATAACCAGGTACCTCCAAAAACCATTCCTCCCCCTCACCTATCCACGTTTCAGTGATGGCCACAACATCGTAGTCCCAAGTGCCCATCCACGCCTTCAATTCACTCACCTTATTCCTGATGCTTCTTGCGTTGAAGTATACGCACTTTAACCCTTCTCCGTGCCCATCTGTCCTCTGTGACAGTGCTACCTTCCCCAATACCTCACTACACTCTTTGTCTTTCTGAGTGGACCCACTGGTCCCTGGATTACAAGTCCGGTTCCCATCCCCCTCCCAAACTAGTTTAAACCCTCCCGAACAGTACTAGCAAACCTCCCTCCCAGGATATTGGTGCCCCTCTGGTTCAGATGCAGCCCGTCCTGTTTGAACAGGTCCCATCTTCCCCAGAATGCAGTCCAATTATCCAAGAACTGGAAGCCCTCCCTCCTACACCATTCCTGCAGCCACGTGTTCAGCTGTGCTCTCTCCCTATTCCTAGCCTCTCTATCACGTGGCGCCGGCAACAAACCAGAGATAACAACTCTGTCCGTCCGAGCTTTCAGCTTCCAGCCTAACTCCCTAAACTCACTTCTAACATCTGTGCCACCCTTCCTTCCTACGTCGTTGGTGCCAATGTGCACCACGACCTCTGGCTGCTCCCCCTCCCCTTTAAGGATCCTGAAGACGCGATCACAAACATCACGGACCCTGGCACCAGGGAGGCAACAAACCATCCGTGCGTCTCGCCTGCGCCCACAGAACCGCCTGTCCGTACTCCTCACCATCGAGTCCCCGATGACTAGTGCTCTCCCATTCTCCCTCCTTCCCTTCTGAGCCACAGTGCAGGACCCCGTGCCAGAGGCCCGGTCACTGCAGCCTGCCCCCGATAGGCCGTCCCCCCCAACAGTATCTAAAACTGTATACTTGTTGTTGAGGGGAACGACCACAGGAGATCCCTGCACTGACCTCTTCCCACCTCTAACTGTTACCATGGAGACAGAGCGGGGGAGGGGCCTGTTTCCAATGTGACGGCGAGTTGGGGCGGGGTCTGTTTCCACGGTGACGGCGAGTGGAGGCGGGGTCTGTTTCCAGAGTGACGGGAATGTGGGCGGGGTCTGTTTCCAGGGTGACGGCGAGTGGGGGCGGGGTCTGTTTCCAAGGTGACGGGAGTGGGGGCGGGGTCTGTTTCCAAGGTGACGGTGAGTGGGGGCGGGGTCTGTTTCCAAGGTGACGGTGAGTGGGGGCGGTGTCTGTTACCAAAGTGACGGCGAGTGGGGGCGGGGTCTGTTTCCAAGGTGACGGGAGTGGGGGCGGGGTCTGTTTCCAAGGTGACGGGAGTGGGGGCGGGGTATGTTTCTAAGGTGACGGGAGTGGGGGCGGGGTCTGTTTCCAAGGTGACGGCGAGTGGGGGCGGGGTCTGTTTCCAAGGTGACGGCGAGTGGGGGCGGGGTCTGTTTCCAGAGTGACGGGAATGTGGGTGGGGTCTGTTTCCAGGGTGACGGGAGTGGGGGCGGGGTCTGTTACCAAGGTGACGGGAGTGGGGGCGGGGTCTGTTACCAAGGTGACGTGAGTGGGGGCGTGGTCTGTTACCTAGGTGACGGACTGGGGGCGGGGTCTGTTACCAGGGTGACGGAGTGGGGGCGGGGTCTGTTACCAAGGTGACGGGAGTGGGGGCGGGGTCTGTTACCAAGGTGACGGGAGTGGGGGCGGGGTCTGTTTCGAGGGTGACGGGAGTGGGGGCGGGGTCTGTTTCCAGGGTGACGGGAGTGTGGGCGGGGTCTGTTTCCAGGTGACGGGAGTGGGGGCGGGGTCTGTTACCATGGTGACGGGTGTGGGGGCGGGGTCTGTTTGTAGGGTGACGGGAGTGGGGGCGGGGTCTGTTTCCAGGGTGACGGGAGTGGGGGCGGGGTCTGTTACCAAGGTGACGGGTGTGGGGGCGGGGTCTGTTTGTAGGGTGACGGGAGTGGGGGCGGGGTCTGTTTCCAGGGTGACGGGAGTGGGGGCGGGGTCTGTTTCCAGAGTGACGGGTGTGGGGGCGGGGTCTGTTTCCAGAGTGACGGGAGTGGGGGCGGGGTCTGTTTCCAGGGTGACGGGAGCGGGGGAGGGGACTGTCACCATGGAGACAGAGCGGGGGAGGGGCCTCTCACCATGGAGACAGAGCGGGGGAGGGGCCTCTCACCTTGGAGACAGAGCGGGGGAGGGGAGTGTCACCATGGAGACAGAGCGGGGGAGGGGCCTCTCACCATGGAGACAGAGCGGGGGAGGGGCCTGTCACCATGGAGACAGAGCAGGGGAGGGGCCTCTCACCATGGAGACAGAGCAGGGGAGGTGCCTGTCACCATGGAGACAGAGCGGGGAGGAGACTGTCACCATGGAGACAGAGCGGGGGAGGGGCCTGTCACCATGGAGACAGAGCGGGGGAGGGGACTGTCAACATGGAGACAGAGCGGGGGAGGGGCCTGTCACCATGGAGACAGAGCGGGGGAGGAGCCTGTCACCATGGAGACAGAGCGGGGGAGGGGACTGTCACCATGGAGACAGAGCGGGGGAGGGGCCTGTCACCATGGATACAGAGCGGGGGAGGGGCCTGTCACCATGGAGACAGAGCGGGGGAGGGGACTGTCACCATGGAGACAGAGCGGGGGAGGGGACTGTCACCATGGAGACAGAGCGGGGGAGGGGCCTCTCACCATGGAGACAGAGCGGGGGAGGGGACTGTCACCATGGAGACAGAGCGGGGGAGGGGACTGTCACCATGGAGACAGAGCGGGGGAGGGGCCTCTCACCATGGAGACAGAGCAGGGGGAGGGGACTGTCACCATGGAGACAGAGCGGGGGAGGAGACTGTCACCATGGAGACAGAGCGGGGGAGGGGACTGTCACCATGGAGACAGAGCGGGGGAGGGGACTGTCACCATGGAGACAGAGCGGGGGAGGGGCCTGTCACCATGGAGATAGAGCGGGGGAGGGGCCTCTCACCATGGAGACAGAGCGGGGGAGGGGACTGTCACCATGGAGACAGAGCGGGGGAGGGGCCTGTCACCATGGAGACAGAGCGGGGGAGGGGCTTCTCACCATGGAGACAGAGCGGGGGAGGGGCCTCTCACCATGGAGACAGAGCGGGGGCGGGGCCTCTCTCCATGGAGACAGAGCGGGGGAGGGGCTTCTCACCATGGTGACAGAGCGGGGGAGGGGCCTGTCACCATGGAGACAGAGCGGGGGAGGGGCCTCTCACCATGGAGACAGAGCGGGGGAGGGGCCTCTCACCATGGAGACAGAGCAGGGGAGGGGACTGTCACCATGGAGACAGAGCGGGGGAGGGGAGTGTCACCATGGAGACAGAGCGGGGGAGGGGCCTGTCACCATGGAGACAGAGCGGGGGAGGGGCCTCTCACCATGGAGACAGAGCGGGGGAGGGGACTGTCACCATGGAGACAGAGCGGGGGAGGGGACTGTCACCATGGAGACAGAGCGGGGGAGGGGACTGTCACCATGGAGACAGAGCGGGGGAGGGGCCTGTCACCATGGCGACAGAGCGGGGGAGGGGCCTCTCACCATGGAGACAGAGTGGGGGAGGAGACTGTCACCATGGAGACAGAGCGGGGGAGGGGCCTCTCACCATGGAGACAGAGCGGGGGAGGGGCCTGTCACCATGGAGACAGAGCGGGGGAGGGGCCTCTCACCATGGAGACAGAGCGGGGGAGGGGCCTCTCACCATGGAGACAGAGCGGGGGAGGGGACTGTCACCATGGAGACAGAGCGGGGGAGGAGACTGTCACCATGGAGACAGAGCGGGGGAGGGGCCTCTCACCATGGAGACAGAGCGGGGGAGGGGCCTCTCACCATGGAGACAGAGCGGGGGAGGGGCCTCTCACCATGGAGACAGAGCGGGGGAGGGGCCTGTTTCCAAGGTGATGGCGAGTGGGGGCGTGGTCTGTTACCAAAGTGATGGCGAGTTGGGGCGGGGTCTGTTTCCACGGTGACGGCGAGTGGGGGCGGGGTCTGTTTCCAGAGTGACGGGAATGTGGGCGGGGTCTGTTTCCAGGGTGACGGGAGTGGGGGCGGGGTCTGTTACCAAGGTGACGGCGAGTGGGGGCGGGGTCTGTTTCCAAGGTGACGGAGTGGGGGCGGGGTCTGTTACCAAAGTGACGGCGAGTGGGGGCGGGGTCTGTTTCCAAGGTGACGGCGGGTGGGGGGCGGGGTCTGTTTCCAGAGTGACGGGAATGTGGGCGGGGTCTGTTTCCAGGGTGACGGGAGTGGGGGCGGGGTCTGTTACCAAGGTGACGGCGAGTGGGGGCGGGGTCTGTTTCCAAGGTGACGGGAGTGGGGGCGGGGTCTGTTTCCAAGGTGACGGTGAGTGGGGGCGGGGTCTGTTTCCAGAGTGACGGCGAATGGGGGCGGGGTCTGTTTCCAAGGTGACGGGTGTGGGGGCGGGGTCTGTTTCCAAGGTGACGGTGAGTGGGGGCGGGGTCTGTTACCAAAGTGACGGCGAGTGGGGGCGGGGTCTGTTTCTAAGGTGACGGGAGTGGGGGCGGAGTCTGTTACCAAAGTGACGGCGAGTGGGGGCGGGGTCTGTTTCCAAGGTGACGGCGAGTGGGGGCGGGGTCTGTTTCCAGAGTGACGGGAATGTGGGTGGGGTCTGTTTCCAGGGTGACGGGAGTGGGGGCGGGGTCTGTTACCAAGGTGACGGGAGTGGGGGCGGGGTCTGTTACCAAGGTGACGTGAGTGGGGGCGTGGTCTGTTACCTAGGTGACGGACTGGGGGCGGGGTCTGTTACCAGGGTGACGGAGTGGGGGCGGGATCTGTTACCAAGGTGACGGGAGTGGGGGCGGGGTCTGTTACCAAGGTGACGGAGTGGGGGCGGGGTCTGTTTCGAGGGTGACGGGAGTGGGGGCGGGGTCTGTTTCCAGGGTGACGGGAGTGTGGGCGGGGTCTGTTTCCAGGGTGACGGGAGTGGGGGCGGGGTCTGTTACCAAGGTGACGGGTGTGGGGGCGGGGGTCTGTTTGTAGGGTGACGGGAGTGGGGGCGGGGTCTGTTTCCAGGGTGACGGGAGTGGGGGCGGGGTCTGTTTCCAGGGTGACGGGAGTGGGGGCGGGGTCTGTTTCCAGAGTGACGGGTGTGGGGGCGGGGTCTGTTTCCAGAGTGACGGGAGTGGGGGCGGGGTCTGTTTCCAGGGTGACGGGAGTGGGGGCGGGGTCTGTTTCCAGGGTGACGTGAGTGGGGGCGGGGTCTGTTTCCAGAGTGACGGGAGTGGGGGCGGGGTCTGTTTCCAGGGTGACGGGAGTGGGGGCGGGGTCTGTTTCCAGGGTGACGGGAGTGGGGGCGGGGTCTGTTTCCAGGGTGACGTTGTGGGGGCGGGGTCTGTTTCCAGGGTGACGGGAGTGGGGGCGGGGTCTGTTTCCAGAGTGACGGGAGTGGGGGCGGGGTCTGTTTCCAGGGTGACGTGAGTGGGGGCGGGGTCTGTTTCCAGAGTGACGGGAGTGGGGGCGGGGTCTGTTTCCAGGGTGACGGGAGTGGGGGCGGGGTCTGTTTCCAGGGTGACGGGAGTGGGGGCGGGGTCTGTTTCCAGGGTGACGGTGTGGGGGCGGGGTCTGTTTCCAGGGTGACGGGAGTGGGGGTGGGGTCTGAATCTTTCTGATTCTTTTATAATCCCTTTCAAACTAAAAGAATCCTGATAATTATTGATAATAATTTATAATAATTTATAAACATTTACTGACCTTTACAACCTTTATAAACTGTTTATAATTCTTCCTCTCACTTTGTAAATCTTTATAATATTTATGATTGTCTGTGATTTATTATCCTTTATGAGATTTTATTCTCATTTATAATCTGTTACATTCACTGCCCTGGACAGAAAACGTTGAAAATGATCCCCGTGGATTACTCTCAATTCAAACAGATCACAGAGCATATCATTTAAAATGGCCGCAGCACATGTCACGTAAAATGGCCGCAGTGAAGGTGACATCAAACAGACCACAGAGCATAACATTTAAAATGGACGCAGTGACGGTGACATCAAACAGACCATAGTGCATATCATTTAAAATGGCCGCAGCACATGTCACGTAAAATGGCTGCAGTCAAGGTGACATCAAACAGACCACAGAGCATAACATTTAAAATGGACGCAGTGACGGTGACATCAAACAGACCACAGTGCATATCATTTAAAATGGCCGTACCATATGTCACGTAAAATGGCCGCAGTGAAGGTGACATCAAACAGACCACAGAGCACATCATTTAGAATGGCCGCAGCACATGTCGCTTAAAATGGCCGCGGTGCAGGTGACATCAAACAGACAACAGTGCATATCATCAGATCGAACTGGCCTTTGTTAAAACCAGCTGGAGTGGTACTGAGTCCCACACACACACCAGGAAACAGCCAATTCAATCCAGGCCCCTATTAATACCAGCTGGAGTAAAATTAACTCCCATTCACACACCAGGAAAGAGCCAATTGAAACCGAGCCTATATTATCACCAGCTGGAGGGGTACTGAGTCCCACTCACACAGCAGGAAAGGGACAGTTCATTACAGGCCTCTATTAATACCAGCTGGAGTGGAATTAACTCCCACTCACACCCCAGAAAGAGCCAATTAAAGCCAGACCGCCATTGATACCAGCTGGAGTGGGACTGAGTACCACTCACACAGCAGGAAAGGGACAGTTCATTACAGGCCTCTATTCATACCAGCTGGAGTGGCAGTGAGTCCCACTCACACCAGGAGAGAGCCATATCAATCGAGGCTTATATCAATACCAGTAGGAGTGGTATTGAGTCCCACTCACACACCAGTAAAGAGCCAATTCAATCCAGGCCTCTATTTATACCAGCTGGAGTGGGACTGAGAGCCACTCACACACCAGGAAAGAGCCAATTCAATCCAGGCCTCTATTTATACCAGCTGGAGTGGGACTGAGAGCCACTCACTCACCAGGAAGGAGCCAATTCAATGCAGGCCTCTATTAATAACATTTGGAGTGGGACTGAATCCCACTCACACAGCAGAGAAGAGACAGTTCATTCCAGGATTCTATTAACACCGGGTGTTCTGGCACTGTGTCCCACTCACAGACCAGAAAGAGCCAATTCATTCTAGGCCTCTATTAATACCAGCTGGAGTGATACTGATACTCACGGACACACCAGGAAAGAGACAATTCCATCCAGACCTCTAATCATACCAGCAGGATGGTACTGAGCCCCCCTCAGGCACCAGCAAGAGCCAATTCAATCCAAGCCTCTATTAATACCAGCTGGAGTGGTACTGAGCCCCACACACACACCAAGTAGTGCCAATTCAATCCAGACCTCTTTTAATACCAGCTGGAGTGGTACTGAGTCCCACACACACATCAAGAAGTGCCAATTCAATCCAGACCCCTTTTAATACCAGCTGGAGTGGTACAGATCCCCACTCACTCCCCAGCAAAGAGCCAATTCAATCCAGGCCTCCATTAATACCAGTTGGAGTGGTACTGATCCGCACTCACTCCCCAGCAAAGAGCCAATTCAATCCAGGCCTCTATTAATACCAGCTGGAGTGGTACTGAGCCCCACTCACACACCAGCAAAGAGCAAATTCAAACCAGATCTCTATTAATACCAGCTGGAGTGGTACAGATCCCCACTCACTCCCCAGCAAAGAGCCAATTCAATCCAGGCCTCTATTAATACCAGCTGGAGTGGTACTGAGTCTCACTCACACACCAGGAAAGAGACAATTCAATTTAGGCCTCTTTTAACACCAGCAGGAGTGGCACTAATCCCCACTCACTCACCAAAAAAGGGCCAATTCAATCCATGTCTCTATTAATACCAGCTGGAGTGGTACTGAGCCCTGCTCACACACCAGGAAGTGGCTAACTCAATCCAGGCCTCTATTAATACCAGCTGGAGTGGTACTGAGTCCCAATCACACACCAGGAAAGAGCCAATTCAATCCCAACCCTATTAATACCAGCTGGAGTGGTACTGAGTCCCACTCACACACCAGGAAAGAGCCAATTCAATCCAGACCTCTATTAATACCAGCTGGAGTGGTACTGAGCCCCACTCACTCACCAGGAAAGAGCCAATTCAATCCTGACCTCTATTAATACCAGCTGGAGTGGTACTGAGTCCCACTCACACACCAGGAAAGAGCCAATTCAATCCCAACCGTATTAATACCAGCTGGAGTGGTACTGAGCCCCACTCACTCACCAGGAAAGAGCCAATTCAATCCTGACCTCTATTAATACCAGCTGGAGTGGTACTGAGTCCCACTCACGCACCAGGAAAGAGCCAATTCAATCCAGGCCGCTATTCATACCAGCTGGAGTGGTACTGAGTCCCACTCTCAAACCAGGAAAGAGACAATTCAATCCAGAACACTAATTAATACCAGCTGGAGTGGTACTGAGCCCCACTCACACACCAGGGAAGAGAGAATTCAATCCAGACCTCTATTAATACCAGCTGGAGTTCTACTGAACCCCACTCACACACCAGGAAAGAGCCAATTGAATCCAGAACACGAATTAATACCAGCTGGAGTGGTACTGAGTCCCACTCACACACCAGGAAAGAGACAATTCAATCCAGACCTCGATAATACCAGCTGGAGTGCGACTGAGCGCCAAGCACACAGCAGGAAAGGGACAGTTCATTCCAGGCCTCTATTAATACCATCTGGAGTGGAATTAACTCCCACTCACACACCAGGAAAGAGCCAATTCAATCCAGGCCTCTAATAATACCAGCTGGAGTGGTACTGAGTCCCACTCACACACCAGGAAAGAGCCAATTCAATCCAGGCCTCTAATAATACCAGCTGGAGTGGTACTGAGTCTCACTCACACACCAGGAAAGAGACAATTCAATTCAGGCCTCTATAATACCAGCTGGAGTGGCACTAATCCCCAATCACTCACCAAAAAAGAGCCAATTCAATCCATGTCTCTATTAATACCAGCTGGAGTGGTACTGAGCCCCGCTCACACACCAGGAAACAGCCAACTCAATCCAGGCCTCTATTAATACCAGCTGGAGTGGTACTGAGTCCCACTCAAACACCAGGAAACAGCCAATTCAGTCCCAACCCTATGAATACCAGCTGGAGTGGTTCCGAGCCCCACTCACACACCAGGAAACAGCCAGCTCAATCCAGGCCTCTATGAATACCAGCTGGAGTGGAATTAACTCCCACTCACACACCAGGAAATAGCCAATTCAATCCAGACCTCTATTAATACCAGCAGGAATGGTACTGAGCCCCACGCAGACACCAGAAAGATCCAATTCAATCCAAGCTTCTATTAATACCAGCTGGAGTGGTACTGAGTCCCACTCACAAACCAGGAAAGAGCCAATTCAATTCAGGCCTCTATTAATACCAGCTGGAATGGTACTGAGCCCCACGCAGACACCAGAAAGATCCAATTCAATCCAGGCCTCTATTAATACCAGCTGGAGTGGTACTGAGTCCCACTCACAAACCAGGAAAAAGCCAATTCAATTCAGGCCTCTATTAATACCAGCTGGAATGGTACTGAGCCCCACGCAGACACCAGAAAGATCCAATTCAATCCAGGCCTCTATTAATACCAGCTGGAGTGGTACTGAGTCCCACTCACAAACCAGGAAAGAGCCAATTCAATTCAGGCCTCTATTAATACCAGCTGGAATGGTACTGAGCCCCACGCAGACACCAGAAAGATCCAATTCAATCCAGGCCTCTATTAATACCAGCTGGAGTGGTACTGAGTCCCACTCACAAACCAGGAAAGGGCAGTTCATTCCAGGCCTCTATTAATACCAGCTGGAGTGGAATTAACTCCATCACACACACCAGAAACAGCCAATTCAATCCTGACCTCTATAATACCAGCTGGTGTGCGTCTAAGTCCCACTCACACCCCAGGAAAGAGCCAATTCAATTCAGGCCTCTATTAATACCAGCTGGAGGGGTACTGAGTCCCACTCACACCCCAGGAAAGAGCCAATTCAATTCAGGCCTCTATTAATACCAGCTGGAGGGGTACTGAGTCCCACTCACACCCCAGGAAAGAGCCAATTCAATCCAGACCTCTATTAATACCAGCTGGAGTGGAATTTACTCCATCTCACACTCCAGAAAGAGGCAATTCAATCCTGACCTCCATAATAGCAGCTGGTGTGCGTCTGAGTCCCTCTCACACGCCATGAAGGGGTCATTTCATTCCAGGCCTCTATTAATACCAGCTGGAGTGGTACTGAGGATCACTCAGACACCAGGAAAGAGCCAATTGAATCCAGGCCACTAATTAATACCAGCTGGAGTGCGACTGAGTCCCACTCACACAGCAGGAAAGGGACAGTTCATTCCAGACCTCTATTAATACAAGCTGGAGTTGAACTGATCCCCACTCACACAGCAGGAAAGTGCCAATTCGATCCAGACCTCCATTAATAGCAGCTGGAGTTGTACTCAAAGAACAAAGAACAAAGAACAAAGATAATTACAGCACAGGAACAGGCCCTTCGGCCCTCCAAGCCTGCGCCGATCCAGATCCTCTCTCTAAACATGTCGCCTATTTTCTAAGGTTCTGTATCTCTTTTCTTCCTGCCCATTCATGTATCTGTCTAGATACATCTTAAAAGACTCCATCGTGCCCGCATCTACCACCTCCGCTGGCAATGCGTTCCAGATGCCCACCACCCTCTGCGTAAAGAACTTTCCACGCATATCCCCCCTAAACTTTTCCCCTTTCACTTTGAACTCGTGTCCTCTAGTAATTGAAACCCCCACTCTGGGAAAAAGCTTCTTGCTATCCACCCTGTCTATACCTCTCATGATTTTGTACACCTCAATCAGGTCCCCCCTCAACCTCCGTCTTTCTAATGAAAATAATCCTAATCTACTCAACCTCTCTTCATAGCTAGCGCCCTCCATACCAGGCAACATCCTGGTGAACCTCCTCTGCACCCTCTCCAAAGCATCCACATCCTTTTGATAATGTGGCGACCAGAACTGCATGCAGTATTCCAAATGTGGCCGAACCAAAGTCCTATACAACTGTAACATGACCTGCCAACTCTTGTACTCAATACCCCATCCAATGAAGGAAAGCATGCCGTATGCCTTCTTGACCACTCTATTTACCTGCGTTGCCACCTTCAGGGAACAATGGACCTGAACACCCAAATCTCTCTGTACATCAATTTTCCCCAGGACTTTTCCATTTACTGTATAGTTCACTCTTGAATTGGATCTTCCAAAATGCATCACCTCGCATTTGCCCTGATTGAACTCCATCTGCCATTTCTCTGCCCAACTCTCCAATCTATCTATATTCTGCTGTATTCTCTGACAGTCCCCTTCACTATCTGCTACTCCACCAATCTTAGTGTCGTTTGCAAACTTGCTAATCAGACCACCTATACTTTCCTCCAAATCATTAATGTATATCACAAACAACAGTGGTCCCAGCACGGATCCCTGTGGAACACCACTGGTCACACGTCTCCATTTTGAGAAACTCCCTTCCACTGCTATTCTCTGTCTCCTGTTGCCCAGCCAGTTCTTTATCCATCTAGCTAGTACACCTTGGACCCCAAGCGCCTTCACTTTCTCCATCAGCCTGCCATGGGGAACCTTATCAAACGCCTTACTGAAGTCCATGTATATGACATATACAGCCCTTCCCTCATCAATCAACTTTGTCACTTCCTCAAAGAATTCTATTAAGTTGGGAAGACATGACCTTCCCTGCACAAAACCATGTTGCCTATCACTGATAAGCCCATTTTCCTCCAGATGGGGATAGATCCTATCCCTCAGTATCTTCTCCAGCAGCTTCCCTACCACTGACGTCAGGCTCACCGGTCTATAATTACCTGGATTATCCCTGCTACCATTCTTAAGCAAGGGGACAACATTAGCAATTCTCCAGTCCTCCGGGACCTCACCCGTGTTTAAGGATGCTGCAAAGATATCTGTTAAGGCCCCAGCTATTTCCTCTCTCGCTTCCCTCAGTAACCTGGGATAGATCCCATCCGGACCTGGGGACTTGTCCACCTTAATGCCTTTTAGAATACCCAACACTTCCTCCCTCCTTATGCCGACTTGACCGAGAGTAATCAAACATCTGTCCCTAACCTCAACATCCGTCATGTCCCTCTCCTCGGTGAATACCGATGCAAAGTACTCGTTTAGAATCTCACCCATTTTCTCTGAGTCCAAGCATAACATTCCTTCTTTGTCCTTTAGTGGGCCAATCCTTTCTCTAGTTACCCTCTTTCTCCTTATATATGAATAAAAGGCTTTGGGATTTTCCTTAACCCTGTTTGCTAAAGATATTTCATGACCCCTTTTAGCCCTCTTAATTCCTCGTTTCAGATTGGTCCGACATTCCCGATATTCTTTCAAAGCTTCGTCTTTCATCAGCCGCCTAGACCTTATGTATGCTTCCTTTTTCCTCTTAGCTAGTCTCACAATTTCACCTGTCATCCATGGTTCCCTAATCTTGCCATTTCTATCCCTCATTTTCACAGGAACATGTCTCTCCTGAACGCTAATCAACCTCTCTTTAAAAGCCTCCCACATATCACATGTGGATTTACCTTCAAACAGCTGCTCCCAATCTACATTCCCCAGCTCCTGCCGAATTTTAGTGTAGTTGGCCTTCCCCCAATTTAGCACTCTTCCTTTAGGACCACTCTCGTCTTTGTCCATGAGTATTTTAAAGCTTACGGAATTGTGATCACTATTCCCAAAGTAGTCCCCTACTGAAACTTCAACAACCTGGCCGGGCTCATTCCCCAACACCAGGTCCAGTATGGCCCCTTCCCGAGTTGGACTATTTACATACTGCTCTAGAAAACCTTCCTGGATGCTCCTTACAAATTCTGCTCCATCTAGACCTCTAACACTAAGCGAATCCCAGTCAATGTTGGGAAAATTAAAATCTCCTATCACCACCACCCTGTTGCTCCTACATCTTTCCATAATCTGTTTACATATTTGTACCTCTATCTCACGCTCGCTGTTGGGAGGCCTGTAGTACAGCCCCAACATTGTTACCGCACCCTTCCTATTTCTGAGTTCTGTCCATATTGCCTCACTGCTCGAGTCCTCCATAGTGCCCTCCTTCAGCACAGCTGTGATATCCTCTTTGACCAGTAATGCAACTCCTCCACCCCTTTTACCTCCCTCTCTATCCCGCCTGAAGCATCGATATCCTGGGATATTTAGTTGCCAATCATCCCCTTCCCTCAACCAAGTCTCAGTAATAGCAATAACATCATACTCCCAGGTACTAATCCAAGCCCTAAGTTCATCTGCCTTACCTACTACACTTCTTGCATTAAAACAAATGCACCTCAGACCACCAGTCCCTTTACATTCATCATCTGCTCCCTGCCTGCTCTTCCCCTTAATCACACTCACACACCAGGAAACAGCCAATTCAATCCAGACCTCTATTCATACCAGCTGGAGTGCGACTGAGTCCCACACACACAGCAGGAAAGGGACAGTTCATTCCAGGCCTCTATTTAACCAGTTGGAGTGGTCCTGAGCCCCACACAATCACACCAGAAAGAGCCAATTCAATCCAGGCCTCTGTTAATACCAGCTGGAATGGTACTGAGCCCCCTCACACACCAGGAAAGAGCAAATTCAATCCAGAACTCCAAGAAAAGCAGCTGGACTGGTACTGAACCCCATTCACACACCCGGAAAGAGCGAATTCAGTCCAGACCTCTTTTAATCCCAGCTGGAGTGGTTCTGAGCCCCACTCACACACCAGGAAAGTGCCAATTCAATCCAGACCTCAATAATACAAGCTGCAGTGTGACTGAGTCCCACTCACACAGCAGGAAAGGGACAGTTCATTCCAGGCTTCTATTAATACCAGCTGGAGTGGTTCTGAGCCCCAGTCACACACCAGGAAACGGCCAATTCAATCTAGGCCTCGAATAATACCAGCTGGAATGGAATTAACTCCCACTCACACACCAGGAAAGCGCCAATTCAATCCAGACCTCAATTAATACCAGCAGGAATGGTTCTGAGCCCCACGCAGACACCAGAAAGAGCCAATACAATCCAGGCCTCCATTAATACTAGCTGGAGGGGTACTGAGTCCCACTCTCAAACCAGGAAAGAGCCAATTCAATTCAGGCCTCTATTAATACTAGCTGGAGAGGTACTGAGTCCCACTCTCAAACCAGGAAAGAGCCAATTCAATTCAGGCCTCTATTAATACTAGCTGGAGGGGTACTGAGTCCCAGTCACAAACCAGGAAAGGGCAGTTCATTCCAGGCCTCTATTAATACCATTTGGAGTGGTACTGAGACCCACTCACACACCAGAAAGAGGCAATTCAATCTGGGCCTCTATTAATACCAGCTGGAGTGGTACTGAGTCCCACTCACACACCAGAAAGAGGCAATTCAATCCAGGCCTCTATTAATACCAGCTGGAGTGGTTCTGAGTCCCACTCACACACCAGGAAAGAGCCAATTCAATCCAGGCCTCTATTAATACCAGCTGGAGTGGTTCTGAGTCCCACTCACACACCAGGAAAGAGCCAATTCAATCCAGACCTCTATTAATGCCAGCTGGAGTGGTACAGAGTCTCACGCACACACCAGGAAAGAGTCAATTCCATCCAGACCTATATTAATACCAGCAGGATTGGTACTGAGCCCCACTCAGACACCAGAAAGAGCCAATACAATCCAGGCCGCTATCAATACCAGCTGGAGTTGTACCGAGCCCCACTCACCCACCAGGAATGAGCCAATTCAATCCAGACCTCTATTAATAACAGATGGAGTGGTACTGAACCCCACTCACCCACCAGGAATGAGCCAATTCTACCCAGACCACTATTAATAACAGATGGGGTGGTACTGAGTCCCACTCACACACCAGGAAAGAGCCAATTCTACCCAGACCACTATTAATAACAGATGGAGTGGTACTGAGCACCACTCACCCACCAGGAAAGAGCCAATTCTACCCAGACCACTCTTAATAACAGATGGGGTGGTACTGAGTCCCACTCACACACCAGGAAAGAGCCAATTCAATCCAGACCTCTATTAATAACAGATGGAGTGGTACTGAGCCCCACTCACACATCAGGAATGAGCCAATTCAATACAGGCCTCTATTAATACCGGCTGGAGTGGTACTGAACCCCACTCACACACCAGGAATGAGCCAATTCTACCCAGACCACTAATCGAATTTAGAATTAGAACATTACAGCGCAGTACAGGCCCTTCGGCCCTCGATGTTGCGCCGACCTGTGAAACCATCTGACCTACACTATTCCATTTTCATCCATATGTCTATCCAATGACCACTCAAATGCCCTTAAAGTTGGCGAGTCTACTACTGTTGCAGGCAGGGCGTTCCACGCCCTTACTACTCTCTGAGTAAAGAAACTACCTCTGACATCTGTCCTATATCTATCACCCCTCAACTTAAAGCTATGTCCCCTCGTGTTTGCCATCACCATCCGAGGAAAAAGACTCTCACTATCCACCCTATCTAACCCTCTGATTATCTTATATGTCTCTATTAAGTCACCTTTCCTCCTCCTTCTCTCCAACGAAAACAACCTCAAGTCCCTCAGCCTTTCCTCGTAAGACCTTCTCTCCATACCAGGCAACATCCTAGTAAATCTCCTCTGCACCCTTTCCATAGCTTCCACATCCTTCCTATAATGCGGTGACCAGAACTGCACGCAATACTCCAGGTGCGGTCTCACCAGAGTTTTGTACAGCTGCAGCATGCCCTCGTGGCTCCGAAACTCGACCCCCCTACTAATAAAAGCTAACACACCATATGCCTTCTTAACAGCCCTATTAACCTGGGTAGCAACCTTCAGGAATTTATGCACCTGGATACCAAGATCTCTCTGTTCATCTACACTACCAAGAATCTTCCCATTAGCCCAGTACTCTGCATTCTTGTTACTCCTTCCAAAGTGAATCACCTCGCACTTTTCCGCATTAAACTCCATTTGCCATCTCTCAGCCCAGCTCTGCAGCCTATCTATGTCCCTCTGTAACCTACAACATCCTTCGGCACTATCGACAACTCCACCGACCTGAGTGTCATCTGCAAATTTACTAACCCACCCTTCTACACCCTCATCCAGGTCATTTATAAAAATGACAAACAACAGTGGCCCCAAAACAGATCCTTGCGGTACACCACTAGTAACTAAACTCCAGGATGAACATTTGCCATCAACCACCACCCTCTGTCTTCTTTCAGCTAGCCAATTTCTGATCCAAAGCTCTAAATCACCTTCAATCCCATACTTCCGTATTTTCTGCAATAGCCTACCGTGGGGAACCTTATCAAACGCCTTACTGAAATCCATATACACCACATCCACTGCTTTACCCTCATCCACCTGTTTGGTCACCTTCTCGAAAAACTCAATAAGGTTTCTGAGGCACGACCTACCCTTCACAAAACCGTGCTGACTATCTCTAATGTACTTATTCTTTTCAAGATGATTATAAATCCTGTCTCTTATAACCTTTTCCAACATTTTACCCACAACCGAAGTAAGGCTCACAGGTCTATAATTACCAGGGCTGTCTCTACTCCCCTTCTTGAACAAGAGGACAACATTTGCAATCCTCCAGTCTTCCGGCACTACTCCTGTCGACAATGACGACATAAAGATCAAGGACAAAGGCTCTGCAATCTCCTCCCGAGCTTCCCTGAGAATCCTAGGATAAATCCCATCTGGCCCAGGGGACTTATCTATTTTCATACTTTCCAAAATTGCTAACACCTCCTCCTTGTGAACCTCAATCCCATCTAGCCTAGTAGCCTGAATCTCAGTATTCTCCTCAACAAAATTTTCATTCTCCACTGTAAATACTGACGCAAAATATTCATTTAACACTTCCCCTATCTCCTCTGATTCCACACACAACTTCCCACTACTATCCTTGATTGGCCCTAATCTAACTCTAGTCATTCTTTTATTCCTGATATACCTATAGAAAGCCTTAGGCTTTTCCCTGATCCTATCTGCCAATGACTTCTCGTGTCCTCTCCTTGCTCTTCTTAGCTCTCCCTTTAGATCCTTCCTGGCTAGCTTGTAACTCTCAAGCGCCCTAACTGAGCCTTCACGTCTCATCCTAACATAAGCCTTCTTCTTCCTCTTGACAAGCGCTTCAACTTCTTTAGTAAACCACGTCTCCCTCGCTCGACAACTTCCTCCCTGCCTCACAGGTACATACTTATCAAGGACACACAGCAGCTGCTCCTTGAATAAGCTCCACATTTCGATTGTTCCCATCCCCTGCAGTTTCCTTCCCCATCCTACGCATCCTAAATCCTGCCTAATCGCATCATAATTTCCTTTCCCCCCGCTATAATTTTTGCCCTGCGGTATATACCTGTCCCTGCCCATCGCTAAGGTAAACCTAACCGAATTGTGATCACTATTACCAAAGTGCTCACCTACATCTAAATCGAACACCTGGCCGGGTTCATTTCCCGGTACCAAATCCAATGTGGCATCGCCCCTGGTTGGCCTGTCTACATACTGTGTCAGAAAACCCTCCTGCACACACTGGACAAAAACTGACCTATCTAAAGTACTTAATAACAGCTGGAGTGGTACTGAGTCCCACTCACACACCAGGAAAGAGCCAATTCAATCCAGACTTGTGGCGAAGGGGAGTTGGAGTGAGGAGTGGAGAGTGGGGGAGGGCAGTGGGGGAGGGGAGTGGGGGATGGGAGAGGAGGGGAGTGGGGAGGGGAGTGGGGGAGCGAAGTGGGAAGAGGAGTGGAAAGGGGAGTGGAGGTGAGAGGGGAGGGGAGTGTGTGAGGGGTGAGGAATAGGGGAAATGGAAGTGGAGTGGGTATGGGGAGGGGAGTGGAGGGGAGAGGTGGAGGTGAGTGGAGGAGGGGTGAGGGATAGGGGAGTGAAAAGTGGAGTGAAGAAAGGAGTGGGGGAGGGGTGTACGGGAGTGGAGATTGGGGGACGAGAGTGGAGAGTGGGAAGTGGTGGAATTGAGTCGGGAGTGGGGAGTGGGGGAGAAGAGTGGAGAGGAAGCGTAGTGGGGGAGGAGAGAGGAGGCAAGTGTGGGAGGAGAGGGGAGAGGAGGCGTAGTGGGGGAGGAGAGAGGAGGCAAGTGTGGGAGGGGAGGGGAGAGGAGGCGAGTGGGAGAGGGGAGGGGAGAGGAGGCGTGTGGGGGAGGGGAGGGGAGAGGAGGCGTAGTGGGGGAGGAGAGAGGAGGCAAGTGTGGGGGAGGGGAGTGGAGAGGAGGCGTAGTGGGGGAGGAGAGAGGAGGCAAGTGTGGGAGGGGAGGGGAGAGGAGGCGAGTGGGAGAGGGGAGGGGAGAGGAGGCATGTGGGGGAGGGGAGGGGAGAGGAGGCGTAGTGGGAGAGGGGAGGGGAGAGGAGGCGTGTGGGGGAGGGGAGGGGAGAGGAGGCAAGTGGGGGAGGGGAGGGGAGAGTTGTGGAGTGGGGGAGGGGAGGGGAGAGTTGTGGAGTGGGAGGAGAGAGGGGGAGTGGGAGGGCTTTGGGGGAGGGGTGTGGGACATGTGGGAGGTCAGTTGGGAGTGGAAGAGTGGAGGAGGGGAGTAGAGGAGGGGAGTGGGGAGTGGGGAGTGAGAGGGGTGGGGGAATTGGGAGTTGGGGAGGGGAGTTGTAGTGTCTTGTATGTGAGTGGGGAGTGAGGAGTGGGGATTGGAGGAGGTGAGTGGGGAGTTGGGGAGGGGAGTGGGGGAGTGGAGTGGGGGAAGGGAGTGGGGGAAGGGAGTGGGGGAAGGGAGTGGGGGAATGGAGTGGGGAGTGAGGAGGGGGAGTGGGGGAGGGGCGTGGAGAGTGCGGGAGGGGAGTGAGGAGGAGGAGTGGGGGCGGGAGAGTGGGAATGTGACTTGGGAAGGGAGTGAGGATGGGGAGTGGGGGTGGGGAGTGGGGAGGTGAGTTGGGAGCGCAGGAGTGAGAGTGGGGAAAGGATTGTGTGTGGGTGTGGTTGTGGGGAGAGGTAAGGAGGGCAATGAGGAGTGGGGGTGGGAAGTGGGGGAGGGGGGTGGGGGAGAGGAGTGGAGAGTGGGAGAGGGGAGTGGTGGACGGGAGTTTAGAGTGGGATAGGGGAGTGGAGAGTGGGGGAAATTGAGTCTGGAGTGGAGAGTGGGGGAGGGAAGTGGGTAGTGGAGAATGGGGGAGTGGAGTGAGGACTGGGGGTGGGGAGTGGGGTGTGGGGGAGTGGAGTGGGGAGTGAGGAGAGGGGTGTGGAGGAGCGTTGCGGGGTGTGGGGGTGGGGGTGGGTGATGGGAGTGGGGAGTGGGGTAGGGGAGTGGGGTTGTGAGATGGGAGTGTGGAGTGGGGGAGGGGAGTGAGGAGTCGGGGAGGGAATGTGGAGTGGGGAGTGGGTGTGGGGGGTGGGGTGTGGGGGAGGGGACTGGTGAGTGGGTGACATGAATGAGGAGTAGGGAGGGGAGTGTGGAGTTGGAAGTGGAGTTGGAGTGAGGAGTGGGCAGTGGGGTAGTGGGGCGTGATGTGGGGAGAGAGGAGTGGGGAGTGATGGAGTGGGGAGTGGAGTGAGGAGTGGGGAGTGGGGTTGGGGAAGGGATGGTTGAGAGGGGAGTGTGTGAGGGGAGTGGAGAGTGAGGAGTAGAGTGGGGAGTGAGTAGTGGGCAGTGGGGGAGTGGGGAATGGTGTGGGGAGTGAGGAGTAGTGAGTGGATTGGGGAGTGAGGAGTGGGGAGTGAGGAGTGGGGAGTGGGGAGTTGGGAGTGGGGAGTTGAGTGGGGAGTGAGAAGTGGGGAGTGAGAAGTGGGGAGTGGGGGAGTGGAGTGAGAAGTGGGTAGTAGGGAGTGGGGGAGTGGAGAGGGGAGTGAGGAGTGGGGTGTGGGGGAGGGGAGTTGGGAGTGGGGGAGGGGAGTGGGGAGTGGGTGAGGGGAGTGGGGTTTGTGGGAGGGGAGTGAGGAGTGGGGGAGGGGAGTGAGCAGTGCGGGAGGGGATTGGGGATTGGGTAGTTGGGGAGGGGAGTGGTAAGTCGGTGAGGGGAGTGGGGGAGGGGAGTGAGGAGTGGGGAGTGGAGTGGAGAGTGAGGAGTGGAGAGTGGGAGAGAGGTGAGTGGGGGAGTGGGGAGTGAGGAGTCGGGGAGTGGGGAGTGAGGAGTCGGGGAGTGGGGAGTGGAGTGGGGAGTGAGGAGTGGGTGAGTGGGGGAGTGGGGAGGTGGTGGGGTGGGTAGGAGTGGAGTGATAGAGGGGCAGGGCCTTGTCGGGGAGGGGGAGTGCGGGGGGGGAGTGGGGGAGAGGAGTAAGGGAGGGTAGTGGGGAGGATAGTGGGGGAGGGTAGAGGGGAGTGGGTGAGTGGAGGGGGAGGTGAGGGGAATGGAGAGTGAGGACAGGGGAGTGAGGAGTGGGGAGTGGGGGAGGGGAGTGTGGAGTGCGGGAAGGGAGTGGGGAGGGAGAGGGGGTGAGGAGTTAGGGAGGGTAGTGAGGGAGGAGAGTGAGGGGTGCGGTGTTGAGGAGGGTAGTGCGGAGTGAGGAGTGGGGTAGGGATGAGCGGATTGTGGGAGAGGAGTGGGGGAGGGTGGTGGGGAGGGCAATGGGGGAGGGGAGTGAGGGAGGGGGAGTTGTGGAGGGGAGTGGGGGAAATGGAGTGGGCGAGGCAGATAGGCAAGTGGGGAGGGGAGTGGAGAGTGAGGAGTGGGGGAGGGGTGAGTGGAGTAGGTGAGGGGTGTGGATGAGGGGAGTGGGGAGGGGAGTGAAGGATGGAAGTGAGGGATGAGAGTTGAGAAGTGGAGTGGGGGAGGGGAGTGCGGTAGTGGAGCGGGGGGTGAGGGAGGGGAGGGTGATGTGAGTGGGGGAGGGGCAGTGGGATTCAGGGATGGGAGTGGGGAAGGAGAAGGAGTGTGAGGGGGAGAAGGAGGTGAGTGGGAAGTGTACGGTAGGGGAGAGTGGAGTTGGGAGTGGAGTGGAGGATGGGAGTGAGGGAGGAGAGTGGGGTAGTGGTGAAGCGGAATGAAGGAGGGGGAGGGGGAGCGGTGTGGGTGAGGGTAATAGGGGACAGAAGTGTGGGAGGGGAGTGGGGGAGGGGAAGGGGAGTGGGAGACGGGAGGGGAGGAGGGAGGGGAGCGGGGAGCGGAATGGGGGTGGGCAGTGGGGGAGGGGAGTGGGGAGGGGAGTGGGGGAGGGTAGTGGAGGTTGGGGGTAGGGGAAGGGAGGCAGAAGAGGAGTGGGGAGGTGCTGGGGAGTGTAGGAGGGGGTGTTGCGTGAGGGGGAAGGGGAGGGAAGGGTTGATGGGACTGGGGGAAAGGTGTGGGGGAAGGGATTGGGGATGGGGCGTGAGGGAGGGGGAGGGCAGAGCAGAAGGGGCACGGGGGAGGGAGAGTGGGGGAGGGTGAGTGGGATTGGGGGAGGGTAGTGGGGAGTGAGAGGGAGTGTGAGGGGAGAGGGTGGTGAGTGGGCGGTAAAGGGGACGGGAGAGAGGAGTAGGAACTAGAGTGGAGGATGCGAGTGAGGGAGGAGAGTGGGGAGTGTGGGAGGGGAATGCAGGGGGTTGGGGAGGGGAGTAGGGGAGGGGACTGGGCAGGGGAGGGTGAGGGGAGCAGGGAGAGGAATGTGCAAGGTGGCAGTGAGAGTGGAGTGGGAAATGGGAGTGAGTTTGCAGTGTTGGTTAGAGGACGGAAGAGGGGTGTGGGGAAGGGAGGGGAGTTGGTAGGGCAGTGGAGAAGGGATGTGGGGAAGGGGACTCGTGGAGGGTAACGGGGTAGGTGGATGGTAGTGGGGGAGGTGAGTGGCGGAAGGAAATGGGGTTAGCCAATGAGGAGTAGGGTAGGTGAGTGGTGGAGGGGATTGGGGAGGGGGAGAAGGGGAGAGGGAAGGGAGTGGGGGAATAGAGTGGGGAAGGGGAGGGGGAAGGGCAGGGAGGGGGATGGGAGTGGTAGAGGGGGAGCAGGAAGGGAATAAGGGAGGGAAGTGGGGTGGGGTGCAGGGAACAGGGAGGGGAGTTGGAGAGTGGGGGTGCAAAGTTAGGGGACTGGGGGAGGGTGAGTGGGGCAGGGGGAGGGTTGTGGGGAGGGAGAGGGGATGTGAGGGGGAGAGGGTGGTGAGTGAAAGGGTGTACGGGAGGGGAGAGAGGAGTGAGGAGTGGAGTGGCGGATGGGAGTGAGGCAGGAGAGTAGTGGAGTGGGGGAGGGAGTGGGGAATGGGGTCTTGGAGTGGGGGAGTGGAGTGAGGATGTGAGTGGAGGAGGGGGATGTGAGAAGTTAAGGGGAGTGATGCAGGGGAAGGGGAGTAGGGGAGAGGGGGAGTGGGGAGGGGTAGGGAATGGGAGACGGGACTGAGGAAAGGAGGGGAGTGGACAGGGCAGTGGAGAAGGGGACTCGCGGAGGGTAGTGGGGGAGGTGTGGGGTAGTGGGGGAGGGTAGTGGGTAAGGGTACTGGGGGAGGGTAGTGAAAGATGGGAATGGCGGAGAGGAGTGGGGGAGGCCGATGAGAAGTAGGGGGTGGGTGTTGTGGAAGGGATTGGGGAGGGGGTAAGGCGGAAGGGGGAAGGGGAGATGGAAGGGAGTGGGGGAATAGAGTGGGGAGGGAGGGGGAAGGGCGGGAAGGGGGATGGGAGTGATAGAGGGGGAGCAGGAAGGGAATAAAGGAGGGCAGTGGGATGGAGTGCAGGGAACAGGGAGGGGAGTTAGGGGAGTGGGGGAGAGTGAGTGGGGCAGAGGGAGGGTTGTGGGGAGGGAGAGGGGATGTGAGGGGGAGAGAGAGGGTATGTGAGGGGGAGAGTGTGGTAAGTGAAGGGGTGTAGGGGAGGTTAAAGAGGAGTGGGGAGTGTAGTGGTGGATGGGAGCGAGCGAGGAAAGTGGTGGAGTGGGGGATGTGTGGGGAATGGGGGCTTGGAGTGGGGGAGGTGGAGGGGGAAGGGGAGTTTGGGAATGGAGTGGGGAGGGGGATGTGGGACGGGAAGGGCAGGGGAGGGGAGAGTGGCAGGGGAGGGGGAGTAGGGGAGTGGGGAGGGGGAGGGAAGTGGGAGATGCAGGTGAGTGTGCAGCGTGTGGTGCGGGAGGGGAGAGGGGAGTGGAGTGGGGAAAGGAGGCGAGTGGACAGGGCAGTGGGGAAGGGGACTCGAGGAGGGTAGTGGGGGAGGTGTAGGGTAGTGGGGGAGGGCAGTGAAAGATGGGAGTGGCGGAGGGGAGTGGCGGAAGCCGATGAGAAGTAGGGGGTGGGTGTTGTGTAGGGGATTGGGGAGGGGGAAGGGGGAAGGGGAGAGGGAAGGGAGTGGGGGAATAGAGTGGGCATGTTGAGGGGGAAGGGCGTTGTGGTGGGGGGTGGGGGAGGGGGAGGGGAAGGGAATGGGGAGGGTAGTGGGGGAGGGGGAGGGGAGTTGAGGGGGAGGGGGTGTTGGGGAGGAGAGTGGAGGGGTGAGTGGGAGGTTGTTGGGGAGGAGAGGGGAGGGGGTAGGTGATGGGGTATTGGGGAGGAGAGGGGAAAGGGACCGGGGGTGGGGGAAGGGAATGGGGGAGGGGAGTGGGGAGGGGAGTGGAGAGGGCAATGGGAGAGGGGAGGTGGAGGTGAGTGAGGACGATGAGGGGAGTGAATGTGTGAATTGGGGAAGTGGAAAGGGGAGGGGAGTCATGAGGGGCGTGGGGAAGGGAGGGAAGTGGTGAGATAGGTGTTGAAGGGGGTGAGGGAGGGAAGTGGGGGATGGGAGTGGGGGAGTGGAGTGGGAGAGGGTGAGTGGTCTTGGGGGAGTGCGAGTGGTATTGGGGAGGGTGCGTGGGAATGGGCGAAGGTGAGTGGGATTGGGGGAGGGGAGTGGGATTGGGGGAGGGTGAGTGGAATTGGGAGAGGGTGGTGGGGAGTGGCGTGGAGGATGTGAGTGAGGGAGTAGGGGATGTGGCAAGGGGGTGGGGGATGGAGATGTGGCAAGGATATTAGGAGGGGAGTGAGAGAGCAAAGATGGGAGAGATGGAGAGGAGTGGGGGAGCGCAGAGTTGGGGGTTAGGGGAGGGGATTGGGGAGGGGAGCGGGGGAGGGAAGTGGGGGAGGGGTTGGGGTGTTGGGCAGGAGAGGAGGGTGAGGAGGGGAGTGTGGGAGGGGTTGGGGTAGGGAGTGTGGCAAGTCGGGGAGGAGTGGTGGGATTGGCAGAAGAGTGGGGGAGGGGAGTGGGGGAGGGGAGTGGGAGAGGTGTGTTGGGGAGGGGAGTTGGGGAGGGGCGTGAGGGAGGGGTTGGGGGGGTAAGGGTTGGGGAGGGAGGGGAGTGAGGGAGGGGAGTGGGGAGAGGAGTGAGGGAGGGGTCGGAGAGGGAAGGGAGTGGGGGAATGGAGTGGGGAAGAGGAGGGGAGTTCGGGGGTGGGGGAGGGGAGTGGGAGTGGATTGGGGTGGGGAGGGTTCTGCTGGAGGGGTGTGCGGGAGAGGAGTGGGTGAGGTGAGGGAGTGGGGGAGGGGAATGGGAGACGGGACTGGGTGAAAGAAGTGGGAGTTAGGGAGGGACTAGGAAAGGGGAATGGGGGAAGGCGAGTGGGAAAATTGGAGTGAGTGTGTGAGGTGGGGGAGGGGAAAGGAGGGGAGTTGGGAAGGGGTGGGGGAGGGAAGGGCGGTGGGAGAAGTAGGAGAGGAAGCGGAGTGGAGTAGGGGGCTGTGAGGGGAGGGAGATGTGAGAGGTGAAGGGAGTCGCGGAGGGGAGGGCAATGGGGGCAGCGGGTGTGGAGGAGGAAAGTGGGGGAGGGGATTGAGGGATGGGAGATGAGTGGGAAGATGAGTGGGGAGGGAAATGGGGGAGGGGAGTGGGCGAGTGGAGGGGTGGGGAGAGGATGGGGAGAGGAGTGGGGGAGAGGAGTGGGGGAGAGGAGTGGGGAAGAGGAGTGGGGGAGAGAAGTGGGGAGAGGAGGGGTGGGGAGTGGAAGGGGAGAGGAATGGGGAGGGGACGGGTAAGGGAGTGAGTGAATGGAGTGGGTGGGATAGTAAATTGGGTTAAGGAGGGGGAAGAGAGTGGGGGAGAGGTGTTGGAGAGGGTGAGTGCGGAGGGCAGTGGACTGAGGAGGGGAATGTACGAGGGCAGTGGAGGAGGGGCGTGGGGGAAGTGAGAGTGGGGAGGGAAATGGGAGGGGAGTGGGGAGTGGGGTAGGTGAGTGGGGGAGAGTAGTGGGGGAGGGGAGCTCTTGGGGAGGGGAGAGGCTGGGGGAGCGGTTTGAGGAAGGGGAGTGGGGGAGGGGAGTAGGGAGGAGTGGGGGAGGGGAGTGGGGGCGGAGTGGGGGAGGGGAGTGGGGGGAGGGGACTGGGGACAGGAGTGAGGGGAGGGGTTGGGGAGGGAGGGAAGAGGGGGAATAGAGTGGGCAGAGGGACGTTAGGGGAGTGCAGCGCGGAGTTAGCAGAGTGGGTGAGGGGATTTGTAGTTGGGAGTGGGAGGAGTGGGGGAGGAGTGCGGGGGTAGTGGGGGAGGGTTGGAGGAGGGAAGTGTGGGAGGAGTGGGGGAGAAGTGGGGGAGGGGTGGGCGAAGGGAGTGGGGGGAGGGGTTTGGGGACAGGAGTGAGAGGAGGGGTTGGGGAGTGAGGGGAGTGGAGTGGGGAGAGGGTAGTTAGGGGAATGGAGGAGGGGATTTGCAGTTGGGAGTGTGAGGGGAGTGGAGGGGAGGGGGTGGGGAGGCATGTGGGGGAGGGGCAGGGATGTGGGGGAGGGAGAGGTGGAATGAGGATGTAGGGGAACGAGAGTGGGTTAGGGTAAGGGTGAGTGCGGGACGGGAGTGGGGGAGGGGAGTGTGGGGAGAGTTGGGGAGGGCAGAGTGGGAGGGGAGGGGGAGGGGAGTGGGGGGCGGTAGTGGAGGATGGGAGTGGGGAGTGGAGTGGGGTGGAGGAGGACGGGAGTAGGGGAGGGGTGTTTGGAAGTGGAGCGGGGTAATGGTAGGGGAGGGAGAGAAGTGGGAGATGGGAGGGAGTGGAGTGGGGAGGAGAGGGAGGGGATTGGGGGAGGGGGACAGGAGAGCTGGGAGTGGGTAGGGCTTAGGGGCACGGGAGTGGGGGTGAGGTGGGGTTGGGAGGGTTGTGAGGGAGGGGATTTGGTGCAGGGTGTTGGGGGGAGGTAGAGGGGCAGGGGTATGGGCGAGGGGAGCGGGGGAGGGGCGGGGGTGAAGGTGAGTCGGCAGAGGAGTTGGGAGGGGTGTTTGGCAGGGGAGGTGGAGGAGTGGAGAGTGGGGAAGGGGAGTGGGGGAGGGGAGTGGGGGACGAGGGACGGGAGAGAAGGGAGTGTGGGAGGGGAGTTGACCGAGTGGGGTGGGTAGTGGCGGAGGGTAGTGGAGCAAGGTAGTGGGGGAGAGGGTTTTGAGGGTAGGGCAGATGGAGGGGAGTGGCGGATGGGTGTGTGTGAGAGGGAGTGTGGGAGTGGAAGTGGGGGATGTGAAGAGAGTGTGGGAGTGGAAGTGGGGGATGTGAGAGGGAGGGCAGTGTGGAGGGAGACCAGGTCTGAGGGGGAGAGGATGCGAACAAGGGGTGTAGGGGAGCGAAGTGAGGAGTGGGGGACTGGAGTGGACGATAGGAGTGAGAGAGGGAAGTGGGATGTGGGAGGGGAAAGGGGAGTGGGGACCGGGGACGAGTGGGGGAGGGGTGCAAGTGGGGAATGCGGAAGTAGAGTGGAGGATGGGGAGTGGGGAAATAGGAGAGGGGAAGGGGAGGGTGTGTAATGGTGAGGGGGAGGTGAGTGTTAGGGGGAGGGGAGTGTGAGGGGAGGGAGAGGGTAGTGTGGAAGGAAGTTGGGGAGGGGAGTGGGGGATGGGGAGGGGGAGTGTGGCAGAGAGTGGGGAGGGGAGTTTGAGAGGAGAGTGGGGGAGGGCAATGGTCAGAAAGGAGGGAGAAAGTGGGAGGAGGAGTGTGGAAGAAGGAGAGAGTGCGAGATTGGCGGAGGGGAGAGTGGAAGGGAGTGGGGGAAGGGAGTGGGGGAGAGGGTAGGGGAATGAAGAGGGGGCGGGAGGAGGAGGGGAATGAAGAGGGGGAGGGAGGGAAATGTGGGGGGAATGAAGAGGGGGAGGGAGGGGAAGGTGGAGGGGAAATAAGAGGGGGAGGGAGGGGGTGGTGGAGGGGAATGAAGAGGGGGGAGGGGAGGTGGAGGGGAATGAAGGGGGCGGGAGGGGGTGGTGGAAGGGAATGCAGAGGGGCAGGGAGGTAGAGGTGGAGGGGAATGAAGAGGGGGGAGGGGGGTGGAGGGCAATGAAGAGGGGGAGGGAGGGGGAGGTGGAGGAGAATGAAGAGGGGGAGGGAGGGGAGGGAGGGGGAGGTGGAGGAAAATGAAGAGGGGGAGGGAGGGGGAGGTGGAGGGGGATGAAGAGGGGGAGGGAGGGTGTGGTGGAGGGGAATGAAGAGAGGGAGGGAGGGGTGGTGGAGGGGAATGAAGAGGGGGAGGGAGGGGTTGGTGGAGGAGAAAGAAGAGGGGGAGGGAGGGGGTGGTGGAGGAGAATGAAGAGGGGGAGGGAGGGGCAGGTGGAGGGGAATGAAGAGGGGGAGGGAGGGGGAGGTGGAGGGGAATAAAGAGGGGAGGGAGGGGGTGGTGGAGGGGAATGAAGAGGGGGAGGGAGGGGAGGTGGAGAGGAATGGAGGGAGGGGGAGTTGGAATGGAATGAATAGGGGGAGTGAGGGGGTGGAGGAGGGGAATGAAGAGGGGGAGGGAGGGTGTGGTGGAGGGGAATGAAGAGAGGGAGGGAGGGGTGGTGGGGGGGAATGAAGAGGGGGAGGGAGGGGTTGGTGGAGGAGAAAGAAGAGGGGGAGGTGGGGGTGGTGGAGGAGAATGAAGAGGGGGAGGGAGGGGCAGGTGGAGGGGAATGAAGAGAGGGAGGGAGGGGTGGTGGAGGGGAATGAAGAGGGGGAGGGAGGGGTTGGTGGAGGAGAAAGAAGAGGGGGAGGGAGGGGGTGGTGGAGGAGAATGAAGAGGGGGAGGGAGGGGCAGGTGGAGGGGAATGAAGAGGGGGAGGGAGGGGGAGGTGGAGGGGAATGAAGAGGGGAGGGAGGGGGTGGTGGAGGGGAATGAAGAGGGGGAGGGAGGGGAGGTGGAGAGGAATGGAGGGAGGGGGAGTCGGAATGGAATGAATAGGGGGTGTGAGGGGGTGGTGGAGGGGAATGAAGAGGGGGAGGGAGGGTGTGGTGGAGGGGAATGAAGAGAGGGAGGGAGGGGTGGTAGGGGGAATGAAGAGGGGGAGGGAGGGGTTGGTGGAGGAGAAAGAAGAGGGGGAGGTGGGTGTGGTGGAGGAGAATGAAGAGGGGGAGGGAGGGGCAGGTGGAGGGGAATGAAGAGGGGGAGAGAGGGGGAGGTGGAGGGGAATGAAGAGCTGAAGGAGGGGGAGGTGGAGGGGAATGAAGAGGGGGAGGGAGGGGAGGTGGAGAGGAATGGAGGGAGGGGGAGGTGTAGTGGAATGAATGGGGGAATGAGGGGGTGGTGGAGGGGAATAAAGAGGGGGAGGGAGGGGGTGGTAGAGGGGAATGAAGAGGGGGAGAGGGGGTATGGAGGAGAAAGAGGAGGGTGTGGGATGGCGTGATGGATGATAATGAAGAGGTGGAGGGAGGGGTGGTGGAGGGGAATGAAGAGGGGGTGGGAGGGAGTGGTGGAAGGTAATGAAGAGGGGGAGGGAGGGGGAGGTGGAGGGGAATGAAGAGGGGGAGGGAGGGGATGGTGGAAGGTAATGAAGAGGAGGAGGGTGGGGGAGGTGGATGGGACCGAAGAGGGGGAGGGAGGGGGAGGTGGAGGGGAATGAAGAGAGGGAGGGAGGGGTTGGTGGAGGAGAATGAAGAGGGGGAGGGAGGGGGTACGGAGGAGAAAGAAGAGGGTGTGGGAGGGGGTGATGGATGATAATGAAGAGGTGGAGGGAGGGGGTGGTGGAGGGGAATGAAGAGGGGGAGGGAGGGGGTGGTGGAGGGTAATGAAGTGGGGGAGGGAGGTGGAGGTGAAGGGGAATGAAGAGGTGGAGGGAGGGGGTGGTCGAGGGTAATGAAGAGGGGGAGGGAGGTGGAGGTGGAGGGGAATGAAGAGGGGGAGGGAGGGGGAGGTGGAGGGGAATGAAGAGGGGGAGGGAGGGGATGGTGGTGGGTAATGAAGAGGAGGAGAGTGGGGGAGGTAGATGGGAATGATGAGGGGGAGGGAGGGGGAGGTGGAGGGGAATGAAGAGGGGGAGGGAGGGGGTGGTGGAGGGGAATGAAGAGGGGGAGGGAGGGGTTGGAGGAATTGAATGAGGTTGGGGCCGGAGGGGCTGGTGGAGGGGAATGAAGATGGGGGAGGGGGTGGTGGATGGGAATGACGAGTGGGAGGGAGGGGGAGGTGGAGGGAATGAAGAGGGGCAGGGAGCGGGAGGTGGGGAATGAAGAGGGGGAGGGAGGGTGTGGTGGGGAATGAATAAGTGGAGGGAGGGGGTGGTGGAGGGGAATGAAGAGGGGGAGGGAGGGGGAGGTGGGGAATGAAGAGCGGGAGGGAGGGGGTGGTGGGGAATGAAGAGCGGGAGGGAGGGGGTGGTGGGGAATGAAGAGGGGGAGGGAAGATGTGGTGGAGGGGAATGAAGAGGGGGAGGGGAGGGGGAAATGGAGGGGAATGAAGAGGGGGAGGGAGGGGGTGGTGGAGGGTCATGAAGATGGGGAGGGAGGGGGTGGTGGAGTGGAATGGAGAGGATGAGGGAGGGGGTGGTGGAGGGGAATGAAGAGGGGGAGGGAGGGGGTGGTGGATGGGATAGAAGATGGGGAGGGAGGGGGTGATGGAGGTGAATGAACATGGGGTTGGAGGGGTAGGTGGATGCGAATGAAGTGGGGGAGGGAGGGGGTGGTGGATGGGAATGAAGATGCGGAGGGAGGGGGTGGTGGAGGGGAATGAAGAGTGGGAGGGAGGGGGTGGTGGAGGGTCATGAAGATGCGGAGGGAGGGGGTGGTGGAGGGGTATGGAGAGGGGGAGGGATGCGGTGGTGGAGTGGAATGGAGAGGGTGAGGGAGGGGGTGGTGGAGTGTGGTAGCGGAGTGGGTGATGGGTTTGGGGTAGGGGTGTGGGGTAGGGGTGTGGGGTAGGGGTGTTGTGGAGCGGAGTGCGTTCTGGGAAGTGGGGGAGGGTAGTGGGGGATGGCAGTGTGGGGTGGGAGTGTGGTAGAGACGGGCAGTGAGGACGTGAATGTAAGCGGAGTGGGGTAGGGGTGTGGGAGAGGGGAGTGGGGGAGTGGGGTAGGTTAGTGTGAGAGGGGAGTTGGGGAGTGGGGGAGGGGAATGGGGAGGCGAGTGAGGGAGGGCAGCGGGGGAGGGTAGTGGGTGAGGGGAGTGGGGGAGGGGAGTGGGGGTGGGTTTGAGGGAGGGGAATTGTGGAGGGGGGTTGTCGAGGGGGTGGGGTAGGGGAGTGGGGTATGGGAGTTGTTGAGGGGACTGGGGAGATGAGTTAGGGTGCGGGGTTGGGGGGATCGGAGTTGGGGAGGGGAGTTAGGGAGGGGAGTTGGGGAGGGGAGTGAAGTAGGGGAGTGAGGTAGGGGAGTGGGGTAGGGGAGTGAGGTAGGCGAGTGCGGTAGGGGAGTGAGGTAGGGGAATGTAGGAGGGCAGTTGGGGAGGGGAGTGGGGGAGGGGAGTGGGGAGGGGAGTGGAGAGGGCAATGGGAGAGGGGAGGTGGAGGTGAGTGAGGAGGATGAGGGGAGTGAATGTGTGAATTGGGGAAGTGGAAAGGGAGGGGAGTCATGAGGGGCGTGGGGAAGGGAGGGAAGTGGTGAGATAGGTGTTGAAGGGGGTGAGGGAGGGAAGTGGGGGATGGGAGTGGGGGAGTGGAGTGGGAGAGGGTGAGTGGTCTTGGGGGAGTGCGAGTGGTATTGGGGAGGGTGCGTGGGAATGGGCGAAGGTGAGTGGGATTGGGGGAGGGGAGTGGGATTGGGGGAGGGTGAGTGGAATTGGGAGAGGGTGGTGGGGAGTGGCGTGGAGGATGTGAGTGAGGGAGTAGGGGATGTGGCAAGGGGGTGGGGGATGGAGATGTGGCAAGGATATTAGGAGGGGAGTGAGAGAGCAAAGATGGGAGAGATGGAGAGGAGTGGGGGAGCGCAGAGTTGGGGGTTAGGGGAGGGGATTGGGGAGGGGAGCGGGGGAGGGAAGTGGGGGAGGGGTTGGGGTGTTGGGCAGGAGAGGAGGGTGAGGAGGGGAGTGTGGGAGGGGTTGGGGTAGGGAGTGTGGCAAGTCGGGGAGGAGTGGTGGGATTGGCAGAAGAGTGGGGGAGGGGAGTGGGGGAGGGGAGTGGGAGAGGTGTGTTGGGGAGGGGAGTTGGGGAGGGGCGTGAGGGAGGGGTTGGGGGGGTAAGGGTTGGGGAGGGAGGGGAGTGAGGGAGGGGAGTGGGGAGAGGAGTGAGGGAGGGGTCGGAGAGGGAAGGGAGTGGGGGAATGGAGTGGGGAAGAGGAGGGGAGTTCGGGGGTGGGGGAGGGGAGTGGGAGTGGATTGGGGTGGGGAGGGTTCTGCTGGAGGGGTGTGCGGGAGAGGAGTGGGTGAGGTGAGGGAGTGGGGGAGGGGAATGGGAGACGGGACTGGGTGAAAGAAGTGGGAGTTAGGGAGGGACTAGGAAAGGGGAATGGGGGAAGGCGAGTGGGAAAATTGGAGTGAGTGTGTGAGGTGGGGGAGGGGAAAGGAGGGGAGTTGGGAAGGGGTGGGGGAGGGAAGGGCGGTGGGAGAAGTAGGAGAGGAAGCGGAGTGGAGTAGGGGGCTGTGAGGGGAGGGAGATGTGAGAGGTGAAGGGAGTCGCGGAGGGGAGGGCAATGGGGGCAGCGGGTGTGGAGGAGGAAAGTGGGGGAGGGGATTGAGGGATGGGAGATGAGTGGGAAGATGAGTGGGGAGGGAAATGGGGGAGGGGAGTGGGCGAGTGGAGGGGTGGGGAGAGGATGGGGAGAGGAGTGGGGGAGAGGAGTGGGGGAGAGGAGTGGGGAAGAGGAGTGGGGGAGAGAAGTGGGGAGAGGAGGGGTGGGGAGTGGAAGGGGAGAGGAATGGGGAGGGGACGGGTAAGGGAGTGAGTGAATGGAGTGGGTGGGATAGTAAATTGGGTTAAGGAGGGGGAAGAGAGTGGGGGAGAGGTGTTGGAGAGGGTGAGTGCGGAGGGCAGTGGACTGAGGAGGGGAATGTACGAGGGCAGTGGAGGAGGGGCGTGGGGGAAGTGAGAGTGGGGAGGGAAATGGGAGGGGAGTGGGGAGTGGGGTAGGTGAGTGGGGGAGAGTAGTGGGGGAGGGGAGCTCTTGGGGAGGGGAGAGGCTGGGGGAGCGGTTTGAGGAAGGGGAGTGGGGGAGGGGAGTAGGGAGGAGTGGGGGAGGGGAGTGGGGGGAGGGGACTGGGGACAGGAGTGAGGGGAGGGGTTGGGGAGGGAGGGAAGAGGGGGAATAGAGTGGGCAGAGGGACGTTAGGGGAGTGCAGCGCGGAGTTAGCAGAGTGGGTGAGGGGATTTGTAGTTGGGAGTGGGAGGAGTGGGGGAGGAGTGCGGGGGTAGTGGGGGAGGGTTGGAGGAGGGAAGTGTGGGAGGAGTGGGGGAGAAGTGGGGGAGGGGTGGGCGAAGGGAGTGGGGGGAGGGGTTTGGGGACAGGAGTGAGAGGAGGGGTTGGGGAGTGAGGGGAGTGGAGTGGGGAGAGGGTAGTTAGGGGAATGGAGGAGGGGATTTGCAGTTGGGAGTGTGAGGGGAGTGGAGGGGAGGGGGTGGGGAGGCATGTGGGGGAGGGGCAGGGATGTGGGGGAGGGAGAGGTGGAATGAGGATGTAGGGGAACGAGAGTGGGTTAGGGTTAGGGTGAGTGCGGGACGGGAGTGGGGGAGGGGAGTGTGGGGAGAGTTGGGGAGGGCAGAGTGGGAGGGGAGGGGGAGGGGAGTGGGGGGCGGTAGTGGAGGATGGGAGTGGGGAGTGGAGTGGGGTGGAGGAGGACGGGAGTAGGGGAGGGGTGTTTGGAAGTGGAGCGGGGTAATGGTAGGGGAGGGAGAGAAGTGGGAGATGGGAGGGAGTGGAGTGGGGAGGAGAGGGAGGGGATTGGGGGAGGGGGACAGGAGAGCTGGGAGTGGGTAGGGCTTAGGGGCACGGGAGTGGGGGTGAGGTGGGGTTGGGAGGGTTGTGAGGGAGGGGATTTGGTGCAGGGTGTTGGGGGGAGGTAGAGGGGCAGGGGTATGGGCGAGGGGAGCGGGGGAGGGGCGGGGGTGAAGGTGAGTCGGCAGAGGAGTTGGGAGGGGTGTTTGGCAGGGGAGGTGGAGGAGTGGAGAGTGGGGAAGGGGAGTGGGGGAGGGGAGTGGGGGACGAGGGACGGGAGAGAAGGGAGTGTGGGAGGGGAGTTGACCGAGTGGGGTGGGTAGTGGCGGAGGGTAGTGGAGCAAGGTAGTGGGGGAGAGGGTTTTGAGGGTAGGGCAGATGGAGGGGAGTGGCGGATGGGTGTGTGTGAGAGGGAGTGTGGGAGTGGAAGTGGGGGATGTGAGAGGGAGGGCAGTGTGGAGGGAGACCAGGTCTGAGGGGGAGAGGATGCGAACAAGGGGTGTAGGGGAGCGAAGTGAGGAGTGGGGGACTGGAGTGGACGATAGGAGTGAGAGAGGGAAGTGGGATGTGGGAGGGGAAAGGGGAGTGGGGACCGGGGACGAGTGGGGGAGGGGTGCGTTGAGGGGAATGGCAGAATGAGAGGGGAGGTGAGTGGGGAATGCGGAAGTAGAGTGGAGGATGGGGAGTGGGGAAATAGGAGAGGGGAAGGGGAGGGTGTGTAATGGTGAGGGGGAGGTGAGTGTTAGGGGGAGGGGAGTGTGAGGGGAGGGAGAGGGTAGTGTGGAAGGAAGTTGGGGAGGGGAGTGGGGGATGGGGAGGGGGAGTGTGGCAGAGAGTGGGGAGGGGAGTTTGAGAGGAGAGTGGGGGAGGGCAATGGTCAGAAAGGAGGGAGAAAGTGGGAGGAGGAGTGTGGAAGAAGGAGAGAGTGCGAGATTGGCGGAGGGGAGAGTGGAAGGGAGTGGGGGAAGGGAGTGGGGGAGAGGGTAGGGGAATGAAGAGGGGGCGGGAGGAGGAGGGGAATGAAGAGGGGGAGGGAGGGAAATGTGGGGGGAATGAAGAGGGGGAGGGAGGGGAAGGTGGAGGGGAAATAAGAGGGGGAGGGAGGGGGTGGTGGAGGGGAATGAAGAGGGGGGAGGGGAGGTGGAGGGGAATGAAGGGGGCGGGAGGGGGTGGTGGAAGGGAATGCAGAGGGGCAGGGAGGTAGAGGTGGAGGGGAATGAAGAGGGGGGAGGGGGGTGGAGGGCAATGAAGAGGGGGAGGGAGGGGGAGGTGGAGGAGAATGAAGAGGGGGAGGGAGGGGAGGGAGGGGGAGGTGGAGGAAAATGAAGAGGGGGAGGGAGGGGGAGGTGGAGGGGGATGAAGAGGGGGAGGGAGGGTGTGGTGGAGGGGAATGAAGAGAGGGAGGGAGGGGTGGTGGAGGGGAATGAAGAGGGGGAGGGAGGGGTTGGTGGAGGAGAAAGAAGAGGGGGAGGGAGGGGGTGGTGGAGGAGAATGAAGAGGGGGAGGGAGGGGCAGGTGGAGGGGAATGAAGAGGGGGAGGGAGGGGGAGGTGGAGGGGAATAAAGAGGGGAGGGAGGGGGTGGTGGAGGGGAATGAAGAGGGGGAGGGAGGGGAGGTGGAGAGGAATGGAGGGAGGGGGAGTTGGAATGGAATGAATAGGGGGAGTGAGGGGGTGGAGGAGGGGAATGAAGAGGGGGAGGGAGGGTGTGGTGGAGGGGAATGAAGAGAGGGAGGGAGGGGTGGTGGGGGGGAATGAAGAGGGGGAGGGAGGGGTTGGTGGAGGAGAAAGAAGAGGGGGAGGTGGGGGTGGTGGAGGAGAATGAAGAGGGGGAGGGAGGGGCAGGTGGAGGGGAATGAAGAGAGGGAGGGAGGGGTGGTGGAGGGGAATGAAGAGGGGGAGGGAGGGGTTGGTGGAGGAGAAAGAAGAGGGGGAGGGAGGGGGTGGTGGAGGAGAATGAAGAGGGGGAGGGAGGGGCAGGTGGAGGGGAATGAAGAGGGGGAGGGAGGGGGAGGTGGAGGGGAATGAAGAGGGGAGGGAGGGGGTGGTGGAGGGGAATGAAGAGGGGGAGGGAGGGGAGGTGGAGAGGAATGGAGGGAGGGGGAGTCGGAATGGAATGAATAGGGGGTGTGAGGGGGTGGTGGAGGGGAATGAAGAGGGGGAGGGAGGGTGTGGTGGAGGGGAATGAAGAGAGGGAGGGAGGGGTGGTAGGGGGAATGAAGAGGGGGAGGGAGGGGTTGGTGGAGGAGAAAGAAGAGGGGGAGGTGGGTGTGGTGGAGGAGAATGAAGAGGGGGAGGGAGGGGCAGGTGGAGGGGAATGAAGAGGGGGAGAGAGGGGGAGGTGGAGGGGAATGAAGAGCTGAAGGAGGGGGAGGTGGAGGGGAATGAAGAGGGGGAGGGAGGGGAGGTGGAGAGGAATGGAGGGAGGGGGAGGTGTAGTGGAATGAATGGGGGAATGAGGGGGTGGTGGAGGGGAATAAAGAGGGGGAGGGAGGGGGTGGTAGAGGGGAATGAAGAGGGGGAGAGGGGGTATGGAGGAGAAAGAGGAGGGTGTGGGATGGCGTGATGGATGATAATGAAGAGGTGGAGGGAGGGGTGGTGGAGGGGAATGAAGAGGGGGTGGGAGGGAGTGGTGGAAGGTAATGAAGAGGGGGAGGGAGGGGGAGGTGGAGGGGAATGAAGAGGGGGAGGGAGGGGATGGTGGAAGGTAATGAAGAGGAGGAGGGTGGGGGAGGTGGATGGGACCGAAGAGGGGGAGGGAGGGGGAGGTGGAGGGGAATGAAGAGAGGGAGGGAGGGGTTGGTGGAGGAGAATGAAGAGGGGGAGGGAGGGGGTACGGAGGAGAAAGAAGAGGGTGTGGGAGGGGGTGATGGATGATAATGAAGAGGTGGAGGGAGGGGGTGGTGGAGGGGAATGAAGAGGGGGAGGGAGGGGGTGGTGGAGGGTAATGAAGTGGGGGAGGGAGGTGGAGGTGAAGGGGAATGAAGAGGTGGAGGGAGGGGGTGGTCGAGGGTAATGAAGAGGGGGAGGGAGGTGGAGGTGGAGGGGAATGAAGAGGGGGAGGGAGGGGGAGGTGGAGGGGAATGAAGAGGGGGAGGGAGGGGATGGTGGTGGGTAATGAAGAGGAGGAGAGTGGGGGAGGTAGATGGGAATGATGAGGGGGAGGGAGGGGGAGGTGGAGGGGAATGAAGAGGGGGAGGGAGGGGGTGGTGGAGGGGAATGAAGAGGGGGAGGGAGGGGTTGGAGGAATTGAATGAGGTTGGGGCCGGAGGGGCTGGTGGAGGGGAATGAAGATGGGGGAGGGGGTGGTGGATGGGAATGACGAGTGGGAGGGAGGGGGAGGTGGAGGGAATGAAGAGGGGCAGGGAGCGGGAGGTGGGGAATGAAGAGGGGGAGGGAGGGTGTGGTGGGGAATGAATAAGTGGAGGGAGGGGGTGGTGGAGGGGAATGAAGAGGGGGAGGGAGGGGGAGGTGGGGAATGAAGAGCGGGAGGGAGGGGGTGGTGGGGAATGAAGAGCGGGAGGGAGGGGGTGGTGGGGAATGAAGAGGGGGAGGGAAGATGTGGTGGAGGGGAATGAAGAGGGGGAGGGAGGGGGAAATGGAGGGGAATGAAGAGGGGGAGGGAGGGGGTGGTGGAGGGTCATGAAGATGGGGAGGGAGGGGGTGGTGGAGTGGAATGGAGAGGATGAGGGAGGGGGTGGTGGAGGGGAATGAAGAGGGGGAGGGAGGGGGTGGTGGATGGGATAGAAGATGGGGAGGGAGGGGGTGATGGAGGTGAATGAACATGGGGTTGGAGGGGTAGGTGGATGCGAATGAAGTGGGGGAGGGAGGGGGTGGTGGATGGGAATGAAGATGCGGAGGGAGGGGGTGGTGGAGGGGAATGAAGAGTGGGAGGGAGGGGGTGGTGGAGGGTCATGAAGATGCGGAGGGAGGGGGTGGTGGAGGGGTATGGAGAGGGGGAGGGATGCGGTGGTGGAGTGGAATGGAGAGGGTGAGGGAGGGGGTGGTGGAGTGTGGTAGCGGAGTGGGTGATGGGTTTGGGGTAGGGGTGTGGGGTAGGGGTGTGGGGTAGGGGTGTTGTGGAGCGGAGTGCGTTCTGGGAAGTGGGGGAGGGTAGTGGGGGATGGCAGTGTGGGGTGGGAGTGTGGTAGAGACGGGCAGTGAGGACGTGAATGTAAGCGGAGTGGGGTAGGGGTGTGGGAGAGGGGAGTGGGGGAGTGGGGTAGGTTAGTGTGAGAGGGGAGTTGGGGAGTGGGGGAGGGGAATGGGGAGGCGAGTGAGGGAGGGCAGCGGGGGAGGGTAGTGGGTGAGGGGAGTGGGGGAGGGGAGTGGGGGTGGGTTTGAGGGAGGGGAATTGTGGAGGGGGGTTGTCGAGGGGGTGGGGTAGGGGAGTGGGGTATGGGAGTTGTTGAGGGGACTGGGGGAGATGAGTTAGGGTGCGGGGTTGGGGATCGGAGTTGGGGAGGGGAGTTAGGGAGGGGAGTTGGGGAGGGGAGTGAAGTAGGGGAGTGAGGTAGGGGAGTGGGGTAGGGGAGTGAGGTAGGCGAGTGCGGTAGGGGAGTGAGGTAGGGGAATGTAGGAGGGCAGTTGGGGAGGGGAGTGGGGGAGGGGAGTGGGGTTGGGGAGTTGGTTAAGTGTGCGGGGTAGGGGAGTGGGGGAGGGGATTGAGGTAGGGTTATGGGGAGGGGATTGAGGTAGTGGATTGGGGGAGGGGAGTGGGGGAGGGGAGTGGGGTGGGGTGGGGTAGGGGAGTGGTGGAGTGGGGTGGGGTGGGGTAGTGGGGTGGGGTAGTGGGTTAGGAGAGTGGAGATGGGGAGTGGGGGTGCAGAGTGGTGTCAGGGAGAGTGGTAGGGGTGGGCTCTAAGGAGGTGGAGGGAAGGGGAGTGGGGAGGGGAGTTGGGGAGGGGAGTTGGAGAGGGAAGTGGGGTAGGGGAGTGGGGTGGGAAGTGATGTAGGGGAGTGGGGGAGGGGAGTGGGGGAGGGAAGTGGGGTGTTGGAGTGGCTGAGGGGAGTGGCGGATGGGAGTGGATGAGGGGAGTCGGGGAGGGGAGCGCAGTGAGGAGGTGGAGGAAAGGGGAGTGAGGCAGGGCAGTGGGGTTGGGGAGAGCAGTGAGGATTTGGCGGGAAGGGGAGTGGGGAGGGTAATGGGGAGGGGAGTGGGGGAAGGGTGTGTGATAGGTCAGTGGAGTAGGGGAGTGGGGTAGGGGTGTGGGATAGGGGTGTGGGGTAAGGGAGTGGGGTAGGGGAGTGGGGTAGGGGAGTGGGAAAGTGCAGTGGGAAAGGGGAGTGGGTAGGGGAGCACAGTGAGGAGGTGGAGAGAAGGGGAGTGGGGGAGGGTATTGGGGTCGGAGTGTTGGGAAGCGGAGATGGGTAGGGGTGTGGGTTACGGGTGTGGTGTCAGGGAGTGGGGTAGGGGAGTGTAGTAGCAGAGTGGGGTAGGGTCGTAGGGGAGCGAGTGGGGTAGGGGTGTGGGGGAGGCATGTGGGGTCGTGGAGTGGGGTAGGGGAGTTGTGGAGGGGAGTGCGGAAGGGGTGTGGGGGAGTGGAGCAGGGTAGGGAAGTGGGGTAGGGGAGTGGGGAAGGGTAGTGGGGGATGGGAGTGTGGTAGGGGAGGGCAGTGAAGAGGTGCTGGGAAGCGGAGAGGTGGAAGGGAGTGGGGGGAGGGGAGTGGGGGAGGGGGTGGGGTATGGAAGTGGGGCAGGGGAATGGGGAAGGGGAGTCGGGTAGTGGAGTTGGGTAGGGGAGTGATTTAGGGGATTGGGGCAGGGGAGCGCAGTGAGGAAGTGGAGGGAAGGGGAGTGGGGGAGTAGAGTCGGGGAGGTGTCTGGGGTAGGGGAGTTGGGTAGTGGAGGGCAGAGAGGAGGTATGGGAAGGGGAGTGGGGGAGGGGTGTGGGGTTGGAGAGTTGGGGTGCGGAGTGGGGTCGGGGAGTGGTGTCGGGATTTGGGTGGGGGAGTGGGGGAGCAGAGTGGCGGAGGGGAGTGTGGTATGGGTGTGGTAACGGGGGTTGGATAAGGGAGTCGGGTAGGGGAGTTGTGAAGGGGAGTGCGGTAGGTGAGTGAGGGAGCGTGGTGGGGGATAGGTGTGTGGTAGGGGAGGGAAGTGAGGAGGTGCAGGGAATCGGAGTGGGGGAGGGGGTGGGGTAGGGGAGTGGGGGAGGAGAGTGGGGGAGGCGAGTGGGGGAGACGAGTGTGAGGAGAGGAGTGGGGGAGGGGAGTGGGGGTGGGGAGTGCGGTAGGGGTTTTGGCGTAGGGGATTTGGGGAAGGGAGTGCGGGAGGGGAGTGGGGGAGGGGTGTGGGGGAGGGGAGTGGGGGAGGGGAGTGGGGAGGGGAGTGGGGAGGGGTGTGGGGGAGGGGAGTGGGGGAGGGGAGTGGGGAGGGGTGTGGGGGAGGGGAGTGGGGAGGGGTGTGGGGGAGGTTAGTGTGATGGGGAGTGGGGGAGGGGAGTGGGGGAGGGGAGTGGGGGAGGGGAGTGGGGAGGGGTGTGGGGGAGGTTAGTGTGATGGGGAGTGGGGGAGGGGAGTGGGGGAGGGGAGTATGGGAGGAGAGTTGGGGAGGGTAGAGGGTTAGGGGAGCGAGGGAGCGGAGTGGGGGAGGGGAGAGAGGGAAGGGAGTGGGGGAGGGGAGTGAGGAAGGGGAGTTGAGGAGGGGAGTGGGGGAGAGGGGTGGAGTAGGGCAGTGGGGTATGGGATTAGTTGAGGGGAGCGGGCGAGGAGAGCTGGGGAGGGGGGTGGGGTAGGGGTGTGGGTAGCGGAGTGGGGGAGGGGAGTTGAGGCAGGGAGTGAGGTGAGGAGTGGGGGAGGGGTGTTGTGGTGGAGCGGAGTGGTGGAGGGGAGTGCGGGAGGGGAGTGGGGGAGGGGATTGGGGGAGGGGAGTGGGAACCTGGGAGTGGGGGAGGGGAGTGGGGGAGGGGAGTGGGGGAGGGTTGTGGGGGGGGGAATGGGGAATGGGAGTTGGGAGGGGAGTGGGGGAGGGGAGTGGGGGAGGGCTGTGGGGGAGGGGAGTGGGGAGGGGAGTGGGGATGGGAGTGGGGGAGGGGTGTGGGGGAGGGGAGTGGGGGAGGGGTGTGGGGGAGGGGAGTGGGGAGGGGAGTGGGGAGGGGAGTGGGGAGAGGCGTGATGCAGGGGAGTTGAGGAGGGGAGTTGAGGCAGGGGAGTTGAGGCGGGGAGAGGAGTGTGGGAGAGGAGTGGGGAGAGGAGTGGGGGAGAGGAGTGGGGTAGAGGAGTGGGGGGGGGATTAGGGGACGGCGTGGGGGACGGGCGTGGGGGAGTGGGGTCGGGTTGTGGGGTCGGGGATTGGGGTCGGGGTGTGGGGTCGGGGTGTGAGGTCGGGGAGTGGGGTCGGCGAGTGGGTCGGGGAGAGGGGTCGGGGTGTGGTGTCGGGGAGTGAGGGAGGGGAGCGCAGTGAGGAGGTGGAGGGAAGGGGATTGGGGGAGTGGAGTGGGAGAGGTGTCTGGGGTAGGGGAGTTGGGTAGTGGAGGGCAGTGAGGAGGTGGAGGGAAGGGGAGCGGTGAGGAGAGTGGGGTAGGAGAGTTGGGGAGCGGAGTGGGGTAGGGGAGTGGGGTATGGGAGTGGGGTAGGGGTGTGGTGCCTGGGAGTTTGGTAGGGGAGTGGGAGAGCGGAGTGGGGGAGCAGAGTTGGGGAGGGGAGTGTGGTAGGGGTGTGTGGTAGGGGAGTGTGGTAGGGGAGTGTGGTAGGCGTGTGGTGACGTGGGTTTGGGGAGGGGAGTCGGGTAGGGGAGTTGTGGAGGGTTGTTGTGCAGGGGAGAGCAGTAGGCGAGTGGGGGAGGGGATTTGGGGGAGGGGATTTGGGGGAGGGGATTTGGGGTGGGGGATTTGGGGGAGGGGATTTGGGGGAGGGGAGTGGGGAGGGGAGTGGGGGTGGGAAGTGGGGGAGGTGAGTGTGGGAGAGGAGTGGGGGAGTGGAGTGGGATAGGGAAGTTGGCTAGCTGAGTGAGGGAGCGTAGTGGGGGATAGGTGTGTGGTAGGGGAGGGCAGTGAGGTGATGCAGGGAATCGGAGTGGTGGACGGGAGGGGAGTGGGGGAGGGGGTGGGGTAGGGGAGTGGGGGAAGCGAGTGGGGGAGGCGAGTGGGGGAGAGGAGGGGGGAGGGGAGTGCGGTAGTGGTTTTGGGGTAGGGGATTTGGGGAGGGGAGTGGGGGAGGGGAATGATGAGGGGAGTGGGGGAGGGGAGTGGGGGAGGGGAGAGGGGAGGGGTGTGGGGGAGGTTAGTGTGGTAGGGGAGTGTGGTAGGGGAGTGGGGAGGGGAGTGGGGGAGGGGAGTGGGGGAGGGGAGTATGGGAGGAGAGTTGAGGAGGGTAGAGGTTTAGGGGGTGAGGGAGGGGAGTGGCGGATGGGAGTGAGGGAGGGGAGTTGGGGAGGGGAGTGAGGAAGAGGAGTTGAGGAGAAGGAGTGGGGTAGGGGGGTGGAGTAGGGGTGTGGGGTATGGGAAGATGTGAGGGGAGTGGGGGAGCAGAGCTGGGGAGGGGAGTGGGTAGGGGTGTGGAGTAGGGGAGTGGGGGAGGGGAATTGAGGCAGGGAGTGAGGTGAGGAGTGGGGGAGGGGTGCTGTGGTGGAGGGGAGTGGGGGAGGGGAGTGGGGGAGGGGAGTGGGGGAAGGGAGTGGGAACCTGGGAGTGGGGGAGGGGAGTGGGGGAGGGTTGTGCGGTAGGGGAATGGGGAATGGGAGTGGGGAGGGGAGTGGGGGAGGGGAGTGGGGGAGGGGTGTGGGGGAGGGGAGTGGAGAGGGGAGTGGGGGAGGGGAGTGGGGGAGGGGAGTGGGGAGGGGCGTGATGCAGGGGAGTTGAGGAGGGGAGTTGAGGCAGGGGGGTTGAGGAGGGGAGTTGAGGCAGGGGAGTTGAGGCGGGCAGGGGAGTATGGGAGAGGAGTGCGAGAGAGGAGTGGGGCAGAGGAGTGGGGGAGAGGTGTGCGGAGAGGAGAGGGGAGGAGAGTGGGGTAGAGGAGTGGGGAAAGGGATTAGGGGAAGGCGTGGGGGACGGGCGTGGGGTAGTGGGGTCGGGTTGTGGGGATCGGTTTGTGAGGTCGGGGAGTGAGGTCGGGGAGTGGGGTCGGGGACTGGGGTCGGGGAGTGAGGGAGGGGAGCGCACTGAGGAGGTGGAGGGAAGGGGAGTGGGGCTGTGGAGTGGGAGAGGTGTCTGGGATAGGGGAGTTGGGTAGTGGAGGGCAGTGAGGAGGTGGAGGGAAGGGGAGCGGGGAGGAGTGTAGTGTAGGAGAGTTGGGGAGCGGAGTGGGGTAGGGGAGTGGGGTAGGGGAGTGGGGTAGGGGAGTGGGGTAGGGGTGTAGTGCCCGGGAGTTTGGTAGGGGAGTGGGAGAGCGGAGTTGGGGAGCGGAGTGGGGGAGGGGAGTGTGGTAGGGGAGTGTGGTAGGGGAGTGTGGTGGGGGAGTGGTGACGGGGGTTTGGGTAAGGGAGTCGGGTAGGGGATTCGGGTCGGGGAGTTGTGGAGGGGGTTTGTGGAGGGGAGAGCAGTAGGCGAGTGGGGGAGGGGATTTGGGGGAGGGGATTTGGGGTGGGGATTTGGGGTAGGGGATTTGGGGTGGGGATTTGGGGTAGGGGATTTGGGGGAGGGGATTTGGGGGAGGGGATTTGGGGTGGGGATTTGGGGTAGGGGATTTGGGGTAGGGGATTTGGGGGAGGGGATTTGGGGGAGGGGAGTGGGGGAGGGGAGTGGGGGAGGGGAGTGGGGGAGAGGAGTGGGGGAGAGGAGTGGGGGAGGGGATTAGGGGAGGGGCGTGTGAGGAGGAGATTAGGGGAGGGGCGTGGGGGAGGGGGTACGGGGAGTGGGGTCGGGGAGAGGGGTCGGGGAGAGGGGTGGGGGAGTGGGGTCGGGGAGTGGGGGAGGGGAGAGCAGTGAGGAGGTGGAGGGAAGGGGAGTGGGGGTGTGGAGTGGGGGAGGTGTCTGGGGTAGGGCAGTTGTGTGTTGGAGGACAGTGAGGTGGTGGAGGGAAGGGGAGCGGGGGAGGAGTGTGGGTTAGGAAAGTTGGGGAGCGGAGTGGGTTAGGGGAGTGGGGTAGGGGTGTGATGCAGAGGAGTGGGGTCGGGGAGTGAGGGAGGGGAGAGCAGTGAGGAGGTGGAGGGAAGGGGAGTGGGGGTGTGGAGTGGGGGAGGTGTCTGGGGTAGGGCAGTTGTGTAGTGGAGGACAGTGAGGTGGTGGAGGGAAGGGGAGCGGGGGAGGAGTGTGGGTTAGGAAAGTTGGTGAGCGGAGTGGGTTAGGGGAGTGGGGTAGGGGTGTGATGCAGAGGAGTGGGGTCGGGGAGTGAGGGAGGGGAGCGCAGTGAGGAGGTGGAGGGAAGGGGAGTGGGGGAGTGGAGTGGGAGAGGTGTCTGGGGTAGGGGAGTTGGGTAGTGGAGGGCAGTGAGGAGGTGGAGGGAAGGGGAGCGGGGAGGAGTGTGCGGTAGGAGAGTTGGGGAGCGGAGTGGGGTAGGGGTGTAGAGTAGGGGAGTGGGGTAGGGGAGTGGGGAAGGGGCGTGGTGCCGGGGAGTTTGGTAGGGGAGTGGGAGAGCGGAGTGGGGGAGCGGAGTGGGGGAGGGGAGTGTGGTAGGGGAGTGTGGTAGGGGAGTGTGGTAGGGGTGTGGTGACGTGGGTTTGGGTAGGGGAGTCGGGTAGGGGAGTTGTGGAGGGGGGTTGTGGAGGGGAGAGCAGTAGGCGAGTGGGGGAGGGGATTTGGGGTAGGGGATTTGGGGGAGGGGATTTGGGGGAGGGGATTTGGGGTAGGGGAATGGGGGAGGGGAGTGGGGGAGGGGACTGGGGGAGAGGAGTGGGGGAGTGGAGCGGGGTAGAGAAGTGGGGTAGGTGAGTGAGGGAGCGTAGTGGGGGATAGGTGTGTGGTAGGGGAGGGCAGTGAGGTGGTGCAGGGAATCGGAGTGGTGGACGGGAGGGGAGTGGGGGAGGGGGTGGGGTAGGGGAGTGGGGGAGGCGAGTGGGGGAGGCGAGTTGGGGAGCCGAGTGGGGGAGGGGAGTGGGGGAGGGGAGTGCGGTAGGGGTTTTGGGGTAGGGGATTTGGGGAGGGGAGTGGGGGAGGGGAGTGGGGGAGGGGAGTGATGAGGGGAGTGGGGGAGGGGAGTGGGGGAGGGGAGTGGGGAGGGGTGTGAGGAGGGGTGTGGGGGAGGTTAGTGTGGTAGGGGAGTGGGGGAGGGGAGTGGGGGTGGGGAGTATGGGAGGAGGGTTGGGGAGGGTAGAGGGTTAGGGAAGTGAGGGAGGGGAGTGGGGGAGGGGAGTGAGGGAGTGGAGTGGGGAAGGGGAGTGAGGAAGGGGAGTTGAGGAGGGGAGTGGGGGAGGGGTGGTGGAGTAGGGGAGTGGGGTATGGGATTAGGTGAGGGGAGTGGGGGAGGAGAGTTGGGGAGGGGAGTGGGGTAGGGGTGTGAAGTACGGGGGTTGGGGAGGGGAGTTGAGGCAGGGAGTGAGGTGAGAAGTTTGGGAGGGGTGTTGTGGTGGAGTGGAGTGGGGAGGGGAGTGGGGGAGGGGAGTGGGAACCTGGGAGTGGGGGAGGGGAGTGGGGGAGGGGAGTGGGGGAGGGTTGTGGGGGAGAGGAACGGGGAATGAGAGTGGGGAGGGGAGTGGGGGAGGGGAGTGGGGAGGGGAGTGGGGGAGGGGAGTGGGGGAGGGGTGTGGGGAGGGGAGTGGGGAGGGGAGTGGGGAGGGGAGTGGGAAGGGGCGTGATGCAGGGGAGTTGAGGAGGGGAGTTGAGGCAGGGGAGTTGAGGCAGGGGAGTTGAGGCGGGGAGGGGAGTGTGGGAGAGGAGTGGGGGAGAGGAGTGGGGCAGAGGAGTGGGGGAGGGGTGTTGCGGAGAGGAGAGGGGAGGAGAGTTGGGTAGAGGAGTGGGGGAGGGGATTAGGGGAGGGCGTGGGGGACGGGCGTGGGGGAGTGGGGTCGGGTTGTGTGGTCGGGGAGTGGGGTCGGGGAGTGGGGACGGGGAGTGAGGGAGGGGAGCGCAGTGAGGAGGTGGAGGGAAGGGGAGTGGGGGAGTGGAGTGGGAGATGTGTCTGGGGTAGGGGACTTGGGTAGTGGAGGGCAGTGAGGAGGTGAAGGGAAGGTGAGCGGGAAGGAGTGTGGGGTAGGAGAGTTGGGGAGCGGAGTGAGGTAGGGAAGTGGGGTAGGGGAGTGGGGTAGGGGTGTGCTGCCGGGGAGTTCGGTAGGGGAGTTGGGGTGCGGAGTGAGGTAGGGAAGTGGGGTAGGGGAGTGGGGTAGGGGTGTGCTGCCGGGGAGTTCGGTAGGGGAGTGGGAGAGCGGAGTGGGGGAGCGGAGTGGGGGAGGGGAGTGTGGTAGGGGAGTGTTGTAGGGGTGTGTGGTGGGGGAGTGGTAACGGAGGCTTGGGTGGGGGAGTTGGGTAAGGGTGTCGTGTCGGGGAGTTGTGGGGGGGGGTTGTGGAGGGGAGAGCAGTAGGCGAGTGGGGGAGGGGATTTGGGGTAGGGGATTTGGGGTAGGGGATTTGGGGGAGGGGATTTGGGGGAGGGGATTTGGGGGAGGGGATTTGTGGGAGGGGATTTGGGGGAGGGGAGTGGGGAAGGGGACAGTGGGAGAGGAGTGGGGGAGAGGAGTGGTGGAGAGGAGTGGGGGAGGGAATTAAGGGAGGGGCGTGGGGGAGGGGATTAGGGGAGGGGCGTGGGGGAGGGGGGACGGGGAGTGGGGTCTGGGAGTGGGGTCGGGGTTTGGGGTCGGGGAGTGAGGTCGGGGAGAGGGGTCGGGGAGAGGGGTAGGGGAGTGAGGGAGGGGAGTTGATGAGGGGAGTGGTGACGGGGGGTTGGGTAGGGGAGTCAGGTATGGGAGTTGTGGAGGGGGGTTGTGGAGGGGAGAGCAGTAGGCGAGTGGGGGAGGGGATTTGGGGTAGGGGATTTGGGGGAGGGGATTTGGGGGATGGGATTTGGAGAGGGCAGTGGTGGAGGGGAGTGGGGCGTAGTGTGTTGGTGGTTAGTGTGGGAGGGGAGTGGGGGAGAGGAGTGGGGAGGGGAATGGGGAGGGGAGAGGTGGTGCGGAGTGGGGGAGTGGAGTGGGGGTGTGGAGTGGGGGAGGGGAATGGGGGAGGGGTGTTGCGGAGAGGAGAGGTGAGGAGAGTGGGGTAGAGGAGAGGGGAGGAGAGTGGGGTAGAGGAGTGGGGGAGTGCATTAGGGGAGGGGATTAGGGGAGGGGCATGGGGGTGGGGTAGAGGAGTGGGGGAGTGGGGTTGTGGAGTGGGATGGGGAGTGGGGAGTGGGGTAGGGTGAGTGGGGTCGGGTGAGTGGGGTCGGGTGAGTGGGTCGGTGAGTGGGTCGGTCAGTGAGGGGAATGGGGGAGGGGTGTTGCGGAGAGGATAGGTGAGGAGAGTGGGGTAGAGGAGAGGGGAGGAGAGTGGGGTAGAGGAGTGGGGGAGTGCATTAGGGGAGGGGATTAGGGGAGGGGCATGGGGGTGGGGTAGAGGAGTGGGGGAGTGGGGTTGTGGAGTGGGATGGGGAGTGGGGTCTGGGGAAGTGTGAGTGGGGTCAGGGAGTGGGGTCGGGGAGTGGAGTAGGGATGTGGGTTAGGGGAGTGGGGGAGGGGAGTGAGGTAGGGGAGTGGGGGAGGGGAGTGGGGGAGGGGAGTAGGGGAGGAGTGTGCGGAGGAGTGTGGGGAGGAGTGTGGAGGAGGTTAGTGTGGGAGGGGAGAGGGGGAGGGGAGTGGGGGAGGGGAGTGTGGTAGGGGGTGTGGTGACGGACGGTTGCGTACGGGAGTCGGGTAGGAGAGTTGTGGAGGGGAGTGCGGTATGCGGGTGGAGTGGGGGAGGGTATTTGGGGAGGGGATTTGGGGGAAGGGATTTGGGGTAGGGGACCTGGGGTAGGGGAGTGGGGGAGGAGTTTGGGGAGGAGAGTGGGGAGGAGTGTGGGGAGGAGTGTGGGGGAGGTTAGTGTGGGAGGTTAGTGTGGGAGGGGAGTGGGGGAGGGGAGTGGGGGAGGGGAGTGGGCAGGGGAGTTGGGGAGGGTAGTGGGTTAGGGAAATGGGGGAAGGTAGTGGGTTAGGGGTGTGAGGGAGGGGAGTTTGGGAGGGGCGTTAGGGAGGGGAGTTAGGGACGGGAGTTGAGGTGGGATGTGGGGGAGTGGAGTAGAGTAGGGGAGTGGAGTTCAGAGTGGAGTAGGGGAGTGGAGAAGGGGAGTGGGGTCTGGGAGTGGGGTAGGGGAGTGGGATAGGGGAGTGGGGGAGGGGAGTGGGGGAGGCGAGTGGGGGAGGGGAGTGTGGTAGGGGTGTAGTGACGGGGGGTTGGGTAGGGGAGTCGGGTAGGGGAGTTGTGGAGGGGAGTGCGGTTTATAGTGGAGTGGGGGAGGGGATTTGGGGTAGGGGATTTGGGGTAGGGGATTTGGGGTACGGAATTTGGGGAACGGAATTTGGGGGAGGGGAGTGGGGGAGGGGAGTGGGGGAGGGGAGTGGGGGAGGAGTGTGGGGGAGGTTAGTGTGGGAGGGGAGTGGGAGAGCGGAGTGGGGGAGGGGAGTGTGGTAGGGGGTGTGGTGACGGGGGGTTGGGTAGGGGAGTCGGGTAGGGGAGTTGTGGAGGGCAGTGCGGTATGCGGGTGGAGTGGGGGAGGTTATTTGGGGGAGGAGATTTGGGGGAGTGGATTTGGGGGAAGGGATTTGGGGTAGGGGACTTGCGGTAGGGGAGTGGGGGAGGACTTTGGGGAGGAGTGTGGGGAGGAGTGTGGGGGAGGTTAGTGTGGGGGAGGTTAGTGTGGGAGGTTAGTGTGGGAGCGGAGTGGGGGAGGGGAGTGGGGGAGGGGAGAGGGGGAGGGGAGCTGGGGAGGGTAGTGGGTTAGAGAAATGGGGGAGTGTAGTGGGTTAGGGGAGGGAGGGAGGGGAGTTGGGGAGGGGTGTTAGGGAGGGGAGTTAGGGAGGGTTGTTGAGGAGGGGTGTGGGGGAGTGGAGTGGAGTATGGGAGTAGAGTGTAGAGTGGAGTATGTGAGTGTAGTAGGGGAGTGGGGTAGGGGAGTTGGGGAGGGGAGTGGGGGAGGGGAGTGTGGTAGGGGGTGCGGTGACGGGGGTTGGGTAGAGGAGTCGTGTAGGGGAGTTGTGAAGGGGAGTTGTGGAGGGGAGTGTGGTATGCGGGTGGAGTGGGGGAGGGGATTTGGGGGAGGGGATTTGGTGGAGGGGATTTGGGGGAAGGGATTTGGGGTAGGGGACCTGGTGTAGGGGAGTGCGGGAGGACTTTGGGGAGGAGTGTGGGTAGGAGTGTGGGGTGGAGTGTGGGGGAGGTTAGTGTGGGAGGTTAGTGTGGGAGGGGAGAGGGAGAGGGGAGTGGGGGAGGGGATTGTGGAGGGGAGTGGGGGAGGGGAGTGGGGGAGGGGAGTTAGGGAGGGGAGTTGAGGAGGGGTGTGAGGGAGTGGAGTGGAGTAGGGGAGTGGTGTAGGGGAGTGGAGTAGGGGAGTGGGGCAGGGGAGTGGGGTAGGGGAGTGGGGTAGGGGAGTGGGGTAGGGGAGTGGAAGAGGGGAGTGGGGGAGGAGAGTGGGGGAGTGGAGAGGGGGAGGGGAGTGGGGGATGGGAGTGCGGGAGGGGAATTGGGGCAGGGGATTTGGGAGAGGGGAGTGTGGTAGGGGATTTGGTGTAGGGGATTTGGGGGAGGGGAGTGGGGGAGGGGATTTGGGGGAGGGGAGTGAGTGAGGGGATTGGGGGAGGGGAGTGGGGGAGAGGAGTGGGGGAGGGGAGTTGGGGCGGGGAGTTGGGGAGGGTAGTGGATTAGGGAAATGGGGGAAGGTAGTGGGTTAGGGGAGGGAGGGAGGGGAGTTGGGGAGGGGTGTTAGGGAGGGGAGTTAGGGAGGGGAGTTGAGGAGGGGTGTGGGGGAGTGGAGTGGAGTAGGGGAGTGGAGTGTAGAGTGGAGTAGGGGTGTGGAGTAGGGGAGTGGGTTAGGGGAGTGGGGTACGGGAGTGGGGTAGGCGAGTGGGGTAGGGGAGTGGGGGAGGGGAGTGTGGTAGGGGGTGTGGTGACGGGGGGTTGGGTAGGGGCGTCGGGTAGGGGAGTTGTGGAAAGGAGTGCGGTATGCGGGTGGAGTGGGGGAGGGGATTTGTGGAAGGGGATTTGGGGGAGGGGATTTGGGGGAAGGGATTTGGGGGAAAGGATTTGGGGTTGGGGACCTGGGGTAGGGGCGTGGGGGAGGACTTTGGGGAGGAGTGTGGGTAGGAGTGTGGGGAGGAGTGTGGGGGAGGTTAGTGTGGGGGAGGTTAGTGTGGGAGGTTAGTGTGGGAGGGGAGCGGAGGAGGGGAGTGGGGGAGGGGAGTTGGGGAGGGTAGTGGGTTAGGGAAATGGGGGAGGGTAGTGGGTTAGGGGAGTAAGGGAGGGGAGTTGGGGAGGGGTGTTAGGGAGGGGTGTTAGGGAGGGGAGTTGAGGATGGGTGTGGGGGAGAGGAGTGGAGTAGGGGAGTGGAGTGCAGAGTGAAGTAGGGGAGTGGAGTAGGGGAGTGCCGTCTGGGAGTGGGGGAGTGGAGTGGGGTAGGGGAGTTGGGGAGGGGAGTGTGGTAGGGGTGTATTGACGGGGGGTTGGGTAGGGGAGTCGGGTAGGTCAGTTGTGGAGGGGAGTGCGTTATGCGAGTGGAGTGGGGGTGGGGATTTGGGGGAGGGGATTTGGGGTAGGGGATTTGGGGTACGGAATTTGGGGTACGGAATTTGGGGGAGGGGAGTGGGGGAGGGCAGTGGGGGAGGGTAGTGAGGGAGGAGTGTGCGGAGGAGTGTGGGGAGGAGTGTGGGGGAGGTTAGTGTGGGAGGGGGTGGGGGAGCGGAGTGGGGAGGGGAGGGGAGTGTGGTAGGGGGTGTGGTCACGGGGGTTGGGTAGGGGAGTCGGGTAGGGGAGTTGTGGAGGGGAGTGCGGTATACGGGTGGAGTGGGGGAGGTTATTTGGGGAAGGGGATTTGGGGGAGTGGATTTGGGGGAAGGGATTTGGGGTTGGGGATTTGGGGTTGGGGATTGGGGAGGAGTGTGGGTAGGAGTGTGGGGAGGAGTGTGGGGAGGAGTGTGGGGGAGGTTAGTGTGGGAGGTTAGTGTGGGAGGGGAGTGGGGGAGGGGAGTGGGGGAGTGGAGTTGGGGAGGGTCGGGGGTTAGGGAAATGGGGAAGGGTATTGGGTTAGGGGAGGGAGGTAGGGGAGTTGGGGAGGGGTGTTAGGGAGGGGAGTTAGGGAGGGGAGTTGAGGATGGGTGTGTGGGAGAGGAGTGGAGTAGGGGAGTGGAGTGCAGAGTGAAGTAGGGGTGTGGAGTTGGGAGGTGGGGTCTGGGAGTGGGGGAGGGGAGTGGGGGAGGGGAGTGTGGTAGGGGTGTATTGACGGGGTTTGGGTAGGGGAGTCAGGTCGGGGAGTTGTGGAGGGGAGTGCGGTATGCGAGTGGAGTGTGGGAGGGGATTTGGGGGAGGGGATTGGGGGTAGGGGATTTGGGGTAGGGGATTTGGGGTACAGAATTTGGGGTACGGAATTTGGCAGAGGGGAGTGGGGGAGGGCAGTGGGGGAGGGGAGTGGGGGAGGAGTGTGTGGAGGAGTGTGGGGAGGAGTGTGGGGGAGGTTAGTGTGGGAGGGGAGTGGGGGTGCGGGGTGGGGGAGCGGGGTGGGGGAGGGGAGTGTGGTAGGGGGTGTTGGGACGGGGGGAGGGGAGTGGGGGAGGGGATTGGGGGAGGGGTGTTGCAGAGAGGAGAGGTGAGGAGAGTGGGGTAGAGGTGTGGGGGAGGGGACTAGGGGAGGGGCATGGGGGTGGGGAGTGGGGTTGGGGTGTGGGGGTGGGGAGTGTGATCGGGTGAGTGGGGTCGGGTGAGTGGGGTCGGGTGAGTGCGGTCATGGAGTGGGGTCGGGGAGTGGGGTCGGGGAGTGGGGTCGGGGAGTGGGGTAGGGGTGTGGGGTATGGGAGTCGGGTAGCGGAGTGGGGGAGGGGAGTGTGGTAGGGGTGTGGTGACGGGGGGTTGGGTAGGGGAGTCGGGTAGGGGAGTTGTGGAGGGGAGTGCGGTATGTGAATGGAGTGGGGGCGGGGATTTGGGGGAGGGGATTTGGGGAGGGGATTTGGGGTAGGGGATTTGTGGAAGGGGATTTGGGGTAGGGGAGTGGGGGAGGGGTGTGGAGGAGGGTAGTGGGGAGGACTGTGTGGAGGAGTGTGGGGAGGAGTGTGGGGAGGTAAGTGTGGGGGAGGTTAGTGGGGGAGGGGAGTGTGGTAGGGGTGTGTTGACGGGGGGCTGGTTCGGGGAGTCGGGTAGGGGAGTTGTGGAGGGGAGAGCGGTATGCGAGTGGAGTGGGGAGGGGATTTGGGGGAGGGGATTTGGGGGAGGGGATTTGGGGGTAGGGATTTGGTGTAGGGGATTTGGGGGAGGGGATTTGAGTCGGGGATTTGGGGTAGGGGATTTGGGGTAGGGGATTTGGGGTAGGGGAGTGGGGGAGGACTGTGGGGAGGAATGTGGGGGAGGTTAGTGTGGGAGGGGAGTGGGGGAGTGGGGGAGGGGAGTGGGGGAGGGGAGTGGGGAGGGGAGTGGGGGCGGGGAGTGGGGGAGAAGTGTTGGAGAGGGTAGTGGGTTAGGGGAGTGAGGGAGGGGAGTTGAGGAGGGGTGTGGGGGAGTGGAGCGCAGTAGGGGAGTGGAGTAGGGGAGTGGCGTATTGGAGTGGGGTCGGGGATTAGGTGAGGGGAGTGGGGGAGGAGAGTTTGGGAGGAGAGTGGGGAGGAGAGTGGAGGAGGAGAGTGGGGGAGGGGAGTGGGGGAGGGGAGTGCGGGAGGGGAGTGGGGGAGGGGAGTGGGGGAGGAGAGTGGGGGTGGGGAGGGGGGAGTGGAGTGGGGGAGTGGAGTGGGGGAGTGGAGTGGGGTAGTGGAGTGGGAGAGGGTAGTGGGGGAGGGTAGTTGGGGAGGGTAGTGGGGGATGGGAGTGGGGGATGGGAGTGCGGTAGGGGAATTGGGGCAGGGGATTTGGGGGAGGGGAGTGTGGGAGGGGAGTGTGGTGGAGGATTTGGGGGAGGGCAGTGGGGAGGGGTGTGGGGGAGGGGAGTGGGGGAGGGGAGTGGGAGTGGGGAGTAGGGGAGGGGTGTGGGGAGGAGTGTGGGGAAGAGTGCGTGGTAGGGGAGTTGAGTGGGGGAGGGGAGTTGGGGAGGGGAGTGGTGGAGGGGAGTGGGGAAGGGGAGTTAGGGGAGTTGAGGAGGGGTGTGGGGGAGGGGAGTTTGGGAGGGGAGTGGGGGAGGGGAGTGGGGGAGGGGAGTGGTGGAGGGGAGTGGGGGAGGGGAGTGTGGGGTGGGGGAGTTGAGGCAGGGAGTGGGGCGAGGTGTGGGGGAGGGGTGTTGCCTCGAGGAGAGGGGTGGAGAGTGGGGTCGAGGTGTGGAGGAGGGGAGTTGGGGAGGTGCGTGGGGGAGGCTAGTGGGGTTTGGGTAGTCAGGGAATGGATTGAGGGACAGGGAGTGGGTTAGGGGAGTGGTGTAGGTGAGTGGGGGTGGGGAGAGGTTATGGGAGTTTTGGAGGGGAGTGGTGGGGCTAGTGGGGGAGCAGAGTGGTGTAGGGGAGTGGAGTAGGGGAGGACTGTCAGGAGATGGAGGGAAGGGGAGTTGGGGAGGGGAGTTGTGGAGGGGCGTGGGGTAGGCCATAGCGGTAGTGTAGTGGGCGAGGGGTGTGGGGGAGGTGGAGTGGGGGAGGGGAGTGGGCGAGTGGAGTGGGGGAGTGGGGAAGGGGTGTGGGGATGGGTGTGGGGGAGGGGAGTGGGGGAGGGCGTCTGGTAGGGGAGTTTGGGAGGGAAGTGTGGTGGGGTAGTGGGGTAGGGGAGTGGAGGAGGGGGTGGGGGTGCAGAGTTGTGTCGGGGAGTGTGGTAGGGGTGGGCTGAAAGGAGGTGGAGGGAAGGGGAGTGGGGAGGGGATTTGGGTAGTGGGGCAGTGAGGAGATGGAGGGAAGGGGGTGGGAGAGGGGAATGGGGGAGGGGAGTGGGGGAGGGGAGTGTGTTACGAGAGTGGGGTAGGGGAGTGGGGGAGTGGAGTGAGGTAGGGGTATGGGGAGGCGAGTGGGGGAAGGGAGTGGGGAGGGGAGTGGGGCAAGGTAGTGGGGGCGGTAACTGGGTGAGTGGAGTGAGGTAGGGCAGTGGGGGCGGGGAGTGGGTGGGGAGGTGTGGAGTGGGGGAGGGGAGTTGTGGCGGGGAGTGGGGGAGGGCAGTGCGCTAGTGGAGTTGGGGTGTGTAGTTTGTAGGGGAGTGAGTGATGGGTGTTGGGGAGGTGAGTGGGGGAGTGGGGTGAGGGAGGGGATTGGGGACAGGGAGTGGGTTAGTGGAGTGGTGTAGGTGAGTGGTGTGGGGAGAGGGTACGGGAGTGGTGTAGGGGAGTGGAGTAGGGGAGGGATGTAAGGAGGTGGAGGGAAGGACAGTTGGGGAGGGGAGTTGGGGAGGGGCGTGGTGTAGGGCATTGTGGTAGGGGAGTTGGGGAGGGGTGGATAGTGGGGGATGGGAGTTGGGGAGGACAGTTGGGGAGCAGAGTGCGAGAGGGGCGTGGGAGAGGGGCCTGGGGGAGGGGCGTGGGTGAGGGCGTCTGGTAGGGGAGTTTGGGAGGGAAGTGCAGTGGGGTAGTGGAGTGGAGGAGGGGGTGGGGGTGCAGAGTGGTGTCGGGGAGTGTGGTCGGGGTGTGCTGTTCGGAGGTGGAGGGAAGGGGAGTGGGGAGGGGGGTTTGGTAGGGGGGCAGTGAGGAGATGGAGGGAAGGGGAGTGGGAGAGGGGATTGAGGTATGGGTATGGGTGGGGAGTGAGGTAGGGGAATGGGGAGGGGAGTGGGGGAGGGACGTTTGGAGTGGAGTGGGGAGGGGAGTGGGGTAAGGTAGTGGGTGCGTTAACTGGGGGAGTGGAGTGAGGTAGGGCAGTGGGGGAGGGGAGTGGGGTATGGGTATGGGGTGGGGAGTGTGGTAGGAGAAAGGGGAGGGGAGTGGGGGAGGGAAGTGGGGATGGAAGTGGGGAGGGGAGTGGGGAGGGGAGTGGGGTAAGGTAGTGGGGGCGGTAACTGGGTGAGTGGAGTGAGGTAGGGCAGTGGAGGCGGGGAGTGGGTAGGGGAGGTGTGGAGTGGGGGAGGGGAGTTGTGGCGGGGAGTGGGGGAGGGCAGTGCGGTAGTGGAGTTGGGGAGCGTAGTTTGTAGGGGAGTGAGTGATGGGTGTTGGGGAGGTGAGTGGGGGAGTGGGGTGAGGGAGGGGATTGGGGACAGGGAGTGGGTTAGTGGAGTGGTGTAGGTGAGTGGTGTGGGGAGAGGGTACGGGAGTGGTGTAGGGGAGTGGAGTAGGGGAGGGATGTAAGGAGGTGGAGGGAAGGACAGTTGGGGAGGGGAGTTGGGGAGGGGCGTGGTGTAGGGCATTGTGGTAGGGGAGTTGGGGAGGGGTGGATAGTGGGGGATGGGAGTTGGGGAGGACAGTTGGGGAGCAGAGTGCGAGAGGGGCGTGGGAGAGGGGCCTGGGGGAGGGGCGTGGGTGAGGGCGTCTGGTAGGGGAGTTTGGGAGGGAAGTGCAGTGGGGTAGTGGAGTGGAGGAGGGGGTGGGGGTGCAGAGTGGTGTCGGGGAGTGTGGTCGGGGTGTGCTGTTCGGAGGTGGAGGGAAGGGGAGTGGGGAGGGGGGTTTGGTAGGGGGGCAGTGAGGAGATGGAGGGAAGGGGAGTGGGAGAGGGGATTGAGGTATGGGTATGGGTGGGGAGTGAGGTAGGGGAATGGGGAGGGGAGTGGGGGAGGGACGTTTGGAGTGGAGTGGGGAGGGGAGTGGGGTAAGGTAGTGGGTGCGTTAACTGGGGGAGTGGAGTGAGGTAGGGCAGTGGGGGAGGGGAGTGGGGTATGGGTATGGGGTGGGGAGTGTGGTAGGAGAAAGGGGAGGGGAGTGGGGGAGGGAAGTGGGGATGGAAGTGGGGAGGGGAGTGGGGAGGGGAGTGGGGTAAGGTAGTGGGAGGGGTAACTGGTGGAGTGGAGTGAGGTAGGGCAGTGGGGGAGGGCAGTGGCGTAGGGGATCTGGGTACTGGAGTGAAGTGAGGATGTGGCGGGAAGGGGAGTGGGGTAGGGGAGTGGGGTAGGAGAGGTGGGTATGGGAGTATGGGTGGGGTGTGAGAGAGGAGATTGGCGATGGGACTGGGGTAATGGACTGGGGTAGGGGAGTAGGGTAGGGGTGTGGGGTAGGGGTGTGGGGTCGGGTTTGGGGTAGGGGAGAGGGGTAGGGGTGTTGTGGAGGGGAGAGCGGTTGGGGAGTGCGGGAGGGTAGTGGGGGAGGGTAGTGGGGGATGGGAGTGTGGTGGAGTCGTGCAGTGAGGATGTGGAGGTAAGCGGAGTGGGGTAGCGGAGTGGACGAGGGGAGTTGGGAGGGGAGTGGGGGAGGTTAGTGTGGGAGGGGAGTGGGGGAGATTAGTGAGTGAGGGGAGTGGGGGAGGGGAGTTTGGGAGTGGGGGAGGGGATTGGGGGAGGCAAGAGCGGGAGGGGAGTGGGGAGGGGAGTGGGGAGGCGAGTGGGGGAGGTTAGTGTGGGAGGTGAGTGGGGAGGGGCGTGGGGGAGCGAGTGGGGAAGGTTAGTGTGGGAAGTGAGTGAGGAGAGGAGTGGGGGAGGGGAGTGAGGGAGGGGAGTGGGGAGGGGAGTGCGGAGGAGAGTGCGGAGGGGAGTGGGGGAGGTTAGAGTTGTAGGGGAGTTGGAGGGCAGTGAGGGAGGGGAGTGTGGCAGGAGACTGGGCGAGGGGAGTTGGGGAGGGGAGTGGGGGAGGAGAGTGGGGGACAGGGAGTGGGTTAGGGGAGTGGTGTAGGTGAGTGGGGGTGGGGAGAGGGTATGGGAGTTTTGGAGGGGAGTAGGGTAGGGAAGTGGTGAGGCTAGTGGGGGATCAGAGTGGTGTAGGGGAGTGGAGTAGGGGAGCGCTGGAAGGAGGTGGAGGGAAGGGGAGTTGGGGAGGGGAGTTGGGGAGGGGAGTGGGCTTGGGGAGTGGGGGTGCGGATTGGGGGAGGGGAGTGGGGGAGGGGAGTGGGGGAGGGGAGTAGGGGAGGGGAGTGGGGGAGGGGTGTGGGGAGAGGTTTGGGGGAGGGTAGTGGGGGTGGGCGTCTGGTAGGGGAGTTTGGGAGGGAGGTGCGGTGGGGTAGTGGGGTAGGGGAGTGGAGGAGGGGGTGGGAGTGCAGTGTGGTGTCGGGAAGTGTGGTAGGGGTGGGCTGTAAGGAGGTGGAGGGAAGGGGAGTGGGGAGGGGAGTTGGGTAGGGGTGCAGTGAGGAGATGGAGGGAAGGGGAGTGGGAGGGGGAATGGGGGAGTGGAGTGGGGTAGGGTGTGTGTTAGGTGAGTGTGGTGGGGGAGTGGGGGAGGGAAGTGGGGACCGGGGTGGGGAGGGGATTGGGGAGGGGAGTGTTGAGGGGAGTGGGGTAAGGTAGTGGGGGTGGTAACTGGGGGAATGGAGCGAGGTAGGGCAGTGGAGGAGTGTCGTGGGGAGTGGGGGAGGGCAGTGGCGTCGGGGAGTTGGGTACTGGAGTGCAGTGAGGAGGTGGAGGGAAGGGGAGTGGGGTAAGAGAGTGGGGTAGGGGAGTGGGGTAGGGGAGTTATGTCAGGGAGTGGGAGAGGGAAGTGGTGTAGGTGAGTGGGGGTGGGGAGAGGGTAGGGGAGTTTTGGAGAGAAGCGGGGTAGGGGATTGGTGGGGCTAGTGGGGGATCAGAGTGTTGTAGGGGAGTGGAGTAGAGGAGGGCTGTAAGGAGGTGGAGGGAAGCGGAGTGGGGGAGGCGATTTGGTAAGGGGACTGGGGGAGGCGATTTGGTAATGGGACTGGGGGAGGCGATTTGGGGAGGGGAGAGGGGGAGGGGAGTGGGGGAGGGCGTCTGGTAGGGGAGTTTGGGAGGGATGTGCGGTGGGGTAGGGGAGTAGAGGAGGGGAGTGGGGGTGCAGAGTGGTGTCGTGGAGTCTGGTAGGGGTGTGCAGTCAGGAGGTGGAGGGAAGGGGAGTGGGGAGTGGAGTTGGGTCGGAGAAAAATGGGAGAGGGGAGTGGGGGAGGGGTGTGTGTTATGTGAGTGGGGGAGTGGAGTGAGGTAGGGGTATGGGGTGGGGAGTGAGGTAGGAGAATGTGGAGGGGAGTGGGGGAGGGAAGTGGGGAGGGGAGTGGGGAGGGGTGTGGGGTAGGGGAGGGCAGTGATGAGGTGGAGTGAAGGGGAGTAACGTGGGGAGTGGGGGAGGGCAGTAGCGTTGGGGAGTTCGGTAGGGGAGAGCAGTCAGGAGGAGAAGGAAGGGGAGAAGGGGTGGTGAGTGTGGGAGGGAAGTGAGTTAGGGGAGTGGGGTCGGGGAGTGGGAAAGTGGAGTGGGATAGGAGAGTGGGGTAGGAGAGTGGGGTAGGGGAGCGCAGTGAGGTGGTGGAGGTAAGGGGAGTGGGGGTGTGGAGTGGGGGAGGGGTGTAGTTTAGGGGAGTGGGGTAGGGAAGTGGGGTTAGGAGAGGTGGGTAGGGAAGTGTGGGAGGCGAGTGAGGTAGGGGATTGGCAACGGGACTGGGGTAGTGGAATGGGGTAGGGGAGTGGGGTAGGGGTGTTGGGTAGGGGTGTGTGGTTGGGGTGTTGTGGAGGGGTGTGCGGTTGGGGAGTGGGGGACGGTAGTTTGGGATGGGAGTGTGGTAGAGTAGGGCAGTGAGGAGGTGGAGGTAAGCGGAGTTGGGTAGGGGTGTGTGGTAGGGGAGTGGGCGAGGGGAGTTGGGAGGGGAGTGGGGGAGGTTAGTGTGAGAGGGGTGTGGGGGAGGGGAGTGGGGGAGTGGAGTGCGGTAGGGGAGTGGGGTAGGGGAGTGCGGGAGGGTAGTGGGGGATGGGAGTGTGGTAGGGGAGGGCAGTGAAGAGGTGCAGGGAAGCGCAGAGGTGGACTGGAGAGGGGGGAGGGGAGTGTTGGAGGGGGTGTGCTAGGGGAAGGGGTTAGGGGAATGGGGCAGGGGAGTGGGGTAGCGGAGTTGGAGAGAGGGGTAGCGGAGTTGGGGAGGGGAGTGAGTTAGGGGAGTGGTGTAGGGGAGTGGGAATGTGGAGTGGGATAGGGGAATGTGGAGTGGGATAGGGGAGTGGGATAGGGGAGCGCAGTGAGGAGGTGGAGGGAAGGGGAGTGTGTAAGTGGAGCGGGTGACGTGTGCGGGGTAGGGGAGGTGGGTTGTGGAGGGAAGGGGAGTGGCGGAGGTGTGTGAGGTAGGAGAGTTGGGGAGCGGAGTGGGGGAGGGGAGTGGGGGAGGGGAGAGGGGGAGGGGAGTGGGGGAGGAGAGTGGGGGAGGAGAGGGGGGAGGAGAGTGGGGGAGGGGAGAGTGGGGGAGAGGAGAGTGGGGGAGGGGAGAGTGGGGGAGGAGAGAGTGGGGTAGGGGAGAGTGGGGGAGGAGAGTGGGGGAGGGGACAGTGGGGGAGGAGAGTGGGGGGGAGGGGAGAGTGGGGGAGGAGAGAGGGGGAGGAGAGAGGGGGAGGGGAGAGGGGGAGGTGAGTGGGGGAGGGGAGTGGGGGAGGGGGCGGGTGAGGGGAGCTGGTAGGGGAGTGTGGGAGGGGAGTGGGGGAGGGGAGTTGACGAGGGGAGTGGGGGAGGGGAGTTGACAAGTGGTGTGGCGGAGGGGAGTTGACGAGGGGTGTGGCGGAGGGGAGTGGGGGAGGGGAGTGGGGGAGGGGTGAGTGTTAGGTGAGTGGGGGAGTGGAGTGAGGTAGGGGTATGGGGTGGGGAGTGAGGTCGGAGAATGTGGAGGGGAGTGGGGGAGGGAAGTGGGGAGGGGAGTGGGGATGGGAGTGGGGAGGGGTGTGGGGTAGGGGAGGGTAGTGATGAGATGGAGTGAAGGGGAGTAACGTGGGGAGTGGGGGAGGGCAGTGGCATTGGGGAGTTGGGTAGGGGAGAGCAGTCAGGAGGAGAAGGAAGGGGAGAAGGGGTGGTGAGAGTGGGAGGGAAGTGAGTTAGGGGAGTGGGGTCGGGGAGTGGGAAAGTGGAGTGGGATAGGAGAGTGGGGTAGGAGAGTGGGGTAGGGGAGCGCAGTGAGGTGGTGGAGGTAAGGGGAGTGGGGGTGTGGAGTGGGGGAGGGGTGTAGTTTAGGGGAGTGGGGTAGGGGAGTGGGGTAGGGGAGTGGGATAGGGGAGTTGGGTAGGGGAGCGCAGGGAGGAGGTGGAGGGAAGGGGAATCAGGGAGGGGAGTGGTGGAGGTATGTGGGTAGGGGATTGGGTACTGGAGTGCAGTGAGGAGGTCGAGGGAAGGGGAGTGAGGTAGGGGAGGGGGTTAGGAGAGGTGGGTAGGGAAGTGTGGGAAGGGAGTGAGGTAGCGGATTGCCAACGGGGCTTGGGTAGTGGAATGGGGTAGGGGAGTGGGGTAGGGGTGTGGGGTAGGGGTGTGGGGTCGGGGTGTTGTGGAGGGGTGTGCGGTTGGGGAGTGGGGGAGGGTAGTGGAGGAGGGTATGTGTAGGATGGGAGTGCGGTAGAGAAGGACAGTGAGGAGGTGGAGGTAAGCGGAGTTGGGTAGGGTGCGTGGTAGGGGAGTGGGCGAGGGGTGTTGGGAGGGTAGTGGGGGAGGTTAGTGTGTGAGTGGTGTGGGGTAGGGGAGTGGGGGAGGGGAGGGGAGTGGGGGAGCGGAGTGCGGTAGGGGTGTGGGGTAGGGGAGTGCTGGAGGGTAGTGGGGATGGGAGTGTGGTAGGGGAGGGCAGTGAATAGGTGCAGGGAAGCGCAGAGGTGGACTGGAGTGGGGGGAGGGGAGTGGGAATGTGGAGTGGGATAGGGGTATGTGGAGTGGGATAGGGAAGTGGGATAGGGGAGCGCAGTGAGGAGGTGGAGGGAAGGGGAGTGTGTAAGTGGAGTGGGGGAGGTGTGCTGGATAGGGGAGATTGGTTGTGGAGGGAAGGGGAGTGGGAGAGGGTTGTGAGATAGGAGAGTTGGGAAGCGGTGTGGGGGAGAAGAGTGGGGGAGGAGAGTGGGGGAGGAGAGTGGGGGAGGAGAGTGGGGGAGGATAGAGGGGGAGGAGAGTGGGGGAGGGGAGAGTGAGGGAGGGGAGAGTGGGGGAGGGGAAAGGGGGAGGGGAGAGGGGGAGGGGAGAGGGGTAGGGGAATGGGGGAGGGTTGTGGGGGAGGTTAGTGCGGGAGGGGAGTGGGTGTGGGGATCTGGGGAGGTGAGTGAGGGTGTGGAGTGTGGGAGGAGAGTGGGATAGGGGAGTTGGGGAGAGGAGGGGAGTGGTGGAGGGGAGTGGGGGAGGGGAGTGGGGAGGGGAGAGAGGTAGTGGTATGGGGTGGGGAGTGAGGGAGGAAAATGTGGAGGGGAGTGGGGGAGGGAAGTGAGGAGGGGAGTGCGGAGCGGTGTGGGGTAGGGGAGGGCAGTGATGAGGTGGAGTGAAGGGGAGTCGCGTGGGGAGTGGGGGAGGGCAGTGGCGTTGGGGAGTTGGGTAGGGGAGGGCAGTGAGGAGGAGAAGGAAGGGGAGTAGGGGAGGTGAGTGGGGTAGGGGAGCGCAGTGAGGTGGTGGAGGTAAGGGGAGTGGGGGAGTGGAGTGGGGGTGTGGAGTGGGGGAGGGGTGTAGTTTAGGGGAGTGGGGTAGGGGAGTGGGATAGGGGTGTTGGGTAGGGGAGCGCTGGGAGGAGCTGGAGGGAAGGGGAATGAGGGAGTGGCATGGTGGAGGTGTGTGGGTAGGGGAGTTGGGTACTGGAGTGCAGTGAGGAGGTGGAGGGAAGGGGAGTGGGGTCGGGGAGGGGGTTAGGAGAGGTGGGTAGGGAAGTGTGGGAGGCGAGTGAGGTAGGGGATTGGCAACGGGACTGGGGTAGTGGAATGGGGTAGGGGAGTGGGGTAGGGGTGTTGGGTAGGGGTGTGTGGTCGGGGTGTTGTGGAGGGGTGTGCGGTTGGGGAGTGGGGGACGGTAGTTTGGGATGGGAGTGTGGTAGAGTAGGGCAGTGAGGAGGTGGAGGTAAGCGGAGTTGGGTAGGGGTGTGTGGTAGGGGAGTGGGCGAGGGGAGTTGGGAGGGGAGTGGGGGAGGTTAGTGTGAGAGGGGTGTGGGGGATGGGAGTGTGGTAGGGGAGGGCAGTGAAGAGGTGCAGGGAAGCGCAGAGGTGGACTGGAGAGGGGGGAGGGGAGTGTTGGAGGGGGTGTGCTAGGGGAAGGGGTTAGGGGAATGGGGGAGGGGAGTGGGGTAGCGGAGTTGGGGAGTGTAGTAGCGGAGTTCGGAAGGGGAGTGTGAAAGTGGAGCGGGTGACGTGTGCGGGGTAGGGGAGGTGGGTTGTGGAGGGAAGGGGAGCGGCGGAGGTGTGTGAGGTAGGAGAGTTGGGGAGCGGAGTGGGGGAGGGGAGTGGGGGAGGGGAGAGGGGGAGGGGAGTGGGGGAGGAGAGTGGGGGAGGAGAGGGGGGATGGGAGAGTGGGGAGGGGAGAGTCAGGGAGAGGAGAGTGGGGAAGGGGAGAGTGGGGTAGGGGAGAGTGGGGAGGAGAGTGGGGGAGGGGAGAGGGGGAGGGGAGTGGAGGAGGAGAGTGGGGGAGGAAAGGGGGGAGGGGAGAGTGGGGGAGGGGAGAGTGGGGGAGAGGAGAGTGGGGGAGGGGAGAGTGGGGTAGGGGAGAGTGGGGGAGGAGAGTGGGGGAGGGGAGAGTGGGGGAGGAGAGTGGGGGGAGGGGAGAGTGGGGGAGGAGAGAGGGGGAGGAGAGAGGGGGAGGGGAGAGGGGGAGGTGAGTGGGGGAGGGGAGTGGGGAGGAGGCGGGTGAGGGGAGCTGGTAGGGAGTGTAGGAGGGGAGTGGGGGAGGGAGTTGATGAGGGGAGTGGGGGAGGGGAGTTGACGAGTGTGTGGCAGAGAGGAGTTGACGAGGGGTGTTGCGGAGGGGAGTGGAACGAGGGGAGTGGAGTAGGGGAGTGGGGGAGGGGAGTTGACGAGTGGTGCGGGGGAGGGGAGTGGGGGAGGGGAGCGGGGGAGGTGCGTTGGGGAGGGGAGTTGGGGAGGGGGAGGGTGAAGGGGATAGCGGAGAGGAGAGGGGGAAGGGAGTGGGGTGGAGGAGTGGGAGAGGGGAGTGGGGTTTGTGAGTGCGGTAGGGGAGTGAGGGAGGGGAGTGGGGGACAGGGAATAGGGAGGGGAGTGGGGGACAGGGAATGGGTAGGGGAGTGGCGTCAGTGAGTGGGGGCTTGGAGAGGGGAGTGGAGTGGGGGAGGGGAGTGGAGCGAATGGGAGTTGGGGAGTGGAGTGGGGGAGGTGTGTCAGGTAGGAGAGTTGGGTAGTGGAAGGCAGTGAGGAGGTGGAGGGGAGGGGAGTGGGCTAGGAAAGTTGGGGAGCGGACAGCGGTAGGGGAGGGGAGTGGGGGAGCGGAGTGGGGTAGCGCAGTGGAGTAGCGGAGTGGGGTAACGGAGTGGGGTAGCGGAGTGGGGTAGCAGAGTGGGGTAGCAGAGTGGGGTAGCGGAGTGGTGTAGCGGAGTGGGGTAGCGGAGTGGGGCAGGGGAGTGGGGCAGGGGTGTGGAGCAGGGGAGTGGGGCAGGGGGTTGGGGCAGCGGGTGAGGTGTCAGGGAGTGGGTGAGGGGAGTGGGGCAGGGGAGTGGGGTGGGGAGTGGGGGTGCGGAGTGGGGATGAGGAGTGGGGGTGCGGAGTGGGGGAGCGGAATGGGGGATCGGGGTAGGGGAGAGGGGTAGGGGAGCGGGGTAGGGGAGTTGTGAAGGGGAGTGAGGTATGGGAGTGGGGGAGTGGAGTGGGGAATGAGAGTGGGGGAGTGGAGTGGGGTACGAGAGTAGGGTAGGGGAGTGGGGAGGGGAGTATGGTACGGGAGGGCAGTGAGGAGGTGCAGGGATGGGGAGTGTTGGACGGGAGTGGGGGAGGGGAGTGGAGGATGGGAATGGGTGAGGAGAGTGGAGTGGGGCAGGAGGTGGGGGAGGGAAGTGGGGGAGGGGTGTTATGGAGGAGAGTGGCGGAGGAGAGAGGGGGAGGGGAGTGTCGGAGGGGAGGGGAGTGGGAGGGGTGTGTGGGAGGTTAGTGTGGGAGGGGAGCGGGGGAGGGGAGTTGGGGAGGTGAGTGAGGAAGTAGAGTGTGGTAGGAGAGTGGCGGAGGGACGTGAGGGAGGGGAGTGGGGGAGGGAGTGTGGAGAGGAGTTGACGAGGGGTGTGGGGGAGTGGTGTGGGGGAGGGGCGTGGGGGAGGGGAGCGGAGTAGGGGAGTGAGGTAGGGGTGTTTGTGTTGGGAGTGGGGGAGGGGAGTGGGGGACGGGAGTGGGGGAGGGATTGGGGCAGGGGAGTGGGGGAGGGGAGGGGAAGGGGAGGGGGAAGGGGAGTGGTTTCGGGGAGTGGGTAGGGTGTGGGTAGGGGAGTTGAGGAGGGAGTGCGGTAGGGGAGTGGGGTAGGGGAATGCGGGAGCGTAGTGGGGGATGGGAGTGTGGTAGGGGAGGGCAGTGAAGAGGTGCAGGGGGAGCGCAGAGGTGGACTGGAGTGGGGGGAGGGGTGTGTGGGACGGTGTGGCTAGGGGAGTGAGTTAGGGGCGTGGGGTAGGGAAGTTGGAAAGTGGAGTGGGATAGGGGAGCGCAATGAGGAGGTGGAGGGAAGGGGAGTGGTGACTGGAGTTGGGGACGTGTGTGGGGTAGGGAGTTGGGTTGTGGAGGGCAGTGAGGAGGTGGAGGGAAGGGGAGTGGGGGAGGGTGTGTGGTAGGAGAGTTGGGGAGCGGAGTGGGGGGTTAGGAGTGTGGTGGGGGAGGGCAGTGAGGAGGTGCAGGGAAGCGGAGTGTTGGACGGGAGGGGAGTGGGGACGGGAGTGGGGGAGGGGAGTGGGGAGGGGTGAGGGGGAGGGGAGAGGGCGAGGGGAGTGGTGTAGGGGAGTGGGGTAGGGGAGTTGTGGATGGGAGTTAGGTATGGGAGTGGGGGTGTGCAGTGGGGGAGGGGAGTGGGGAAGGGGAGTGGGGGAGGGGAGTGGGGGAGGGAGTCGGGTGGGGTAGAGGAGTGGGGGAGGGGAGGGGGTGAGGGGAGTGGGGGAGGGGAGAGGGGGAGTGGAGTGGGGGAGTGGAGTCGGGGAGTGGAGTGGGGGAGTGGAGTGGTGGTGGGGAGTGTTGTACGGTGAGGGCAGTGAGGAGGTGCAGGATCCGGAGTGGGGGAGGAGAGTGCGGGAGGGGAGTGGGGGGAGGGGAGAGGAGTGGGGGGAGGGGAGTGGCGAGGGGAGTGGGGAGGGGGAGTGGGGAGGGGTGTTGGGGTGGAGAGTGGCGGAGGAGAGAGGGGGAGGGGAGTGTCGGAGGGGAGCAGAGTGCGGAGGGGTGTGGGGGAGGTTAGTGTGGGAGGGGAGCGGGGGAGGGGATCTGGGGAGGTGAGAGAGGGAGTAGAGTGTGGGAGGAGAGTGGCGGAAGGGAGTTGGGGAGGGGAGTGGGGGAGGGGAGAGGGGGAGGGGAGTGGTGGAGTGGAGTGGGGGATGGGGGTTGACGAGGGGTGTGGGGGAGGGGAGTGGGTTACGGGAGTGGGGGAGGGGAGTGGGGGAGGGGAGTTGACGAGGGGTGTGGGGGAGGGGAGCGGGGGAGGGGTGCAGGGCAGGGTAGTGGTGGAGGGGAGCGGGGGAGGGGTGCGAGGGAGGGGCGTTGGGGAGGGGAGTTGGGGAGGGGGAGGGGGAAGGGGATTTTCGGAGAGGAGAGGGGGCAGGGAGTGGGGTGGAGGAGTGGAAGAGGGGAGTGGGGTTTGTGAGTGAGGTAGGGGAGTGAGGGAGGGGGTGGGGGACAAGGAATGGGTAGGGGAGTGGCGTCAGTGAGTGGGGGCTTGGTGAGGTGAGTGGAGTGGGGGAGGGGAGTGGAGGGAATGGGAGTTGGGGAGTGGAGTGGGGGAGGTGTGTCAGGTAGGAGAGTTGGGTAGTGGAAGGCAGTGAGGAGGTGGAGGGGAGGGGAGTGGGCTAGGAAAGTTGGGGAGCGGACTGCGGGAGGGAAGGAGAGTGGGGGAGCGGAGTGGGGTAGCAGAGTGGGGTAGCAGAGTGGGGTAGCGGAGTGGAGCAGGGGAGTGCGTCAGGGGAGTGGAGCAGGGGAGTGGAGCAGGGGTCTGGGGCAGGGGACTGGGGCAGGGGAGTGAGGCAGCGGGTGAGGTGTCAGGGAGTGGGGAAGGGGAGTGGGGCAGCGGGTGTGATGTCAGGGAGTGGGAGAGGGGAGTGGGGTTGGGGAGTGGGGTTGGGGGAGTGGGGTTGGGGGAGTGGGGTTGGTGGAGTGGTGTTTGGGGAGTGGGGTTTGGGGAGTGAGGTTTGGGGAGTGGGGCTGGGGAGTGGGGTCGGGGAGTGGGTTCGGGGAGTGGGGTCGAGGAGTGGGGTCGGGGAGTGGGATCGGGGAGATGTGGAGGTGAGTGCGATAGGGGAGTGGGGGAGTGGAGAGCGGTAGTGGTGTGCGGTAGGGGAGTGGGGTAGGGGAGTGGGGGAGGGGAATGGGGGATGGGAGTGGGGTAGTGGATTTGGGTAGGGTAGTGTGTGAGGGGAGTGGGGTGGGGAGCGGGGGTGCAGAGTGGGGGAGCGGAGTGGGGGAGTGGGGGAGTGGGGTAGGGGAGCGGGGTAGGGGAGTTGTGGAGGGGAGTGAGGTATGGGAGTGGGGGAGTGGAGTGGGGTACGAGAATGGGGGAGTGGAGTGGGGTATGAGATTGGAGTAGGGGAGTGGGGGAGGGGAGTGTTGTACGGGAGGGCAGTGAGGAGGTGCAGGGATGCGGAGTGGTGGACGGGAGTGGGGGAGGGGAGAGGGGGATGGGAGTGGGTGAGGAGAGTGGAGTGGGGGAGGGGCTGGGGGAGGGGAGTGGGGGAGTGGAGTTGGGGAGGTGAGTGAGGGAGTAGAGTGAGGTAGGAGAGTGGTGGAGGGCGTGAGGGAGGGGAGTGGGGGAGGGGAGTGGGGGAGGGGAGTGTGGGAGGGGAGTTGACGAGGGGTGTGGGGGAGGGGTGTGGGGGAGGGATGTGAGGGAGGGGTGTGATGCAGAGGAGCGGAGTAGGGGAGTGGGGTAGGGGAGTTTGTGATGGAAGTGGGGGAGGGGAGTGGGGGAGGGGAGTGTGGGAGGGGAGTGGGGGAGGGGAGTGGGAAGGGGAGTGGTTTAGGGGAGTGGGGAGGGGAGTTGAGTTAGGGAGTGGGGGAAAGGAGTGGTGATTTGGAGTGGTGTAGGGGAGTTGTGGAGGGGAGTGCGGTAGGGGAGTGTGGTAGGGGAATGCGGGAGGTAGTGGGGGATGGGAGTGTGTTGGGGAGGGCAGTGAAGAGATGCAGGGGACTGGAGTGGGGGAGGGGAGTGTGGTAGGGGTTGGCTAGGGGAGGGGGTTAGGGGAATGGTGGAGTGGAGAGGGGTAGTGGAGTTGGGGAGGGGAGTGAGTTAGGGGAGTGGGGTAGGGAAGTGGGAAAGTGGAGTCGGATAGGGCAGTGGGATAGTGGAGTGGGATAGGGGAGTGGGATAGGGGAGTGGGATAGGGGAGTGGGATCGGGGAGCGCAGTGAGGAGGTGGAGGGAAGGGGAGTGGGTGAGTCGAGTTGGGGAAGTGTGTGGGGTAGGGGAGTTGGGTTGAGGAGGGCAGTGAGGAGGTGGAGGGAAGGGGAGTGGGGGAGGGGTGTGAGGTAGGAGAGTTGGGGAGCGGAGTGGGGGATGGGAATGTGGTAGGGGAGGGCAGTGAGGAGGTGTAGGGAAGCGGAGTGTTGGACGGGAGGGGAGTGGGGGACGGGAGTGCGGGAGGGGTGAGGGGGAGGGGAGGGGAGTGGGGGAGGGGAGTGGGGGAGTGGAGTGCTGGTGGGGAGTGTTATACGGGAGGGCAGTGAGGAGGTGCAGGGATCCGGAGTGGGGGAGGAGAGTGCGGGAGGGGAGTGGGGGGAGGGGAGGGGAGTGGGGGGAGGGGAGTGGGCGAGGGGAGTGGGGGAGGGGAGTGGGGGAGGGGTGTTGGGGTGGAGAGTGGCGGAGGAGAGAGGGGGAGGGGAGTGTCGGAGGGGAGCAGAGTGCGGAGGGGAGTGGGGGAGGTTAGTGTGGGAGGGGAGCGGGGGAGGGGATCTGGGGAGGTGAGAGAGGGAGTAGAGTGTGGGAGGAGAGTGGCGGAAGGGAGTTGGGGAGGGGAGTGGGGGAGGGGAGAGGGGGAGGGGAGTGGTGGAGTGGAGTGGGGGATGGGGGTTGACGAGGGGTGTGGGGGAGGGGAGTGGGTTACGGGAGTGGGGGAGGGGAGTGGGGGAGGGGAGTTGACGAGGGGTGTGGGGGAGGGGAGCGGGGGAGGGGTGCGGGGCAGGGTAGTGGTGGAGGGGAGCGGGGGAGGGGTGCGAGGGAGGGGCGTTGGGGAGGGGAGTTGGGGAGGGGGAGGGGGAAGGGGATTTTCGGAGAGGAGAGGGGGCAGGGAGTGGGGTGGAGGAGTGGAAGAGGGGAGTGGGGTTTGTGAGTGCGGTAGGGGAGTGAGGGAGGGGGTGGGGGACAAGGAATGGGTAGGGGAGTGGCGTCAGTGAGTGGGGGCTTGGTGAGGTGAGTGGAGTGGGGGAGGGGAGTGGAGGGAATGGGAGTTGGGGAGTGGAGTGGGGGAGGTGTGTCAGGTAGGAGAGTTGGGTAGTGGAGGGCAGTGAGGAGGTGGAGGGGAGGGGAGTGGGCTAGGAAAGTTGGGGAGCGGACTGCGGGAGAGGAGGAGAGTGGGGGAGCGGAGTGGGGTAGCGGAGTGGGGTAGCAGAGTGGGGTAGCGGAGTGGGGCAGGGGAGTGGGTCAGGGGAGTGGAGCAGGGGAGTGGAGCAGGGGTCTGGGGCAGGGGACTGGGGCAGGGGACTGGGGCAGGGGAGTGAGGCAGCGGGTGAGGTGTCAGGGAGTGGGGAAGGGGAGTGGGGCAGCGGGTGTGATGTCAGGGAGTGGGTGAGGGGAGTGGGGTTGGGGAGTGGGGTTGGGGGAGTGGGGTTGGGGGAGTGGGGTTGGTGGAGTGGGGTTTGGGGAGTGGGGTTTGGGGAGTGAGGTTTGGGGAGTGGGGCTGGGGAGTGGGGTCGGGGAGTGGGGTCGGGGAGTGGGGTCGAGGAGTGGGGTCGAGGAGTGGGATCGGGGAGATGTGGAGGGGAGTGCGATAGGGGAGTGGGGGAGTGGAGAGCGGTAGTGGTGTGCGGTAGGGGAGTGGGGTCGGGGAGTGGGGGAGGGGAATGGGGGATGGGAGTGGGGTAGTGGAGTTGGGTAGGGTAGTGTGTGAGGGGAGTGGGGTGGGGAGCGGGGGTGCAGAGTGGGGGAGCGGAGTGGGGGAGTGGGGTAGGGGAGCGGGGTAGGGGAGTTGGGGAGGTGAGTGAGGGAGTAGAGTGTAGTAGGAGAGTGGTGGAGGGCGTGAGGGAGGGGAGTGGGGGAGGGGAGTGGGGGAGGGGAGTGTGGGAGGGGAGTTGACGAGGGGTGTGGGGGAGGGGTGTTGGGGAGGGATGTGAGGGAGGGGTGTGGTGGAGAGGAGCGGAGTAGGGGAGTGGGGTAGGGGAGTTTGTGATGGAAGTGGGGGAGGGGAGTGGGGGAGGGGAGTGTGGGAGGGGAGTGGGGGAGGGGAGTGGGAAGGGGAGTGGTTTAGGGGAGTGGGGGAGGGGAGTGTGGGAGGGTAGTGGGTGAGGGGAGTGGTGTGGGGAGTGGGGGTGCGGAGTCGGGGAGTGGGGGTGCGGAGTGGGGGAGCGGAGTGGGGGAGTGGGGGAGTGAGGCAGGGGAACGGGGTAGGGGAGTTGTGGAGGGGAGTGAGGTATGGGAGTGGGGGAGTGGAGTGGGGTACGAGAATGGGGGAGTGGAGTGGGGTATGAGATTGGAGTAAGGGAGTGGGGGAGGGGAGTGTTGTACGGGAGGGCAGTGAGGAGGTGCAGGGATGCGGAGTGGTGGACGGGAGTGGGGGAGGGGAGAGGGGGATGGGAGTGGGTGAGGAGAGTGGAGTGGGGGAGGGGCTGGGGGAGGGGAGTGGGGGAGGGGTGTTCGGGAGGAGAGTGTGGGAGGGGAGCGGGGGAGTGGAGTTGGGGAGGTGAGTGAGGGAGTTGAGTGTGGTCGGAGAGTGGTGGAGGGCGTGAGGGAGGGGAGTGGGGGAGGGGAGTGGGGGAGGGGAGTGTGGGAGGGGAGTTGACGAGGGGTGTGGGGGAGGGGTGTGGGGGAGGGATGTGAGGGAGGGGTGTGGTGGAGAGGAGCGGAGTAGGGGAGTGGGGTAGGGGAGTTTGTGATGGAAGTGGGGGGGGAGTGGGGGAGGGGAGTGGGGGAGGGGAGTGTGGGAGGGGAGTGGGGGAGGGGAGTGGGAAGGGGAGTGGTTTAGGGGAGTGGGGAGGGGAGTTGAGTTAGGGAGTGGGGGAAAGGAGTGGTGATTTGGAGTGGTGTCGGGGAGTTGTGGAGGGGAGTGCGGTAGGGGAGTGGGGTAGGGGAATGCGGGAGCGTAGTGGGGGATGGGAGTGTGTTGGGGAGGGCAGTGAAGAGATGCAGGGGACTGGAGTGGGGGGAGGGGAGTGTGGGAGGGGTTGGCTAGGGGAGGGGGTTAGGGGAATGGTGGAGTGGAGAGGGGTAGTGGAGTTGGGGAGGGGAGTGAGTTAGGGGAGTGGGGTAGGGAAGTGGGAAAGTGGAGTCGGATAGGGCAGTGGGATAGTGGAGTGGGATAGGGGAGTGGGATAGGGGAGTGGGATAGGGGAGTGGGATCGGGGAGCGCAGTGAGGAGGTGGAGGGAAGGGGAGTGGGTGAGTCGAGTTGGGGAAGTGTGTGGGGTAGGGGAGTTGGGTTGAGGAGGGCAGTGAGGAGGTGGAGGGAAGGGGAGTGGTGGAGGGGTGTGAGGTAGGAGAGTTGGGGAGCGGAGTGGGGGATGGGAGTGTGGTAGGGGAGGGCAGTGAGGAGGTGTAGGGAAGCGGAGTGTTGGACGGGAGGGGAGTGGGGGACGGGAGTGGGGGAGGGGTGAGGCGGAGGGGAGGGGAGTGGGGGAGGGGAGTGGGGGAGGGGAGTGGGCGAGGGGAGTGGGCGAGGGGAGTGGGGGAGGTGAAGGGGGGAGGGTTGTGGGTCAGAGTGGGGGAGGGGAGTGGGGGAGGGGAGTGGGGAGGGGAGCGGGGGAGGGGAGTGGGTTAGCGGAGTGGGGGAGGTGAGTGGGGTAGGGGAGTGGGGTTGGTGTGTGGTGATGGGGAGTGGGGTAGGGGATTGGTGGAGGGGAGTGCAGGAGTGGAGTGGGGGAGGGGAGTGGTGTAGGGGAGTGTGGTAGGGGTGTGCGTGAGGGTAGTGAGGGATGGGAGTGTGGTAGGGGAGGGCAGTGAAGAGGTGCAGGGAAGCACAGAGGTGGACTGGAGTGGGGGGAGGTGAGTGTGGGACGGGGTGGGCTCGGGGAGTGGGATAGGGGAATGGGATTGGGGAGTGCAGTGATGAGGTGGAGGGAAGGGGAGTGGGTGACTGGAGTTGGGGATGTGTGTGGCGTAGGGGAGTTGGGTTGTGGAGGGCAGTGAGGAGGTGGAGGGAAGGGGAGTGGGGGAGGGGTGTGAGGTAGGAGAGTTGGGGAGGGGTGTCGGGAGTGGAGTGGGGGAGCGGATTTGAGGAGCGGAGTGGGGTAGGGGAGTGGTGTAGGGGAGTTGTGGATGGGAGTTAGGTATGGGAGTGGGGCAGGGGTGTGGGGCAGGGGTGTGGGGTAGGGGTGTGGGGGAGGGGAGTGGCGGAGGGTAGCGGGTGATGGGAGTGGGGGAGGGGAGTTGGGGATTGGGGGAGGGGAGTTTTGGAGGGGAGTGTGATAGGGGAATTGGGAGGAGAGTGGCGTCGGGGAGAGGTGCAGGGGTGTGGGGGAGGGGATTTGGGGGTGGGGTGTTTGGGAGTGGGTGAGGGGAGTGGGTGAGGGGAGTGGGGGAGGGGAGTTGGGGAGGGGAGTTGGGGAGGGATCTGGGGGTGGTGTGAGGGGGAGGGGAGTTGGGGAGGGGAGTGGGGTTGGGGACTGGTGGAAGTGGGGGAGGGCAGTGAGGAGGTGGAGTGAAGGGGAGTGGCGTGGGGAGTGGGCAGGGCAGTGGCATAGGGGAGTTGGGTAGGGGAGGGCAGTGTGGAGGAGAAGGAAGGGGAGTAGGGGAGGGGATTGGAGGACAGTGAGGAGGTGGAGGAAAAGGGAGTGGGGGAGGGGAGTGGTGTCGGGGAGGGCAGTGAGGATTTGGAGGGAAGGGATGTGGGTAAGGGGAGTAGTGTCGGAGAGTGGGCAAGTGGAGTGGGGAAGGGGAGTGGGGAAGGGGAGTGGGGGAGGGGAGTGGGGGAGGGGGAGGGGAGAGAGGTAGGGGAGTTGGGGAGCGGAGTGGGGTAGGGGTAGGGGTGTGGGGGAGGGGAGTGGGGGAGGGGAATGGGGAGGGGAGTGGGGAGGGGAGTGGGGGAGGGGAGTGGGGTACGGGAGGGCAGTGAGGAGGTGCAGGGATACGGAGTGGTGGACGGGAGCGGGGGAGGGGTGTGGGGGAGGGGAGCGGGGGAAGTGAGTGGGCGGAGAGGAGTTGGGGGAGTGGATTTGGGGAGTGGAGTGGGAGAGGGGAGTGGGGTAGGGGAGTGGGGAGGGGAGTTTGGGAGGGGAGTTGGGGAGGGGAGTTGGGGAGGGGAGTTGGGGAGGGGAGTTGGGGAGGGGAGTGGGATAGGGAAGTTGGGGAGGGAAGTTGGGGAGGGAAGTGGGGGAGGGGAGTGAGGGATGGGAGTGAGGGAGGGGAGTTGACGAGGGGATTGAGGGAAGGGAGTGGGGGAGGGTGTTGGGGAGGGGAGGGGGAAGGGGGATGGTTTAGGGGAGTGGGGGAGGGGAGTTGAGGCAGGGAGTGTGGGAGAGGAGTGGGGAAGGGGAGATGCGGTGAGGAGATACAGAGGGGAGTGGGGTGGAGGAGTGGGAGAGGGGAGAGGGGGATGGGAGTGGGGGAGGGGAGTAGGGGGAGGGGAGTTGGGGGGGAGTTGGGGAGGGTAGTCGGGTAGGGGAGTTGGGGAGTTGAGTGGGGGAGTTGAGTGTGGGAGGGAAATGTGGGAGGGGAGTGCAGGAGGGGAGTGTGGAAGGGGAGTGTGGAAGGGGAGTTGGGGTGGGGAGTTGGGGTGGGGAGTTGGGGAGGGGAGTTGGGGATGGTAGTTGGGGAGGGGAGTTGGGGAGGTTAGTGGGGGAGGGTAGTGAGGGAGGGGAGTGTGGAAGGGGAGTGGTGGAGGGGAGTGCGGTCGTGGAGTGCGGTAGGGGAGTGCGGTAGGGGAGTGCGGTAGGGGAGTGGGGGTGTGGAGTGGAGTAGGGGCGTTGTGTAGGGGAGGGCAGTGAGGATTTGGAGGGAAGGGGAGTGGGATAGTGTATTGGGGGAGGGGAGTGGGCGAGGGGTGTGTGTTATGTGAGTGAGGTAGGGGAGTCTGGTAGGGGAGTGGGGAGGGGAGTGAGGTAGGGTAATCGGGGTAGGGGAGTGGATGACGTGCGTGGGGTGGGGGAGGGGAGTGGGGGAGTGGAGTGAGTTAGGGGAGTGGGGGTGGGGAGTGGGGGAGGGGAATGGTGGAGCGGAGTGGGGAAGGGGAGTGCGGTAGGGGAGTGCGGTAACGAGTGGGATAGGGGAGTGGGGTAGGGGTGTGGTGATTTGGAATGGGGTAGTGGAGTTGTTGTGGGAAGTGGGGGAGTGGAGTGCGGTAGGGGAGTGCGTGAGGGTAGTGGGTGATGGGAGTGTGGCAGGAGAGGGCTGTGAAGAGTTGCAGGGAAGTGCAGAGGTGGACTGGAGTAAGGGGAGGGGAGTGTGGGGGGGAGGGGTGTGTGGGAGGGGGTGGCTAGTGGAGGGGGTAGGGGAATGTGGGAGGGGAGTGGAGTAGTGGAGTTGGGGAGCGGAGTAAGTTAGGGGAGTGGGGTAGGGATGTGGGAAAGTGGAGTGGGATTGGGGAGTGGCATAGGGGAGTGGGATAGGGGAGTTGGGTTGTGGAGGGCAGTGAGGAGGTGGAGGGAAGGGGAGTGGCGAAGGGGTGTGAGGTCGGAGAGTTGGGGAGTGGAGTGGGGGATGGGAGTGTTGTAGGGGAGGGCAGTGAGGAGGTGCAGGGAAGCGGAGTGGTGGACGGGAGGGGAGTGGGGTAGTGGTGAGGGGCAGGGGAGAGGGGGGAGTCGGGGAGGGGATTGGGGAGGAGAGTTGGGGAGGGGAGTGGGTGGGGGAGTGGAGTGGGGGAGTGGGGTGGGGGAGTGGAGTGGGGGAGTGGAGTGGAGTGGGGGAGTGGGGTGTGGGGAGGGGGGTGAGGGGAGTGTGGGGAGGGGAGTTGAGGGAGGGGTGTTGGGGAGGGGAGTGGGGGAGGGGAGGTGGGGAGGGGAGTGGGGAGGGGAGTGGTGAGGGATGTGAGGGTAGTTAGTGGGGGAGGGGAGTGGGTGAGGGGAGTGGGGGAGGGGAGTGTGTGAGGGGAGCGGGGGAGAGGAGCGGGGGAGGGGAGCGGGGGAGGGGAGAGCGGGAGGGGTGTGCGGGAGGGGAGTGGGATAGGGTAGTGAGGAATGGGAGTGAGGGAGGGGAGTGGGGGAAGGGGAGATGGTGAGGGGAGTTGGGGAGGTGACCTGGGAAGGGGACCTGGGGTAGAGGAGTGGGGTAGAGGAGTGCGGTAGAGGAGTGGGGAAGGAGTTTTGCAGAGATGAGAGGGGGAGGAGAAAGGGGGAGGAGAGAGGGGGAGGGGAGTGGGGGAGGTATGTGGGGTAGGGGAGTTGGGGACTGGAGCACAGTGAGGAGGTGGAGGTAAGGGGAGTGGGGAAGGGGAGTGGGGAAGGGGAGTGGAGAAGGGGAGTGGGGAAGGGGAGGTCGGTAGGGGAGTATGGGAGGGGAGTGAGGGAGGTAATTGGGGACGGGAGTGGGGTAGCGGAGTGGGGGAGGGTAGTGGGGGAGCGGAGGGGGAAGGGGAGTTGTTTAGGGGAGTGTGAGACGGGAGTTGAGGCAGGGATTGTGGGAGAGGAGTGGGGAAGGGGAGATGCGGAGAGGAGAGGAGAGGGGGAGGGGAGTCGGGTGGAGGAGTGGGAGAGGGGAGTGGGGTTTGTGAGTGCGGTAGGGGAGTGTGGGAGGGGAGTGGGGGACAGTGAATGGGGTAGGGGAGTGGCGTAAGTGAGTGGGGGCAGGGAGAGGGGAGGGGAGTGGAGGGAAGGGGAGTTGGGGAGTGGAGTGGGGGAGGTGTGTGGGTTAGGAGAGTTGGGTAGTGGAGGGCAGTGAGGAGGTGGAGGGGAGGGGAGTGGGGTATGAAAGTTGGGGAGCGGACTGCGGTAGGGATGTGATGTCAGGGAGTGGGGTAGCGGAGTGGGGTAGCGGAGTGGGGTAAGGGTGTGGTGACGGGGAGTGGGGTTGTGGAGTGGAGTAGGGGAGTTGTGGAGGGGAGTGCGGTGGGGGAGTGGGGGTGTAGAGTGGGGTAGGGGCGTGGTGTAGGGGAGGGCAGTGAGGATTTGGAGGGAAGGGGAGTGGAATGGGGTAGGGGAGTGGGGGAGGGGTGTGTGTTATGTGAGTGGGGTTGGGGAGAGGGGAGGGGAGTGAGGTAGGGGAATCGAGGAGGGGACTGGGGGAGGAGAGTGGGGGAGGGGAGTGGGGGAGGGGAGTGGGGGCGGGGAGTGGAGTGGGGGAGGGGAGTGTGGTGGAGGGTCGTGTGGGGGAGGGTCGTGTGGGGTAGGGGAGTGTGGGGTAGGGGAGTGTGGGGTAGGGGAGTGAGTTAGGGGAGTGAGTTAGGGGAGTGGGTTAGGGGAGTGGGGGAGGGGAGTGAGACAGGGGAGTGGGACAGGGCAGGGCAGTGAAAAGGTGGAGGGAATGAGAGTGGGGAGGGGAGTTTGGGAGGAAAGTGTGGTAGGGGTGTGGGGTCGGGAAGTGTGGTAGGGGTGTGGGGTCGGGAAGTGGGGTCGGGAAGTGAGGGAGGGGAGTGGGAAAGGGGAGTGGGAAAGGGGAGTGGGAAAGGGGAGTGGGGGTAGGGGAGTAGGGGTAGGGGAGTGGGGGTAGGGGAGTGGGGGAAGCGAGTGGGGGAAGGGAGTGGGGGAAGGGAGTGTGGGAAGGGAGTGGGTTAGGAGAGTGGAGTGGTGTAGGGGATTGGGGTAGGGGTGTTGTGTCGGGGAGTGGAGTAGGGGAGTGGGGTATGGGAGATTGTGAGGGAAGTGCGGGAGGAGTGTTCGGGGAGGGGAGTTGGGGAGGGGAGTGCGGTAGAGAAGTGGGGTAGTACAGTGGGGGAGGGGAGTTGCGGCAGGGGTTGGGGAGCGGAGTGGTTGAGGGGAGTTGCGGAGAGGAGATGGGGAGGGGAGTGGGGTACAGGAGTGGGGGAGGGCAGTGGGTGGGAATGTGGGAGCGGAGTTGGGGAGTGGACTTGGGGAGGGGTGTGGGGGATGGGGTGGGGGAGGGGAGTGGGGGAGGGGATTTGGCTACTGGAGTGGGGAGGGGAGTGTGGGAGGTGATTGGGTTGTGGAGTTGGGGATGTGAGTGGGGGAGGGGAGTTTGGGACTGGAGTGGGGGTGGGGAGTGGGGTAGGGGAGTGAGTGAGGGCTGTTGTGGAGGTGAGCGGGGGAGGGGAGTGAGGGAGGGGAGTTGAGGTGGTGAGTGGGGGAGGGGAGTGCGGTAGGGGAGTGGGGAGGGGGAGGGGAGTGCTGTCGGGCAGTGGGGGAGGGGAGTGAGTGAGGGTTGTGGGGTAGGGGAGTGAGTGAGGGTAGTGGGGTAGGGGAGTGAGGGAAGAGAGTGAGGGAGGGGAGTGAGGGAGGGGAGTGCGGTAGGGGAGTGGGGGAGGGGAGTTACAGAGAGGAGGGGAGGGGAGTGGGTTGGGGAGTGGGGGAGGGGCGTTGGGGAGGGGAGTTTGGGAGGGTAGTAGTGGAGGGGATTGGATGTGGGGAGTGGGGTAGGGGAGTGGGGATTTGTTGTGAAGTAGGGGAGTGGGGGATGGGAGTGGGGAGGAGAGCGAGGTAGGGGAGGGGGCAGGGGAGGGGGCAGGGGAGTTGTTAGAGGTAAGTGCGGGAAGGGTAGCGGGGGAGTGGATTGGGGGAGGGGAGTTGGGGAGTGGAGTGCGGTAGGGGAGTTGGGGTGGGGAGCTGGGGAGGGGAGTAGTGTAGGGGCGTGAGGGAGGCGAGTTGGGGAGGGGAGTTGGGGAGGGGAGTTGGGGAGTGGAGTGCGGCAGGGGATTTGGGGTGGGGAGTTGGGCAGGGGAGTTGGGGAGGGGAGTGGAGGTGGGGAGTGGGGGAGGGGAGTGGTTGAGGGGAGTGGGGTACGGGAGTTGGGGAGGGGAGCTGGGGAGGGGAGTGGGGGAGGGGAGTGAGGGAGGGGTGTTGGTGAGGAAAGTGGGGTAGGGGAGTGGGGGAGGGGAGTGGGGGAGGGGAGCAGGGTATGGGAGTTGGTGCGGGCAGTGGGGGAGCAGCGTTGGGGTGGGGAGTGGGGGAGGGGAGTGAGTGAGGGAGGGGAGTTGAGAAGGGGTGTGGGGGAGGGAAGTGTTGTGGTAAGTCGGGCAGGGGAGTTGGGTATGGGAGTTGGTGAGGGGAGTGGGGGAGGAGATTTGGGGGTGGGAGTTGGGAAGGGGAGTTGGGGAGGGGAGAGCCGTAGGGGAGTAGGGGAAGGTGTGGGGGAGGGGAGTGGGGAGAGGAGTGGTTGCGGGGAGTTGCGGAGAGGAGAGGGGGAGGGGAGTGTAGTGGGGTGCAGGTATGGGGTAGGGGAGTGGGGAAGGCTTGTTGGATATGGGAGTGGGTGTGAGGAGTGGGGTATGGGTGTGCGGTAGGGGAGTCGGGAAGGGGACTGGGGGAGGGGAATGAGGGAGGGGAGTGGGGGATTGGGAGTGGGGTAGGGGAGTGGCAAAGGTCCGTGGGGGAGGGGAGAGGGGAGTGGAATGGGGGAGGGGCATGGGGAGGGGAGTGGGGTGGGGAGTGGGGTGGGATGTGGAGCATGGGAGTTGGGTATGGGAGTTGGTGAGGGGGTGGGGATGGAGAGTTCGGGAGAGGAGTGGGTGAGCGGAGTGGGGCAGGGGAGTGAGTGAGGGGAGTGGGGGTGGGGAATTGGGGATGGGAGTGGGGTGGGGTGTGGGGTAGGGGTGTGGGGTAGGGGAGTGGGGTACGGGATGGGGTAGGGGAGTGGGGTAGGGGAGTGGGGGAGGGGAAAGAGGGAGGGGATTGAGGGAGGGGAGTGAGGGAGGAGAGATGGGGAGGATGTGAGAAGGGGAGTGAAGGAGGGGAGTGGAGTAGGGGAGTCGGGTATGGAAGTTAGTGCGGGGAGTTGAGGAGGACCGTGGGGGAGTGTAGCACAGGAGGGGAGTTGGGCAGTGGAGTTGGGGAGGGGAGTGAGGGAGGGGAGTTGAGAAGGGGTGTGGGGGAAGGGAGTGGGGTGGTAAGTGGTGCAGGGGAGTTGGGTATGGGAATTGGTGGGGGAGTGGGGGAGGAGAGTTGGGGATGGTAGTTGGGAAGGGGAGTTGGGGAGGGTTGGATAGGGGACTGCGGTAGGGGAGTGGGGGAATTGAGTGGGGGAGGGGCGTGGGGAGAGGTGGTTGCGGGGAGTTGCGGAGAGGAGAGGGGGAGGGGAGTGTGTGAGAGGAGTGGGGGAGTGTAGTGGGGTTTGGGAGTGGGGTAGGGGAGTGGGGAGGGGAGTTGGGGATGGGAGTGGGGGTGGAGAGTGGGGTAGGGCTGTGGGGTAGGGGAGTGGGGTATGGCGTGTGGGAGTGGAGGGAGGGGAGTGGGGGAGAGGGAGTGGGGTAGGGGAGTGGCATAGGTCCGTGGGGGTGGGGAGAGGGGAGTGGAGTAGGGGAGGGGAGTGGGGTAGAATAGTGGTGGATGGGAATGGGGAGGGGAGTTGGGGCGGGGAGTGGGGTAGAGGAGTGGGGGATGGGAGTGGGGGAGGGGAGTTGGGGAGGGGAGTTGGGGAGGGGAGTGGGGTAGAATAGTGGTGGATGGGAATGGGGAGGGGAGTTGGGGCGGGGAGTGGGGGAGGGGAGTAAGGCAGGGGTGTGGGGTAGGGGACTACGTTAGGGGAGTGGGAGCGGGGAGTGGGAGAGGGGAGTGGGGGACAAGGAGTGGGGTAGGGGAGTGATGTAGAGGAGTGGGTGAGGGGAGTTTGTGAGGGGAGTGGGGGAGGGGAGTGGGGGAGGGGAGTGGGAGAGGGGAGTGGGGGAGGGGAGTGAGATAGGGGAGTGGGAAAGGCGACTGCGTTAGGGGAGTGGCAGAGGGGAGTGGGAGAGGGGAGTGGGCGACAAGGAATGGGGTAGGGGAGTGATGTAGGGGAGTGGGTGAGGGGAGTTGGTGAGGGGAGTGGGGGAGGGGAAAGGGGGAGCGGAGTGATGTAGGGAGTGGGAAAGGGGCGTGGGATAGGGAGCGCAGTGAGGAGGTGGAGGGAAGGGGAGTGGGGAGGGGAGTGAGGATGTGTGTAGGGTCGAGGTGTTGGGTAGTGGAGGGCAGTGAGGAGGTGGAGGGAAGGGGAGTGGGGAAGGGGTGTGGTAGGAGATGTGGGTACGGAAGTAGGGGAGGGTAGTGAGGTATGGGAGTGGTTGAGGGGAGTGGGGGAGGGGAGTGTGGTAGGGGATTGGGGTAGGGGAGTGGGGTAGGGCAGTGTGGTAGGGGAGTGGGGTAGGGGAGTTGTAGAGGGAGTGCAGTAGGGGAATGGGGGAGGGGAGTGGGGTTGGGGATTGGGGGAGTGTACTGGGGATGGGAGTGTGGTTGGGCAGGGCAGTGAAGAGGTGGAGGGAACTGAGTGGTGGAGGGGAGTGGGTGAGGTGATTGGAGGAGGGGGTGTGGTAAGGGTGTGAGGTAGGGGAGTGAGGTAGGAGAATTGGGTAGGGGATGTGGTCAGGGAGTTTGGGAGGGGAGTGGGGGAGGGGAGTGGGGGAGGGGAGTGATGTAGGGAGTGGGAAAGGGGCGTGGGATAGGTGAGCGCAGTGAGGAGGTGGAGGGAAGGGGAGTGGGGAGGGGAGTGAGGATGTGTGTAGGGTCGAGGTGTTGGGTAGTGGAGGGCAGTGAGGAGGTGGAGGGAAGGGGAGTGGGGAAGGGGTGTGGTAGGAGAGGTGGGTATGGGAGTAGGGGAGGGTAGTGAGGTATGGGAGTTGTGAGGGGAGTGGGGGAGGGGAGTGGGGGAGGGGAGTGATGTAGGTTGTGGGAAAGGGGCGTGGGATACGGAAGCGCAGTAAGGAAGTGGAGGGAAGGGGAGTGGGGAGGGGAGTGAGGTTGTGTGTAGGGTCGAGGTGTTGGGTAGTGGAGGGCAGTGAGGAGGTGGAGGGAAGGGGAGTGGGGAAGGGGTGTGGTAGGAGATGTGGGTACGGGAGTAGGGGAGGGTAGTGAGGTATGGGAGTGGTTGAGGGGAGTGGGGTAGGGGAGTGTGGTAGGGGATTGGGGTAGGGGAGTGGGGTAGGGCAGTGTGGTAGGGGAGTGGGGTAGGGGAGTTGTAGAGGGAGTGCAGTAGGGGAATGGGGGAGGGGAGTGGGGTTGGGGATTGGGGGAGTGTGCTGGGGATGGGAGTGTGGTTGGGCAGGGCAGTGAAGAGGTGGAGGGAACTGAGTGGTGGAGGGGAGTGGGTGAGGTGATTGGAGGAGGGGGTGTGGTAGAGTGTGAGGTAGGGGAGTGAGGTAGGAGAATTGGGTAGGGGATGTGGTCAGGGAGTTTGGGAGGGGAGTGGGGGAGGGGAGTGGGGGAGGGGAGTTATGTAGGGAGTGGGAAAGTGGCGTGGGATAGGTGAGCGCAGTGAGGAGGTGGAGGGAAGGGGAGTGGGGAGGGGAGTGAGGATGTGTGTAGGGTCGAGGTGTTGGGTAGTGGAGGGCAGTGAGGAGGTGGAGGGAAGGGGAGTGGGGAAGGGGTGTGGTAGGAGAGGTGGGTATGGGAGTAGGGGAGGGTAGTGAGGTATGGGAGTTATGAGGGGAGTGGGGGAGGGGAGTGGGGGAGGGGAGTGATGTAGGTTGTGGGAAAGGGGCGTGGGATAGGGAGGCGCAGTAAGGAGGTGGAGGGAAGGGGAGTGGGGAGGGGAGTGAGGTTGTGTGTAGGGTTGAGGTGTTGGGTAGTGGAGGGCAGTGAGGAGGTGGAGGGAAGGGGATTGGGGAAGGGATGTGGTAGGAGATGTGGGTACGGGAGTAGGGGAGGATAGTGAGGTATGGGAGTGGTTGAGGGGAGTGGGGTAGGGGAGTGTGGTAGGGGATTGGGGTCGGGGAGTTGTAGAGGGAGTGCAGTAAGGGAATGGGGGAGGGGAGTGGGGTTGGGGATTGGGGGAGTATACTGTGGGATGGGAGTGTGGTTGGGCAGGGCAGTGAAGAGGTGGAGGGAACTGAGTGGTGGAGGGGAGTGGGTGAGGTGATTGGAGGAGGGGGTGTGGTAAGGGTGTAAGGTAGGGGAGTGAGGTAGGAGAATTGGGTAGGGGATGTGGTCAGGGAGTTTGGGAGGGGAGTGGGGGAGGGGAGTGCGGGAGGGGAGTAGGGGAGGGGAGTGGGGGAGGGGAGTGGGGGAGGGGAGTGGGGGTGGGGAGTGGGGGAGGGGAGTGATGTAGGGAGTGGGAAAGGGGCATGGGATAGGTGAGCGCAGTGAGGAGGTGGAGGGAAGGGGAGTGGGGAGGGGAGTGAGGATGTGTGTAGGGTCGAGGTGTTGGGTAGTGGAGGGCAGTGAGGAGGTGGAGGGAAGGGGAGTGGGGAAGGGGAGTGGGGTTGGGGATTGGGGGAGTGTACTGGGGGATGGGAGTGTGGTTGGGCAGGGCAGTGAAGAGGTGGAGGGAAGCTGAGTGGTGGAGGGGATGTGGTAAGGGAGTGAGTTAGGGGAGTGGGGTAGGAGAATGGGGTAGGGGATGGGGTCCGGGTGTTTGGGAGGGGAGTGGGGAGGAGAGATAGGCCGGGGAGTGGGGGAGTGGGGGAGGAAAGTTGGGAGGATTTGGGGAGGGGAGTGGGGAAAGGAAGTGAGGCAGGGGAGTTGGGGAGGGGAGTGGGGGATGTGAGTGGTGGAGGGGAGTGGGGTATGGGAGTTTGTGAGGGGAGTTGCGGGGGCGCTGTGGAGGGGAGTGGGATAGGGGAGTTGGGGAGGGGACTTGGGGAGGGGAGTGGGGTAGAGGAGTGTGCGATGGAAGTGGGGTGGGGAGTGGGATAGGGGAGTGGGGGATGGGAGTTGGGGAGGGGAGTGGGGGACAGGGCGTGGGGTAGGGGAGTGATGTAGGGGAGTGGGGGAGGCGAGTGGGGGATGGGAGTGTGGTAGGGGAGTGGGAATGGGATAGTGGAGTGGGGTAGGGGCGTTGGGTATTGGAGGGCAGTGAGGAGGTGGAGAGAAGTTGAGTGGGGGATGGGGTGGGGTAGGAGAGGTGGGTAGGGGTGTGGGGGAGGGGAGTGAGGTAGGGGAGTGGGGAGGGGTGTGGAGGAGGGGAATGGGGTAGGGGAGTGGGGTAGGGGAGTTGTGGAGGGGTGTGCGGTAGGGGAGTAGGGTCGGGGAGTGGCGTAGGGGAGTGTGGTAGGGAAGTGGGGTAGGGGAGTGAGGAGGGGTGTGGAGGAGGGGAATGGGGTAGGGGAGTGGGGTAGGGGAGTTGTGGAGGGAAGTGCGGTAGGGGAGTGCGGTAGGGGAGTAGGGTCGGGGAGTGGCGTAGGGGAGTGTGGTAGGGGAGTGGGGTAGGGGAGTGGGGTAGGGGAGTTGTGGAGGGCACTGCGGTCGGGGTGTGGGTTCGGGGAGTGGGGCAGGGGAGTGGGGGAGGGTAGTGGAGGATGGGATTGTCTTAGGTGAGGGCAGTGAAGAGGTGGAGGGAAGCGGAGTGGTGGATCGGAGTAGGGGAGGGAATTGGTGGTGGGGTGTGGTAAGGGAGTGGGTTCAGCGAATGGGGTAGGGGAGTGTGGTAGCGGAGTTGGGGAGGCTAGTTGGGGAGGGGAGTGGGGAGGAGAGTGGGGGAAGTTAATGTGGGAGGGGAGTGGACGAGGGGAGCTGGGGCGGGGAGAGGGGGAGGGGAGTGGGGAGAGGAGTTGGGGAGGGGAGTGGGGGAGGGGTGTGGGGGAGGGAGGTGGGGGAGGGAAGTGGGGGAGGGCTGTTGGGGGGAGTTGGGGAGGGGTGTTCTGGAGGGAAGTGAGGGAGGGGAGTTGTGGAGGGGAGTGGGGGAGGTGAGTTTGGGAGGGGAGTGGAGTAGGGGTGGGTGGTAAGGGAGTTGGTGAGGGGAGTGGGGTAGGGGAGTGGGGTAATGAGTTGGGTGGGGAGTGGGGGAGGGGAGGGGGGAGGGGAGTTGGGGACGGGAGTTGGGGAGGGGAGTTGGGTAGAGGAGTGGGGACAGGGGGAGTGGGGTAGGGGAGTGATATAGGGGAGTGGGTTAGTGGAGTGTTTGAGGGGAGTGGGGTAGGGGAGTGGGGTAGGGGAGTGGGGGAGGGGAGTGGGGGACAGGGAGTGGGGGATAGGTAGTGGGGCAGGGGAGTGATATAGGGGAGTGGGGGAGGGGAGTGTATGAAGGGAGTGGGAGAGGGGAGTGGGGGACAGGAAGTGGTGTAGGGGAGTGCGGTAGGTGAGTTGGGGTGGGGGGAGGAGAGTGGGGGAGGGGAGTGTGGTCGGGGAGTGTAGTCGGGGACTGTGGGAGGGGAGTTCGGTAGGGGGAGTGTGGGAAGGGAGTAGGGAAGGGGAGTGTTGTAAGGGAGTGGGGGATGGGAGTGGGGTAGGGGAGTGGGGTAGGGCAGTGATGTAGGGGTGTGTGGGAGGGGAGTGGAAAGGGGACTGGGAAGGGGAGTGGGGTAGGGGAGTGGGGCAGTGAGACGGGTGTGGAGTAGGGGAGGGGAGTGGGGGAGGGGAGTGTCGGCAGGAATGGGGTAGGGGAGTGCGGGAGGGATGTGAGCTGGGGAGTGAGGGAGGGTAGAGTGGGAGGGGAGCGGAGAGGGGAGTAGGGGCGCGGAGTTGGGGAGGGGAGTGGGGAGGGGTCTGGGGGAGGGGATTGGTGGAGGGGAGTTGGGGAAGGGAGTGGGGGAGAGGAGATGCTGGTGGAGTTGGGGAGTGGAGCGGTTGAGGGGAGTTGGGGAGGGGAGTGTGGCGGGGAGTGGGGGAGGAGTGTGGGGTAGGAGAGTGGGGAGGGGAGTGGGAGAGGGGAGTGGGGGACAGGGAGTGGGGGAACAGGGGTTGGGGGACAGGGGGTGTGGTAGGGGAGTGATAAAGTGTTGTGGGGTAGCGGAGTGGGTTAGGGGAGTAGGGGAGGGGAGTGGGGGACAGGGAGTGGGGGAGGGGAGTGGGGTATGGGAGTGGGGTAGGGGAGTGGGTGAAGGGAGTGGGAGTGGGGAGTGGGGGACAGGAAGTGGGGTAGGGGAGTGCGGTAGGTGAGTCAGGGCTGGGAGAGGGGAGTGGGGTAGGGGAGCGTGGTAGGGGAGTGTGGTCGGGGAGTGTGGGAGGGGAGTTCGGTAGGGGGAGTGTGGGAAGGGAGTAGGGAAGGGGAGTGTGGTAGGGGAGTGGGGGATGGGAGTGGTGTAGGGGAGTGGGGTAGGGGAATGATGTAGGGGAGTGTGGGAGTGGAGTGGTAAGGGGACTGGGGAGGGGAGTGCGGTAGGGGAGTGGAGGCATTGAGAGGGGAGTGGAGTGGGGAAGGGAAGTAGGTTAGGGGAGTGGCAGCAGGAATGGGGTAGGGGAGTGGGGGAGGGGAAGTGAGCTGGGGAGTGTGGGAGGGTAGTGTGGGAGGGGAGGGAAGAGGGGAGTAGGGGAGCGGAGTTGGGGAGGGGAGTGTGGAGGGGAGTGGGGGAGCGGATTGGCGGAAGGGATTGGCGGAGGGGAGTGGGGGAGGGGCGATAGTGATGGAGTTGGGGAGTGGAGCGGTTGAGGGGAGTTGGGGAGGGGAGTGGGGGAGGGGAGTGGGGGAGGGGTGTGGGGTAGGAGAGTGAGGGAGGGCAGTGGGGGAAGCAGTGGGATAGGGGAGTGTGGTTGGGGGTGGGGTTGGGAAGTGGGGGAGGGGAATGAAGGAGGGAAGTTGGGAGGGGAGTGGGGAAGGGAAGTCGGCGAGGGGTGGCTGGGTGGGATGTGGGGTATGGGAGTGAGGGAGGGGTGTTAGGGGGTAGTGGTATCGGGGAATGGTGTATGGGAGTGGGGGATGGGATTTGGGGAACAAAGTGATGAGCTCAAAGGAGGAGAAGGTGCAAGAGGAGTTGTGGGGGGAGAGAGAGAGCAAAATGTGAAAGGGGCGATTTGCCTAGGGTGGAATATTAACACACTGACAGAGAACACAGATTAATATTAACACACTCACTGACACACTGTGTATATCATGACCCACAGTCAGATACACCCTGTGAAGTGTAAAACATCCCCACTGTCCTCAGTAATATTAACACACTGACAGAGAACACAGATTAATATTAACACACTCACTGACACACTGTGTATATCATGACCCACAGTCAGATACACCCTGTGAAGTGTAAAACACCCCCACTGTCCTCAGTAATATTAACACACTGACAGAGAACACAGATTAATATTAACACACTCACTGACACACTGTGTACATCATGACCCACAGTCAGATACACCCTGTGAAGTGTAAAACACCCCCACTGTCCTCAGGAATATTAACACACTGACAGAGAACACAGATTAATATTAACACACTCACAGACACACTGTGTACATCATGACCCACTGTCAGATATACCCTGTGAAGTGTAAAACACCCCCACTGTCCTCAGTAATCTTCACACACTGACAGAGAACACAGATTAATATTAACACACTCACTGACACACTGTGTATATCATGACCCACAGTCAGATACACCCTGTGAAGTGTAAAACACCCCCACTGTCCTCAGTAATATTAACACACTGACAGAGAACACAGATTAATATTAACACACTCACTGACACACTGTGTAGATCATGACCCACAGTCAGATACACCCTGTGAAGTGTAAAACACCCCCACTGTCCTCAGTAATATTAACACACTGACAGAGAACACAGATTAATATTAACACACTCACTGACACACTGTGTACATCATGACCCACAGTCAGATACACCCTGTGAAGTGTAAAACACCCCCACTGTCCTCAGGAATATTAACACACTGACAGAGAACACAGATTAATATTAACACACTCACAGACACACTGTGTACATCATGACCCACTGTCAGATATACCCTGTGAAGTGTAAAACACCCCCACTGTCCTCAGTAATCTTCACACACTGACAGAGAACACAGATTAATATTAACACACTCACTGACACACTGTGTACATCATGACCCACAGTCAGATACACCCTGTGAAGTGTAAAACACCCCCACAGTCCTCAGGAATATTAACACACTGACAGAGAACACAGATTAATATTAACACACTCACTGACACACTGTGCATATCATGACCCACAGTCAGATACACCCTGTGAAGTGCAAAACACCCCCACTGTCCTCAGTAATATTAACACACTGACAGAGAACACAGATTAATATTAACACACTCACTGACACACTGTGTACATCATGACCCACAGTCAGATACAACCTGTGAAGTGCAAAACACCCCCACATTCCACAGTAATATTAACACACTGACAGAGAACACAGATTAATATTAACACACTCACTGACACACTGTGTACATCATGACCCACAGCCAGATACACCCTGTGAAGTGTAAAACACCCCCACTGTCCTCAGGAATATTAACACACTGACAGAGAACGCAGATTAATATTAACACACTCACTGACACACTGTGTAAATCATGACCCACAGTCAGATACACCCTGTGAAGTGTAAAACACCCCCACTGTCCTCAGTAATATTAACACACTGACAGAGAACACAGATTAATATTAACACACTCACTGACACACTGTGTACATCATGACCCACAGTCAGATACACCCTGTGAAGTGTAAAACACCCCCACTGTCCTCAGTAATATTAACACACTGACAGAGAACACAGATTAATATTAACACACTCACTGACACACTGTGCATATCATGACCCACAGTCAGATACACCCTGTGAAGTGCAAAACACCCCCACTTTCCTCAGTAATATTAACACACTGACAGAGAACACAGATTAATATTAACACACTCACTGACACACTGTGTACATCATGACCCACAGCCAGATACACCCTGTGAAGTGTAAAACACCCCCACTGTCCTCAGGAATATTATCACACTGACAGAGAACACAGATTAATATTAACACACTCACTGACACAGTGTGTATATCATGACCCACAGTCAGATACACCCTGTGAAGTTTACAACACCCCCACTGTCCTCAGTAATATTAACACACTGACAGAGAACACAGATTAATATTAACACACTCACTGACACACTGTGTCCATCATGACCCACAGTCAGATACACCCTGTGAAGTGTAAAACACCCCCACTGTCCTCAGGAATATTAACACACTGACAGAGAACACAGATTAATATTAACACACTCACTGACACACTGTGTACATCATGACTCACAGCCAGATACACCCGGTGAAGTGTAAAACACCCCCACTGTCCTCAGCAATATTAACTCACTGACAGAGAACACAGATTAATATTAACACACTCACTGACACACTGTGTATATCATGACCCACAGTCAGACACACCCTGTGAAGTGTAAAACACCCCCACTGTCCTCAGGAATATTAACACCTGACAGAGAACACAGATTAATATTAACACACTCACTGACACACTGTGTACATCATGACCCACAGTCAGATACACCCTGTGAAGTGTAAAACACCCCCACTGTCCTCAGGAATATTAACACCTGACAGAGAACACAGATTAATATTAACACACTCACTGACACACTGTGTATATCATGACCCACAGTCAGATACACCCTGTGAAGTGTAAAACACCCCCACTGTCCTCAGCAATATTAACACACTGACAGAGAACACAGATTAATATTAACACACTCACTGACACACTGTGTACATCATGACTCACAGTCAGATACACCCTGTGAAGTGTAAAACACCCCCACTTTCCTCAGTAATATTAACACACTGACAGAGAACACAGATTAATATTAACACACTCACTGACACACTGTGTACATCATGACCCACTGTCAGATATACCCTGTGAAGTGTAAAACACCCCCACTGTCCTCAGTAATATTCACACACTGACAGAGAACACAGATTAATATTAACACACTCACTGACACACTGTGTACATCATGACCCACAGTCAGATACACCCTGTGAAGTGTAAAACACCCCCACTGTCCTCAGTAATATTAACACACTGACAGAGAACACAGATTAATATTAACACACTCACTGACACACTGTGCATATCATGACCCACAGTCAGATACACCCTGTGAAGTGCAAAACACCCCCACTTTCCTCAGTAATATTAACACACTGACAGAGAACACAGATTAATATTAACACACTCACTGACACACTGTGTCCATCATGACCCACTGTCAGATATACCCTGTGAAGTGTAAAACACCCCCACTGTCCTCAGTAATCTTCACACACTGACAGAGAACACAGATTAATATTAACACACTCACTGACACACTGTGTACATCATGACCCACAGTCAGATACACCCTGTGAAGTGTAAAACACCCCCACTGTCCTCAGGAATATTAACACACTGACAGAGAACACAGATTAATATTAACACACTCACTGACACACTGTGTACATCATGACCCACAGTCAGATACACCCTGTGAAGTGTAAAACACCCCCACTGTCCTCAGGAATATTAACACACTGACAGAGAACACAGATTAATATTAACACACTCACTGACACACTGTGTACATCATGACCCACAGTCAGATACACCCTGTGAAGTGGAAAACATCCCCACTGTCCTCAGTAATATTAACACACTGACAGAGAACACAGATTAATATTAACACACTCACTGACACACTGTGTACATCATGACCCACAGTCAGATACACCCTGTGAAGTGTAAAACACCCCCACTGTCCTCAGTAATATTAACACACTGACAGAGAACACAGATTAATATTAACACACTCACTGACACACTGTGTACATCATGACCCACAGTCAGATACACCCTGTGAAGTGTAAAACACCCCCACGGTCCTCAGGAATATTAACACACTGACAGAGAACACAGATTAATATTAACACACTCACTGACACACTGTGTATATCATGACCCACAGTCAGATAAACCCTGTGAAGTGTAAAACACCCCCACTGTCCTCAGGAATATTAACACACTGACAGAGAACACAGATTAATATTAACAGACTCACTGACACACTGTGTAAATCATGACTCACAGTCAGATAAACCCTGTGAAGTGTAAAACACCCCCACTGTCCTCAGTAATATTAACACACTGACAGAGAACACAGATTAATATTAACACACTCACTGACACACTGTCTATATCATGACCCACAGTCAGATACACCCTGTGAAGTGTAAAACACCCCCACTGTTCTCAGTAATATTAACACACTGACAGAGAACACAGATTAATATTAACACACTCACTGACACACTGTGTATGTCATGACTCACAGTCAGATAAACCCTGTGAAGTGTAAAACACCCCCACTGTCCTCAGTAATATTAACACACTGACAGAGAACACAGATTAATATTAACACACTCACTGACACACTGTGTACATCATGACCCACAGTCAGATACACCCTGTGAAGTGTAAAACACCCCCACTGTCCTCTGGAATATTAACACACTGACAGAGAACACAGATTAATATTAACACACTCACTGACACACTGTGTATATCATGATCCACAGTCAGATACACCCTGTGAAGTGTAAAACAACCCCACTGTCCTCAGTAATATTAACACACTGACAGAGAACACAGATTAATATTAACACACTCACTGACACACTGTGTATATCATGACCCACAGTCAGATACACCCTGTGAAGTATAAAACACCCCCACTGTCCTCAGTAATATTAACACACTGACAGAGAACACAGATTAATATTAACACCCTCACTGACACACTGTGTATATCATGACCCAGAGTCAGATACACCCTGTGAAGTGTAAAACACCCCCACTGTCCTCAGGATTATTAACACACTGACAGAGAACACAGATTAATATTAACACACTCACTGACACACTGTGTATATCATGACCCACAGTCAGATACACCCGGTGAAGTGTAAAACACCCCCACTGTCCTCAGTAATATTAACACACTGACAGAGAACACAGATTAATATTAACACACTCACTGACACACTGTGTACATCATGACCCACCGTCAGATACACCCTGTGAAGTGTAAAACAACCCCACTGTCCTCAGTAATATTAACACACTGACAGAGAACACAGATTAATATTAACACACTCACTGACACACTGTGCATATCATGACCCACAGTCAGATACACCCTGTGAAGTGTAAAACACCCCCACTGTCCTCAGTAATATTAACACACTGACAGAGAACACAGATTAATATTAACACACTCACTGACACACTGTGTATATCATGACCCAGAGTCAGATACACCCTGAGAAGTGTAAAACACCCCCACTGTCCTCAGGAATATTAACACACTGACAGAGAACACAGATTAATATTAACACACTCACTGACACACTGTGTATATCATGACCCACAGTCAGATACACCCTGTGAAGTGTAAAACACCCCCACTGTCCTCAGGAATATTAACACACTGACAGAGAACACAGATTAATATTAACACACTCACTGACACACTGTGTATATCATGACCCACAGTCAGATACACCCTGTGAAGTGTAAAACATCCCCACTGTCCACAGTAATATTAACACACTGACAGAGAACACAGATTAATATTAACACACTCACTGACACACTGTGTACATCATGACCCACAGTCAGATACACCCTGTGAAGTGTAAAACACCCCCACTGTCCTCAGGAATATTAACACCTGACAGAGAACACAGATTAATATTAACACACTCACTGACACACTGTGTATATCATGACCCACAGTCAGATACACCCTGTGAAGTGTAAAACACCCCCACTGTCCTCAGCAATATTAACACACTGACAGAGAACACAGATTAATATTAACACACTCACTGACACACTGTGTACATCATGACTCACAGTCAGATACACCCTGTGAAGTGTAAAACACCCCCACTTTCCTCAGTAATATTAACACACTGACAGAGAACACAGATTAATATTAACACACTCACTGACACACTGTGTACATCATGACCCACTGTCAGATATACCCTGTGAAGTGTAAAACACCCCCACTGTCCTCAGTAATATTCACACACTGACAGAGAACACAGATTAATATTAACACACTCACTGACACACTGTGTACATCATGACCCACAGTCAGATACACCCTGTGAAGTGTAAAACACCCCCACTGTCCTCAGTAATATTAACACACTGACAGAGAACACAGATTAATATTAACACACTCACTGACACACTGTGCATATCATGACCCACAGTCAGATACACCCTGTGAAGTGCAAAACACCCCCACTTTCCTCAGTAATATTAACACACTGACAGAGAACACAGATTAATATTAACACACTCACTGACACACTGTGTCCATCATGACCCACTGTCAGATATACCCTGTGAAGTGTAAAACACCCCCACTGTCCTCAGTAATCTTCACACACTGACAGAGAACACAGATTAATATTAACACACTCACTGACACACTGTGTACATCATGACCCACAGTCAGATACACCCTGTGAAGTGTAAAACACCCCCACTGTCCTCAGGAATATTAACACACTGACAGAGAACACAGATTAATATTAACACACTCACTGACACACTGTGTACATCATGACCCACAGTCAGATACACCCTGTGAAGTGTAAAACACCCCCACTGTCCTCAGGAATATTAACACACTGACAGAGAACACAGATTAATATTAACACACTCACTGACACACTGTGTACATCATGACCCACAGTCAGATACACCCTGTGAAGTGGAAAACATCCCCACTGTCCTCAGTAATATTAACACACTGACAGAGAACACAGATTAATATTAACACACTCACTGACACACTGTGTACATCATGACCCACAGTCAGATACACCCTGTGAAGTGTAAAACACCCCCACTGTCCTCAGTAATATTAACACACTGACAGAGAACACAGATTAATATTAACACACTCACTGACACACTGTGTACATCATGACCCACAGTCAGATACACCCTGTGAAGTGTAAAACACCCCCACGGTCCTCAGGAATATTAACACACTGACAGAGAACACAGATTAATATTAACACACTCACTGACACACTGTGTATATCATGACCCACAGTCAGATAAACCCTGTGAAGTGTAAAACACCCCCACTGTCCTCAGGAATATTAACACACTGACAGAGAACACAGATTAATATTAACAGACTCACTGACACACTGTGTAAATCATGACTCACAGTCAGATAAACCCTGTGAAGTGTAAAACACCCCCACTGTCCTCAGTAATATTAACACACTGACAGAGAACACAGATTAATATTAACACACTCACTGACACACTGTCTATATCATGACCCACAGTCAGATACACCCTGTGAAGTGTAAAACACCCCCACTGTTCTCAGTAATATTAACACACTGACAGAGAACACAGATTAATATTAACACACTCACTGACACACTGTGTATATCATGATCCACAGTCAGATACACCCTGTGAAGTGTAAAACAACCCCACTGTCCTCAGTAATATTAACACACTGACAGAGAACACAGATTAATATTAACACACTCACTGACACACTGTGTATATCATGACCCACAGTCAGATACACCCTGTGAAGTATAAAACACCCCCACTGTCCTCAGTAATATTAACACACTGACAGAGAACACAGATTAATATTAACACCCTCACTGACACACTGTGTATATCATGACCCAGAGTCAGATACACCCTGTGAAGTGTAAAACACCCCCACTGTCCTCAGGATTATTAACACACTGACAGAGAACACAGATTAATATTAACACACTCACTGACACACTGTGTATATCATGACCCACAGTCAGATACACCCGGTGAAGTGTAAAACACCCCCACTGTCCTCAGTAATATTAACACACTGACAGAGAACACAGATTAATATTAACACACTCACTGACACACTGTGTACATCATGACCCACCGTCAGATACACCCTGTGAAGTGTAAAACAACCCCACTGTCCTCAGTAATATTAACACACTGACAGAGAACACAGATTAATATTAACACACTCACTGACACACTGTGCATATCATGACCCACAGTCAGATACACCCTGTGAAGTGTAAAACACCCCCACTGTCCTCAGTAATATTAACACACTGACAGAGAACACAGATTAATATTAACACACTCACTGACACACTGTGTATATCATGACCCAGAGTCAGATACACCCTGAGAAGTGTAAAACACCCCCACTGTCCTCAGGAATATTAACACACTGACAGAGAACACAGATTAATATTAACACACTCACTGACACACTGTGTATATCATGACCCACAGTCAGATACACCCTGTGAAGTGTAAAACACCCCCACTGTCCTCAGGAATATTAACACACTGACAGAGAACACAGATTAATATTAACACACTCACTGACACACTGTGTATATCATGACCCACAGTCAGATACACCCTGTGAAGTGTAAAACATCCCCACTGTCCACAGTAATATTAACACACTGACAGAGAACACAGATTAATATTAACACACTCACTGACACACTGTGTACATCATGACCCACAGTCAGATACACCCTGTGAAGTGTAAAACACCCCCACTGTCCTCAGTAATATTAACACACTGACAGAGAACACAGATTAATATTAACACACTCACTGACACACTGTGTACATCATGACCCACAGTCAGATACACCCTGTGAAGTGGAAAACATCCCCACTGTCCTCAGTAATATTAACACACTGACAGAGAACACAGATTAATATTAACACACTCACTGACACACTGTGTATATCATGACCCACAGTCAGATACACCCTGTGAAGTGTAAAACATCCCCACTGTCCTCAGGAATATTAACACACTGACAGAGAACACAGATTAATATTAACACTCTCACTGACACACTGTGTATATCATGACCCACAGTCAGATACACCCTGTGAAGTGTAAAACACCCCCACTGTCCTCAGGAATATTAACACACTGACAGAGAACACAGATTAATATTAACACACTCACTGACACACTGTGTACATCATGACCCACCGTCAGATTAACCCGGTGAAGTGTAAAACACCCCCACTGTCCTCAGTAATATTAACACACTGACAGAGAACACAGATTAATATTAACACACTCACTGACACACTGTGTATATCATGACCCACAGTCAGATAAACCCTGTGAAGTGTAAAACACCCCCACTGTCCTCAGGAATATTAACCCACTGACAAAGAACACAGATTAATATCAACACACTCACTGACACACTGTGTACATCATGACCCACAGTCAGATACACCCTGTGAAGTGTAAAACACCCCCACTGTCCTCAGTAATATTAACACACTGACAGAGAACACAGATTAATATTAACACTCTCACTGACACACTGTGTACATCATGACCCAGAGTCAGATACACCCTGTGAAGTGTAAAACACCCCCACTGTCCTCAGGAATATTAACACACTGACAGAGAACACAGATTAATATTAACACACTCACTGACACACTGTGTACATCATGACCCACCGTCAGATTAACCCGGTGAAGTGTAAAACACCCCCACTGTCCTCAGTAATATTAACACACTGACAGAGAACACAGATTAATATTAACACACTCACTGACACACTGTACATCATGACCCACAGCCAGATACACCCTGTGAAGTGTAAAACACTCCCACTGTCCTCAGGAATATTAACACACTGACAGAGAACACAGATTAATATTAACACACTCACTGACACACTGTGTATATCATGACCCACAGCCAGATACACCCTGTGAAGTGTAAAACACCCCCACTGTCCTCAGTAATATTAACACACTGACAGAGAACACAGATTAATATTAACACACTCACTGACACACTGTGTATATCATGACCCACAGTCAGATACACCCTGTGAAGTGTAAAACACCCCCACTGTCCTCAGGAATATTAACACACTGACAGAGAACACAGATTAATATTAACACACTCACTGACACACTGTGTATATCATGACCCACAGTCAGATACACCCTGTGAAGTGTAAAACACCCCCACTGTCCTCAGGAATATTATCACACTGACAGAGAACACAGATTAATATTAACATTCTCACTGACACACTGTGTATATCATGACCCACAGTCAGATACACCCTGTGAAGTGTAAAACACCCCCACTGTCCTCAGCAATATTAACACATTGACAGAGAACACAGATTAATATTAAAACACTCACTGACACACTGTGTATATCATGACCCACAGTCAGATACACCCTGTGAAGTGCAAAACACCCCCACTGTCCTCAGGAATATTATCACACTGACAGAGAACACAGATTAATATTAACATTCTCACTGACACACTGTGTATATCATGACCCACAGTCAGATACACCCTGTGAAGTGTAAAACACCCCCACTGTCCTCAGGAATATTAACACACTGACAGAGAACACAGATTAATATTAACACAATCACTGACACACTGTGTATATCATGACCCACAGTCAGATACACCCTGTGAAGTGTAAAACATCCCCACTGTCCTCAGTAATATTAACACACTGACAGAGAACACAGATTAATATTAACACACTCACTGACACACTGTGTATATCATGACCCACAGTCAGATACACCCTGTGAAGTGTAAAACACCCCCACTGTCCTCAGGAATATTAACACACTGACAGAGAACACAGATTAATATTAACACACTCACTGACACACTGTGTATATCATGACCCACAGTCAGATACACCCTGTGAAGTGTAAAACACCCCCACTGTCCTCAGGAATATTAACACACTGACAGAGAACACAGATTAATATTAACACACTCACTGACACACTGTGTATATCATGACCCACAGTCAGATACACCCTGTGAAGTGTAAAACACCCCCACTGTCCTCAGGAATATTATCACACTGACAGAGAACACAGATTAATATTAACACACTCACTGACACACTGTGTATATCATGACCCACAGTCAGATACACCCTGTGAAGTGTAAAACACCCCCACTGTCCTCAGCAATATTAACACATTGACAGAGAACACAGATTAATATTAACACACTCACTGACACACTGTGTATATCATGACCCACAGTCAGATACACCCTGTGAAGTGTAAAACACCCCCACTGTCCTCAGGAATATTATCACACTGACAGAGAACACAGATTAATATTAACATTCACACTGACACACTGTGTATATCATGACCCACATTCAGATACACCCTGTGAAGTGTAAAACACCCCCACTGTCCTCAGCAATATTAACACACTGACAGAGAACACAGATTAATATTAACACACTCACTGACACACTGTGTATATCATGACCCACAGTCAGATACACCCTGTGAAGTGTAAAACACCCCCACTGTCCTCAGGAATATTAACACACTGACAGAGAACACAGATTAATATTAACACACTCACTGACACACTGTGTATATCATGACCCACAGTCAGATACACCCTGTGAAGTGTAAAACATCCCCACTGTCCTCAGTAATATTAACACACTGACAGAGAACACAGATTAATATTAACACACTCACTGACACACTGTGTATATCATGACCCACAGTCAGATACACCCTGTGAAGTGTAAAACACCCCCACTGTCCTCAGGAATATTAACACACTGACAGAGAACACAGATTAATATTAACACACTCACTGAAACACTGTGCACATCATGACCCACAGCCAAATACACCCTGTGAAGTGTAAAACACCCCCACTGTCCTCAGGAATATTAACACACTGACAGAGAACACAGATTAATATTAACACACTCACTGACACACTGTGTATATCATGACCCACAGTCAGATACACCCTGTGAAGTGTAAAACACCCCCACTGTCCTCAGGAATATTAACACACTGACAGAGAACACAGATTAATATTAACACACTCACTGACACACTGTGTAAATCATGACCCACAGTCAGATACACCCTGTGCAGTGTAAAACACCCCCACTTTCCACAGGAATATTATCACACTGACAGAGAACACAGATTAATATTAACACACTCACTGACACACTGTGTATATCATGACCCACAGTCAGATACACCCTGTGAGGTTTACAACACCCCCACTGTCCTCAGTAATATTAACACACTGACAGAGAACACAGATTAATATTAACACACTCACTGACACACTGTGTCCATCATGACCCACAGTCACATACACCCTGTGAAGTGTAAAACACCCCCACTGTCCTCAGGAATATTAACACACTGACAGAGAACACAGATTAATATTAACACACTCACTGACACACTGTGTCCATCATGACCCACAGTCAGATACACCCTGTGAAGTGTAAAACACCCCCACTGTCCTCAGGAATATTAACACACTGACAGAGAACACAGATTAATATTAAAACACTCACTGACACACTGTGTTCATCATGACTCACAGCCAGATACACCCGGTGAAGTGTAAAACACCCCCACTGTCCTCAGCTATATTAACACACTGACAGAGAACACAGATTAATATTAACACACTCACTGACACACTGTGTATATCATGACCCACAGTCAGATGCACCCTGTGAAGTGTAAAACACGCCCACTGTCCTCAGCAATATTAACACACTGACAGAGAACACAGATTAATATTAACACACTCACTGACACACTGTGTATATCATGACCCACAGCCAGATACACCCTGTGAAGTGTAAAACACCCCCACTGTCCTCAGTAATATTAACACACTGACAGAGAACACAGATTAATATTAACACACTCACTGACACACTATGTATATCATGACCCACAGTCAGATAAACCCTGTGAAGTGTAAAACATCCCCACTGTCCTCAGTAATATTAACACACTGACAGAGAACACAGATTAATATTAACACACTCACTGACACACTGTGTATATCATGACCCACAGTCAGATACACCCTGTGAAGTGTAAAACACCCCCACTGTTCTCAGCTATATTAACATACTGACAGAGAACACAGATTAATATTAACACACTCACTGACACACTGTGTACATCATGACCCACAGTCAGATAAACCCTGTGAAGAGTAAAACACCCCCACTGTCCTCAGCAATATTAACACACTGACAGAGAACACAGATTAATATTAACACACTCACTGACACACTGTGTATATCATGACCCACAGTCAGATACACCCTGTGAAGTGTAAAACACCCCCACTGTCCTCAGTAATATTAACACACTGACAGAGAACACAGATTAATATTAACACACTCACTGACACACTGTGTACATCATGACTCACAGTCAGATTCACCCTGTGAAGTGTAAAACACCCCCACTTTCCTCAGTAATATTAACACACTGACAGAGAACACAGATTAATATTAACACACTCACTGACACACTGTGTATATCATGACCCACAGTCAGATACACCCTGTGAAGTGTAAAACACCCCCACTGTCCTCAGGAATATTAACACACTGACAGAGAACACAGATTAATATTAACACACTCACTGACACACTGTGTATATCATGACCCACAGTCAGATACACCCTGTGAAGTGTAAAACACCCCCACTGTCCTCAGTAATATTAACACACTGACAGAGAACACAGATTAATATTAACACACTCACTGACACACTGTGTATATCATGACCCACAGTCAGATACACCCTGTGAAGTGTAAAACACCCCCACTGTCCTCAGTAATATTAACACACTGACAGAGAACACAGATTAATATTAACACACTCACTGACACACTGTGTATATCATGACCCACAGCCAGATACACCTTGTGAAGTGTAAAACACCCCCACTGTCCTCAGGAATATTAACACACTGACAGAGAACACAGATTAATATTAACACACTCACTGACACACTATGTATATCATGACCCACAGTCAGATACACCCTGTGAAGTGTAAAACACCCCCACTGTCCTCAGGAATATTAACACACTGACAGAGAACACAGATTAATATTAACACTCTCACTGACACACTGTGTATATCATGACCCGCAGTCAGATACACCCTGTGAAGTGTAAAACACCCCCACTGTCCTCAGTAATATTAACACACTGACAGAGAACACAGATTAATATTAACACACTCACTGACACACTGTGTATATCATGACCCACAGTCAGATACACCCTGTGAAGTGTAAAACACCCCCACTGTCCTCAGCAATATTAACACACTGACAGAGAACACAGATTAATATTAACACACTCACTGACACACTGTGTAAATCATGACCCACAGTCAGATACACCCTGTGAAGTGTAAAACACCCCCACTGTCCTCAGCAATATTATCACACTGACAGAGAACACAGATTAATATTAACACACTCACTGACACACTGTGCATATCATGACCCACAGTCAGATACACCCTGTGAAGTTTAAAACACCCCCACTGTCCTCAGTAATGTTAACACACTGACAGAGAACACAGATTAATATTAACACACTCACTGACACACTGTGTATATCATGACCCACAGTCAGATACACCCTGTGAAGTGTAAAACACCCCCACTGTCCTCAGGAATATTAACACACTGACAGAGAACACAGATTAATATTAACACACTCACTGACACACTGTGTATATCATGACCCACAGTCAGATACACCCTGTGAAGTGTAAAACACCCCCACTGTCCTCAGGAATATTAACACACTGACAGAGAACACAGATTAATATTAACACACTCACTGACACACTGTGTATATCATGACCCACAGTCAGATACACCCTGTGAAGTGTAAAACATCCCCACTTTCCTCAGTAATATTAACACACTGACAGAGAACACAGATTAATATTAACACACTCACTGACACACTGTGTATATCATGACCCACAGTCAGATACACCCTGTGAAGAGTAAAACACCCCCACTGTCCTCAGGAATATTAACACACTGACAGAGAACACAGATTAATATTAACACACTCACTGACACACTGTGTCCATGATGACCCACAGCCAGATACACCCTGTGAAGTGTAAAACACCCCCACTGTCCTCAGGAATATTAACACACTGACAGAGAACACAGATTAATATTAACACACTCACTGACACACTGTGTATATCATGACCCACAGTCAGATACACCCTGTGAAGTGTAAAACACCCCCACTGTCCTCAGGAATATTAACACACTGACAGAGAACACAGATTAATGTTAACAGACTCACTGACACACTGTGTAAATCATGACCTACATTCAGATACACCCTGTGAAGTGTAAAACACCCCCACTGTCCTCAGGAATATTATCACACTGACAGAGAACACAGATTAATATTAACACACTCACTGACACACTGTGTATATCATGACCCACAGTCAGATACACCCTGTGAAGTTTACAACACCCCCACTGTCCTCAGTAATATTAACACACTGACAGAGAACACAGATTAATATTAACACACTCACTGACACACTGTGTCCATCATGACCCACAGTCAGATACACCCTGTGAAGTGTAAAACACCCCCACTGTCCTCAGGAATATTAACACACTGACAGAGAACACAGATTAATATTAACACACTCACTGACACACTGTGTCCATCATGACCCACAGTCAGATACACCCTGTGAAGTGTAAAACACCCCCACTGTCCTCAGGAATATTAACACACTGACAGAGAACACAGATTAATATTAACACACTCATTGACACACTGTGGATATCATGACCCACAGTCAGATAAACCCTGTGAAGTGTAAAACACCCCCACTGTCCTCAGTAATATTAACACACTGACAGAGAACACAGATTAATATTAACACACTCACTGACACACTGTGTATATCATGACCCACAGTCAGATACACCCTGTGAAGTGTAAAACACCCCCACTGTCCTCAGGAATATTAACACAGTGACAGAGAACACAGATTAATATTAACACACTCACTGACACACTGTGTATATCATGACCCACAGTCAGATACACCCTGTGAAGTGTAAAACACCCCCACTGTCCTCAGGAATATTAACACACTGACAGAGAACACAGATTAATATTAACACACTCACTGACACACTGTGTACATCATGACCCACAGTCAGATACACCCTGTGAAGTGTAAAACATCCCCACTGTCCTCAGTAATATTAACACACTGACAGAGAACACAGATTAATATTAACACACTCACTGACACACTGTGTACATCATGACCCACAGTCAGATACACCCTGTGAAGTGTAAAACACCCCCACTTTCCTCAGTAATATTAACACACTGACAGAGAACACAGATTAATATTAACACACTCACTGACACACTGTGTATATCATGACCCACAGCCAGATACACCTTGTGAATTGTAAAACACCCCCACTGTCCTCTGTAATATTAACACACTGACAGAGAACACAGATTAATATTAACACACTCACTGACACACTATGTATATCATGACCCACAGTCAGATACACCCTGTGAAGTGTAAAACACCCCCACTGTCTTCAGGAATATTAACATCTGACAGAGAACACAGATTAATATTAACACACTCAATGACACATTGTGTATATCATGACCCACAGTCAGATACACCCTGTGAAGTGTAAAACACCCCCACTGTCCTCAGTAATATTAACACACCTACAGAGAACACAGATTAATATTAACACACTCACTGACACACTGTGTATATCATGACCCACAGTCAGATACACCCTGTGAAGTGTAAAACACCCCCACTGTCCTCAGTAATATTAACACACTGACAGAGAACACAGATTAATATTAACACACTCAATGACACATTGTGTATATCATGACCCACAGTCAGATACACCCTGTGAAGTGTAAAACACCCCCACTGTCCTCAGGAATATTAACACACTGACAGAGAACACAGATTAATATTAACACACTCACTGACACACTGTGCATATCATGACCCACAGTCAGATACACCCTGTGAAGTGTAAAACACCCCCACTGTCCTCAGTAATATTAACACACTGACAGAGAACACAGATTAATATTAACACACTCACTGACACACTGTGTATATCATGACCCACAGTCAGATACACCCTGTGAAGTGTAAAACACCCCCACTGTCCTCAGGAATATTAACACACTGACAGAGAACACAGATTAATATTAACACACTCACTGACACACTGTGTACATCATGACCCACAGTCAGATACACCTTGTGAAGTGTAAAACATCCCCAAAGTCCTCAGTAATATTAACACACTGACAGAGAACACAGATTAATATTAACACACTCACTGACACACTGTGTACATCATGACCCACAGTCAGATACACCCTGTGAAGTGTAAAACACCCCCACTGTCCTCAGGAATATTAACACACTGACAGAGAACACAGATTAATATTAACACACTCACTGACACACTGTGTATATCATGACCCACAGTCAGATACACCCTGTGAAGTGTAAAACACCCCCACTGTCCTCAGTAATATTAACACACTGACAGAGAACACAGATTAATATTAACACACTCACTGACACACTGTGTATATCATGACCCACAGTCAGATACACCCGGTGAAGTGTATAACATCCCCACTGTCCTCAGTAATATTAACACACTGACAGAGAACAGAGATTAATATTAACACACTCACTGACACACTGTGTATATCATGACCCACAGTCAGATACACCCTGTGAAGTGTAAAACATCCCCACTGTCCTCAGCAATATTAACACACTGACAGAGAACACAGATTAATATTAACACACTCACTGACACACTGTGTATATCATGACCCACAGTCAGATACACCCTGTGAAGTGTAAAACATCCCCACTGTCCTCAGTAATATTAACACACTGACAGAGAACACAGATTAATATTAACACACACACTGACACACTGTGTATATCATGACCCACAGTCAGATACACCCTGTGAAGTGTAAAACACCCCCACTGTCCTCAGTAATATTAACACAGTGACAGAGAACACAGATTAATATTAACACACTCACTGACACACTGTGTATATCATGACCCACAGTCAGATACACCCTGTGAAGTGTAAAACACCCCCACTGTCCTCAGTAATATTAACACACTGACAGAGAACACAGATTAATATTAACACACTCACTGACACACTGTGTACATCATGACCCACAGTCAGATACACCCTGTGAAGTGTAAAACACCCCCACTGTCCTCAGTAATATTAACACACTGACAGAGAACACAGATTAATATTAACACACTCACTGACACACTGTGTATATCATGACCCACAGTCAGATACACCCTGCAAAAGTGTAAAACACCCCCACTGTCCTCAGTAATATTAACACACTGACAGAGAACACAGATTAATACTAACACACTCACTGACACACTGTGTAAATCATGACCCACAGTCAGATACACCCTGTGAAGTGTAAAACACCCCCACTGTCCTCAGGAATATTAACACACTGACAGAGAACACAGATTAATATTAACACACTCACTGACACACTGTGTACATCATGACCCACAGTCAGATACACCCTGTGAAGTGTAAAACACCCCCACTGTCCTCAGTAATATTAACACACTGACAGAGAACACAGATTAATATTAACACAGTCACTGACACACTCTGTATATCATGACCCACAGTCAGATACACCCTGTGAAGTGTAAAACACCCCCACTGTCCTCAGTAATATTAACACACTGACAGAGAACACAGATTAATATTAACACACTCACTGACACACTCTGTATATCATGACCCACAGTCAGATACACCCTGTGAAGTGTAAAACACCCCCACTGTCCTCAGTAATATTAACACACTGACAGAGAACACAGATTAATATTAACACACTCACTGACACACTGTGTATATCATGACCCACAGTCAGATACACCCTGTGAAGTGTAAAACACCCCCACTGTCCTCAGGAATATTAACACACTGACAGAGAACACAGATTAATATTAACACTCTCACTGACACACTGTGTATGTCATGACCCACAGTCAGATACACCCTGTGAAGTGTAAAACACCCCCACTGTCCTCAGGAATATTACCACACTGACAGAGAACACAGATTAATATTAACACACTCAATGACACACTGTGTATATCATGACCCACAGTCAGATACACCCTGTGAAGTGTAAAACACCCCCACTGTCCTCAGGAATATTAACACACTGACAGAGAACACAGATTAATATTAACACACTCACTGACACACTGTGTATATCATGACCCACAGTCAGATACACCCTGTGAAGTGTAAAACACCCCCACTGTCCTCAGTAATATTAACACACTGACAGAGAACACAGATTAATATTAACACACTCACTGACACACTGTGTATATCATGACCCACAGTCAGATACACCCGGTGAAGTGTAAAACATCCCCACTGTCCTCAGTAATATTAACACACTGACAGAGAACACAGATTAATATTAACACACTCACTGACACACTGTGTATATCATGACCCACAGTCAGATACACCCTGTGAAGTGTAAAACATCCCCACTGTCCTCAGCAATATTAACACACTGACAGAGAACACAGATTAATATTAACACACTCACTGACACACTGTGTATATCATGACCCACAGTCAGATACACCCTGTGAAGTGTAAAACATCCCCACTGTCCTCAGTAATATTAACACACTGACAGAGAACACAGATTAATATTAACACACTCACTGACACACTGTGTATATCATGACCCACAGTCAGATACACCCTGTGAAGTGTAAAACACCCCCACTGTCCTCAGTAATATTAACACACTGACAGAGAACACAGATTAATATTAACACACTCACTGACACACTGTGTACATCATGACCCACAGTCAGATACACCCTGTGAAGTGTAAAACACCCCCACTGTCCTCAGTAATATTAACACACTGACAGAGAACACAGATTAATATTAACACACTCACTGACACACTGTGTATATCATGACCCACAGTCAGATACACCCTGCAAAAGTATAAAACACGCCCACTGTCCTCAGTAATATTAACACACTGACAGAGCACACAGATTAATATTAACACACTCACTGACACACTGTGTAAATCATGACCCACAGTCAGATACACCCTGTGAAGTGTAAAACACCCCCACTGTCCTCAGGAATATTAACACACTGACAGAGAACACAGATTAATATTAACACACTCACTGACACACTGTGTACATCATGACCCACAGTCAGATACACCCTGTGAAGTGTAAAACACCCCCACTGTCCTCAGTAATATTAACACACTGACAGAGAACACAGATTAATATTAACACACTCACTGACACACTCTGTATATCATGACCCACAGTCAGATACACCCTGTGAAGTGTAAAACACCCCCACTGTCCTCAGTAATATTAACACACTGACAGAGAACACAGATTAATATTAACACACTCACTGACACACTCTGTATATCATGACCCACAGTCAGATACACCCTGTGAAGTGTAAAACACCCCCACTGTCCTCAGTAATATTAACACACTGACAGAGAACACAGATTAATATTAACACACTCACTGACACACTGTGTATATCATGACCCACAGTCAGATACACCCTGTGAAGTGTAAAACACCCCCACTGTCCTCAGTAATATTAACACACTGACAGAGAACACAGATTAATATTAACACACTCACTGACACACTGTGTACATCATGACCCACAGTCAGATACACCCTGTGAAGTGTAAAACACCCCCACTGTCCTCAGTAATATTAACACACTGACAGAGAACACAGATTAATATTAACACACTCACTGACACACTGTGTATATCATGACCCACAGTCAGATACACCCTGCAAAAGTGTAAAACACCCCCACTGTCCTCAGCAATATTAACACACTGACAGAGAACACAGATTAATATTAACACACTCACTGACTCACTGTGTAAATCATGACCCACAGTCAGATACACCCTGTGAAGTGTAAAACACCCCCACTGTCCTCAGGAATATTAACACACTGACAGAGAACACAGATTAATATTAACACACTCACTGACACACTGTGTACATCATGACCCACAGTCAGATACACCCTGTGAAGTGTAAAACACCCCCACTGTCCTCAGTAATATTAACACACTGACAGAGAACACAGATTAATATTAACACACTCACTGACACACTCTGTATATCATGACCCACAGTCAGATACACCCTGTGAAGTGTAAAACACCCCCACTGTCCTCAGTAATATTAACACACTGACAGAGAACACAGATTCATACTAACACACTCACTGACACACTCTGTATATCATGACCCACAGTCAGATACACCCTGTGAAGTGTAAAACACCCCCACTGTCCTCAGTAATATTAACACACTGACAGAGAACACAGATTAATATTAACACACTCACTGACACACTGTGTATATCATGACCCACAGTCAGATACACCCTGTGAAGTGTAAAACACCCCCACTGTCCTCAGGAATATTAACACACTGACAGAGAACACAGATTAATATTAACACTCTCACTGACACACTGTGTATGTCATGACCCACAGTCAGATACACCCTGTGAAGTGTAAAACACCCCCACTGTCCTCAGGAATATTACCACACTGACAGAGAACACAGATTAATATTAACACACTCAATGACACACTGTGTATATCATGACCCACAGTCAGATACACCCTGTGAAGTGTAAAACACCCCCACTGTCCTCAGGAACATTAACACACTGACAGAGAACACAGATTAATATTAACACTCTCACTGACACACTGTGTATATCATGACCCACAGTCAGATACACCCTGTGAAGTGTAAAACACCCCCACTGTTCTCAGGAATATTAACACACTGACAGAGAACACAGATTAATATTAACACACTCACTGACACACTGTGTACATCATGACCCACAGTCAGATACACCCTGTGAAGTGTAAAACACCCCCACTGTCCTCAGGAATATTAACACAGTGACAGAGAACACAGATTAATATTAACACACTCACTGACACACTGTGTACATCATGACCCACAGTCAGATACACCCTGTGAAGTGTAAAACACCCCCACTGTCCTCAGTAATATTAACACACTGACAGAGAACACAGATTAATATTAACACACTCACTGACACACTATGTATATCATGACCCACAGTCAGATACACCCTGTGAAGTGTAAAACACCCCCACTGTCCTCAGGAATATTAACACACTGACAGAGAACACAGATTAATATTAACACACTCACTGACACACTGTGTATATCATGACCCACAGTCAGATACACCCGGTGAAGTGTAAAACATCCCCACTGCCCTCAGTAATATTAACACACTGACAGAGAACACAGATTAATATTAACACACTCACTGACACACTGTGTATATCATGACCCACAGTCAGATACACCCTGTGAAGTGTAAAACACCCCCACTGTCCTCAGTAATATTAACACACTGACAGAGAACACAGATTAATATTAACACACTCACTGACACACTCTGTATATCATGACCAACAGTCAGATACACCCTGTGAAGTGTAAAACACCCCCACTGTCCTCAGTAATATTAACACACTGACAGAGAACACAGATTAATATTAACACACTCACTGACACACTGTGTATATCATGACCCACAGTCAGATACACCCTGTGAAGTGTAAAACACCCCCACTGTCCTCAGGAATATTACCACACTGACAGAGAACACAGATTAATATTAACACACTCAATGACACACTGTGTATATCATGACCCACAGTCAGATACACCCTGTGAAGTGTAAAACACCCCCAGTGTCCTCAGGAATATTAACACACTGACAGAGAACACAGATTAATATTAACACTCTCACTGACACACTGTGTATATCATGACCCACAGTCAGATACACCCTGTGAAGTGTAAAACACCCCCACTGTTCTCAGGAATATTAACACACTGACAGAGAACACAGATTAATATTAACACACTCACTGACACACTGTGTACATCATGACCCACAGTCAGATACACCCTGTGAAGTGTAAAACACCCCCACTGTCCTCAGGAATATTAACACACTGACAGAGAACACAGATTAATATTAACACACTCACTGACACACTGTGTACATCATGACCCACAGTCAGATACACCCTGTGAAGTGTAAAACACCCCCACTGTCCTCAGTAATATTAACACACTGACAGAGAACACAGATTAATATTAACACACTCACTGACACACTATGTATATCATGACCCACAGTCAGATAAACCCTGTGAAGTGTAAAACACCCCCACTGTCCTCAGGAATATTAACACACTGACAGAGAACACAGATTAATATTAACACTCTCACTGACACACTGTGTATATCATGACCCACAGTCAGATAAACCCTGTGAAGTGTAAAACATCCCCACTGTCCTCAGTAATATTAACACTCTGACAGAGAACACAGATTAATATTAACACACTCACTGACACACTGTGTACATCATGACCCACAGTCAGATACACCCTGTGAAGTGTAAAACACCCCCACTGTCCTCAGGAATATTAACACACTGACAGAGAACACAGATTAATATTAACACACTCACTGACACACTGTGTACATCATGACCCACAGTCAGATACACCCTGTGAAGTGTAAAACACCCCCACTGTCCTCAGCAATATAAACACACTGACAGAGAACACAGATTAATATTAACACACTCACTGACACACTGTGTATACCATGACCCATAGTCAGATACACCCTGTGAAGTGTAAAACACCCCCACTGTCCTCAGGAATATTAGCACACTGACAGAGAACACAGATTAATATTAACACACTCACTGACACACTGTGTATATCATGACCCACAGTCCGAAAAACCCTGTGAAGTGTAAAACTACCCCACAGTCCTCAGTAATATTAACACACTGACAGAAAACACAGATTAATATTAACACACTCACTGACACACTGTGTATATCATGACCCACAGTCAGATACACCCTGTGAAGTGTAAAACACCCCCACTGTCCTCAGGAATATTAACACACTGACAGAGAACACAGATTAATATTAACACACTCACTGACACACTGTGTACATCATGACTCACAGTCAGATACACCCTGTGAAGTGTAAAACACCCCACTGTCCTCAGTAATATTAACACACTGACAGAGAACACAGATTAATATTAAGACACTCACTGACACACTGTGTACATCATGACTCACAGTCAGATACACCCTGTGAAGTGTAAAACACCCCCACTGTCCTCAGTAATATTAACACACTGACAGAGTACACAGATTAATATTAACACACTCACTGACACACTGTGTGCATCATGACCCACAGTCAGATACACCCTGTGAAGTGTAAAACACCCCCACTGTCCTCAGTAATATTAACACACTGACAGAGAACACAGAGTAATATTAACACACTCACTGACACACTGTGTATATCATGACCCACAGTCAGATACACCCTGTGAAGTGTAAAACACCCCCACTGTCCTCAGTAATATTAACACACTGACAGAGAACACAGATTAATATTAACACACTGACTGACACACGGAGTACATCATGACCCACAGTCAGATAAACCCTGTGAAGTGTAAAACACCCCCACTGTCCTCAGTAATATTAGCACACTGACAGAGAACACAGATTAATATTAACACACTCACTGACACACTCTGTATATCATGACCCACAGTCAGATACACCCTGTGAAGTGTAAAACACCCCCACTGTCCTCAGTAATATTAACACACTGACAGAGAACACAGATTAATATTAACACACTCACTGACAAACTGTGTACATCATGACCCACAGTCAGATACACCCTGTGAAGTGTAAAACACCCCCACTGTCCTCAGTAATATTAACACACTGACAGAGAACACAGAGTAATATTAACACACTCACTGACTCACTGTGTATATCATGACCCACAGTCAGATACACCCTGTGAAGTGTAAAACACCCCCACTGTCCTCAGTAATATTAACACACTGACAGAGAACACAGATTAATATTAACACACTGACTGACACACGGAGTACATCATGACCCACAGTCAGATAAACCCTGTGAAGTGTAAAACACCCCCACTGTCCTCAGTAATATTAGCACACTGACAGAGAACACAGATTAATATTAACACACTCACTGACACACTGTGTATATCATGACCCACAGTCAGATACACCCTGTGAAGTGTAAAACATCCCCGCTGTCCTCAGTAATATTAACACACTGACAGAGAACACAGATTAATATTAACACACTCACTGACACACTGTGTATATCATGACCCACAGTCAGATACACCCTGTGAAGTGTAAAACACCCCCACTGTCCTCAGTAATATTAACACCTGACAGAGAACACAGATTAATATTAACACACTCACTGACACACTGTGTATATCATGACCCACAGTCAGATACACCCTGTGAAGTGTAAAACACCCCCACTGTCCTCAGTAATATTAACACACTGACAGGGAACACAGATTAATATTAACACACTCACTGACACACTGTGTACATCATGACCCACAGTCAGATACACCCTGTGAAGTGTAAAACACCCCCACTGTCCTCAGTAATATTAACACACTGACAGAGAACACAGATTAATATTAACAGACTCACTGACACACTGTGTATATCATGACCCACAGTCAGATACACCCTGTGAAGTGTAAAACACCCCCACTGTCCTCAGGAATATTAACACACTGACAGAGAACACAGATTAATATTAACACACTCACTGACACACTGTGTATATCATGACCCACAGTCAGATACACCCTGTGAAGTGTAAAACACCCACACTGTCCTCAGTAATATTAACACACTGACAGAGAACACAGATTAATATTAACAGACTCACTGACACACTGTGTATATCATGATCCACAGTCAGATACACCCTGTGAAGTGTAAAACACCCCCACTGTCCTCAGTAATATTAACACACTGACCGAGAACACAGATTAATATTAACACACTCACTGACTCACTGTGTACATCATGACCCACAGTCAGATACACCCTGTGAAGTGTAAAACACCCCCACTGTCCTCAGTAATATTAACACACTGACAGAGAACACAGATTAATATTAACACACTCACTGACACACTGTGTACATCATGACCCACAGTCAGATACACCCTGTGAAGTGTAAAACATCCCCTCTGTCCTCAGTAATATTAACACACTGACAGAGAACACAGATTAATATTAACACACTCACTGACACACCGTGTACGTCATGACCCACAGTCAGATACACCCTGTGAAGTGTAAAACATCCCCACTGTCATCAGGAATATTAACACACTGATAGAGAACACAGATTAATATTAACACACTCACTGACACACTGTGTACATCATGACCCACAGTCAGATAAACACTGTGAAGTGTAAAACACCCCCACTGTCCTCAGTAATATTAACACACTGACAGAGAACACAGATTAATATTAACACACTCACTGACACACTGTGTATATCATGACCCACAGTCAGATACACCCTGTGAAGTGTAAAACACCCCCACTGTCCTCAGCAATATTAACACACTGACAGAGAACACAGATTAATATTAACACACTCACTGACACACTGTGTATATCATGACCCACAGTCAGATACACCCTGTGAAGTGTAAAACACCCCCACTGTCCTCAGCAATATTAACATCTGACAGAGAACACAGATTAATATTAACACACTCACTGAAACACACTGTGTACATCATGACCCACAGTCAGATACACCCTGTGAAGTGTAAAACACCCCCACTGTCCTCAGTAATATTAACACACTGACAGAGAACACAGATTAATATTAACACACTCACTGACACACTGTGTATATCATGACCCACAGTCAGATACACCCTGAGAAGTGTAAAACATCCCCACTGTCCTCAGGAATATTAACACACTGACAGAGAACACAGATTAATATTAACATACTCACTGACACACTGTGTATATCATGACCCACAGTCAGATACTCCCTGTGAAGTGTAAAACACCCCCACTGTCCTCAGTAATATTAACACACTGACAGAGAACACAGATTAATATTAACACACTCACTGACACACTGTGTACATCATGACCCACAGTCAGATAAACCCTGTGAAGTGTAAAACACCCCCACTGTCCTCAGGAATATTAACACACTGACAGAGAACACAGATTAATATTAACACACTCACTGACACACTGTGTACATCATGACCCACAGTCAGATACACCCTGTGAAGTGTAAAACACCCCCACTGTCCTCAGGAATATTAACACACTGACAGAGAACACAGATTAATATTAACACACTCACTGACACACTGTGTATATCATGACCCACAGTCAGATACACCCTGAGAAGTGTAAAACATCCCCACTGTCCTCAGGAATATTAACACACTGACAGAGAACAATGATTAATATTAACACACTCACTGACACACTGTGTATATCATGACCCACAGTCAGATACACCCTGTGAAGTGTAAAACACCCCCACTGTCCTCAGGAATATTAACACACTGACAGAGAACACAGATTAATATTAACATACTCACTGACACACTGTGTATATCATGACCCACAGTCAGATACTCCCTGTGAAGTGTAAAACACCCCCACTGTCCTCAGTAATATTAACACACTGACAGAGAACACAGATTAATATTAACACACTCACTGACACACTGTGTACATCATGACCCACAGTCAGATAAACCCTGTGAAGTGTAAAACACCCCCACTGTCCTCAGGAATATTAACACACTGACAGAGAACACAGATTAATATTAACACACTCACTGACACACTGTGTACATCATGACCCACAGTCAGATACACCCTGTGAAGTGTAAAACACCCCCACTGTCCTCAGGAATATTAACACACTGACAGAGAACACAGATTAATATTAACACACTCACTGACACACTGTGTATATCATGACCCACAGTCAGATACACCCTGTGAAGTGTAAAACACCCCCACTGTCCTCAGGAATATTAACACACTGACAGAGAACACAGATTAATATTAACACACTCATTGAAACACTGTGTATATCATGACCCACAGTCAGATACACCCTGTGAAGTGTAAAATACCCCCAATGTCCTCAGTAATATTAACACACTGACAGAGAACACAGATTAATATTAACACACTCACTGACACACTGTGTATATCATGACCCACAGTCAGATACACCCTGTGAAGTGTAAAACATCCCCACTGTCCTCAGTAATATTAACACACTGACAGAGAACACAGATTAATATTAACACACTCACTGACACACTGTGTATATCATGACCCACAGTCAGAAACACCCTGTGAAGTGTAAAAGACCCCCACTGTCCTCAGTAATATTAACACACTGACAGAGAACACAGATTAATATTAACACACTCACTGACACACTGTGTATATCATGACCCACAGTCAGATGCACCCTGTGAAGTGTAAAACACCCCCACTGTCCTCAGTAATATTAACACACTGACAGAGAACACAGATTAATATTAACACTCTCACTGACACACTGTGTATATCATGACCCACAGTCAGATACACCCTGTGAAGTGTAAAACACCCCCACTGTCCTCAGGAATATTAACACACTGACAGAGAACACAGATTAATATTAACACTCTCACTGACACACTGTGTATATCATGACCCACAGTCAGATACACCCTGTGAAGTGTAAAACACCCCCACTGCCCTCAGTAATATTAACACACTGACAGAGAACACAGATTAATATTAACACACTCACTGACACACTGTGTATATCATGACCCACAGTCAGATACACCCTGTGAAGTGTAAAACACCCTACTGTCCTCAGTAATATTAACACACTGACAGAGAACACAGATTAATATTAACACACTCACTGACACACTGTGTATATCATGACCCACAGTCAGATAAACCCTGTTAAGTGTAAAACATCCCCACTCTCCTCAGGAATATTAACACACTGACAGAGAACACAGATTAATATTAACACGCTCACTCTGGCAGTGCCATAGACATTTATAAGTGCAAAGTAATAGAAACGTTTAACACACCATTCACTTACAATGCCCTGGACCTTTTTAGCATGCTTGACTATTGGAATGCAAAGGCCTATTGCAGTGTAATTGTACCTCGCAGTACAGGAACCTCTGACAGTGTAATTGTACCTCGCAGTACAGGAACCTCTGACAGGGTAATTGTACCTCGCAGTACAGGAACCTCTGACAGTGTAATAGTACCTCGCAGCACAGGAACCTCTGACAGGGTAATTGTACCTCGCAGTACAGGAACCTCCGACAGGGTAATTGTACCTCGCAGTACAGGAACCTCTGACAGGGTAATTGTACCTCGCACTACAGGAACCTCTGACAGGGTAATTGTACCTCGCAGCACAGGAACCTCTGACAGGGTAATTGTACCTCGCAGTACAGGAACCTCTGACAGGGTAATTGTACCTCGCAGTACAGGAACCTCTGACAGGGTAATTGTACCTCGCAGTACAGGAACCTCTGACAGGGTAATTGTACCTCGCAGTACAGGAACCTCTGACAGGGTAATTGTACCTCGCAGTACAGGAACCTCTGACAGGTTAATTGTACCTCGCAGTGCAGGAACTCTGACAGGGTAATTGTACCTCGCAGTACAGAAACCTCTGACAGTGTAATTGTACCTCGCAGTGCAGGAACCTCTGACAGGGTAATTGTACCTCGCAGTACAGGAACCTCTGACAGGGTAATTGTACCTCGCAGTACAGGAACCTCTGACAAGGTAATTGTACCTCGCAGTACAGGAACCTCTGACAGGGTAATTGTACCTCGCAGTGCAGGAACCTCTGACATGGTAATTGTACCTCGCAGCACAGGAACCTCTGACAGGGTAATTGTACCTCGCAGTACAGGAACCTCTGACCGGGTAATTGTACCTCGCAGTACAGGAACCTCTGACAGGGTAATTGTACCTCGCAGTACAGGAACCTCTGACAGGGTAATTGTACCTCGCAGTGCAGGAACCTCTGACAGGGTAATTGTACCTCGCAGTACAGGAACCTCTGACAGTGTAATTGTACCTCGCAGTACAGGAACCTCTGACAGGGTAATTGTACCTCGCAGTACAGGAACCTCTGACAGGGTAATTGTACCTCGCAGTACAGGAACCTCTGACAGGGTAATTGTACCTCGCAGTACAGGAACCTCTGACAGGGTAATTGTACCTCGCAGTACAGGAACCTCTGACAGGGTAATTGTACCTCGCAGTGCAGGAACCTCTGACAGGGTAATTGTACCTCGCAGTACAGGAACCTCTGACAGGGTAATTGTACCTCGCAGTACAGGAACCTCTGACAGGGTAATTGTACCTCGCAGTACAGGAACCTCTGACAGGGTAATTGTACCTCGCAGTACAGGAACCTCTGACAGGGTAATTGTACCTCGCAGTACAGGAACCTCTGACAGGGTAATTGTACCTCGCAGTGCAGGAACCTCTGACAGGGTAATTGTACCTCGCAGTACAGGAACCTCTGACAGGGTAATTGTACCTCGCAGTACAGGAACCTCTGACAGGGTAATTGTACCTCGCAGTACAGGAACCTCTGACAGGGTAATTGTACCTCGCAGTGCAGGAACTCTGACAGGGTAATTGTACCTCGCAGTACAGGAACCTCTGACAGGGTAATTGTACCTCGCAGTGCACGAACCTCTGACAGTGTAATTGTACCTCGCAGTACAGGAACCTCTGACAGTGTAATTGTACCTCGCAGTGCAGGAACCTCTGACAGGGTAATTGTACCTCGCAGTGCAGGAACCTCTGACAGGGTAATTGTACCTCGCAGTGCAGGAACCTCTGACAGGGTAATTGTACCTCGCAGTGCAGGAACCTCTGACAGGGTAATTGTACCTCGCAGTACAGGAACCTCTGACAGGGTAATTGTACCTCGCAGTGCAGGAACCTCTGACAGGGTAATTGTACCTCGCAGTACAGGAACCTTTGACAGGGTAATTGTACCTCGCAGTGCAGGAACCTCTGACAGTGTAATTGTGCCTCGCAGTACAGGAACCTCTGACAGGGTAATTGTGCCTCGCAGTACAGGAACCTCTGACAGGGTAATTGTGCCTCGCAGTACAGGAACCTCTGACAGGGTAATTGGACCTCGCAGGACAGGAACCTCTGACAGGGTAATTGTACCTCGCAGTACAGGAACCTCTGACAGGGTAATTGTACCTCGCAGTGCAGGAAACTCTGACAGGGTAATTGTACCTCACAGTACAGGAACCTCTGACAGGGTAATTGTACCTCGCAGTACAGGAACCTCTGACAGGGTAATTGTACCTCGCAGTACAGGAACCTCTGACAGGGTAATTGTACCTCGCAGTACAGGAACCTCTGACAGGGTAATTGTACCTCGCAGTACAGGAACCTCTGACAGAGTAATTGTACCTCGCAGTACAGGAACCTCTGACAGGGTAATTGTACCTCGCAGTGCAGGAACCTCTGACAGGGTAATTGTACCTCGCAGTGCAGGAACCTCTGACAGGGTAATTGTACCTCGCAGTACAGGAACCTCTGACAGGGTAATTGTACCTCGCAGTGCAGGAACCTCTGACAGGGTAATTGTACCTCGCAGTGCAGGAACCTCTGACAGGGTAATTGTCCCTCGCAGTGCAGGAACCTCTGACAGGGTAATTGTACCTCGCAGTACAGGAACCTCTGACAGGGTAATTGTACCTTGCAGTACAGGAACCTCTGACAGGGTAATTGTACCTCGCAGTACAGGAACCTCTGACAGGGTAATTGTACCTCGCAGTACAGGAACCTCTGACAGGGTAATTGTACCTCGCAGTACAGGAACCTCTGACAGTGTAATTGTACCTCGCAGTGCAGGAACCTCTGACAGGGTAATTGTACCTCGCAGTACAGGAACCTCTGACAGTGTAATTGTACCTCGCAGTGCAGGAACCTCTGACAGGGTAATTGTACCTCGCAGTACAGGAACCTCTGACAGGGTAATTGTACCTCGCAGTACAGGAACCTCTGACAGTGTAATTGTACCTCGCAGTACAGGAACCTCTGACAGGGTAATTGTACCTCGCAGTACAGGAACCTCTGACAGGGTAATTGTACCTCGCAGTACAGGAACCTCTGACAGGGTAATTGTACCTCGCAGTACAGGAACCTCTGACAGGGTAATTGTACCTCGCAGTGCAGGAACCTCTGACAGGGTAATTGTACCTCGCAGTACAGGAACCTCTGACAGTGTAATTGTACCTCGCAGTACAGGAACCTCTGACAGGGTAATTGTACCTCGCAGTACAGGAACCTCTGACAGGGTAATTGTACCTCGCAGTACAGGAACCTCTGACAGTGTAATTGTACCTCGCAGTGCAGGAACCTCTGACAGGGTAATTGTACCTCGCAGTACAGGAACCTCTGACAGGGTAATTGTCCCTCGCAGTGCAGGAACCTCTGACAGTGTAATTGTCCCTCGCAGTGCAGGAACCTCTGACAGGGTAATTGTACCTCGCAGTACAGGAACCTCTGACAGGGTAATTGTCCCTCGCAGTGCAGGAACCTCTGACAGGGTAATTGTACCTCGCAGTACAGGAACCTCTGACAGGGTAATTGTACCTCGCAGTACAGGAACCTCTGACAGGGTAATTGTACCTCGCAGTACAGGAACCTCTGACAGGGTAATTGTACCTCGCAGTACAGGAACCTCTGACAGGGTAATTGTACCTCGCAGTACAGGAACCTCTGACAGGGTAATTGTACCTCGCAGTGCAGGAACCTCTGACAGGGTAATTGTACCTCGCAGTACAGGAACCTCTGACAGGGTAATTGTACCTCGCAGTACAGGAACCTCTGACAGGGTAATTGTACCTCGCAGTACAGGAACCTCTGACAGGGTAATTGTACCTCGCAGTACAGGAACCTCTGACAGGGTAATTGTACCTCGCAGTACAGGAACCTCTGACAGGGTAATTGTACCTCGCAGTACAGGAACCTCTGACAGGGTAATTGTACCTCGCAGTACAGGAACCTCTGACAGGGTAATTGTACCTCGCAGTGCAGGAACCTCTGACAGGATAATTGTACCTCGCAGTGCAGGAACCTCTGACAGGGTAATTGTACCTCGCAGTACAGGAACCTCTGACAGGGTAATTGTACCTCGCAGTACAGGAACCTCTGACAGGGTAATTGTACCTCGCAGTGCAGGAACCTCTGACTGGGTAATTGTCCCTCGCAGTACAGGAACCTCTGACAGGGTAATTGTACCTCGCAGTACAGGAACCTCTGACAGGGTAATTGTACCTCGCAGTACAGGAACCTCTGACAGGGTAATTGTACCTCGCAGTACAGGAACCTCTGACAGGGTAATTGTACCTCGCAGTACAGGAACCTCTGACAGGGTAATTGTACCTCGCAGTACAGGAACCTCTGACAGGGTAATTGTACCTCGCAGTACAGGAACCTCTGACAGGGTAATTGTACCTCGCAGTACAGGAACCTCTGACAGGGTAATTGTACCTCGCAGTACAGGAACCTCTGACAGGGTAATTGTACCTCGCAGTACAGGAACCTCTGACAGGGTAATTGTACCTCGCAGTACAGGAACCTCTGACAGTGTAATTGTACCTCGCAGTGCAGGAACCTCTGACAGGATAATTGTACCTCGCAGTACAGGAACCTCTGACAGGGTAATTGTACCTCGCAGTACAGGAACCTCTGACAGTGTAATTGTACCTCGCAGTACAGGAACCTCTGACAGGGTAATTGTACCTCGCAGTACAGGAACCTCTGACAGGGTAATTGTACCTCGCAGTACAGGAACCTCTGACAGGGTAATTGTACCTCGCAGTACAGGAACCTCTGACAGGGTAATTGTACCTCGCAGTGCAGGAACTCTGACAGGGTAATTGTACCTCGCAGTACAGGAACCTCTGACAGGGTAATTGTACCTCGCAGTGCACGAACCTCTGACAGAGTAATTGTACCTCGCAGTACAGGAACCTCTGACAGTGTAATTGTACCTCGCAGTGCAGGAACCTCTGACAGGGTAATTGTACCTCGCAGTGCAGGAACCTCTGACAGGGTAATTGTACCTCGCAGTGCAGGAACCTCTGACAGGGTAATTGTACCTCGCAGTGCAGGAACCTCTGACAGGGTAATTGTACCTCGCAGTACAGGAACCTCTGACAGGGTAATTGTACCTCGCAGTGCAGGAACCTCTGACAGGGTAATTGTACCTCGCAGTGCAGGAACCTCTGACAGGGTAATTGTACCTCGCAGTACAGGAACCTCTGACAGGGTAATTGTACCTCGCAGTGCAGGAACCTCTGACAGTGTAATTGTGCCTCGCAGTACAGGAACCTCTGACAGGGTAATTGTGCCTCGCAGCACAGGAACCTCTGACAGGGTAATTGTGCCTCGCAGTACAGGAACCTCTGACAGGGTAATTGGACCTCGCAGGACAGGAACCTCTGACAGGGTAATAGTACCTCGCAGTACAGGAACCTCTGACAGGGTAATTGTACCTCGCAGTGCAGGAACCTCTGACAGGGTAATTGTACCTCGCAGTACAGGAACCTCTGACAGTGTAATTGTACCTCGCAGTACAGGAACCTCTGACAGGGTAATTGTACCTCGCAGTACAGGAACCTCTGACAGGGTAATTGTACCTCGCAGTACAGGAACCTCTGACAGGGTAATTGTCCCTCGCAGTACAGGAACCTCTGACAGGGTAATTGTACCTCGCAGTACAGGAACCTCTGACAGGGTAATTGTACCTCGCAGTACAGGAACCTCTGACAGTGTAATTGTACCTCGCAGTACAGGAACCTCTGACAGGGTAATTGTACCTCGCAGTGCAGGAACCTCTGACAGGGTAATTGTACCTCGCAGTACAGGAACCTCTGACAGGGTAATTGTACCTCGCAGTACAGGAACCTCTGACAGGGTAATTGTACCTCGCAGTACAGGAACCTCTGACAGGGTAATTGTACCTCACAGTACAGGAACCTCTGACAGTGTAATTGTACCTCGCAGTGCAGGAACCTCTGACAGGGTAATTGTACCTCGCAGTACAGGAACCTCTGACAGGGTAATTGTACCTCGCAGTACAGGAACCTCTGACAGTGTAATTGTACCTTGCAGTGCAGGAACCTCTGACAGGGTAATTGTACCTCGCAGTACAGGAACCTCTGACAGGGTAATTGTACCTCGCAGTGCAGGAACCTCTGACAGTGTAATTGTACCTCGCAGTACAGGAACCTCTGACAGGGTAATTGTACCTCGCAGTACAGGAACCTCTGACAGGGTAATTGTACCTCGCAGTACAGGAACCTCTGACAGGGTAATTGTACCTCGCAGTACAGGAACCTCTGACAGGGTAATTGTACCTCGCAGTACAGGAACCTCTGACAGGGTAATTGTACCTCGCAGTACAGGAACCTCTGACAGGGTAATTGTACCTCGCAGTACAGGAACCTCTGACAGGGTAATTGTACCTCGCAGTACAGGAACCTCTGACAGGGTAATTGTACCTCGCAGTACGGGAACCTCTGACAGGGTAATTGTACCTCGCAGTACAGGAACCTCGGACAGGGTAATTGTACCTCGCAGTACAGGAACCTCTGACAGGGTAATTGTCCCTCGCAGTGCAGGAACCTCTGACAGGTTAATTGTACCTCGCAGTACAGGAACCTCTGACAGGGTAATTGTACCTCGCAGTGCAGGAACCTCTGACAGGGTAATTGTACCTCTCAGTGCAGGAACCTCTGACAGGGTAATTGTACCTCGCAGTACAGGAACCTCTGACAGGGTAATTGTACCTCGCAGTACAGGAACCTCTGACAGGGTAATTGTACCTCGCAGTACAGGAACCTCTGACAGGGTAATTGTACCTCGCAGTGCAGGAACCTCTGACAGGGTAATTGTACCTCGCAGTACAGGAACCTCTGACAGGGTAATTGTACCTCGCAGTACAGGAACCTCTGACAGGGTAATTGTACCTCGCAGTACAGGAACCTCTGACAGGGTAATTGTCCCTCGCAGTGCAGGAACCTCTAGCAGCACAATAGCATCTTGCAATGCAGAGGCCTTTCCTGTGCATTTGCCCATGTAATGCAATGGGACTTGCTATGTAAAATCCAATTGTAATGCAAATTTCCCATGCAGTGCTGCAGCCCCTTGTAGTGCAAAAAGCACCTTGAGATGTCATAGAATGTTGCAATGCAACAAGCATTTGAAATCCCATTGAAGTTATGGTGCACTAGACCCTTACAATGCAACACAAAAACTTGTAGTACAATAGCCTTTGCAGTACAACATCCACTAACAAAGCAATAGCCCCATGCAGTGCAATCTCCACTCACAGTACAAAAACAACATGCAATGTAATAGTCTCTAAGAGTGACATAGCAATAACGTGAAGAAATGCTATAGCCTTTTGAACACAACAGACCATGATAATTCAGTAGCCTCTTGCAGTGCAAAAGCTCTTTGGTGTGCAATAGACCCTGACAATGTATTTTCCCCTTACACTGCAACAGTTCTATGCTTTGCATAACATGCTTATGGTACAAACGCCAGGTGCAGTCCAAGAGCAAATTGCCTTTTGATACCCTATTGAAATATAATATCCTCTCACAATGGAAACCATCTCGCAATACAAAATTTCCCGGCAGTGCAATAGCTATTTGTTTTGCAATTGTGACTTTCAATACAATAGACACTTGCCATGTAACATCCAGTTGCAATGTAATGGAACCATTAGTGTGCATGATCCTTGTATTGTAATAGCCTCTTGCAGTGCAATAGCAGCTTGCAATGCAGGGACCTTTGGTAGTGCAATAACTCCTTCCAATGCAAAGGTCTTTGAGTTTGCAATGGAGCGTGGTGTGCAACATCCACTTGCAATGAAAATGCAAAGGCACCTTGCAATACAAGAAGTATTTGCAGAGCAAAAACTCCAGCAATGCAACACGCATTTCATTGCAATAGCGCTTGCAGTCCAACAGTCCCTCCCTTGCAGACTATTATCCTTGCAATGTCAGAGCCCCTTTCAATGCAATGGCCCCTTTCAATACAACATCCACATGCAACGCAAGAAAACCCAAGAATGTTTGGCAATGAACTGAAACAACTACTTGCAATGCAATAGGGCTAAGTCATGCAATCGCCCATTGATAACATTGCACACTGGAAAAGTAATGGACTTTTACAGAGCAATAGCTCATCGGAGGGCAATTGCCCTTTGCCATGCAATAACCTGAAGCAGTACATTGGGGGCTTACAATACAGTATCCATAATTAATACAATAACACTTTACATTACAATGGCCTCTTACACTGTAATATCTTCTTGTAGTGTGAACACTCTTGCAGTTCAATAGCTACGTGCTGGAAAACAGAAGCCTCTTGCAAAGAAATACCCTTTGTAATTCAATCACCTCTTGCACGGTGACAGCACCTTGCAATGCAGGATACACTGACAGTTTAATAGTCCTTTGTAATTCAATCACCTCTCGCACGGTGACAGCACCTTGCAATGCAGGATACACTGACAGTTTAATAGTCCTTTGGAATTCAATCACCTCTCGCACGGTGACAGCACCTTGCAATGCAGGATACACTGACAGTTTAATAGTCCTTTGTAATTCAATCACCTCTTGCACGGTGACAGCACCTTGCAATGCAGGATACAATGACAGTTTAATAGTCCTTTGTAATTCAATCACCTCTTGCACGGTGACAGCACCTTGCAATGCAGGATACACTGACAGTTTAATAGTCCTTTGTAATTCAATCACCTCTTGCACGGTGACAGCACCATGCAATGCAGGATACACTGACAGTTTAATAGTCCTTTATAATTCAATCACCTCTTGCACGGTGACAGCACCTTGCAATGCAGGATACACTGACAGTTTAATAGTCCTTTGGAATTCAATCACCTCTCGCACGGTGACAGCACCTTGCAATGCAGGATACACTGACAGTTTAATAGTCCTTTGTAATTCAATCACCTCTTGCACGGTGACAGCACCTTGCAATGCAGGATACAATGACAGTTTAATAGTCCTTTGTAATTCAATCACCTCTTGCACGGTGACAGCACCTTGCAATGCAGGATACACTGACAGTTTAATAGTCCTTTGTAATTCAATCACCTCTTGCACGGTGACAGCACCTTGCAATGCAGGATACAATGACAGTTTAATAGTCCTTTGTAATTCAATCACCTCTTGCACGGTGACAGCACCTTGCAATGCAGGATACACTGACAGTTTAATAGTCCTTTGTAATTCAATCACCTCTTGCACGGTGACAGCACCTTGCAATGCAGGATACACTGACAGTTTAATAGTCCTTTGTAATTCAATCACCTCTCGCACGGTGACAGCACCTTGCAATGCAGGATACACTGACAGTTTAATAGTCCTTTGTAATTCAATCACGTCTTGCACGGTGACAGCACCTTGCAATGCAGGATACAATGACAGTTTAATAGTCCTTTGTAATTCAATCACCTCTTGCACGGTGACAGCACCTTGCAATGCAGGATACACTGACAGTTTAATAGTCCTTTGTAATTCAATCACCTCTTGCACGGTGACAGCACCTTGCAATGCAGGATACACTGACAGTTTAATAGTCCTTTGTAATTCAATCACCTCTTGCACGGTGACAGCACCTTGCGATGCAGGATACACTGACAGTTTAATAGTCCTTTGTAATTCAATCACCTCTCGCACGGTGACAGCACATTGCAATGCAGGATACACTGACAGTTTAATAGTCCTTTGTAATTCAATCACCTCTTGCACGGTGACAGCACCTTGCAATGCAGGATACAATGACAGTTTAATAGTCCTTTGTCATTCAATCACCTCTTGCACGGTGACAGCACCTTGCAATGCAGGATACACTGACAGTTTAATAGTCCTTTGTAATTCAATCACCTCTTGCACGGTGACAGCACCTTGCAATGCAGGATACAATGACAGTTTAATAATCCTTTGTAATTCAATCACCTCTTGCACGGTGACAGCACCTTGCAATGCAGGATACACTGACAGTTTAATAGTCCTTTGTAATTCAATCACCTCTTGCACGGTGACAGCACCTTGCAATGCAGGATACACTGACAGTTTAATAGTCCTTTGTAATTCAATCACCTCTTGCACGGTGACAGCACCTTGCAATGCAGGATACACTGACAGTTTAATAGTCCTTTGTAATTCAATCACCTCTTGCACGGTGACAGCACCTTGCAATGCAGGATACACTGACAGTTTAATAGTCCTTTGTCATTCAATCACCTCTTGCACGGTGACAGCACCTTGCAATGCAGGATACACTGACAGTTTAATAGTCCTTTGTAATTCAATCACCTCTTGCACGGTGACAGCACCTTGCAAAGCAGGATACAATGACAGTTTAATAGTCCTTTATAATTCAATCACCTCTTGCACGGTGACAGCACCTTGCAATGCAGGATACACTGACAGTTTAATAGTCCTTTGTAATTCAATCACCTCTTGCACGGTGACAGCACCTTGCAATGCAGGATACAATGACAGTTTAATAGTCCTTTGTAATTCAATCACCTCTTGCACGGTGACAGCACCTTGCAATGCAGGATACACTGACAGTTTAATAGTCCTTTGTAATTCAATCACCTCTTGCACGGTGACAGCACCATGCAATGCAGGATACACTGACAGTTTAATAGTCCTTTATAATTCAATCACCTCTTGCACGGTGACAGCACCTTGCAATGCAGGATACACTGACAGTTTAATAGTCCTTTGGAATTCAATCACCTCTCGCACGGTGACAGCACCTTGCAATGCAGGATACACTGACAGTTTAATAGTCCTTTGTAATTCAATCACCTCTTGCACGGTGACAGCACCTTGCAATGCAGGATACAATGACAGTTTAATAGTCCTTTGTAATTCAATCACCTCTTGCACGGTGACAGCACCTTGCAATGCAGGATACACTGACAGTTTAATAGTCCTTTGTAATTCAATCACCTCTTGCACGGTGACAGCACCTTGCAATGCAGGATACAATGACAGTTTAATAGTCCTTTGTAATTCAATCACCTCTTGCACGGTGACAGCACCTTGCAATGCAGGATACACTGACAGTTTAATAGTCCTTTGTCATTCAATCACCTCTTGCACGGTGACAGCACCTTGCAATGCAGGATACACTGACAGTTTAATAGTCCTTTGTAATTCAATCACCTCTTGCACGGTGACAGCACCTTGCAATGCAGGATACACTGACAGTTTAATAGTCCTTTGTAATTCAATCACCTCTTGCACGGTGACAGCACCTTGCAATGCAGGATACAATGACAGTTTAATAGTCCTTTGTAATTCAATCACCTCTTGCACGGTGACAGCACCTTGCAATGCAGGATACACTGACAGTTTAATAGTCCTTTGTAATTCAATCACCTCTTGCACGGTGACAGCACCTTGCAATGCAGGATACACTGACAGTTTAATAGTCCTTTGTAATTCAATCACCTCTTGCACGGTGACAGCACCTTGCAATGCAGGATACACTGACAGTTTAATAGTCCTTTGTAATTCAATCACCTCTCGCACGGTGACAGCACATTGCAATGCAGGATACACTGACAGTTTAATAGTCCTTTGTAATTCAATCACCTCTTGCACGGTGACAGCACCTTGCAATGCAGGATACAATGACAGTTTAATAGTCCTTTGTCATTCAATCACCTCTTGCACGGTGACAGCACCTTGCAATGCAGGATACACTGACAGTTTAATAGTCCTTTGTAATTCAATCACCTCTTGCACGGTGACAGCACCTTGCAATGCAGGATACAATGACAGTTTAATAATCCTTTGTAATTCAATCACCTCTTGCACGGTGACAGCACCTTGCAATGCAGGATACACTGACAGTTTAATAGTCCTTTGTAATTCAATCACCTCTTGCACGGTGACAGCACCTTGCAATGCAGGATACACTGACAGTTTAATAGTCCTTTGTAATTCAATCACCTCTTGCACGGTGACAGCACCTTGCAATGCAGGATACACTGACAGTTTAATAGTCCTTTGTAATTCAATCACCTCTTGCACGGTGACAGCACCTTGCAATGCAGGATACACTGACAGTTTAATAGTCCTTTGTCATTCAATCACCTCTTGCACGGTGACAGCACCTTGCAATGCAGGATACACTGACAGTTTAATAGTCCTTTGTAATTCAATCACCTCTTGCACGGTGACAGCACCTTGCAAAGCAGGATACAATGACAGTTTAATAGTCCTTTGTAATTCAATCACCTCTTGCACGGTGACAGCACCTTGCAATGCAGGATACACTGACAGTTTCATAGTCCTTTGTCATTCAATCACCTCTTGCACGGTGACAGCACCTTGCAATGCAGGATACACTGACAGTTTCATAGTCCTTTGTCATTCAATCACCTCTTGCACGGTGACGGCACCTTGCAATGCAGGATACACTGACAGTTTAATAGTCCTTTGTCATTCAATCACCTCTTGCACGGTGACAGCACCTTGCAATGCAGGATACACTGACAGTTTAATAGTCCTTTGTCATTCAATCACCTCTTGCACGGTGACAGCACCTTGCAATGCAGGATACAATGACAGTTTAATAGTCCTTTGTAATTCAATCACCTCTTGCACGGTGACAGCACCTTGCAATGCAGGATACAATGACAGTTTAATAGTCCTTTGTAATTCAATCACCTCTTGCACGGTGACAGCACCTTGCAATGCAGGATACACTGACAGTTTAATAGTCCTTTGTAATTCAATCACCTCTTGCACGGTGACAGCACCTTGCAATGCAGGATACACTGACAGTTTAATAGTCCTTTGTAACTCAATCACCTCTTGCACGGTGACAGCACCTTGCAATGCAGGATACACTGACAGTTTAATAGTCCTTTGTAATTCAATCACCTCTTGCACGGTGACAGCACCTTGCAATGCAGGATACAATGACAGTTTAATAGTCCTTTGTAATTCAATCACCTCTTGCACGGTGACAGCACCTTGCAATGCAGGATACAATGACAGTTTAATAGTCCTTTGTAATTCAATCACCTCTTGCACGGTGACAGCACCTTGCAATGCAGGATACAATGACAGTTTAATAGTCCTTTGTAATTCAATCACCTCTTGCACGGTGACAGCACCTTGCAATGCAGGATACACTGACAGTTTAATAGTCCTTTATAATTCAATCACCTCTTGCACGGTGACAGCACCTTGCAATGCAGGATACAATGACAGTTTAATAGTCCTTTATAATTCAATCACCTCTTGCACGGTGACAGCACCTTGCAATGCAGGATACACTGACAGTTTAATAGTCCTTTGTAATTCAATCACCTCTTGCACGGTGACAGCACCTTGCAATGCAGGATACACTGACAGTTTAATAGTCCTTTGTAATTCAATCACCTCTTGCACAGTGACAGCACCTTGCAATGCAGGATACACTGACAGTTTAATAGTCCTTTGTAATTCAATCACCTCTTGCACGGTGACAGCACCTTGCAATGCAGGATACACTGACAGTTTAATAGTCCTTTATAATTCAATCACCTCTTGCACGGTGACAGCACCTTGCAATGCAGGATACAATGACAGTTTAATAGTCCTTTATAATTCAATCACCTCTTGCACGGTGACAGCACCTTGCAATGCAGGATACACCGACAGTTTAATAGTCCTTTGTAATTCAATCACCTCTTGCACGGTGACAGCACCTTGTAATGCAGGATACACTGACAGTTTAATAGTCCTTTGTAATTCAATCACCTCTTGCACGGTGACAGCACCTTGCAATGCAGGATACAATGACAGTTTAATAGTCCTTTGTAATTCAATCACCTCTTGCACGGTGAGAGCACCTTGCAATGCAGGATACAATGACAGTTTAATAGCCCTTTGTAATTCAATCACCTCTTGCACGGTGACAGCACCTTGCAATGCAGGATACAATGACAGTTTAATAGTCCTTTGTAATTCAATCACCTCTTGCACGGTGACAGCACCTTGCAATGCAGGATACACTGACAGTTTAATAGTCCTTTATAATTCAATCACCTCTTGCACGGTGACAGCACCTTGCAATGCAGGATACAATGACAGTTTAATAGTCCTTTATAATTCAATCACCTCTTGCACGGTGACAGCACCTTGCAATGCAGGATACACTGACAGTTTAATAGTCCTTTGTAATTCAATCACCTCTTGCAGGGTGACAGCACCTTGCAATGCAGGATACACTGACAGTTTAATAGTCCTTTGTAATTCAATCACCTCTTGCACAGTGACAGCACCTTGCAATGCAGGATACACTGACAGTTTAATAGTCCTTTGTAATTCAATCACCTCTTGCACGGTGACAGCACCTTGCAATGCAGGATACACTGACAGTTTAATAGTCCTTTATAATTCAATCACCTCTTGCACGGTGACAGCACCTTGCAATGCAGGATACAATGACAGTTTAATAGTCCTTTATAATTCAATCACCTCTTGCACGGTGACAGCACCTTGCAATGCAGGATACACTGACAGTTTAATAGTCCTTTGTAATTCAATCACCTCTTGCACGGTGACAGCACCTTGCAATGCAGGATACACTGACAGTTTAATAGTCCTTTGTAATTCAATCACCTCTTGCACGGTGACAGCACCTTGTAATGCAGGATACACTGACAGTTTAATAGTCCTTTGTAATTCAATCACCTCTTGCACGGTGACAGCACCTTGCAATGCAGGATACACTGACAGTTTAATAGTCCTTTGTAATTCAATCACCTCTTGCACGGTGACAGCACCTTGCAATGCAGGATACAATGACAGTTTAATAGTCCTTTGTAATTCAATCACCTCTTGCACGGTGACAGCACCTTGCAATGCAGGATACACTGACAGTTTAATAGTCCTTTGTAATTCAATCACCTCTTGCACGCTGACAGCACCTTGCAATGCAGGATACAATGACAGTTTAATAGTCCTTTGTAATTCAATCACCTCTTGCACGGTGACAGCACCTTGCAATGCAGGATACAATGACAGTTTAATAGTCCTTTGTAATTCAATCACCTCTTGCACGGTGACAGCACCTTGCAATGCAGGATACAATGACAGTTTAATAGTCCTTTGTAATTCAATCACCTCTTGCACGGTGACAGCACCGTGCAATGCAGGATACAATGACAGTTTAATAGTCCTTTGTCATTCAATCACCTCTTGCACGGTAACAGCACCTTGCAATGCAGGATACAATGACAGTTTAATAGTCCTTTGTAATTCAATCACCTCTTGCACGGTGACAGCACCTTGCAATGCAGGATACACTGACAGTTTAATAGTCCTTTGTAATTCAATCACATCTTGCACGGTGACAGCACCTTGCAATGCAGGATACACTGACAGTTTAATAATCCTTTGTAATTCAATCACCTCTTGCACGGTGACAGCACCTTGCAATGCAGGATACACTGACAGTTTAATAGTCCTTTGTCATTCAATCACCTCTTGCACGGTGACAGCACCTTGCAATGCAGGATACACTGACAGTTTAATAGTCCTTTGTAATTCAATCACCTCTTGCACGGTGACAGCACCTTGCAATGCAGGATACAATGACAGTTTAATAGTCCTTTGTAATTCAATCACCTCTTGCACGGTGACAGCACCTTGCAATGCAGGATACACTGACAGTTTAATAGTCCTTTGTAATTCAATCACCTCTTGCACGGTGACAGCACCTTGTAATGCAGGATACACTGACAGTTTAATAGCCCTTTGTAATTCAATCACCTCTTGCACGGTGACAGCACCTTGCAATGCAGGATACAATGACAGTTTAATAGTCCTTTGTAATTCAATCACCTCTTGCACGGTGACAGCACCTTGCAATGCAGGATACACTGACAGTTTAATAGTCCTTTGTAATTCAATCACCTCTTGCACGGTGACAGCACCTTGCAATGCAGGATACACTGACAGTTTAATAGTCCTTTATAATTCAATCACCTCTTGCACGGTGACAGCACCTTGCAATGCAGGATACACTGACAGTTTAATAGTCCTTTGTAATTCAATCACCTCTTGCACGGTGACAGCACCTTGCAATGCAGGATGCACTAACAGTTTAATAGTCCTTTGTAATTCAATCACCTCTTGCACGATGACAGCACCTTGCAATGCAGGATACACTGACAGTTTGATAGTCCTTTGTAATTCAATCACCTCTTGCACGGTGACAGCACCTTGCAATGCAGGATACACTGACAGTTTAATAGTCCTTTGTAATTCAATCACCTCTTGCACGGTGACAGCACCTTGCAATGCAGGATACACTGACAGTTTAATAGTCCTTTGTAATTCAATCACCTCTTGCACGGTGACAGCACCTTGCAATGCAGGATACACTGACAGTTTAATAATCCTTTGTAATTCAATCACCTCTTGCACGGTGACAGCACCTTGCAATGCAGGTTACACTGACAGTTTAATAGGCCTTTGTAATTCAATCACCTCTTGCACGGTGACAGCACCTTGCAATGCAGGATACAATGACAGTTTAATAGTCCTTTGTAATTCAATCACCTCTTGCACGGTGACAGCACCGTGCAATGCAGGATACAATGACAGTTTAATAGTCCTTTGTCATTCAATCACCTCTTGCACGGTAACAGCACCTTGCAATGCAGGATACAATGACAGTTTAATAGTCCTTTATAATTCAATCACCTCTTGCACGGTGACAGCACCTTGCAATGCAGGATACACCGACAGTTTAATAGTCCTTTGTAATTCAATCACCTCTTGCACGGTGACAGCACCTTGCAATGCAGGATACACTGACAGTTTAATAATCCTTTGTAATTCAATCACCTCTTGCACGGTGACAGCACCTTGCAATGCAGGATACACTGACAGTTTAATAGTCCTTTGTCATTCAATCACCTCTTGCACGGTGACAGCACCTTGCAATGCAGGATACACTGACAGTTTAATAGTCCTTTGTAATTCAATCACCTCTTGCACGGTGACAGCACCTTGCAATGCAGGATACACTGACAGTTTAATAATCCTTTGTAATTCAATCACCTCTTGCACGGTGACAGCACCTTGCAATGCAGGATACACTGACAGTTTAATAGTCCTTTGTAATTCAATCACCTCTTGCACGGTGACAGCACCTTGCAATGCAGGATACACTGACAGTTTAATACTCCTTTGTAATTCAATCACCTCTTGCACGGTGACAGCACCTTGCAATGCAGGATACACTGACAGTTTAATAGTCCTTTGTAATTCAATCACCTCTTGCACGGTGACAGCACCTTGCAATGCAGGATACACTGACAGTTTAATAGTCCTTTGTCATTCAATCACCTCTTGCACGGTGACAGCACCTTGCAATGCAGGATACAATGACAGTTTAATATTCCTTTGTAATTCAATCACCTCTTGCACGGTGACAGCACCTTGCAATGCAGGATACACTGACAGTTTAATAGTCCTTTGTAATTCAATCACCTCTTGCACGGTGACAGCACCTTGCAATGCAGGATACAATGACAGTTTAATAGTCCTTTGTAATTCAATCACCTCTTGCACGGTGACAGCACCTTGCAATGCAGGATACACTGACAGTTTAATAGTCCTTTGTAATTCAATCACCTCTTGCACGGTGACAGCACCTTGCAATGCAGGATACACTGACAGTTTAATAGTCCTTTGTAATTCAATCACCTCTTGCACGGTGACAGCACCTTGCAATGCAGGATACAATGACAGTTTAAGGACTGGAGAGGCCTTTGACAGTGCAATCACCCTTGCAGTTTAACATCCACATGGAGTTGTCACACAAACCACAGCTGTGATAATACAACAATCGTGAAAATAACTCCAAAGAGCTCCAGAAACCATCTTTGTCTTTAAGGAAAAAAAATCAGCCTTTAATTTACAAAATGAACAATGTATCCAAAATGGCATTGAAAGAAAACAAATCTTGATCTTTGTGTGTTGAAACTGTCTGACAAGGACAAAGGACAAATGGTCAAAGCTAACAGGTGTCAAATGAACACATCCTATACCATGCTAAAACATTCCTGAATTGAATATCTCCTACTGAAAGAAAGAAGATGTGAAGTCACCATATTCTGGGTCACAGTGCAGTCACCATGGGTCAGAGAGCAGAGTGTCTGCTTCCAGGAGGTACAAGATAACACAGCTTGACATTAAAGTGTCTTTCAGCAAAACATTAACATATTGTTTGTCTTTGCTCCATGACCTTCTGGTCTGTTAGTCTGTGACCTTGTCCTATCAACACCTTCTCTTTTGTTATCTCTTACCCCACCCCCGCTTTACTTGCTTAAAATCTTTTACATTTCTTATATCTGTTAGTTCTGATGAAGGGTCACAGACCTGAAACGTTAACTCCGTTTCTCTCTGCACAAATGTTGCCCGACCTGCTGAGTATTTCCAGCACTCTCTGTTTTTATTAACTCTGTTTCTCTCTCCACAGATGCTGCCCGACCTGCTGAATATTTCCAGCACTCTCTGTTTTTATTAACTCTGTTTCTCTCTCCACAGATGTTGCCCGACCTGCTGAGTATTTCCAGCACTCTCTGTTTTTATTAACTCCGTTTCTCTCTGCACAGATGTTGCCCGACCTGCTGTATATTTCCAGCACTCTCTGTTTTTATTAACTCCGTTTCTCTCTCCACAGATGTTGCCCGACCTGCTGAGTATTTCCAGCACTCTCTGTTTTTATTAACTCTGTTTCTCTCTGCACAGATGTTGCCCGACCTGCTGAATATTTCCAGCACTCTCTGTTTTTATTAACTCTGTTTCTCTCTGCACAGATGTTGCCCGACCTGCTGAATATTTCCAGCACTCTCTGTTTTTATTAACTCTGTTTCTCTCTGCACAGATGTTGCCCGACCTGCTGAATATTTCCAGCACTCTCTGTTTTTATTAACTCCGTTTCTCTCTCCACAGATGCTGCCCGACCTGCTGAGTATTTCCAGCACTCTCTGTTTTTATTAACTCTGTTTCTCTCTCCACAGATGCTGCCCGACCTGCTGAATATTTCCAGCACTCTCTGTTTTTATTAACTCTGTTTCTCTCTGCACAGATGTTGCCTGACCTGCTGAGTATTTCCAGCACTCTCTGTTTTTATTAACTCTGTTTCTCTCTCCACAGATGTTGCCCGACCTGCTGAATATTTCCAGCACTCTCTGTTTTTATTAACTCTGTTTCTCTCTGCACAGATGTTGCCCGACCTGCTGAGTATTTCCAGCACTCTCTGTTTTTATTAACTCTGTTTCTCTCTCCACAGATGCTGCCCGACCTGCTGAATATTTCCAGCACTCTCTGTTTTTATTAACTCTGTTTCTCTCTCCACAGATGTTGCCCGACCTGCTGAGTATTTCCAGCACTCTCTGTTTTTATTAACTCTGTTTCTCTCTCCACAGATGTTGCCCGACCTGCTGAGTATTTCCAGCACTCTCTGTTTTTATTAACTCCGTTTCTCTCTCCACAGATGTTGCCCGACCTGCTGAGTATTTCCAGCACTCTCTGTTTTTATTAACTCCGTTTCTCTCTCCACAGATGTTGCCCGACCTGCTGAGTATTTCCAGCACTCTCTGTTTTTATTAACTCTGTTTCTCTCTGCACAGATGTTGCCCGACCTGCTGAGTATTTCCAGCACTCGCTGTTTTTATTAACTCTGTTTCTCTCTCCACAGATGTTGCCCGACCTGCTGAATATTTCCAGCACTCTGTTTTTATTAACTCTGTTTCTCTCTCCACAGATACTGCCCGACCTGCTGAGTATTTCCAGCACTCTCTGTTTTCATTAACTCTGTTTCTCTCTCCACAGATGTTGCCCGACCTGCTGAGTGTTTCCAGCACTCGCTGTTTTTATTAACTCTGTTTCTCTCTCCACAGATGTTGCCCGACCTGCTGAGTATTTCCAGCACTCTCTGTTTTTATTAACTCCGTTTCTCTCTCCACAGATGTTGCCCGACCTGCTGAATATTTCCAGCACTCGCTGTTTTTATTAACTCTATTTCTCTCTCCACAGATGCTGCCCGACCTGCTGAATATTTCCAGCACTCTCTGTTTTTATTAACTCTGTTTCTCTCTCCACAGATACTGCCCGACCTGCTGAGTATTTCCAGCACTCTCTGTTTTTATTAACTCCGTTTCTCTCTCCACAGATGTTGCCCGACCTGCTGAATATTTCCAGCACTCTCTGTTTTTATTAACTCTGTTTCTCTCTCCACAGATACTGCCCGACCTGCTGAGTATTTCCAGCACTCTCTGTTTTTATTAACTCTGTTTCTCTCTCCACAGATGCTGCCCGACCTGCTGAGTATTTCCAGCACTCTCTGTTTTTATTAACTCTGTTTCTCTCTCCACAGATGTTACCCGACCTGCTGAGTATTTCCAGCACTCTCTGTTTTTATTAACTCTGTTTCTCTCTCCACAGATGTTGCCCGACCTGCTGAATATTTCCAGCACTCTCTGTTTTTATTAACTCTATTTCTCTCTCCACAGATGTTGCCCGACCTGCTGAATATTTCCAGCACTCTCTGTTTTTACTAACTCTATTTCTCTCTCCACAGATGTTGCCCGACCTGCTGAATATTTCCAGCACTCGCTGTTTTTATTAACTCTGTTTCTCTCTCCACAGATACTGCCCGACCTGCTGAATATTTCCAGCACTCTCTGTTTTTATTAACTCTGTTTCTCTCTCCACAGATGTTGCCCGACCTGCTGAGTATTTCCAGCACTCTCTGTTTTTATTAACTCTGTTTCTCTCTCCACAGATGTTGCCCGACCTGCTGAATATTTCCAGCACTCTCTGTTTTTATTAACTCTGTTTCTCTCTCCACAGATGTTGCCCGACCTGCTGAATATTTCCAGCACTCTCTGTTTTTATTAACTCTATTTCTCTCTCCACAGATGTTGCCCGACCTGCTGAGTATTTCCAGCACTCTCTGTTTTTATTAACTCTGTTTCTCTCTCCACAGATACTGCCCGACCTGCTGAATATTTCCAGCACTCTCTGTTTTTATTAACTCTGTTTCTCTCTCCACAGATACTGCCCGACCTGCTGAGTATTTCCAGCACTCTCTGTTTTTATTAACTCTGTTTTTCTCTCCACAGATGTTGCCCGACCTGCTGAGTATTTCCAGCACTCTCTGTTTTTATTAACTCTGTTTCTCTCTCCACAGATGTTGCCCGACCAGCTGAGTATTTCCAGCACTCTCTGTTTTTATTAACTCTGTTTTTCTCTCCACAGATGTTGCCCGACCTGCTGAGTATTTCCAGCACTCTCTGTTTTTATTAACTCTGTTTCTCTCTCCACAGATGTTGCCCGACCTGCTGAGTATTTCCAGCAATCTCTGTTTTTATTAACTCTGTTTCTCTCTCCACAGATGTTGCCCGACCTGCTGAGTATTTCCAGCACTCTCTGTTTTTATTAACTCTGTTTCTCTCTCCACAGATGTTGCCCGACCTGCTGAGTATTTCCAGCACTCTCTGTTTTTATTAACTCTGTTTCTCTCTCCACAGATGTTGCCTGACCTGCTGAGTATTTCCAGCACTCTCTGTTTTTATTAACTCCGTTTCTCTCTCCACAGATACTGCCCGACCTGCTGATTATTTCCAGCACTCTCTGTTTTTATTAACTCTGTTTCTCTCTCCACAGATGTTGCCCGACCTGCTGAGTATTTCCAGCACTCTCTGTTTTTATTAACTCTGTTTCTCTCTCCACAGATGTTGCCCGACCTGCTGAATATTTCCAGCACTCTCTGTTTTTATTAACTCTGTTTTTCTCTCCACAGATGTTGCCCGACCTGCTGAGTATTTCCAGCACTCTCTGTTTTTATTAACTCTGTTTCTCTCTCCACAGATGTTGCCCGACCTGCTGAATATTTCCAGCACTCTCTGTTTTTATTAACTCTATTTCTCTCTCCACAGATGTTGCCCGACCTGCTGAGTATTTCCAGCACTCTCTGTTTATATTAACTCCGTTTCTCTCTCCACAGATGTTGCCCGACCTGCTGAATATTTCCAGCACTCTCTGTTTTTATTAACTCTGTTTCTCTCTCCACAGATGTTGCCCGACCTGCTGATTATTTCCAGCACTCTCTGTTTTTATTAACTCTGTTTCTCTCTCCACAGATGTTGCATGACCTGCTGAGTATTTCCAGCACTCTCTGTTTTTATTAACTCTGTTTCTCTCTCCACAGATGTTGCCCGACCTGCTGAATATTTCCAGCACTCTCTGTTTTTATTAACTCTATTTCTCTCTCCACAGATGTTGCCCGACCTGCTGAGTATTTCCAGCACTCTCTGTTTATATTAACTCCGTTTCTCTCTCCACAGATGTTGCCCGACCTGCTGAATATTTCCAGCACTCTCTGTTTTTATTAACTCTGTTTCTCTCTCCACAGATGTTGCCCGACCTGCTGAGTATTTCCAGCACTCTCTGTTTTTATTAACTCTGTTTCTCTCTCCACAGATGCTGCCCGACCTGCTGAATATTTCCAGCACTCTCTGTTTTTATGAACTCCGTTTCTCTCTCCACAGATGTTGCCCGACCTGCTGAGTATTTCCAGCACTCTCTGTTTTTATTAACTCCGTTTCTCTCTCCACAGATGTTGCCCGACCTGCTGAGTATTTCCAGCACTCTCTGTTTTTATTAACTCCGTTTCTCTCTCCACAGATGCTGCCCGACCTGCTGAATATTTCCAGCACTCTCTGTTTTTATTAACTCTGTTTTTCTCTCCACAGATGTTGCCCGACCTGCTGAGTATTTCCAGCACTCTCTGTTTTTATTAACTCTGTTTCTCTCTGCACAAATGTTGCCCGACCTGCTGAGTATTTCCAGCACTCTCTGTTTTTATTAACTCCGTTTCTCTCTCCACAGATGTTGCCCGACCTGCTGAGTATTTCCAGCACTCTCTGTTTTTATTAACTCTGTTTCTCTCTGCACAAATGTTGCCCGACCTGCTGAGTATTTCCAGCACTCTCTGTTTTTATTAACTCCGTTTCTCTCTCCACAGATGTTGCCCGACCTGCTGAGTATTTCCAGCACTCGCTGTTTTTATTAACTCTGTTTCTCTCTCCACAGTTGTTGCCCGACCTGCTGAATATTTCCAGCACTCTCTGTTTTTATTAACTCTGTTTCTCTCTCCACAGATGTTGCCCGACCTGCTGAGTATTTCCAGCACTCTCTGTTTTTATTAACTCTGTTTCTCTCTCCACAGATGTTGCCCGACCTGCTGAGTATTTCCAGCACTCTCTGTTTTTATTAACTCCGTTTCTCTCTGCACAGATGCTGCCCGACCTGCTGAATATTTCCAGCACTCTCTGTTTTTATTAACTCGGTTTCTCTCTCCACAGATGCTGCCCGACCTGCTGAATATTTCCAGCACTCTCTGTTTTTATTAACTCCGTTTCTCTCTCCACAGATGTTGCCCGACCTGCTGAGTATTTCCAGCACTCTCTGTTTTTATTAACTCCGTTTCTCTCTCCACAGATGCTGCCCGACCTGCTGAGTATTTCCAGCACTCTCTGTTTTTATTAACTCTGTTTCTCTCTCCACAGATGCTGCCCGACCTGCTGAATATTTCCAGCACTCTCTGTTTTTATTAACTCCGTTTCTCTCTCCACAGATGCTGCCCGACCTGCTGAGTATTTCCAGCACTCTCTGTTTTTATTAACTCTGTTTCTCTCTCCACAGATGTTGCCCGACCTGCTGAATATTTCCAGCACTCTCTGTTTTTATTAACTCTGTTTCTCTCTCCACAGATGTTGCCCGACCTGCTGAGTATTTCCAGCACTCTCTGTTTTTATTAACTCTGTTTCTCTCTCCACAGATGCTGCCCGACCTGCTGAGTATTTCCAGCACTCTCTGTTTTTATGAACTCTGTTTCTCTCTCCACAGATGCTGCCCGACCTGCTGAGTATTTCCAGCACTCTCTGTTTTTATTAACTCTGTTTCTCTCTCCACAGATGTTGCCCGACCTGCTGAGTATTTCCAGCACTCTCTGTTTTTATTAACTCCGTTTTTCTCTCCACAGATGTTGCCCGACCTGCTGAGTATTTCCAGCACTCTCTGTTTTTATTAACTCTGTTTCTCTCTCCACAGATGTTGCCCGACCTGCTGAGTATTTCCAGCACTCTCTGTTTTTATTAACTCTGTTTTTCTCTCCACAGATGTTGCCTGACCTGCTGAGTATTTCCAGCACTCTCTGTTTTTATTAACTCTGTTTTTCTCTCCACAGATGTTGCCTGACCTGCTGAGTATTTCCAGCACTCACTGTTTTTATTAACTCTGTTTCTCTTTCCACAGATGTTGCCCGACCTGCTGAATATTTCCAGCACTCTCTGTTTTTATTAACTCCGTTTCTCTCTCCACAGATGCTGCCCGACCTGCTGAATATTTCCAGCACTCTCTGTTTTTATTAACTCTGTTTTTCTCTCCACAGATGTTGCCTGACCTGCTGAGTATTTCCAGCACTCTGTTTTTATTAACTCTGTTTCTCTCTCCACAGATGTTGCCCGACCTGCTGAATATTTCCAGCACTCTGTTTTTATTAACTCTGTTTCTCTCTCCACAGATACTGCCTGACCTGCTGAATATTTCCAGCACTCTCTGTTTTTATTAACTCTGTTTCTCTCTCCACAGATGTTGCCCGACCTGCTGAGTATTTCCAGCACTCTCTGTTTTTATGAACTCTGTTTCTCTTTCCACAGATGTTGCCCGACCTGCTGAGTATTTCCAGCACTCTCTGTTTTTATTAACTCTGTTTCTCTTTCCACAGATGTTGCCCGACCTGCTGAATATTTCCAGCACTCTCTGTTTTTATTAACTCCGTTTCTCTCTCCACAGATGCTGCCCGACCTGCTGAATATTTCCAGCACTCTCTGTTTTTATTAACTCTGTTTTTCTCTCCACAGATGTTGCCTGACCTGCTGAGTATTTCCAGCACTCTGTTTTTATTAACTCTGTTTCTCTCTCCACAGATGTTGCCCGACCTGCTGAATATTTCCAGCACTCTCTGTTTTTATTAACTCTGTTTCTCTCTCCACAGATACTGCCTGACCTGCTGAATATTTCCAGCACTCTCTGTTTTTATTAACTCTGTTTCTCTCTCCACAGATGTTGCCCGACCTGCTGAGTATTTCCAGCACTCTCTGTTTTTATGAACTCTGTTTCTCTTTCCACAGATGTTGCCCGACCTGCTGAGTATTTCCAGCACTCTCTGTTTTTATTAACTCTGTTTCTCTCTCCACAGATGTTGCCTGACCTGCTGAATATTTCCAGCACTCTCTGTTTTTATTAACTCCGTTTCTCTCTGCACAGATGTTGCCCGACCTGCTGAGTATTTCCAGCACTCTCTGTTTTTATTAACTCCGTTTCTCTCTCCACAGATGTTGCCCGACCTGCTGAGTATTTCCAGCACTCTCTGTTTTTATTAACTCTGTTTCTCTCTGCACAAATGTTGCCCGACCTGCTGAGTATTTCCAGCACTCTCTGTTTTTATTAACTCCGTTTCTCTCTCCACAGATGTTGCCCGACCTGCTGAGTATTTCCAGCACTCGCTGTTTTTATTAACTCTGTTTCTCTCTCCACAGTTGTTGCCCGACCTGCTGAATATTTCCAGCACTCTCTGTTTTTATTAACTCTGTTTCTCTCTCCACAGATGTTGCCCGACCTGCTGAGTATTTCCAGCACTCTCTGTTTTTATTAACTCTGTTTCTCTCTCCACAGATGTTGCCCGACCTGCTGAGTATTTCCAGCACTCTCTGTTTTTATTAACTCCGTTTCTCTCTGCACAGATGCTGCCCGACCTGCTGAATATTTCCAGCACTCTCTGTTTTTATTAACTCTGTTTCTCTCTCCACAGATGCTGCCCGACCTGCTGAATATTTCCAGCACTCTCTGTTTTTATTAACTCCGTTTCTCTCTCCACAGATGTTGCCCGACCTGCTGAGTATTTCCAGCACTCTCTGTTTTTATTAACTCCGTTTCTCTCTCCACAGATGCTGCCCGACCTGCTGAGTATTTCCAGCACTCTCTGTTTTTATTAACTCTGTTTCTCTCTCCACAGATGCTGCCCGACCTGCTGAATATTTCCAGCACTCTCTGTTTTTATTAACTCCGTTTCTCTCTCCACAGATGCTGCCCGACCTGCTGAGTATTTCCAGCACTCTCTGTTTTTATTAACTCTGTTTCTCTCTCCACAGATGTTGCCCGACCTGCTGAATATTTCCAGCACTCTCTGTTTTTATTAACTCTGTTTCTCTCTCCACAGATGTTGCCCGACCTGCTGAGTATTTCCAGCACTCTCTGTTTTTATTAACTCTGTTTCTCTCTCCACAGATGCTGCCCGACCTGCTGAGTATTTCCAGCACTCTCTGTTTTTATTAACTCTGTTTCTCTCTCCACAGATGTTGCCCGACCTGCTGAGTATTTCCAGCACTCTCTGTTTTTATTAACTCCGTTTTTCTCTCCACAGATGTTGCCCGACCTGCTGAGTATTTCCAGCACTCTCTGTTTTTATTAACTCTGTTTCTCTCTCCACAGATGTTGCCCGACCTGCTGAGTATTTCCAGCACTCTCTGTTTTTATTAACTCTGTTTTTCTCTCCACAGATGTTGCCTGACCTGCTGAGTATTTCCAGCACTCTCTGTTTTTATTAACTCTGTTTTTCTCTCCACAGATGTTGCCTGACCTGCTGAGTATTTCCAGCACTCACTGTTTTTATTAACTCTGTTTCTCTTTCCACAGATGTTGCCCGACCTGCTGAATATTTCCAGCACTCTCTGTTTTTATTAACTCCGTTTCTCTCTCCACAGATGCTGCCCGACCTGCTGAATATTTCCAGCACTCTCTGTTTTTATTAACTCTGTTTTTCTCTCCACAGATGTTGCCTGACCTGCTGAGTATTTCCAGCACTCTGTTTTTATTAACTCTGTTTCTCTCTGCACAGATGTTGCCCGACCTGCTGAATATTTCCAGCACTCTCTGTTTTTATTAACTCTGTTTCTCTCTCCACAGATGTTGCCCGACCTGCTGAATATTTCCAGCACTCTCTGTTTTTATTAACTCTGTTTCTCTCTCCACAGATACTGCCTGACCTGCTGAATATTTCCAGCACTCTCTGTTTTTATTAACTCTGTTTCTCTCTCCACAGATGTTGCCCGACCTGCTGAGTATTTCCAGCACTCTCTGTTTTTATGAACTCTGTTTCTCTTTCCACAGATGTTGCCCGACCTGCTGAATATTTCCAGCACTCTCTGTTTTTATTAACTCTGTTTCTCTCTCCACAGATGCTGCCCGACCTGCTGAATATTTCCAGCACTCTCTGTTTTTATTAACTCTGTTTCTCTCTCCACAGATGTTGCCCGACCTGCTGAATATTTCCAGCACTCTCTGTTTTTATTAACTCTGTTTTTCTCTCCACAGATGTTGCCCGACCTGCTGAGTATTTCCAGCACTCTCTGTTTTTATTAACTCTGTTTCTCTCTCCACAGATGTTGCCCGACCTGCTGAATATTTCCAGCACTCTCTGTTTTTATTAACTCCGTTTCTCTCTGCACAGATGTTGCCCGACCTGCTGAGTATTTCAAGCACTCTCTGTTTTTATTAACTCTGTTTCTCTCTCCACAGATGTTGCCCGACCTGCTGAATATTTCCAGCACTCTCTGTTTTTATTAACTCTGTTTCTCTCTCTGCACAGATGTTGCCCGACCTGCTGAATATTTCCAGCACTCTCTGTTTTTATTAACTCTGTTTTTCTCTCCACAGATGTTGCCCGACCTGCTGAGTATTTCCAGCACTCTCTGTTTTTATTAACTCCGTTTCTCTCTCCACAGATGTTGCCCGACCTGCTGAGTATTTCCAGCACTCTCTGTTTTTATTAACTCTGTTTCTCTCTGCACAGATGTTGCCCGACCTGCTGAGTATTTCCAGCACTCGCTGTTTTTATTAACTCTGTTTCTCTCTCCACAGATGTTGCCCGACCTGCTGAATATTTCCAGCACTCTGTTTTTATTAACTCTGTTTCTCTCTCCACAGATACTGCCCGACCTGCTGAGTATTTCCAGCACTCTCTGTTTTTATTACCTCTGTTTCTCTCTCCACAGATGTTGCCCGACCTGCTGAGTGTTTCCAGCACTCGCTGTTTTTATTAACTCTGTTTCTCTCTCCACAGATGTTGCCCGACCTGCTGAGTATTTCCAGCACTCTCTGTTTTTATTAACTCCGTTTCTCTCTCCACAGATGTTGCCCGACCTGCTGAATATTTCCAGCACTCGCTGTTTTTATAAACTCTATTTCTCTCTCCACAGATGCTGCCCGACCTGCTGAATATTTCCAGCACTCTCTGTTTTTATTAACTCTGTTTCTCTCTCCACAGATGCTGCCCGACCTGCTGAGTATTTCCAGCACTCTCTGTTTTTATTAACTCCGTTTCTCTCTCCACAGATGTTGCCCGACCTGCTGAATATTTCCAGCACTCTCTGTTTTTATTAACTCTGTTTCTCTCTCCACAGATACTGCCCGACCTGCTGAGTATTTCCAGCACTCTCTGTTTTTATTAACTCTGTTTCTCTCTCCACAGATGCTGCCCGACCTGCTGAGTATTTCCAGCACTCTCTGTTTTTATTAACTCTGTTTCTCTCTCCACAGATGTTACCCGACCTGCTGAGTATTTCCAGCACTCTCTGTTTTTATTAACTCTGTTTCTCTCTCCACAGATGTTGCCCGACCTGCTGAATATTTCCAGCACTCTCTGTTTTTATTAACTCTATTTCTCTCTCCACAGATGTTGCCCGACCTGCTGAATATTTCCAGCACTTTCTGTTTTTATTAACTCAATTTCTCTCTCCACAGATGTTGCCCGACCTGCTGAATATTTCCAGCACTCGCTGTTTTTATTAACTCTGTTTCTCTCTCCACAGATACTGCCCGACCTGCTGAATATTTCCAGCACTCTCTGTTTTTATTAACTCTGTTTCTCTCTCCACAGATGTTGCCCGACCTGCTGAGTATTTCCAGCACTCTCTGTTTTTATTAACTCAATTTCTCTCTCCACAGATGTTGCCCGACCTGCTGAATATTTCCAGCACTCGCTGTTTTTATTAACTCTGTTTCTCTCTCCACAGATACTGCCCGACCTGCTGAATATTTCCAGCACTCTCTGTTTTTATTAACTCTGTTTCTCTCTCCACAGATGTTGCCCGACCTGCTGAGTATTTCCAGCACTCTCTGTTTTTATTAACTCAATTTCTCTCTCCACAGATGTTGCCCGACCTGCTGAATATTTCCAGCACTCGCTGTTTTTATTAACTCTGTTTCTCTCTCCACAGATACTGCCCGACCTGCTGAATATTTCCAGCACTCTCTGTTTTTATTAACTCTGTTTCTCTCTCCACAGATGTTGCCCGACCTGCTGAATATTTCCAGCACTCTCTGTTTTTATTAACTCTGTTTCTCTCTCCACAGATGTTGCCCGACCTGCTGAATATTTCCAGCACTCTCTGTTTTTATTAACTCTGTTTCTCTCTCCACAGATGTTGCCCGACCTGCTGAATATTTCCAGCACTCTCTGTTTTTATTAACTCTGTTTCTCTCTCCACAGATGTTGCCCGACCTGCTGAATATTTCCAGCACTCGCTGTTTTTATTAACTCCGTTTCTCTCTCCACATATGTTGCCCGACCTGCTGAGTATTTCCAGCACTCGCTGTTTTTATTAACTCTGTTTCTCTCTCCACAGATGTTGCCCGACCTGCTGAGTATTTCCAGCACTCTCTGTTTTTATTAACTCTGTTTCTCTCTCCACAGATACTGCCCGACCTGCTGAATATTTCCAGCACTCTCTGTTTTTATTAACTCTGTTTCTCTCTCCACAGATACTGCCCGACCTGCTGAGTATTTCCAGCACTCTCTGTTTTTATTAACTCTGTTTTTCTCTCCACAGATGTTGCCCGACCTGCTGAGTATTTCCAGCACTCTCTGTTTTTATTAACTCTGTTTCTCTCTCCACAGATGTTGCCCGACCTGCTGAGTATTTCCAGCACTCTCTGTTTTTATTAACTCTGTTTTTCTCTCCACAGATGTTGCCCGACCTGCTGAGTATTTCCAGCACTCTCTGTTTTTATTAACTCTGTTTCTCTCTCCACAGATGTTGCCCGACCTGCTGAGTATTTGCAGCAATCTCTGTTTTTATTAACTCCGTTTCTCTCTCCACAGATGTTGCCCGACCTGCTGAGTATTTCCAGCACTCTCTGTTTTTATTAACTCCGTTTCTCTCTCCACAGATGTTGCCCGACCTGCTGAGTATTTCCAGCACTCTCTGTTTTTATTAACTCCGTTTCTCTCTCCACAGATGCTGCCCGACCTGCTGAGTATTTGCAGCAATCTCTGTTTTTATTAACTCCGTTTCTCTCTCCACAGATGTTGCCCGACCTGCTGAATATTTCCAGCACTCTCTGTTTTTATTAACTCTGTTTCTCTCTCCACAGATGTTGCCCGACCTGCTGAATATTTCCAGCACTCTCTGTTTTTATTAACTCTGTTTCTCTCTCCACAGATACTGCCCGACCTGCTGATTATTTCCAGCACTCTCTGTTTTTATTAACTCTGTTTCTCTCTCCACAGATGTTGCCCGACCTGCTGAGTATTTCCAGCACTCTCTGTTTTTATTAACTCCGTTTCTCTCTCCACAGATGTTGCCCGACCTGCTGAATATTTCCAGCACTCTCTGTTTTTATTAACTCTGTTTCTCTCTGCACAGATGTTGCCCGACCTGCTGAATATTTCCAGCACTCTCTGTTTTTATTAACTCTGTTTCTCTCTCCACAGATGTTGCCCGACCTGCTGAGTATTTCCAGCAATCTCTGTTTTTATTAACTCCGTTTCTCTCTCCACAGATACTGCCCGACCTGCTGAGTATTTCCAGCACTCTCTGTTTTTATTAACTCTGTTTCTCTCTGCACAGATGTTGCCCGACCTGCTGAATATTTCCAGCACTCTCTGTTTTTATTAACTCTGTTTCTCTCTCCACAGATGTTGCCCGACCTGCTGAGTATTTCCAGCAATCTCTGTTTTTATTAACTCCGTTTCTCTCTCCACAGATGCTGCCCGACCTGCTGAATATTTCCAGCACTCTCTGTTTTTATTAACTCTGTTTCTCTCTCCACAGATGTTGCCCGACCTGCTGAGTATTTCCAGCACTCTCTGTTTTTATTAAGTGTTTCTCTCTCCACAGATGTTCCCCGACCTGCTGAGTATTTCCAGCAATCTCTGTTTTTATTAACTCTGTTTCTCTCTCCACAGATGTTGCCCGACCTGCTGAGTATTTCCAGCACTCTCTGTTTTTATTAACTCTGTTTCTCTCTCCACAGATGTTGCCCGACCTGCTGAATATTTCCAGCACTCGCTGTTTTTATTAACTCTGTTTCTCTCTCCACAGATGTTGCCCGACCTGCTGAATATTTCCAGCACTCTCTGTTTTTATTAACTCTGTTTCTCTCTGCACAGATGTTGCCTGACCTGCTGAATATTTCCAGCACTCTCTGTTTTTATTAACTCTGTTTCTCTCTCCACAGATGTTGCCCGACCTGCTGAGTATTTCCAGCACTCTCTGTTTTTATTAACTCTGTTTCTCTCTCCACAGATGTTGCCCGACCTGCTGAGTATTTCCAGCACTCTCTGTTTTTATTAACTCCGTTTCTCTCTCCACAGATGTTGCCCGACCTGCTGAATATTTCCAGCACTCTCTGTTTTTATTAACTCTGTTTCTCTCTCCACAGATGTTGCCCGACCTGCTGAGTATTTCCAGCACTCTCTGTTTTTATTAACTCTGTTTCTCTCTCCACAGATGCTGCCCGACCTGCTGAATATTTCCAGCACTCGCTGTTTTTATTAACTCTGTTTCTCTCTCCACAGATGTTGCCCGACCTGCTGAGTATTTCCAGCACTCTCTGTTTTTATTAACTCTGTTTCTCTCTCCACAGATGCTGCCCGACCTGCTGAATATTTCCACCACTCGCTGTTTTTATTAACTCTGTTTCTCTCTCCACAGATGCTGCCCGACCTGCTGAGTATTTCCAGTACTCGCTGTTTTTATTAACTCTGTTTCTCTCTCCACAGATGCTGCCCGACCTGCTGAGTATTTCCAGTACTCGCTGTTTTTCTTAACTCTGTTTCTCTCTCCACAGATGCTGCCCGACCTGCTGAATATTTCCAGCACTCTCTGTTTTTATTAACTCTGTTTTTCTCTCCACAGATGTTGCCCGACCTGCTGAGTATTTCCAGCACTCTCTGTTTTTATTAACTCTGTTTCTCTCTCCACAGATGTTGCCCGACCTGCTGAGTATTTCCAGCACTCTCTGTTTTTATTAACTCTGTTTCTCTCTCCACAGATGTTGCCCGACCTGCTGAATATTTCCAGCACTCTCTGTTTTTATTAACTCCGTTTCTCTCTCCACAGATGCTGCCTGACCTGCTGAGTATTTCCAGCACTCTCTGTTTTTATTAACTCTGTTTCTCTTTCCACAGATGTTGCCCGACCTGCTGAATATTTCCAGCACTCTCTGTTTTTATTAACTCTGTTTCTCTCTCCACAGATGTTGCCCGACCTGCTGAGTATTTCCAGCACTCTCTGTTTTTATTAACTCTGTTTCTCTCTCCACAGATGTTGCCTGACCTGCTGAGTATTTCCAGCACTCTCTGTTTTTATTAACTCTGTTTCTCTTTCCACAGATGTTGCCCGACCTGCTGAATATTTCCAGCACTCTCTGTTTTTATTAACTCCGTTTCTCTCTCCACAGATGCTGCCCGACCTGCTGAATATTTCCAGCACTCTCTGTTTTTATTAACTCTGTTTTTCTCTCCACAGATGTTGCCCGACCTGCTGAGTATTTCCAGCACTCTCTGTTTTTATTAACTCCGTTTCTCTCTCCACAGATGCTGCCCGACCTGCTGAGTATTTCCAGCACTCTCTGTTTTTATTAACTCTGTTTCTCTCTCCACAGATGTTGCCCGACCTGCTGAATATTTCCAGCACTCTCTGTTTTTATTAACTCCGTTTCTCTCTGCACAGATGCTGCCCGACCTGCTGAATATTTCCAGCACTCTCTGTTTTTATTAACTCTGTTTCTCTCTCCACAGATGTTGCCCGACCTGCTGAGTATTTCCAGCACTCTCTGTTTTTATTAACTCTGTTTCTCTCTCCACAGATGTTGCCCGACCTGCTGAGTATTTCCAGCACTCTCTGTTTTTATTAACTCTGTTTCTCTCTCCACAGATGTTGCCCGACCTGCTGAGTATTTCCAGCACTCTCTGTTTTTATTAACTCCGTTTCTCTCTCCACAGATGCTGCCCGACCTGCTGAGTATTTCCAGCACTCTCTGTTTTTATTAACTCCGTTTCTCTCTCCACAGATGCTGCCCGACCTGCTGATTATTTCCAGCACTCTCTGTTTTTATTAACTCTGTTTCTCTCTCCACAGATGTTGCCCGACCTGCTGAATATTTCCAGCACTCTCTGTTTTTAATAACTCTGTTTCTCTCTCCACAGATGCTGCCCGACCTGCTGAATATTTCCAGCACTCTCTGTTTTTATTAACTCTGTTTCTCTCTCCACAGATGTTGCCCGACCTGCTGAATATTTCCAGCACTCTCTGTTTTTATTAACTCTGTTTTTCTCTCCACAGATGTTGCCCGACCTGCTGAGTATTTCCAGCACTCTCTGTTTTTATTAACTCTGTTTCTCTCTCCACAGATGTTGCCCGACCTGCTGAATATTTCCAGCACTCTCTGTTTTTATTAACTCTGTTTCTCTCTCCACAGATGCTGCCCGACCTGCTGAATATTTCCAGCACTCTCTGTTTTTATTAACTCCGTTTCTCTCTCCACAGATGTTGCCCGACCTGCTGAGTATTTCCAGCACTCTCTGTTTTTATTAACTCTGTTTCTCTCTCCACAGATGTTGCCCGACCTGCTGAGTATTTCCAGTACTCTCTGTTTTTATTAACTCTGTTTCTCTCTCCACAGATGCTGCCCGACCTGCTGAGTATTTCCAGCACTCTCTGTTTTTATTAACTCTGTTTCTCTCTCCACAGATGCTGCCCGACCTGCTGAATATTTCCAGCACTCTCTGTTTTTATTAACTCTGTTTCTCTCTCCACAGATGCTGCCCGACCTGCTGAGTATTTCCAGCACTCTCTGTTTTTATTAACTCTGTTTCTCTCTCCACAGATGTTGCCCGACCTGCTGAATATTTCCAGCACTCTCTGTTTTTATTAACTCCGTTTCTCTCTCCACAGATGCTGCCCGACCTGCTGAATATTTCCAGCACTCTCTGTTTTTATTAACTCTGTTTCTCTCTCCACAGATGTTGCCCGACCTGCTGAGTATTTCCAGCACTCTCTGTTTTTATTAACTCTGTTTCTCTCTCCACAGATGTTGCCCGACCTGCTGAATATTTCCAGCACTCTCTGTTTTTATTAACTCTGTTTCTCTCTGCACAGATGTTGCCCGACCTGCTGAATATTTCCAGCACTCTCTGTTTTTATTAACTCCGTTTCTCTCTGCACAGATGCTGCCCGACCTGCTGAATATTTCCAGCACTCTCTGTTTTTATTAACTCTGTTTTTCTCTCCACAGATGTTGCCTGACCTGCTGAGTATTTCCAGCACTCTCTGTTTTTATTAACTCTGTTTTTCTCTCCACAGATGTTGCCCGACCTGCTGAGTATTTCCAGCACTCTCTGTTTTTATTAACTCTGTTTCTCTCTCCACAGATGTTGCCCGACCTGCTGAGTATTTCCAGCACTCTCTGTTTTTATTAACTCCGTTTCTCTCTCCACAGATGCTCCCCGACCTGCTGAATATTTCCAGCACTCTCTGTTTTTATTAACTCTGTTTCTCTCTCCACAGATGTTGCCCGACCTGCTGAGTATTTCCAGCACTCTCTGTTTTTATTAACTCTGTTTCTCTCTCCACAGATGTTGCCCGACCTGCTGAATATTTCCAGCACTCTCTGTTTTTATTAACTCTGTTTCTCTCTCCACAGATACTGCCCGACCTGCTGAATATTTCCAGCAATCTCTGTTTTTATTAACTCCGTTTCTCTCTCCACAGATGTTTCCCGACCTGCTGAGTATTTCCAGCACTCGCTGTTTTTATTAACTCTGTTTTTCTCTCCACAGATGTTGCCCGACCTGCTGAGTATTTCCAGCACTCTCTGTTTTTATAACTCCGTTTCTCTCTCCACAGATGTTTCCCGACCTGCTGAGTATTTCCAGCACTCGCTGTTTTTATTAACTCTGTTTTTCTCTCCACAGATGTTGCCCGACCTGCTGAGTATTTCCAGCACTCTCTGTTTTTATTAACTCTGTTTTTCTCTCCACAGATGCTGCCCGACCTGCTGAATATTTCCAGCACTCTCTGTTTTTATTAACTCTGTTTTTCTCTCCACAGATGTTGCCCGACCTGCTGAGTATTTCCAGCACTCTCTGTTTTTATTAACTCTGTTTCTCTCTCCACAGATGTTGCCCGACCTGCTGAGTATTTCCAGCACTCTCTGTTTTTATTAACTCTGTTTCTCTCTCCACAGATGTTGCCCGACCTGCTGAATATTTCCAGCACTCTCTGTTTTTATTAACTCTGTTTCTCTCTCCACAGATGCTGCCTGACCTGCTGAGTATTTCCAGCACTCTCTGTTTTTATTAACTCTGTTTCTCTTTCCACAGATGTTGCCCGACCTGCTGAATATTTCCAGCACTCTCTGTTTTTATTAACTCTGTTTCTCTCTCCACAGATGTTGCCCGACCTGCTGAGTATTTCCAGCACTCTCTGTTTTTATTAACTCTGTTTCTCTCTCCACAGATGTTGCCTGACCTGCTGAGTATTTCCAGCACTCTCTGTTTTTATTAACTCTGTTTCTCTTTCCACAGATGTTGCCCGACCTGCTGAATATTTCCAGCACTCTCTGTTTTTATTAACTCCGTTTCTCTCTCCACAGATGCTGCCCGACCTGCTGAATATTTCCAGCACTCTCTGTTTTTATTAACTCTGTTTTTCTCTCCACAGATGTTGCCCGACCTGCTGAGTATTTCCAGCACTCTCTGTTTTTATTAACTCCGTTTCTCTCTCCACAGATGCTGCCCGACCTGCTGAGTATTTCCAGCACTCTCTGTTTTTATTAACTCTGTTTCTCTCTGCACAGATGCTGCCCGACCTGCTGAGTATTTCCAGCACTCTCTGTTTTTATTAACTCCGTTTCTCTCTCCACAGATGCTGCCCGACCTGCTGAGTATTTCCAGCACTCTCTGTTTTTATTAACTCCGTTTCTCTCTCCACAGATGCTGCCCGACCTGCTGAGTATTTCCAGCACTCTCTGTTTTTATTAACTCTGTTTCTCTCTCCACAGATGTTGCCCGACCTGCTGAATATTTCCAGCACTCTCTGTTTTTATTAACTCTGTTTCTCTCTCCACAGATGCTGCCCGACCTGCTGAATATTTCCAGCACTCTCTGTTTTTATTAACTCTGTTTCTCTCTCCACAGATGTTGCCCGACCTGCTGAATATTTCGAGCACTCTCTGTTTTTATTAACTCTGTTTTTCTCTCCACAGATGTTGCCCGACCTGCTGAGTATTTCCAGCACTCTCTGTTTTTATTAACTCTGTTTCTCTCTCCACAGATGTTGCCCGACCTGCTGAATATTTCCAGCACTCTCTGTTTTTATTAACTCCGTTTCTCTCTGCACAGATGTTGCCCGACCTGCTGAGTATTTCAAGCACTCTCTGTTTTTATTAACTCTGTTTCTCTCTGCACAGATGTTGCCCGACCTGCTGAATATTTCCAGCACTCTCTGTTTTTATTAACTCTGTTTTTCTCTCCACAGATGTTGCCCGACCTGCTGAATATTTCCAGCACTCTCTGTTTTTATTAACTCTGTTTTTCTCTCCACAGATGTTGCCCGACCTGCTGAATATTTCCAGCACTCTCTGTTTTTATTAACTCTGTTTTTCTCTCCACAGATGTTGCCCGACCTGCTGAGTATTTCCAGCACTCTCTGTTTTTATTAACTCTGTTTCTCTCTCCACAGATGTTGCCCGACCTGCTGAATATTTCCAGCACTCTCTGTTTTTATTAACTCTGTTTCTCTCTCCACAGATGCTGCCCGACCTGCTGAATATTTCCAGCACTCTCTGTTTTTATTAACTCTGTTTCTCTCTCCACAGATGTTGCCCGACCTGCTGAATATTTCGAGCACTCTCTGTTTTTATTAACTCTGTTTTTCTCTCCACAGATGTTGCCCGACCTGCTGAGTATTTCCAGCACTCTCTGTTTTTATTAACTCTGTTTCTCTCTCCACAGATGTTGCCCGACCTGCTGAATATTTCCAGCACTCTCTGTTTTTATTAACTCCGTTTCTCTCTGCACAGATGTTGCCCGACCTGCTGAGTATTTCAAGCACTCTCTGTTTTTATTAACTCTGTTTCTCTCTGCACAGATGTTGCCCGACCTGCTGAATATTTCCAGCACTCTCTGTTTTTATTAACTCTGTTTTTCTCTCCACAGATGTTGCCCGACCTGCTGAATATTTCCAGCACTCTCTGTTTTTATTAACTCTGTTTTTCTCTCCACAGATGTTGCCCGACCTGCTGAATATTTCCAGCACTCTCTGTTTTTATTAACTCTGTTTTTCTCTCCACAGATGTTGCCCGACCTGCTGAATATTTCCAGCACTCTCTGTTTTTATTAACTCTGTTTTTCTCTCCACAGATGTTGCCCGACCTGCTGAATATTTCCAGCACTCTCTGTTTTTATTAACTCTGTTTCTCTCTCCACAGATACTGCCCGACCTGCTGAGTATTTCCAGCACTCTCTGTTTTTATTAACTCCGTTTCTCTCTCCACAGATGTTGCCCGACCTGCTGAATATTTCCGGCACTCTCTGTTTTTATTAACTCCGTTTCTCTCTCCACAGATGTTGCCCGACCTGCTGAATATTTCCAGCACTCTCTGTTTTTATTAACTCTGTTTCTCTCTCCACAGATGTTGTCCGACCTGCTGAGTATTTCCAGCACTCTCTGTTTTTATTAACTCTGTTTCTCTCTCCACAGATGTTGCCCGACCTGCTGAATATTTCCAGCACTCTCTGTTTTTATTAACTCTGTTTCTCTCTCCACAGATGTTGCCCGACCTGCTGAGTATTTCCAGCACTCTCTGTTTTTATTAACTCTGTTTCTCTCTCCACAGATGTTGCCCGACCTGCTGAATATTTCCAGCACTCTCTGTTTTTATTAACTCTGTTTCTCTCTCCACAGATGTTGCCCGACCTGCTGAGTATTTCGAACACTGTCTGATTTTATGAACTCTGTTTCTCTCTCCACAGATGCTGCCCGACCTGCTGAATATTTCCAGCACTCTCTGTTTTTATTAACTCTGTTTCTCTCTCCACAGATGTTGCCCGACCTGCTGAATATTTCCAGCACTCTCTGTTTTTATTAACTCTGTTTCTCTCTCCACAGATGTTGCCCGACCTGCTGAATATTTCCAGCACTCTCTGTTTTTATTAACTCCGTTTCTCTCTCCACAGATGTTGCCCGACCTGCTGAATATTTCCAGCACTCTCTGTTTTTATTAACTCTGTTTCTCTCTCCACAGATGTTGCCCGACCTGCTGAATATTTCCAGCACTCTCTGTTTTTATTAACTCTGTTTCTCTCTCCACAGATGTTGCCTGACCTGCTGAATATTTCCAGCACTCTCTGTTTTTATTAACTCTGTTTCTCTCTCCACAGATGTTGCCCGACCTGCTGAGTATTTCCAGCACTCTCTGTTTTTATTAACTCTGTTTCTCTCTCCACAGATGTTGCCCGACCTGCTGAGTATTTCCAGCACTCTCTGTTTTTATTAACTCTGTTTCTCTCTCCACAGATGCTGCCCGACCTGCTGAGTATTTCCAGCACTCTCTGTTTTTATTAACTCTGTTTCTCTCTCCACAGATGCTGCCCGACCTGCTGAATATTTCCAGCACTCGCTGTTTTTATTAACTCCGTTTCTCTCTCCACAGATGTTGCCCGACCTGCTGAATATTTCCAGTACTCGCTGTTTTTATTAACTCCGTTTCTCTCTCCACAGATACTGCCTGACCTGCTGAATATTTCCAGCACTCTCTGTTTTTATTAACTCTGTTTCTCTCTCCACAGATGTTGCCCGACCTGCTGAGTATTTCCAGCACTCTCTGTTTTTATTAACTCTGTTTCTCTCTCCACAGATGTTGCCTGACCTGCTGAGTATTTCCAGCACTCTCTGTTTTTATTAACTCGGTTTCTCTCTCCACAGATGTTGCCCGACCTGCTGAATATTTCCAGCACTCTCTGTTTTTATTAACTCTGTTTCTCTCTCCACAGATGTTGCCTGACCTGCTGAATATTTCCAGCACTCTCTGTTTTTATTAGCTCTGTTTCTCTCTCCACAGATGTTGCCCGACCTGCTGAATATTTCCAGCACTCTCTGTTTTTATGAACTCTGTTTCTCTCTCCACAGATACTGCCCGACCTGCTGAATATTTCCAGCACTCGCTGTTTTTATTAACTCTGTTTCTCTCTCCACAGATGTTGCCTGACCTGCTGAATATTTCCAGCACTCTCTGTTTTTATTAACTCCGTTTCTCTCTCCACAGATGTTGCCCGACCTGCTGAATATTTCCAGCACTCTCTGTTTTTATTAACTCTGTTTCTCTCTCCACAGATGTTGCCCGACCTGCTGAGTATTTCCAGCACTCTCTGTTTTTATTAACTCTGTTTCTCTCTCCACAGATGTTGCCCGACCTGCTGAGTATTTCCAGCACTCTCTGTTTTTATTAACTCTGTTTTTCTCTCCACAGATGTTGCCCGACCTGCTGAATATTTCCAGCACTCTCTGTTTTTATGAACTCTGTTTCTCTCTCCACAGATGTTGCCCGACCTGCTGAATATTTCCAGCACTCGCTGTTTTTATTAACTCTGTTTCTCTCTCCACAGATGCTGCCCGACCTGCTGAATATTTCCAGCACTCTCTGTTTTTATTAACTCTGTTTCTCTCTCCACAGATGTTGCCCGACCTGCTGAATATTTCCAGCACTCTCTGTTTTTATGAACTCTGTTTCTCTCTCCACAGATGTTGCCTGACCTGCTGAATATTTCCAGCACTCGCTGTTTTTATTAACTCTGTTTCTCTCTCCACAGATGTTGCCCGACCTGCTGAGTATTTCCAGCACTCTCTGTTTTTATTAACTCTGTTTCTCTCTCCACAGATGTTGCCCGACCTGCTGAATATTTCCAGCACTCTCTGTTTTTATTAACTCTGTTTTTCTCTCCACAGATGTTGCCCGACCTGCTGAGTATTTCCAGCACTCTCTGTTTTTATTAACTCTGTTTCTCTCTGCACAAATATTGCCCGACCTGCTGAGTATTTCCAGCACTCTCTGTTTTTATTAACTCCGTTTCTCTCTCCACAGATGTTGCCTGACCTGCTGAATATTTCCAGCACTCTCTGTTTTTATTAACTCTGTTTCTCTCTCCACAGATGTTGCCCGACCTGCTGAGTATTTCCAGCACTCTCTGTTTTTATTAACTCTGTTTCTCTCTCCACAGATGTTGCCCGACCTGCTGAGTATTTCCAGCACTCGCTGTTTTTATTAACTCTGTTTCTCTCTCCACAGATGTTGCCTGACCTGCTGAATATTTCCAGCACTCTCTGTTTTTATTAACTCCGTTTCTCTCTCCACAGATGTTGCCCGACCTGCTGAATATTTCCAGCACTCTCTGTTTTTATTAACTCTGTTTTTCTCTCCACAGATGTTGCCCGACCTGCTGAGTATTTCCAGCACTCTCTGTTTTTATTAACTCTGTTTCTCTCTGCACAAATGTTGCCCGACCTGCTGAGTATTTCCAGCACTCTCTGTTTTTATTAACTCCGTTTCTCTCTCCACAGATGTTGCCTGACCTGCTGAATATTTCCAGCACTCTCTGTTTTTATTAACTCTGTTTCTCTCTCCACAGATGTTGCCCGACCTGCTGAATATTTCCAGCACTCTCTGTTTTTATTAACTCTGTTTCTCTCTCCACAGATGCTGCCCGACCTGCTGAATATTTCCAGCACTCTCTGTTTTTATTAACTCTGTTTTCCTCTCCACAGATGTTGCCCTTCCTGCTGAATATTTCCAGCACTCTCTGTTTTTATTAACTCTGTTTCTCTCTCCACAGATGTTGCCCGACCTGCTGAGTATTTCCAGCACTCTCTGTTTTTATTAACTCCGTTTCTCTCTCCACAGATGTTGCCTGACCTGCTGAGTATTTCCAGCACTCTCTGTTTTTATTAACTCTGTTTCTCTCTCCACAGATGTTGCCTGACCTGCTGAATATTTCCAGCACTCTCTGTTTTTATTAACTCTGTTTCTCTCTCCACAGATGTTGCCCGACCTGCTGAGTATTTCCAGCACTCTCTGTTTTTATTAACTCTGTTTCTCTCTCCACAGATGTTGCCTGACCTGCTGAATATTTCCAGCACTCTCTGTTTTTATTAACTCTGTTTCTCTCTCCACAGATGTTGCCCGACCTGCTGAGTATTTCCAGCACTCTCTGTTTTTATTAACTCTGTTTCTCTCTCCACAGATGTTGCCCGACCTGCTGAATATTTCCAGCACTCTCTGTTTTTATTAACTCTGTTTCTCTCTCCACAGATGCTGCCCGACCTGCTGAATATTTCCAGCACTCTCTGTTTTTATTAACTCTGTTTCTCTCTCCACAGATGTTGCCCGACCTGCTGAATATTTCCAGCACTCTCTGTTTTTATTAACTCTGTTTTTCTCTCCACAGATGTTGCCCGACCTGCTGAGTATTTCCAGCACTCTCTGTTTTATTAACTCTGTTTTTCTCTCCACAGATGTTGCCCGACCTGCTGAATATTTCCAGCACTCTCTGTTTTTAATAACTCTGTTTCTATCTCCACAGATGTTGCCCGACCTGCTGAATATTTCCAGCACTCTCTGTTTTTATTAACTCTGTTTCTCTCTCCACAGATGTTGCCCGACCTGCTGAATATTTCCAGCACTCTCTGTTTTTATTAACTCTGTTTCTCTCTCCACAGATGTTGTCCGACCTGCTGAGTATTTCCAGCACTCTCTGTTTTTATTAACTCTGTTTCTCTCTCCACAGATGTTGCCCGACCTGCTGAGTATTTCCAGCACTCTCTGTTTTTATTAACTCTGTTTCTCTCTCCACAGATGTTGCCCGACCTGCTGAGTATTTCGAACACTGTCTGTTTTTATGAACTCTGTCTGGAGACGCTGTCAATCAGCCTCTCAATGTAACAAGTATTGGTGCCACAGTCTCACAGCTCCAGTGACCCGGGTTCGGTTCTGTTTACTGCCACAGTCTCACAGCTCCAGTGACCTGGGTTCGGTTCTGTTTACTGCCACAGTCTCACAGCTCCAGTGACCCGGGTTTGTTTCTGTTTACTGCCACAGTCTCACAGCTCCAGTGTCCCGGGTTCGGTTCTGTTTACTGCCACAGTCTCACAGCTCCAGTGACCTGGGTTCGGTTCTGTTTACTGCCACAGTCTCACAGCTCCAGTGTCCCGGGTTCGGTTCTGTTTACTGCCACAGTCTCACAGATCCAGTGACCCGGGTTCAGTTCTGTTTACTGCCACAGTCTCACAGCTCCAGTGACCTGGGTTCGGTTCTGTTTACTGCCACAGTCTCACAGCTCCAGTGACCCGGGTTCAGTTCTGTTTACTGCCACAGTCTCACAGCTCCAGTGACCCGGGTTCAGTTCTGTTTACTGCCACAGTCTCACAGCTCCAGTGACCCGGGTTCAGTTCTGTTTACTGCCACAGTCTCACAGCTCCAGTGTCCCGGGTTCAGTTCTGTTTACTGCCACAGTCTCACAGCTCCAGTGACCGGGGTTCAGTTCTGTTTACTGCCACAGTCTCACAGCTCCAGTGACCTGGGTTCGGTTCCGTTTACTGCCACAGTCTCACAGCTCCAGTGTCCCGGGTTCAGTTCTGTTTACTGCCACAGTCTCACAGCTCCAGTGACCCGGGTTCGGTTCTGTTTACTGCCACAGTCACACCGCTCCAGTGTCCTGGGTTCGGTTCTGTTTACTGCCACAGTCTCACAGCTCCAGTGTCCCGGGTTCGGTTCTGTTTACTGCCACAGTCTCACAGCTCCAGTGACCTGGGTTCGGTTCTGTTTACTGCCACAGTCTCACAGCTCCAGTGACCTGGGTTCGGTTCTGTTTACTGCCACAGTCTCACAGCTCCAGTGTCCCGGGTTCGGTTCTGTTTACTGCCACAGTCTCACAGCTCCAGTGACCTGGGTTCGGTTCTGTTTACTGTCACAGTCTCACAGCTCCAGTGACCCGGGTTCAGTTCTGTTTACTGCCACAGTCTCACAGCTCCAGTGACCCGGGTTCAGTTCTGTTTACTGCCACAGTCTCACAGCTCCAGTGACCCGGGTTCAGTTCTGTTTACTGCCACAGTCTCACAGCTCCAGTGTCCCGGGTTCAGTTCTGTTTACTGCCACAGTCTCACAGCTCCAGTGACCCGGGTTCGGTTCTGTTTACTGCCACAGTCACACCGCTCCAGTGTCCTGGGTTCGGTTCTGTTTACTGCCACAGTCTCACAGCTCCAGTGACCCGGGTTCAGTTCTGTTTACTGTCACAGTCTCACAGCTCCAGTGTCCTGGGTTCGGTTCTGTTTACTGCCACAGTCTCACAGCTCCAGTGACCCGGGTTCGGTTCTGTTTACTGCCACAGTCTCACAGCTCCAGTGACCTGGGTTCGGTTCTGTTTACTGCCACAGTCTCACAGCTCCAGTGTCCCGGGTTCGGTTCTGTTTACTGCCACAGTCTCACAGCTCCAGTGTCCCGGGTTCGGTTCTGTTTACTGCCACAGTCTCACAGCTCCAGTGTCCTGGGTTCGGTTCTGTTTACTGCCACAGTCTCACAGCTCCAGTGACCCGGGTTCGGTTCTGTTTACTGCCACAGTCTCACAGCTCCAGTGTCCCGGGTTCGGTTCTGTTTACTGCCACAGTCTCACAGCTCCAGTGTCCTGGGTTCGGTTCTGTTTACTGCCACAGTCTCACAGCTCCAGTGTCCCAGGTTCGGTTCTGTTTACTGCCACAGTCTCACAGCTCCAGTGTCCCGGGTTCGGTTCTGTTTACTGCCACAGTCTCACAGCTCCAGTGTCCTGGGTTCGGTTCTGTTTACTGCCACAGTCTCACAGCTCCAGTGTCCTGGGTTCGGTTCTGTTTACTGCCACAGTCTCACAGCTCCAGTGTCCCGGGTTCGGTTCTGTTTACTGCCACAGCCTCACAGCTCCAGTGACCCGGGTTCAGTTCTGTTTACTGCCACAGTCTCACAGCTCCAGTGACCCGGGTTCGGTTCTGTTTACTGTCACAGTCTCACAGCTCCAGTGACCTGGGTTCGGTTCTGTTTACTGCCACAGCCTCACAGCTCCAGTGACCCGGGTTCGGTTCTGTTTACTGCCACAGTCTCACAGCTCCAGTGTCCCGGGTTCAGTTCTGTTTACTGCCACAGTCTCACAGCTCCAGTGTCCCGGGTTCAGTTCTGTTTACTGCCACAGTCTCACAGCTCCAGTGACCCGGGTTCGGTTCTGTTTACTGCCACAGTCACACCGCTCCAGTGTCCTGGGTTCGGTTCTGTTTACTGTCACAGTCTCACAGCTCCATTGTCCTGGGTTCGGTTCTGTTTACTGCCACAGTCTCACAGCTCCAGTGACCCGGGTTCGGTTCTGTTTACTGCCACAGTCTCACAGCTCCAGTGACCTGGGTTCGGTTCTGTTTACTGCCACAGTCTCACAGCTCCAGTGTCCCGGGTTCGGTTCTGTTTACTGCCACAGTCTCACAGCTCCAGTGTCCCGGGTTCGGTTCTGTTTACTGCCACAGTCTCACAGCTCCAGTGTCCTGGGTTCGGTTCTGTTTACTGCCACAGTCTCACAGCTCCAGTGACCCGGGTTCGGTTCTGTTTACTGCCACAGTCTCACAGCTCCAGTGTCCCGGGTTCGGTTCTGTTTACTGCCACAGTCTCACAGCTCCAGTGTCCTGGGTTCGGTTCTGTTTACTGCCACAGTCTCACAGCTCCAGTGTCCCGGGTTCGGTTCTGTTTACTGCCACAGTCTCACAGCTCCAGTGTCCCGGGTTCGGTTCTGTTTACTGCCACAGTCTCACAGCTCCAGTGTCCTGGGTTCGGTTCTGTTTACTGCCACAGTCTCACAGCTCCAGTGTCCTGGGTTCGGTTCTGTTTACTGCCACAGTCTCACAGCTCCAGTGACCCGGGTTCAGTTCTGTTTACTGCCACAGTCTCACATCTCCAGTGACCCGGGTTCGGTTCTGTTTACTGCCACAGTCTCACAGCTCCAGTGACCTGGGTTCGGTTCTGTTTACTGCCACAGTCTCACAGCTCCAGTGTCCCGGGTTCGGTTCTGTTTACTGCCACAGTCTCACAGCTCCAGTGACCCGGGTTCGGTCTGTTTACTGCCACAGTCTCACAGCTCCAGTGACCCGGGTTCGGTTCTGTTTACTGCCACAGTCTCACAGCTCCAGTGACCCGGGTTCAGTTCTGTTTACTGCCACAGTCTCACAGCTCCAGTGTCCTGGGTTCGGTTCTGTTTACTGCCACAGCCTCACAGCTCCAGTGACCTGGGTTCGGTTCTGTTTACTGCCACAGTCTCACAGCTCCAGTGACCTGGGTTCGGTTCTGTTTACTGCCACAGCCTCACAGCTCCAGTGACCTGGGTTCGGTTCTGTTTACTGCCACAGTCTCACAGCTCCGGTGTCCCGGGTTCGGTTCTGTTTACTGCCACAGCCTCACAGCTCCAGTGACCTGGGTTCGGTTCTGTTTACTGCCACAGTCTCACAGCTCCAGTGTCCTGGGTTCGGTTCTGTTTACTGCCACAGTCTCACAGCTCCAGTGTCCCGGGTTCGGTTCTGTTTACTGCCACAGCCTCACAGCTCCAGTGACCCGGGTTCAGTTCTGTTTACTGCCACAGTCTCACAGCTCCAGTGACCCGGGTTCGGTTCTGTTTACTGTCACAGTCTCACAGCTCCAGTGACCTGGGTTCGGTTCTGTTTACTGCCACAGCCTCACAGCTCCAGTGACCCGGGTTCGGTTCTATTTACTGCCACAGTCTCACAGCTCCAGTGTCCCGGGTTCAGTTCTGTTTACTGCCACAGTCTCACAGCTCCAGTGTCCCGGGTTCAGTTCTGTTTACTGCCACAGTCTCACAGCTCCAGTGACCCGGGTTCGGTTCTGTTTACTGCCACAGTCACACCGCTCCAGTGTCCTGGGTTCGGTTCTGTTTACTGTCACAGTCTCACAGCTCCAGTGTCCTGGGTTCGGTTCTGTTTACTGCCACAGTCTCACAGCTCCAGTGACCCGGGTTCGGTTCTGTTTACTGCCACAGTCTCACAGCTCCAGTGACCTGGGTTCGGTTCTGTTTACTGCCACAGTCTCACAGCTCCAGTGTCCCGGGTTCGGTTCTGTTTACTGCCACAGTCTCACAGCTCCAGTGTCCCGGGTTCGGTTCTGTTTACTGCCACAGTCTCACAGCTCCAGTGTCCTGGGTTCGGTTCTGTTTACTGCCACAGTCTCACAGCTCCAGTGTCCTGGGTTCGGTTCTGTTTACTGCCACAGTCTCACAGCTCCAGTGACCCGGGTTCGGTTCTGTTTACTGCCACAGTCTCACAGCTCCAGTGTCCCGGGTTCGGTTCTGTTTACTGCCACAGTCTCACATCTCCAGTGTCCTGGGTTCGGTTCTGTTTACTGCCACAGTCTCACAGCTCCAGTGTCCCGGGTTCGGTTCTGTTTACTGCCACAGTCTCACAGCTCCAGTGTCCCGGGTTCGGTTCTGTTTACTGCCACAGTCTCACAGCTCCAGTGTCCTGGGTTCGGTTCTGTTTACTGCCACAGTCTCACAGCTCCAGTGTCCTGGGTTCGGTTCTGTTTACTGCCACAGTCTCACAGCTCCAGTGACCCGGGTTCAGTTCTGTTTACTGCCACAGTCTCACATCTCCAGTGACCCGGGTTCGGTTCTGTTTACTGCCACAGTCTCACAGCTCCAGTGACCTGGGTTCGGTTCTGTTTACTGCCACAGTCTCACAGCTCCAGTGACCCAGGTTCGGTTCTGTTTACTGCCACAGTCTCACAGCTCCAGTGACCCGGGTTCGGTCTGTTTACTGCCACAGTCTCACAGCTCCAGTGACCCGGGTTCGGTTCTGTTTACTGCCACAGTCTCACAGCTCCAGTGACCCGGGTTCAGTTCTGTTTACTGCCACAGTCTCACAGCTCCAGTGTCCTGGGTTCGGTTCTGTTTACTGCCACAGCCTCACAGCTCCAGTGACCTGGGTTCGGTTCTGTTTACTGCCACAGTCTCACAGCTCCAGTGACCTGGGTTCGGTTCTGTTTACTGCCACAGCCTCACAGCTCCAGTGACCTGGGTTCGGTTCTGTTTACTGCCACAGTCTCACAGCTCCGGTGTCCCGGGTTCGGTTCTGTTTACTGCCACAGCCTCACAGCTCCAGTGACCTGGGTTCGGTTCTGTTTACTGCCACAGTCTCACAGCTCCAGTGACCCGGGTTCGGTTCTGTTTACTGCCACAGTCTCACAGCTCCAGTGACCCGGGTTCGGTTCTGTTTACTGCCACAGTCTCACAGCTCCAGTGACCCGGGTTCGGTTCTGTTTACTGCCACAGTCTCACAGCTCCAGTGACCCGGGTTCGGTTCTGTTTACTGCCACAGTCTCACAGCTCCAGTGTCCCGGGTTCGGTTCTGTTTACTGCCACAGTCTCACAGCTCCAGTGACCCGGGTTCGGTTCTGTTTACTGCCACAGCCTCACAGCTCCAGTGACCCGGGTTCGGTTCTGTTTACTGCCACAGTCTCACAGCTCCAGTGACCCGGGTTCGGTTCTGTTTACTGCCACAGTCTCACAGCTCCAGTGACCCGGGTTCGGTTCTGTTTACTGCCACAGTCTCACAGCTCCAGTGACCTGGGTTCGGTTCTGTTTACTGCCACAGTCTCACAGCTCCAGTGACCTGGGTTCGGTTCTGTTTACTGCCACAGTCTCACTGCTCCAGTGACCTGGGTTCGGTTCTGTTTACTGCCACAGTCTCACAGCTCCAGTGACATGGGTTCGGTTCTGTTCACTGCCACAGCCTCACAGCTCCAGTGACCTGGGTTCAGTTCTGTTTACTGCCACAGTCTCACAGCTCCAGTGACCTGGGTTCAGTTCTGTTTACTGCCACAGTCTCACAGCTTCAGTGACCTGGGTTCGGTTCTGTTTACTGCCACAGTCTCACAGCTCCAGTGACCTGGGTTCGGTTCTGTTTACTGCCACAGTCTCACAGCTCCAGTGACCTGGGTTCGGTTCTGTTTACTGCCACAGTCTCACAGCTCCAGTGACATGGGTTCGGTTCTGTTTACTGCCACAGTCTCACAGCTCCAGTGACCCGGGTTCGGTTCTGTTCACTGCCACAGTCTCACAGCTCCAGTGACCCGGGTTCGGTTCTGTTTACTGCCACAGTCTCACAGCTTCAGTGACCCGGGTTCGGTTCTGTTTACTGCCACAGTCTCACAGCTCCAGTGTCCCGGGTTCGGTTCTGTTTACTGCCACAGTCTCACAGCTCCAGTGACCTGGGTTCGGTTCTGTTTACTGCCACAGTCTCACTGCTCCAGTGACCTGGGTTCGGTTCTGTTTACTGCCACAGTCTCACAGCTCCAGTGACATGGGTTCGGTTCTGTTTACTGCCACAGCCTCACAGCTCCAGTGACCTGGGTTCGGTTCTGTTTACTGCCACAGTCTCACAGCTTCAGTGACCTGGGTTCGGTTCTGTTTACTGCCACAGCCTCACAGCTCCAGTGACCTGGGTTCGGTTCTGTTTACTGCCACAGTCTCACAGCTCCAGTGACCTGGGTTCGGTTCTGTTTACTGCCACAGCCTCACAGCTCCAGTGACCCGGGTTCGGTTCTGTTTACTGCCACAGTCTCACAGCTCCAGTGACCCGGGTTCGGTTCTGTTTACTGCCACAGTCTCACAGCTCCAGTGACCCGGGTTCGGTTCTGTTTACTGCCACAGTCTCACAGCTCCAGTGTCCCGGGTTCGGTTCTGTTTACTGCCACAGTCTCACAGCTCCAGTGACCCGGGTTCGGTTCTGTTTACTGCCACAGCCTCACAGCTCCAGTGACCCGGGTTCGGTTCTGTTTACTGCCACAGTCTCACAGCTCCAGTGACCCGGGTTCGGTTCTGTTTACTGCCACAGTCTCACAGCTCCAGTGACCCGGGTTCGGTTCTGTTTACTGCCACAGTCTCACAGCTCCAGTGACCTGGGTTCGGTTCTGTTTACTGCCACAGTCTCACAGCTCCAGTGACCTGGGTTCGGTTCTGTTTACTGCCACAGTCTCACTGCTCCAGTGACCTGGGTTCGGTTCTGTTTACTGCCACAGTCTCACAGCTCCAGTGACATGGGTTCGGTTCTGTTCACTGCCACAGCCTCACAGCTCCAGTGACCTGGGTTCAGTTCTGTTTACTGCCACAGTCTCACAGCTCCAGTGACCTGGGTTCAGTTCTGTTTACTGCCACAGTCTCACAGCTTCAGTGACCTGGGTTCGGTTCTGTTTACTGCCACAGTCTCACAGCTCCAGTGACCTGGGTTCGGTTCTGTTTACTGCCACAGTCTCACAGCTCCAGTGACCTGGGTTCGGTTCTGTTTACTGCCACAGTCTCACAGCTCCAGTGACATGGGTTCGGTTCTGTTTACTGCCACAGTCTCACAGCTCCAGTGACCCGGGTTCGGTTCTGTTCACTGCCACAGTCTCACAGCTCCAGTGACCCGGGTTCGGTTCTGTTTACTGCCACAGTCTCACAGCTTCAGTGACCCGGGTTCGGTTCTGTTTACTGCCACAGTCTCACAGCTCCAGTGTCCCGGGTTCGGTTCTGTTTACTGCCACAGTCTCACAGCTCCAGTGACCTGGGTTCGGTTCTGTTTACTGCCACAGTCTCACTGCTCCAGTGACCTGGGTTCGGTTCTGTTTACTGCCACAGTCTCACAGCTCCAGTGACATGGGTTCGGTTCTGTTTACTGCCACAGCCTCACAGCTCCAGTGACCTGGGTTCGGTTCTGTTTACTGCCACAGTCTCACAGCTTCAGTGACCTGGGTTCGGTTCTGTTTACTGCCACAGTCTCACAGCTCCAGTGTCCCGGGTTCGGTTCTGTTTACTGCCACAGTCTCACAGCTCCAGTGACCTGGGTTCAGTTCTGTTTACTGCCACAGTCTCACACCTCCAGTGTCCCGGGTTCGGTTCTGTTTACTGCCACAGTCTCACAGCTCCGGTGACCCGGGTTCGGTTCTGTTTACTGCCACAGTCTCACAGCTCCAGTGACCTGGGTTCGGTTCTGTTTACTGCCACAGTCTCACAGCTCCAGTGTCCCGGGTTCGGTTCTGTTTACTGCCACAGTCTCACAGCTCCAGTGTCCTGGGTTCAGTTCTGTTTACTGCCACAGTCTCACTGCTCCAGTGACCTGGGTTCGGTTCTGTTTACTGCCACAGTCTCGCAGCACCAGTGACCTGGGTTCGGTTCTGTTTACTGCCACAGTCTCACAGCTCCAGTGACCCGGGTTCGGTTCTGTTTACTGCCACAGTCTCACAGCTCCAGTGACCTGGGTTCGGTTCTGTTTACTGCCACAGTCTCACAGCTCCAGTGACCCGGGTTCGGTTCTGTTTACTGCCACAGTCTCACAGCTCCAGTGACCCGGGTTCGGTTCTGTTTACTGCCACAGTCTCACAGCTCCAGTGACCTGGGTTCGGTTCTGTTTACTGCCACAGTCTCACAGCTCCAGTGACCTGGGTTCGGTTCTGTTTACTGCCACAGTCTCACAGCTCCAGTGACCTGGGTTCGGTTCTGTTTACTGCCACAGTCTCACAGCTCCAGTGACCTGGGTTCGGTTCTGTTTACTGCCACAGTCTCACAGCTCCAGTGACCTGGGTTCGGTTCTGTTTACTGCCACAGTCTCACAGCTCCAGTGACCCGGGTTCGGTTCTGTTTACTGCCACAGTCTCACAGCTCCAGTGACCTGGGTTCGGTTCTGTTTACTGCCACAGTCTCACAGCTCCAGTGTCCCGGGTTCGGTTCTGTTTACTGCCACAGTCTCACTGCTCCAGTGTCCCGGGTTCGGTTCTGTTTACTGCCACAGTCTCACTGCTCCAGTGACCTGGGTTCGGTTCTGTTTACTGCCACAGTCTCACAGCTCCAGTGTCCCGGGTTCGGTTCTGTTTACTGCCACAGTCTCACAGCTCCAGTGACCTGGGTTCGGTTCTGTTTACTGCCACAGTCTCACTGCTCCAGTGACCTGGGTTCGGTTCTGTTTACTGCCACAGTCTCACAGCTCCAGTGACCTGGGTTCGGTTCTGTTTACTGCCACAGTCTCACAGCTCCAGTGACCTGGGTTCAGTTCTGTTTACTGCCACAGTCTCACAGCTTCAGTGACCTGGGTTCGGTTCTGTTTACTGCCACAGTCTCACAGCTCCAGTGACCTGGGTTCGGTTCTGTTTACTGCCACAGTCTCACAGCTCCAGTGACCTGGGTTCGGTTCTGTTTACTGCCACAGTCTCACAGCTCCAGTGACATGGGTTCGGTTCTGTTTACTGCCACAGTCTCACAGCTCCAGTGACCCGGGTTCGGTTCTGTTCACTGCCACAGTCTCACAGCTCCAGTGACCTGGGTTCGGTTCTGTTTACTGCCACAGTCTCACAGCTCCAGTGACCTGGGTTCGGTTCTGTTTACTGCCACAGTCTCACAGCTCCAGTGACCTGGGTTCGGTTCTGTTTACTGCCACAGTCTCACAGCTCCAGTGACCCGGGTTCGGTTCTGTTTACTGCCACAGTCTCACAGCTCCAGTGACCTGGGTTCAGTTCTGTTTACTGCCGCAGTCTCACACCTCCAGTGACCCGGGTTCGGTTCTGTTTACTGCCACAGCCTCACAGCTCCAGTGTCCCGGGTTCGGTTCTGTTTACTGCCACAGTCTCACAGCTCCAGTGACCTGGGTTCAGTTCTGTTTACTGCCACAGTCTCACAGCTCCAGTGACCCGGGTTCGGTTCTGTTTACTGCCACAGTCTCACTGCTCCAGTGACCTGGGTTCGGTTCTGTTTACTGCCACAGTCTCACTGCTCCAGTGACCTGGGTTCGGTTCTGCGTACTGTCACAGTCTCACAGCTCCAGTGTCCTGGGTTCGGTTCTGTTTACTGCCACAGTCTCACAGCTCCAGTGACCCGGGTTCGGTTCTGTTTACTGCCACAGTCTCACAGCTCCAGTGACCCGGGTTCGGTTCTGTTTACTGCCACAGTCTCACAGCTCCAGTGACCTGGGTTCGGTTCTGTTTACTGCCACAGCCTCACAGCTCCAGTGACCCGGGTTAGGTTCTGTTTACTGCCACAGTCTCACAGCTCCAGTGTCCCGGGTTCGGTTCTGTTTACTGCCACAGTCTCACAGCTCCAGTGACCTGGGTTCGGTTCTGTGGACTGCCACAGTCTCACAGCTCCAGTGACCTGGGTTCGGTTCTGTTTACTGCCACAGATCTCACAGCTCCAGTGACCTGGGTTCGGTTCTTTTTACTGCCACAGTCTCACAGCTCCAGTGACCTGGGTTCGGTTCTGTTTACTGCCACAGTCTCACAGCTCCAGTGTCCCGGGTTCGGTTCTGTTTACTGCCACAGTCTCACAGCTCCAGTGACCTGGGTTCGGTTCTGTTTACTGCCACAGCCTCACAGCTCCAGTGACCCGGGGTCGGTTCTGTTTACTGCCACAGCCTCACAGCTCCAGTGTCCCGGGTTCGGTTCTGTTTACTGCCACAGTCTCACAGCTCCAGTGTCCCGGGTTCAGTTTTGTTTACTGCCACAGTCTCACAGCTCCAGTGACCTGGGTAAGGTTCTGTTTACTGCCACAGTCTCACAGCTCCAGTGACGCGGGTTCGTTTCTGTTTACTGCCACAGTCTCACAGTTCCAGTGACCTGGGTTCGGTTCTGTTTACTGCCACAGTCTCACAGCTCCAGTGACCTGGGTTCGGTTCTGTTTACTGCCACAGTCTCACAACTCCAGTGTCCCGGGTTCAGTTTTGTTTACTGCCACAGTCTCACAGATCCAGTGACCTGGGTTCGGTTCTGTTTACTGCCACAGTCTCACAGCTCCAGTGACCCGGGTTCGTTTCTGTTTACTGCCACAGTCTCACAGCTCCAGTGACCTGGGTTCGGTTCTGTTTACTGCCACAGTCTCACAGCTCCAGTGACCTGGGTTCGGTTCTGTTTACTGCCACAGTCTCACAGCTCCAGTGTCCCGGGTTCGGTTCTGTTTACTGCCACAGTCTCACAGCTCCAGTGACCGGGGTTCGGTTCTGTTTACTGCCACAGCCTCACAGCTCCAGTGACCCGGGTTCGGTTCTGTTTTTTGCCACAGTCTCACAGCTCCAGTGACCTGGGTTCGGTTCTGGGGACTGCCACAGTCTCACAGCTCCAGTGTCCCGGGTCCGGTTCTGTTTACTGCCACAGCCTCACAGCTCCAGTGACCCGGGTTCGGTTCTGTTTACTGCCACAGTCTCACAGCTCCAGTGACCCGGGTTCGGTTCTGTTTACTGCCACAGTCTCACAGCTTCAGTGACCCGGGTTCGGTTCTGTTTACTGCCACAGTCTCACAGCTCCAGTGACCTGGGTTCGGTTCTGTTTACTGCCACAGTCTCAGAGCTCCAGTGACCCGGGTTCGGTTCTGTTTACTGCCACAGTCTCACAGCTCCAGTGTCCTGGGTTCGGTTCTGTTTACTGCCACAGTCTCACAGCTCCAGTGACCCTGGTTCGGTTCTGCGTACTGCCACAGTCTCACAGCTCCAGTGACCCGGGTTCGGTTCTGTTTACTGCCACAGTCTCACAGCTCCAGTGACCTGGGTTCGGTTCTGTTTACTGCCACAGTCTCACAGCTCCAGTGACCCGGGTTCAGTTCTGTTTACTGCCACAGTCTCACAGCTCCAGTGACCCGGGTTCGGTTCTGTTTACTGCCACAGTCTCACAGCTCCAGTGACCCGGGTTCGGTTCTGTTTACTGCCACAGTCTCACAGCTCCAGTGACCCGGGTTCGGTTCTGTTTACTGCCACAGTCTCACAGCTCCAGTGACCCGGGTTCGGTTCTGTTTACTGCCACAGTCTCACAGCTCCAGTGACCCGGGTTCGGTTCTGTTTACTGCCACAGTCTCACAGCTCCAGTGACCTGGGTTCGGTTCTGTTTAGTGCCACAGTCTCACAGCTCCAGTGACCCGGGTTCAGTTCTGTTTACTGCCACAGCCTCACAGCTCCAGTGACCCGGGTTCGGTTCTGTTTACTGCCACAGTCTCACAGCTCCAGTGACCCGGGTTCGGTTCTGTTTACTGCCACAGTCTCACAGCCCAAGTGACCTGGGTTCGGTTCTGTTTACTGCCACAGCCTCACATCTCCAGTGACCTGGGTTCGGTTCTGTTTACTGCCACAGTCTCACAGCTCCAGTGACCTGGGTTCGGTTCTGTTTACTGCCACAGTCTCACAGCTGAAGTGACCTGGGTTCGGTTCTGTTTACTGTCACAGTCTCACAGCTCCAGTGACCCGGGTTCAGTTCTGTTTACTGCCACAGTCTCACAGCTCCAGTGACCCGGGTTCAGTTCTGTTTACTGCCACAGTCTCACAGCTCCAGTGACCCGGGTTCAGTTCTGTTTACTGCCACAGTCTCACAGCTCCAGTGTCCCGGGTTCAGTTCTGTTTACTGCCACAGTCTCACAGCTCCAGTGACCCGGGTTCGGTTCTGTTTACTGCCACAGTCACACCGCTCCAGTGTCCTGGGTTCGGTTCTGTTTACTGCCACAGTCTCACAGCTCCAGTGACCCGGGTTCAGTTCTGTTTACTGTCACAGTCTCACAGCTCCAGTGTCCTGGGTTCGGTTCTGTTTACTGCCACAGTCTCACAGCTCCAGTGACCCGGGTTCGGTTCTGTTTACTGCCACAGTCTCACAGCTCCAGTGACCTGGGTTCGGTTCTGTTTACTGCCACAGTCTCACAGCTCCAGTGTCCCGGGTTCGGTTCTGTTTACTGCCACAGTCTCACAGCTCCAGTGTCCCGGGTTCGGTTCTGTTTACTGCCACAGTCTCACAGCTCCAGTGTCCTGGGTTCGGTTCTGTTTACTGCCACAGTCTCACAGCTCCAGTGACCCGGGTTCGGTTCTGTTTACTGCCACAGTCTCACAGCTCCAGTGTCCCGGGTTCGGTTCTGTTTACTGCCACAGTCTCACAGCTCCAGTGTCCTGGGTTCGGTTCTGTTTACTGCCACAGTCTCACAGCTCCAGTGTCCCAGGTTCGGTTCTGTTTACTGCCACAGTCTCACAGCTCCAGTGTCCCGGGTTCGGTTCTGTTTACTGCCACAGTCTCACAGCTCCAGTGTCCTGGGTTCGGTTCTGTTTACTGCCACAGTCTCACAGCTCCAGTGTCCTGGGTTCGGTTCTGTTTACTGCCACAGTCTCACAGCTCCAGTGTCCCGGGTTCGGTTCTGTTTACTGCCACAGCCTCACAGCTCCAGTGACCCGGGTTCAGTTCTGTTTACTGCCACAGTCTCACAGCTCCAGTGACCCGGGTTCGGTTCTGTTTACTGTCACAGTCTCACAGCTCCAGTGACCTGGGTTCGGTTCTGTTTACTGCCACAGCCTCACAGCTCCAGTGACCCGGGTTCGGTTCTGTTTACTGCCACAGTCTCACAGCTCCAGTGTCCCGGGTTCAGTTCTGTTTACTGCCACAGTCTCACAGCTCCAGTGTCCCGGGTTCAGTTCTGTTTACTGCCACAGTCTCACAGCTCCAGTGACCCGGGTTCGGTTCTGTTTACTGCCACAGTCACACCGCTCCAGTGTCCTGGGTTCGGTTCTGTTTACTGTCACAGTCTCACAGCTCCAGTGTCCTGGGTTCGGTTCTGTTTACTGCCACAGTCTCACAGCTCCAGTGACCCGGGTTCGGTTCTGTTTACTGCCACAGTCTCACAGCTCCAGTGACCTGGGTTCGGTTCTGTTTACTGCCACAGTCTCACAGCTCCAGTGTCCCGGGTTCGGTTCTGTTTACTGCCACAGTCTCACAGCTCCAGTGTCCCGGGTTCGGTTCTGTTTACTGCCACAGTCTCACAGCTCCAGTGTCCTGGGTTCGGTTCTGTTTACTGCCACAGTCTCACAGCTCCAGTGACCCGGGTTCGGTTCTGTTTACTGCCACAGTCTCACAGCTCCAGTGTCCCGGGTTCGGTTCTGTTTACTGCCACAGTCTCACAGCTCCAGTGTCCTGGGTTCGGTTCTGTTTACTGCCACAGTCTCACAGCTCCAGTGTCCCGGGTTCGGTTCTGTTTACTGCCACAGTCTCACAGCTCCAGTGTCCCGGGTTCGGTTCTGTTTACTGCCACAGTCTCACAGCTCCAGTGTCCTGGGTTCGGTTCTGTTTACTGCCACAGTCTCACAGCTCCAGTGTCCTGGGTTCGGTTCTGTTTACTGCCACAGTCTCACAGCTCCAGTGACCCGGGTTCAGTTCTGTTTACTGCCACAGTCTCACATCTCCAGTGACCCGGGTTCGGTTCTGTTTACTGCCACAGTCTCACAGCTCCAGTGACCTGGGTTCGGTTCTGTTTACTGCCACAGTCTCACAGCTCCAGTGACCCAGGTTCGGTTCTGTTTACTGCCACAGTCTCACAGCTCCAGTGACCCGGGTTCGGTCTGTTTACTGCCACAGTCTCACAGCTCCAGTGACCCGGGTTCGGTTCTGTTTACTGCCACAGTCTCACAGCTCCAGTGACCCGGGTTCAGTTCTGTTTACTGCCACAGTCTCACAGCTCCAGTGTCCTGGGTTCGGTTCTGTTTACTGCCACAGCCTCACAGCTCCAGTGACCTGGGTTCGGTTCTGTTTACTGCCACAGTCTCACAGCTCCAGTGACCTGGGTTCGGTTCTGTTTACTGCCACAGCCTCACAGCTCCAGTGACCTGGGTTCGGTTCTGTTTACTGCCACAGTCTCACAGCTCCGGTGTCCCGGGTTCGGTTCTGTTTACTGCCACAGCCTCACAGCTCCAGTGACCTGGGTTCGGTTCTGTTTACTGCCACAGTCTCACAGCTCCAGTGTCCTGGGTTCGGTTCTGTTTACTGCCACAGTCTCACAGCTCCAGTGTCCCGGGTTCAGTTCTGTTTACTGCCACAGTCTCACAGCTCCAGTGACCCGGGTTCGGTTCTGTTTACTGCCACAGTCACACCGCTCCAGTGTCCTGGGTTCGGTTCTGTTTACTGTCACAGTCTCACAGCTCCAGTGTCCTGGGTTCGGTTCTGTTTACTGCCACAGTCTCACAGCTCCAGTGACCCGGGTTCGGTTCTGTTTACTGCCACAGTCTCACAGCTCCAGTGACCTGGGTTCGGTTCTGTTTACTGCCACAGTCTCACAGCTCCAGTGTCCCGGGTTCGGTTCTGTTTACTGCCACAGTCTCACAGCTCCAGTGTCCCGGGTTCGGTTCTGTTTACTGCCACAGTCTCACAGCTCCAGTGTCCTGGGTTCGGTTCTGTTTACTGCCACAGTCTCACAGCTCCAGTGTCCTGGGTTCGGTTCTGTTTACTGCCACAGTCTCACAGCTCCAGTGACCCGGGTTCGGTTCTGTTTACTGCCACAGTCTCACAGCTCCAGTGTCCCGGGTTCGGTTCTGTTTACTGCCACAGTCTCACATCTCCAGTGTCCTGGGTTCGGTTCTGTTTACTGCCACAGTCTCACAGCTCCAGTGTCCTGGGTTCGGTTCTGTTTACTGCCACAGCCTCACAGCTCCAGTGACCTGGGTTCGGTTCTGTTTACTGCCACAGTCTCACAGCTCCAGTGACCTGGGTTCGGTTCTGTTTACTGCCACAGCCTCACAGCTCCAGTGACCTGGGTTCGGTTCTGTTTACTGCCACAGTCTCACAGCTCCGGTGTCCCGGGTTCGGTTCTGTTTACTGCCACAGCCTCACAGCTCCAGTGACCTGGGTTCGGTTCTGTTTACTGCCACAGTCTCACAGCTCCAGTGTCCTGGGTTCGGTTCTGTTTACTGCCACAGTCTCACAGCTCCAGTGTCCCGGGTTCGGTTCTGTTTACTGCCACAGCCTCACAGCTCCAGTGACCCGGGTTCAGTTCTGTTTACTGCCACAGTCTCACAGCTCCAGTGACCCGGGTTCGGTTCTGTTTACTGTCACAGTCTCACAGCTCCAGTGACCTGGGTTCGGTTCTGTTTACTGCCACAGCCTCACAGCTCCAGTGACCCGGGTTCGGTTCTATTTACTGCCACAGTCTCACAGCTCCAGTGTCCCGGGTTCAGTTCTGTTTACTGCCACAGTCTCACAGCTCCAGTGTCCCGGGTTCAGTTCTGTTTACTGCCACAGTCTCACAGCTCCAGTGACCTGGGTTCAGTTCTGTTTACTGCCACAGTCTCACAGCTCCAGTGACCCGGGTTCGGTTCTGTTTACTGCCACAGTCTCAGAGCTCCAGTGACCCGGGTTCGGTTCTGTTTACTGCCACAGTCTCACAGCTCCAGTGACCCGGGTTCGGTTCTGTTTACTGCCACAGTCTCACAGCTCCAGTGTCCTGGGTTCGGTTCTGTGTACTGCCACAGTCCCACAGCTCCAGTGACCCTGGTTCGGTTCTGCGTACTGCCACAGTGTCACAGCTCCAGTGACCCGGGTTCGGATCTGTTTACTGCCACAGTCTCACAGCTCCAGTGACCTGGGTTCGGTTCTGTTTACTGCCACAGTCTCACAGCTCCAGTGACCCGGGTTCAGTTCTGTTTACTGCCACAGTCTCACAGCTCCAGTGACCCGGGTTCGCTTCTGTTTACTGCCACAGTCTCACAGCTCCAGTGTCCTGGGTTCGGTTCTGTTTACTGCCACAGTCTCACAGCTCCAGTGACCCGGGATCGGTTCTGTTTACTGCCACAGTCTCACAGCTCCAGTGACCTGGGTTCGGTTCTGTTTACTGCCACAGTCTCACAGCTCCAGTGACCTGGGTTCGGTTCTGTTTACTGCCACAGTCTCACAGCTCCAGTGACATGGGTTCGGTTCTGTTTACTGCCACAGTCTCACAGCTCCAGTGACCCGGGTTCGGTTCTGCGTACTGCCACAGTCTCACAGCTTCAGTGACCTGGGTTCAGTTCTGTTTACTGCGACAGCCTCACAGCTCCAGTGACATGGGTTCGGTTCTGTTTACTGCCACAGTCTCACAGCTCCAGTGACCCGGGTTTGGTTCTGCGTACTGCCACAGTCTCACAGCTCCAGTGACATGGGTTCGGTTCTGTTCACTGCCACAGCCTCACAGCTTCAGTGACCCGGGTTCGGTTCTGTTTACTGCCACAGCCTCACAGCTCCAGTGACCTGGGTTCGGTTCTGCGTACTGCCACAGTCTCACAGCTCCAGTGACCCGGGTTCTGTTCTGTTCACTGCCACAGTCTCATAGCTCCAGTGACCTGGGTTCGGTTCTGCGTACTGCCACAGTCTCACAGCTCCAGTGACCCGGGTTCTGTTCTGTTCACTGCCACAGTCTCACAGCTCCAGTGTCCCGGGTTCGGTTCTGTTTACTGCCACAGTCTCACAGCTCCAGTGACCTGGGTTCGGTTCTGTTCACTGCCACAGTCTCACAGCTCCAGTGTCCCGGGTTCGGTTCTGTTTACTGCCACAGTCTCACAGCTCCAGTGTCCCGGGTTCGGTTCTGTTTACTGCCACAGTCTCACAGCTCCAGTGTCCCGGGTTCGGTTCTGTTTACTGTCACAGTCTCACAGCTCCAGTGACCTGGGTTCGGTTCTGTTTACTGCCACAGTCTCACAGCTCCAGTGACCTGGGTTCTGTTCTGTTTACTGCCACAGTCTCACAGCTCCAGTGTCCTGGTTTCAGTTTTGTTTACTGCCACAGTCTCACAGCTCCAGTGACCCGGGTTCGGTTCTGTTTACTGCCACAGCCTCACAGCTCCAGTGTCCTGGGTTCGGTTCTGTTTACTGCCACAGTCTCACAGCTCCAGTGACCTGGGTTCGGTTCTGTTTACTGCCACAGTCTCACAGCTCCAGTGTCCTGGGTTCGGTTCTGTTTACTGCCACAGTCTCACAGCTCCAGTGACCTGGGTTCGGTTCTGTTTACTGCCACAGTCTCACAGCTCCAGTGACCTGGGTTCGGTTCTGTTTACTGCCACAGTCTCACAGCTCCAGTGACCCGGGTTCAGTTCTGTTCACTGCCACAGTCTCACAGCTCCGGTGACCTGGGTTCGGTTCTGTTTACTGCCACAGTCTCACAGCTCCAGTGACCCGGGTTCGGTTCTGTTTACTGCCACAGCCTCACAGCTCCAGTGACCCGGGTTCGGTTCTGTTTACTGCCACAGTCTCACAGCTCCAGTGACCTGGGTTCGGTTCTGTTTACTGCCACAGTCTCACAGCTCCAGTGACCCGGGTTCGGTTCTGTTTACTGCCACAGTCTCACCGCTCCAGTGACCCGGGTTCGGTTCTGTTTACTGCCACAGTCTCACAGCTCCAGTGACCTGGGTTCGTTTCTGTTTACTGCCACACTCTCACAGCTCCAGTGACCTGGGTTCGGTTCTGGGGGCTGCCACAGTCTCACAGCTCCAGTGACCCGGGTTCGGTTCTGTTTACTGCCACATTCTCACAGCTCCAGTGACCTGGGTTCGGTTCTGTTTACTGCCACAGCCTCACAGCTCCAGTGTCCCGGGTTCGGTTCTGTTTACTGCCACAGTCTCACAGCTCCAGTGACCCGGGTTCGGTTCTGTTTACTGCCACAGTCTCACAGCTCCAGTGACCTGGGTTCGGTTCTGTTTACTGCCACAGTCTCACAGCTCCAGTGTCCCGGGTTCGGTTCTGTTTACTGCCACAGTCTCGCAGCTCCAGTGACCCGGGTTCGGTTCTGGGGACTGCCACAGCCTCACAGCTCCAGTGTCCCGGTTTCGGTTCTGTTCACTGCCACAGTCTCACAGCTCCAGTGACCTGGGTTCGGTTCTGTTTACTGCCACAGTCTCACAGCTCCAGTGACCTGGGTTCGGTTCTGTTTACTGCCACAGTCTCACAGCTCCAGTGACCCGGGTTCAGTTCTGTTCACTGCCACAGTCTCACAGCTCCGGTGACCTGGGTTCGGTTCTGTTTACTGCCACAGTCTCACAGCTCCAGTGACCCGGGTTCGGTTCTGTTTACTGCCACAGCCTCACAGCTCCAGTGACCCGGGTTCGGTTCTGTTTACTGCCACAGTCTCACAGCTCCAGTGACCTGGGTTCGGTTCTGTTTACTGCCACAGTCTCACAGCTCCAGTGACCCGGGTTCGGTTCTGTTTACTGCCACAGTCTCACCGCTCCAGTGACCCGGGTTCGGTTCTGTTTACTGCCACAGTCTCACAGCTCCAGTGACCTGGGTTCGTTTCTGTTTACTGCCACACTCTCACAGCTCCAGTGACCTGGGTTCGGTTCTGGGGGCTGCCACAGTCTCACAGCTCCAGTGACCCGGGTTCGGTTCTGTTTACTGCCACATTCTCACAGCTCCAGTGACCTGGGTTCGGTTCTGTTTACTGCCACAGCCTCACAGCTCCAGTGTCCCGGGTTCGGTTCTGTTTACTGCCACAGTCTCACAGCTCCAGTGACCCGGGTTCGGTTCTGTTTACTGCCACAGTCTCACAGCTCCAGTGACCTGGGTTCGGTTCTGTTTACTGCCACAGTCTCACAGCTCCAGTGTCCCGGGTTCGGTTCTGTTTACTGCCACAGTCTCGCAGCTCCAGTGACCCGGGTTCGGTTCTGGGGACTGCCACAGCCTCACAGCTCCAGTGTCCCGGTTTCGGTTCTGTTCACTGCCACAGCCTCACAGCTCCAGTGACCTGGGTTCGGTTCTGTTTACTGCCACAGCCTCACAGCTCCAGTGACCCGGGTTCGATTCTGTTTTTTGCCACAGTCTCACAGCTCCAGTGTCCTGGGTTCGGTTCTGTTCACTGCCACAGCCTCACAGCTCCAGTGACCTGGGTTCGGTTCTGTTTACTGCCACAGCCTCACAGCTCCAGTGACCCGGGTTCGATTCTGTTTTTTGCCACAGTCTCACAGCTCCAGTGACCCGGGTTCGGTTCTGTTTACTGCCACAGTCTCACAGCTCCAGTGTCCCGGGTTCGGTTCTGTTTACTGCCACAGTCTCACAGCTCCAGAGTCCCGGGTCCGGTTCTCTTTACTGCCACAGCCTCACAGCTCCAGTGACCGGGGTTCGGTTCTGTTTACTGCCACAGTCTCACAGCTCCAGTGTCCCGGGTCCGGTTCTGTTTACTGCCACAGTCTCACAGCTCCAGTGACCCGGGTTCGGTTCTGTTTACTGCCACAGTCTCACAGCTCCAGTGACCTGGGTTCAGTTCTGTTTACTGCCACAGCCTCACAGCTCCAGTGTCCTGGGTTCGGTTCTGTTTACTGCCACAGTCTCACAGCTCCAGTGACCTGGGTTCGGTTCTGTTTACTGCCACAGTCTCACAGCTCCAGTGACCTGGGTTCGGTTCTGTTCACTGCCACAGTCTCACAGCTCCAGTGTCCCGGGTTCGGTTCTGTTTACTGCCACAGTCTCACAGCTCCAGTGTCCCGGGTTCAGTTCTGTTTACTGTCACAGCCTCACAGCTCCAGTGACCTGGGTTCGGTTCTGTTTACTGCCACAGTCTCACAGCTCCAGTGTCCCGGGTCCGGTTCTGTTTACTGCCACAGTCTCACAGCTCCAGTGACCCGGGTTCGGTTCTGTTTACTGCCACAGTCTCACAGCTCCAGTGACCTGGGTTCAGTTCTGTTTACTGCCACAGTCTCACAGCTCCAGTGACCTGGGTTCGGTTCTGTTTACTGCCACAGTCTCACAGCTCCAGTGTCCCGGGTTCAGTTCTGTTTACTGCCACAGTCTCACAGCTCCAGTGACCTGGGTTCGGTTCTGTTTACTGCCACAGTCTCACAGCTCCAGTGACCTGGGTTCAGTTCTGTTTACTGCCACCGTCTCACAGCTCCAGTGACCCGGGTTCAGTTCTGTTTACTGCCACAGTCTCACAGCTCCAGTGTCCTGGGTTCAGTTCTGTTTACTGCCACAGTCTCACAGCTCCAGTGACCTGGGTTCGGTTCTGTTCACTGCCACAGTCTCACAGCTCCAGTGTCCCGGGTTCGGTTCTGTTTACTGCCACAGTCTCACAGCTCCAGTGTCCCGGGTTCAGTTCTGTTTACTGTCACAGTCTCACAGCTCCAGTGACCTGGGTTCGGTTCTGTTTACTGCCACAGTCTCACAGCTCCAGTGACCTGGGTTCTGTTCTGTTTACTGCCACAGTCTCACAGCTCCAGTGACCTGGGTTCGGTTCTGTTTACTGCCACAGTCTCACAGCTCCAGTGTCCTGGTTTCAGTTTTGTTTACTGCCACAGTCTCACAGCTCCAGTGACCCGGGTTCGGTTCTGTTTACTGCCACAGTCTCACAGCTCCAGTGACCTGGGTTCGGTTCTGTTTACTGCCACAGTCTCACAGCTCCAGTGACCCAGGTTCGGTTCTGTTTACTGCCACAGCCTCACAGCTCCAGTGTCCTGGGTTCGGTTCTGTTTACTGCCACAGTCTCACAGCTCCAGTGTCCTGGGTTCGGTTCTGTTTACTGCCACAGTCTCACAGCTCCAGTGACCTGGGTTCGGTTCTGTTTACTGCCACAGTCTCACAGCTCCAGTGACCCGGGTTCGGTTCTGTTTACTGCCACAGCCTCACAGCTCCAGTGTCCTGGGTTCGGTTCTGTTTACTGCCACAGTCTCACAGCTCCAGTGACCTGGGTTCGGTTCTGTTTACTGCCACAGTCTCACAGCTCCAGTGACCCGGGTTCAGTTCTGTTTACTGCCACAGTCTCACAGCTCCAGTGACCCGGGTTCGGTTCTGTTTACTGCCACAGTCTCACAGCTCCAGTGACCTGGGTTCGGTTCTGTTTACTGCCACAGTCTCACCGCTCCAGTGACCCGGGTTCGGTTCTGTTTACTGCCACAGTCTCACAGCTCCAGTGTCCTGGGTTCAGTTCTGTTTACTGCCACAGTCTCACAGCTCCAGTGACCCGGGTTCGGTTCTGTTTACTGCCACAGTCTCACAGCTCCAGTGACCTGGGTTCGTTTCTGTTTACTGCCACAGTCTCACAGCTCCAGTGTCCTGGGTTCAGTTCTGGGGACTGCCACATTCTCACAGCTCCAGTGACCTGGGTTCGGTTCTGTTTACTGCCACAGCCTCACAGCTCCAGTGTCCCGGGTTCGGTTCTGTTTACTGCCACAGCCTCACAGCTTCAGTGACCTGGGTTCGGTTCTGCGTACTGCCACAGTCTCACAGCTCCAGTGTCCCGGGTTCGGTTCTGTTTACTGCCACAGTCTCACAGCTCCAGTGACCCGGGTTCGGTTCTGGGGACTGCCACAGCCTCACAGCTCCAGTGTCCCGGTTTCGGTTCTGTTCACTGCCACACTCTCACAGCTCCAGTGACCTGGGTTCGGTTCTGGGGACTGCCACAGCCTCACAGCTCCATTGACCTGGGTTCGGTTCTGTTTACTGCCACAGTCTCACAGCTCCAGTGACCCGGGTTCGATTCTGTTTTTTGCCACAGTCTCACAGCTCCAGTGACCTGGGTTCGGTTCTGGGGACTGCCACAGTCTCACAGCTCCAGTGTCCCGGGTCCGGTTCTCTTTACTGCCACAGCCTCACAGCTCCAGTGACCGGGGTTCGGTTCTGTTTACTGCCACAGTCTCACAGCTCCAGTGTCCCGGGTCCGGTTCTGTTTACTGCCACAGTCTCACAGCTCCAGTGACCTGGGTTCAGTTCTGTTTACTGCCACAGCCTCACAGCTCCAGTGTCCTGGGTTCGGTTCTGTTTACTGCCACAGTCTCACAGCTCCAGTGACCTGGGTTCGGTTCTGTTTACTGCCACAGTCTCACAGCTCCAGTGACCCGGGTTCGGTTCTGTTTACTGCCACAGTCTCACAGCTCCAGTGACCCGGGTTCGGTTCTGTTTACTGCCACAGTCTCACAGCTCCAGTGTCCCGGGTTCGGTTCTGTTTACTGCCACAGTCTCACAGCTCCAGTGACCTGGGTTCAGTTCAGTTGACTGCCAAAGTCTCACAGCTCCAGTGACCTGGGTTCAGTTCTGTTTACTGCCACAGCCTCACAGCTCCAGTGACCTGGGTTCGGTTCTGTTTACTGCCACAGTCTCACAGCTCCAGTGACCTGGGTTCAGTTCTGTTTACTGCCACAGCCTCACAGCTCCAGTGACCTGGGTTCGGTTCTGTTTACTGCCACAGTCTCACAGCTCCAGTGTCCTGGGTTCGGTTCTGTTTACTGCCACAGTCTCACAGCTCCAGTGACCTGGGTTCAGTTCTGTTTACTGCCACAGTCTCACAGCTCCAGTGACCTGGGTTCGGTTCTGTTTACTGCCACAGTCTCACAGCTCCAGTGACCTGGGTTCGGTTCTGTTTACTGTCACAGTCTCACAGCTCCAGTGACCTGGGTTCAGTTCTGTTTACTGCCACAGTCTCACAGCTCCAGTGACCTGGGTTCAGTTCTGTTTACTGCCACAGTCTCACAGCTCCAGTGACCTGGGTTCAGTTCTGTTTACTGCCGCAGTCTCACAGCTCCAGTGACCTGAGTTCGGTTCTGTTTACTGCCACAGCCTCACAGCTCCAGTGACCTGGGTTCAGTTCTGTTTACTGCCACAGTCTCAGAGCTCCAGTGTCCCGGGCTCGGTTCTGTTTACTGCCACTTTCTCACAGCTCCAGTGACCCGGGTTCAGTTCTGCGTACTGCCGCAGTCTCACAGCTCCAGTGTCCCGGGTTCGGTTCTGTTTACTGCCACAGTCTCACAGCTCCAGTGACCCGGGTTCGGTTCTGTTTACTGCCACAGTCTCACAGCTCCAGTGACCCGGGTTCAGTTCTGCGTACTGCCGCAGTCTCACAGCTCCAGTGTCCCGGGTTCGGTTCTGTTTACTGCCACAGTCTCACAGCTCCAGTGACCCGGGTTCGGTTCTGTTTACTGCCACAGCCTCACAGCTCCAGTGTCCCGGGTTGGGTTCTGTTTACTGCCACAGTCTCACAGCTCCAGTGACCTGGGTCCGGTTCTGTTTACTGCCACAGTCTCACAGCTCCAGTGACCCGGGTTAAGTTCTGTTTACTGCCACAGTCTCACAGCTCCAGTGACCTGGGTTCGGTTCTGTTTACTGCCACAGTCTCACAGCTCCAGTGACCTGGGTCCGGTTCTGTTTACTGCCACAGTCTCACAGCTCCAGTGACCCGGGTTCAGTTCTGTTTACTGCCACAGTCTCACAGCTCCAGTGACCTGGGTTCGGTTCTGTTTACTGCCACAGTCTCACAGCTCCAGTGACCCGGGTTCGGTTCTGGGGACTGCCACAGCCTCACAGCTCCAGTGTCCCGGGTTCGGTCTGTTTACTGCCACACTCTCACAGCTCCAGTGACCTGGGTTCGGTTCTGGGGACTGCCACAGCCTCACAGCTCCAGTGACCTGGGTTCGGTTCTGTTTACTGCCACAGCCTCACAGCTCCAGTGACCCGGGTTCGATTCTGTTTTTTGCCACAGTCTCACAGCTCCAGTGACCTGGGTTCGGTTCTGGGGACTGCCACAGTCTCACAGCTCCAGTGTCCCGGGTCCGGTTCTGTTTACTGCCACAGTCTCACAGCTCCAGTGACCCGGGTTCGATTCTGTTTTTTGCCACAGTCTCACAGCTCCAGTGACCTGGGTTCGGTTCTGGGGACTGCCACAGTCTCACAGCTCCAGTGTCCCGGGTCCGGTTCTGTTTACTGCCACAGTCTCACAGCTCCAGTGACCCGGGTTCGATTCTGTTTTTTGCCACAGTCTCACAGCTCCAGTGACCCGGGTTCGGTTCTGTTTACTGCCACAGTCTCACAGCTCCAGTGTCCCGGGTCCGGTTCTGTTTACTGCCACAGTCTCACAGCTCCAGTGACCTGGGTTCAGTTCTGTTTACTGCCACAGCCTCACAGCTCCAGTGTCCTGGGTTCGGTTCTGTTTACTGCCACAGTCTCACAGCTCCAGTGACCTGGGTTCGGTTCTGTTTACTGCCACAGTCTCACAGCTCCAGTGACCCGGGTTCGGTTCTGTTTACTGCCACAGTCTTGCAGCTCCAGTGACCCGGGTTCGGTTCTGTTTACTGCCACAGTCTCACAGCTCCAGTGACCTGGGTTCGGTTCTGTTTACTGCCACAGTCTCACAGCTCCAGTGACCTGGGTTCAGTTCTGTTTACTGCCACAGCCTCACAGCTCCAGTGACCTGGGTTCGGTTCTGTTTACTGCCACAGTCTCACAGCTCCAGTGACCTGGGTTCAGTTCTGTTTACTGCCACAGCCTCACAGCTCCAGTGACCTGGGTTCAGTTCTGTTTACTGCCACAGCCTCACAGCTCCAGTGACCTGGGTTCGGTTCTGTTTACTGCCACAGTCTCACAGCTCCAGTGTCCCGGGTTCAGTTCTGTTTACTGCCACAGTCTCACAGCTCCAGTGACCCGGGTTCGGTTCTGTTTACTGCCACAGTCTCAGAGCTCCAGTGACCCGGGTTCGGTTCTGTTTACTGCCACAGTCTCACAGCTCCAGTGACCCGGGTTCGGTTCTGTTTACTGCCACAGTCTCACAGCTCCAGTGTCCTGGGTTCGGTTCTGTGTACTGCCACAGTCCCACAGCTCCAGTGACCCTGGTTCGGTTCTGCGTACTGCCACAGTGTCACAGCTCCAGTGACCCGGGTTCGGATCTGTTTACTGCCACAGTCTCACAGCTCCAGTGACCTGGGTTCGGTTCTGTTTACTGCCACAGTCTCACAGCTCCAGTGACCCGGGTTCAGTTCTGTTTACTGCCACAGTCTCACAGCTCCAGTGACCCGGGTTCGCTTCTGTTTACTGCCACAGTCTCACAGCTCCAGTGTCCTGGGTTCGGTTCTGTTTACTGCCACAGTCTCACAGCTCCAGTGACCCGGGATCGGTTCTGTTTACTGCCACAGTCTCACAGCTCCAGTGACCTGGGTTCGGTTCTGTTTACTGCCACAGCCTCACATCTCCAGTGACCTGGGTTCGGTTCTGTTTACTGCCACAGTCTCACAGCTCCAGTGACCTGGGTTCGGTTCTGTTTACTGCCACAGTCTCACAGCTCCAGTGACATGGGTTCGGTTCTGTTTACTGCCACAGTCTCACAGCTCCAGTGACCCGGGTTCGGTTCTGCGTACTGCCACAGTCTCACAGCTTCAGTGACCTGGGTTCAGTTCTGTTTACTGCGACAGCCTCACAGCTCCAGTGACATGGGTTCGGTTCTGTTTACTGCCACAGTCTCACAGCTCCAGTGACCCGGGTTTGGTTCTGCGTACTGCCACAGTCTCACAGCTCCAGTGACATGGGTTCGGTTCTGTTCACTGCCACAGCCTCACAGCTTCAGTGACCCGGGTTCGGTTCTGTTTACTGCCACAGCCTCACAGCTCCAGTGACCTGGGTTCGGTTCTGTTTACTGCCACAGTCTCACAGCTTCAGTGACCCGGGTTCGGTTCTGTTCACTGCCACAGTCTCATAGCTCCAGTGACCTGGGTTCGGTTCTGCGTACTGCCACAGTCTCATAGCTCCAGTGTCCTGGGTTCGGTTCTGTTCACTGCCACAGTCTCACAGCTCCAGTGACCCGGGTTCTGTTCTGTTCACTGCCACAGTCTCACAGCTCCAGTGTCCCGGGTTCGGTTCTGTTTACTGCCACAGTCTCACAGCTCCAGTGACCTGGGTTCGGTTCTGTTTACTGCCACAGTCTCACAGCTCCAGTGACCTGGGTTCGGTTCTGTTTACTGCCACAGTCTCACAGCTCCAGTGACCTGGGTTCGGTTCTGTTCACTGCCACAGTCTCACAGCTCCAGTGTCCCGGGTTCGGTTCTGTTTACTGCCACAGTCTCACAGCTCCAGTGTCCCGGGTTCGGTTCTGTTTACTGCCACAGTCTCACAGCTCCAGTGTCCCGGGTTCGGTTCTGTTTACTGTCACAGTCTCACAGCTCCAGTGACCTGGGTTCGGTTCTGTTTACTGCCACAGTCTCACAGCTCCAGTGACCTGGGTTCTGTTCTGTTTACTGCCACAGTCTCACAGCTCCAGTGTCCTGGTTTCAGTTTTGTTTACTGCCACAGTCTCACAGCTCCAGTGACCCGGGTTCGGTTCTGTTTACTGCCACAGCCTCACAGCTCCAGTGTCCTGGGTTCGGTTCTGTTTACTGCCACAGTCTCACAGCTCCAGTGACCTGGGTTCGGTTCTGTTTACTGCCACAGTCTCACAGCTCCAGTGTCCTGGGTTCGGTTCTGTTTACTGCCACAGTCTCACAGCTCCAGTGACCTGGGTTCGGTTCTGTTTACTGCCACAGTCTCACAGCTCCAGTGACCTGGGTTCGGTTCTGTTTACTGCCACAGTCTCACAGCTCCAGTGACCCGGGTTCAGTTCTGTTCACTGCCACAGTCTCACAGCTCCGGTGACCTGGGTTCGGTTCTGTTTACTGCCACAGTCTCACAGCTCCAGTGACCCGGGTTCGGTTCTGTTTACTGCCACAGCCTCACAGCTCCAGTGACCCGGGTTCGGTTCTGTTTACTGCCACAGTCTCACAGCTCCAGTGACCTGGGTTCGGTTCTGTTTACTGCCACAGTCTCACAGCTCCAGTGACCCGGGTTCGGTTCTGTTTACTGCCACAGTCTCACCGCTCCAGTGACCCGGGTTCGGTTCTGTTTACTGCCACAGTCTCACAGCTCCAGTGACCTGGGTTCGTTTCTGTTTACTGCCACACTCTCACAGCTCCAGTGACCTGGGTTCGGTTCTGGGGGCTGCCACAGTCTCACAGCTCCAGTGACCCGGGTTCGGTTCTGTTTACTGCCACATTCTCACAGCTCCAGTGACCTGGGTTCGGTTCTGTTTACTGCCACATCCTCACAGCTCCAGTGTCCCGGGTTCGGTTCTGTTTACTGCCACAGTCTCACAGCTCCAGTGACCCGGGTTCGGTTCTGTTTACTGCCACAGTCTCACAGCTCCAGTGACCTGGGTTCGGTTCTGTTTACTGCCACAGTCTCACAGCTCCAGTGTCCCGGGTTCGGTTCTGTTTACTGCCACAGTCTCGCAGCTCCAGTGACCCGGGTTCGGTTCTGGGGACTGCCACAGCCTCACAGCTCCAGTGTCCCGGTTTCGGTTCTGTTCACTGCCACAGCCTCACAGCTCCAGTGACCTGGGTTCGGTTCTGTTTACTGCCACAGCCTCACAGCTCCAGTGACCCGGGTTCGATTCTGTTTTTTGCCACAGTCTCACAGCTCCAGTGTCCTGGGTTCGGTTCTGTTCACTGCCACAGCCTCACAGCTCCAGTGACCTGGGTTCGGTTCTGTTTACTGCCACAGCCTCACAGCTCCAGTGACCCGGGTTCGATTCTGTTTTTTGCCACAGTCTCACAGCTCCAGTGACCCGGGTTCGGTTCTGTTTACTGCCACAGTCTCACAGCTCCAGTGTCCCGGGTTCGGTTCTGTTTACTGCCACAGTCTCACAGCTCCAGAGTCCCGGGTCCGGTTCTCTTTACTGCCACAGTCTCACAGCTCCAGTGACCGGGGTTCGGTTCTGTTTACTGCCACAGTCTCACAGCTCCAGTGTCCCGGGTCCGGTTCTGTTTACTGCCACAGTCTCACAGCTCCAGTGACCCGGGTTCGGTTCTGTTTACTGCCACAGTCTCACAGCTCCAGTGACCTGGGTTCAGTTCTGTTTACTGCCACAGCCTCACAGCTCCAGTGTCCTGGGTTCGGTTCTGTTTACTGCCACAGTCTCACAGCTCCAGTGACCTGGGTTCGGTTCTGTTTACTGCCACAGTCTCACAGCTCCAGTGACCCGGGTTCGGTTCTGTTTACTGCCACAGTCTCACAGCTCCAGTGACCCGGGTTCGGTTCTGTTTACTGCCACAGTCTCACAGCTCCAGTGTCCCGGGTTCGGTTCTGTTTACTGCCACAGTCTCACAGCTCCAGTGACCTGGGTTCAGTTCAGTTGACTGCCAAAGTCTCACAGCTCCAGTGACCTGGGTTCAGTTCTGTTTTCTGCCACAGCCTCACAGCTCCAGTGACCTGGGTTCGGTTCTGTTTACTGCCACAGTCTCACAGCTTCAGTGACCTGGGTTCGGTTCTGTTGACTGCCAAAGTCTCACAGCTCCAGTGACCTGGGTTCAGTTCTGTTTTCTGCCACAGTCTCACAGCTCCAGTGACCTGGGTTCAGTTCTGTTTCCTGCCACAGCCTCACAGCTCCAGTGACCTGGGTTCGGTTCTGTTTACTGCCACAGTCTCACAGCTCCAGTGTCCTGGGTTCGGTTCTGTTTACTGCCACAGTCTCACAGCTCCGGTGACCCGGGTTCAGTTCTGTTTCCTGCCACAGCCTCACAGCTCCAGTGACCTGGGTTCGGTTCTGTTTACTGCCACAGTCTCACAGCTCCAGTGTCCTGGGTTCGGTTCTGTTTACTGCCACAGCCTCACAGCTCCAGTGACCTGGGTTCGGTTCTGTTTACTGCCACAGTCTCACAGCTCCAGTGTCCTGGGTTCGGTTCTGTTTACTGCCACAGTCTCACAGCTCCAGTGACCTGGGTTCGGTTCTGTTTACTGCCACAGTCTCACAGCTCCAGTGTCCTGGGTTCGGTTCTGTTTACTGCCACAGCCTCACAGCTCCAGTGACCTGGGTTCAGTTCTGTTTACTGCCACAGTCTCACAGCTCCAGTGACCTGGGTTCGGTTCTGTTTACTGCCACAGTCTCACAGCTCCAGTGACCTGGGTTCAGTTCTGTTTACTGCCACAGTCTCACAGTTCCAGTGACCTGGGTTCGGTTCTGTTCACTGCCACAGTCTCACAGCTCCAGTGTCCCGGGTTCGGTTCTGTTTACTGCCACAGTCTCACAGCTCCAGTGTCCCGGGTTCGGTTCTGTTTACTGCCACAGTCTCACAGCTCCAGTGTCCCGGGTTCGGTTCTGTTTACTGTCACAGTCTCACAGCTCCAGTGACCTGGGTTCGGTTCTGTTTACTGCCACAGTCTCACAGCTCCAGTGACCTGGGTTCTGTTCTGTTTACTGCCACAGTCTCACAGCTCCAGTGACCTGGTTTCAGTTTTGTTTACTGCCACAGTCTCACAGCTCCAGTGACCCGGGTTCGGTTCTGTTTACTGCCACAGCCTCACAGCTCCAGTGTCCTGGGTTCGGTTCTGTTTACTGCCACAGTCTCACAGCTCCAGTGACCTGGGTTCGGTTCTGTTTACTGCCACAGTCTCACAGCTCCAGTGTCCTGGGTTCGGTTCTGTTTACTGCCACAGTCTCACAGCTCCAGTGACCTGGGTTCGGTTCTGTTTACTGCCACAGTCTCACAGCTCCAGTGACCTGGGTTCGGTTCTGTTTACTGCCACAGTCTCACAGCTCCAGTGACCTGGTTTCAGTTTTGTTTACTGCCACAGTCTCACAGCTCCAGTGACCCGGGTTCGGTTCTGTTTACTGCCACAGCCTCACAGCTCCAGTGTCCTGGGTTCGGTTCTGTTTACTGCCACAGTCTCACAGCTCCAGTGACCTGGGTTCGGTTCTGTTTACTGCCACAGTCTCACAGCTCCAGTGTCCTGGGTTCGGTTCTGTTTACTGCCACAGTCTCACAGCTCCAGTGACCTGGGTTCGGTTCTGTTTACTGCCACACTCTCACAGCTCCAGTGACCTGGGTTCGGTTCTGGGGGCTGCCACAGTCTCACAGCTCCAGTGACCTGGGTTCGGTTCTGTTTACTGCCACATTCTCACAGCTCCAGTGACCCGGGTTCGGTTCTGTTTACTGCCACAGCCTCACAGCTCCAGTGTCCCGGGTTCGGTTCTGTTTACTGCCACAGTCTCACAGCTCCAGTGACCCGGGTTCGGTTCTGTTTACTGCCACTGTCTCACAGCTCCAGTGACCTGGGTTCGGTTCTGTTTACTGCCACAGTCTCACAGCTCCAGTGTCCCGGGTTCACTTCTGTTTACTGCCACAGTCTCGCAGCTCCAGTGACCCGGGTTCGGTTCTGGGGACTGCCACAGCCTCACAGCTCCAGTGTCCCGGTTTCGGTTCTGTTCACTGCCACACTCTCACAGCTCCAGTGACCTGGGTTCGGTTCTGGGGACTGCCACAGCCTAACAGCTCCAGTGACCTGGGTTCGGTTCTGTTTACTGCCACAGCCTCACAGCTCCAGTGACCCGGGTTCGATTCTGTTTTTTGCCACAGTCTCACAGCTCCAGTGACCTGGGTTCGGTTCTGGGGACTGCCACAGTCTCACAGCTCCAGAGTCCCGGGTCCGGTTCTCTTTACTGCCACAGCCTCACAGCTCCAGTGACCGGGGTTCGGTTCTGTTTACTGCCACAGTCTCACAGCTCCAGTGTCCCGGGTCCGGTTCTGTTTACTGCCACAGTCTCACAGCTCCAGTGACCCGGGTTCGGTTCTGTTTACTGCCACAGTCTCACAGCTCCAGTGACCTGGGTTCAGTTCTGTTTACTGCCACAGCCTCACAGCTCCAGTGTCCTGGGTTCGGTTCTGTTTACTGCCACAGTCTCACAGCTCCAGTGACCTGGGTTCGGTTCTGTTTACTGCCACAGTCTCACAGCTCCAGTGACCCGGGTTCGGTTCTGTTTACTGCCACAGTCTCACAGCTCCAGTGACCCGGGTTCGGTTCTGTTTACTGCCACAGTCTCACAGCTCCAGTGTCCCGGGTTCGGTTCTGTTTACTGCCACAGTCTCACAGCTCCAGTGACCTGGGTTCAGTTCAGTTGACTGCCAAAGTCTCACAGCTCCAGTGACCTGGGTTCAGTTCTGTTTTCTGCCACAGCCTCACAGCTCCAGTGACCTGGGTTCGGTTCTGTTTACTGCCACAGTCTCACAGCTTCAGTGACCTGGGTTCGCTTCTGTTGACTGCCAAAGTCTCACAGCTCCAGTGACCTGGGTTCAGTTCTGTTTTCTGCCACAGTCTCACAGCTCCAGTGACCTGGGTTCAGTTCTGTTTCCTGCCACAGCCTCACAGCTCCAGTGACCTGGGTTCGGTTCTGTTTACTGCCACAGTCTCACAGCTCGAGTGTCCTGGGTTCGGTTCTGTTTACTGCCACAGTCTCACAGCTCCAGTGACCTGGGTTCAGTTCTGTTTACTGCCACAGTCTCACAGCTCCAGTGACCCGGGTTCAGTTCTGCGTACTGCCGCAGTCTCACAGCTCCAGTGTCCCGGGTTCGGTTCTGTTTACTGCCACAGCCTCACAGCTCCAGTGTCCCGGGTTCGGTTCTGTTTACTGCCACAGTCTCACAGCTCCAGTGACCTGGGTTCGGTTCTGTTTACTGCCACAGTCTCACAGCTCCAGTGACCCGGGTTCAGTTCTGTTTACTGCCACAGTCTCACAGCTCCAGTGTCCCGGGTTCGGTTCTGTTTACTGTCACAGTCTCACAGCTCCAGTGACCCGGGTTCGGTTCTGTTTACTGCCACAGTCTCACAGCTCCAGTGACCTGGGTTCGGTTCTGTTTACTGCCACAGTCTCACAGCTCCAGTGACCCGGGTTCAGTTCTGTTTACTGCCACAGTCTCACAGCTCCAGTGACCCGGGTTCAGTTCTGTTTACTGCCACAGTCTCACAGCTCCAGTGACCCGGGTTCGGTTCTGTTTACTGCCACAGTCTCACAGCTCCAGTGACCCGGGTTCGGTTCTGGGGACTGCCACAGCCTCACAGCTCCAGTGTCCCGGGTTCGGTTCTGTTTACTGCCACACTCTCACAGCTCCAGTGACCTGGGTTCGGTTCTGGGGACTGCCACAGCCTCACAGCTCCAGTGACCTGGGTTCGGTTCTGTTTACTGCCACAGCCTCACAGCTCCAGTGACCCGGGTTCGATTCTGTTTTTTGCCACAGTCTCACAGCTCCAGTGACCTGGGTTCGGTTCTGGGGACTGCCACAGTCTCACAGCTCCAGTGTCCCGGGTTCGGTTCTGTTTACTGCCACAGTCTCACAGCTCCAGTGTCCCGGGTCCGGTTCTGTTTACTGCCACAGCCTCACAGCTCCAGTGACCCGGGTTCGGTTCTGTTTACTGCCACAGTCTCACAGCTCCAGTGTCCCGGGTCCGGTTCTGTTTACTGCCACAGTCTCACAGCTCCAGTGACCTGGGTTCAGTTCTGTTTACTGCCACAGCCTCACAGCTCCAGTGTCCTGGGTTCGGTTCTGTTTACTGCCACAGTCTCACAGCTCCAGTGACCTGGGTTCGGTTCTGTTTACTGCCACAGTCTCACAGCTCCAGTGACCCGGGTTCGGTTCTGTTTACTGCCACAGTCTTACAGCTCCAGTGACCCGGGTTCGGTTCTGTTTACTGCCACAGTCTCACAGCTCCAGTGACCTGGGTTCGGTTCTGTTTACTGCCACAGTCTCACAGCTCCAGTGACCTTGGTTCAGTTCTGTTTACTGCCACAGCCTCACAGCTCCAGTGACCTGGGTTCGGTTCTGTTTACTGCCACAGTCTCACAGCTCCAGTGACCTGGGTTCAGTTCTGTTTACTGCCACAGTCTCACAGCTGCAGTGACCTGAGTTCGGTTCTGTTTACTGCCACAGTCTCACAGCTCCAGTGACCTGGGTTCGGTTCTGTTTACTGCCACAGCCTCACAGCTCCAGTGACCTGGGTTCAGTTCTGTTTACTGCCAGAGTCTCACAGCTCCAGTGTCCTGGGTTCAGTTCTGTTTACTGCCACAGTCTCAGAGCTCCAGTGTCCCGGGTTCGGTTCTGTTTACTGCCACAGTCTCACAGCTGCAGTGACCCGGGTTCAGTTCTGCGTACTGCCGCAGTCTCACAGCTCCAGTGTCCCGGGTTCGGTTCTGGGGACTGCCACAGCCTCACAGCTCCAGTGTCCCGGGTTCGGTTCTGTTTACTGCCACAGTCTCACAGCTCCAGTGACCTGGGTTCAGTTCTGTTTACTGCCACAGTCTCACAGCTCCAGTGACCTGAGTTCGGTTCTGTTTACTGCCACAGTCTCACAGCTCCAGTGACCTGGGTTCGGTTCTGTTTACTGCCACAGTCTCACAGCTCCAGTGACCCGGGTTCAGTTCTGTTTACTGCCAGAGTCTCACAGCTCCAGTGTCCTGGGTTCAGTTCTGTTTACTGCCACAGTCTCAGAGCTCCAGTGTCCCGGGTTCAGTTCTGCGTACTGCCGCAGTCTCACAGCTCCAGTGTCCCGGGTTCGGTTCTGGGGACTGCCACAGCCTCACAGCTCCAGTGTCCCGGGTTCGGTTCTGTTTACTGCCACAGTCTCACAGCTCCAGTGACCTGGGTTCGGTTCTGTTTACTGCCACAGTCTCACAGCTCCAGTGTCCCGGGTTCGGTTCTGTTTACTGCCACCCTCTCACAGCTCCAGTGACCCGGGTTCAGTTCTGCGTACTGCCGCAGTCTCACAGCTCCAGTGTCCCGGGTTCGGTTCTGGGGACTGCCACAGCCTCACAGCTCCAGTGTCCCGGGTTCGGTTCTGTTTACTGCCACAGTCTCACAGCTCCAGTGACCCGGGTTCGGTTCTGTTTACTGCCACAGTCTCACAGCTCCAGTCTCCCGGGTTCGGTTCTGTTTACTGCCACAGTCTCACAGCTCCAGTGACCCGGGTTCAGTTCTGTTTACTGCCACAGTCTCACAGCTCCAGTGACCCGGGTTCAGTTCTGTTTACTGCCACAGTCTCACAGCTCCAGTGACCCGGGTTCAGTTCTGTTTGCTCCCACAGTCTCACAGCTCCAGTGACCCGGGTTCGGTTCTGTTTACTGCCACAGCCTCACAGCTCCAGTGACCCGGATTCAGTTCTGTTTACTGCCACAGTCTCAGAGCTCCAGTGTCCCGGGTTCGGTTCTGTTTACTGCCACCCTCTCACAGCTCCAGTGACCCGGGTTCAGTTCTGCGTACTGCCGCAGTCTCACAGCTCCAGTGTCCCGGGTTCGGTTCTGGGGACTGCCACAGCCTCACAGCTCCAGTGTCCCGGGTTCGGTTCTGTTTACTGCCACAGTCTCACAGCTCCAGTGACCTGGGTTCGGTTCTGTTTACTGCCACAGTCTCACAGCTCCAGTGTCCCGGGTTCGGTTCTGTTTACTGCCACCCTCTCACAGCTCCAGTGACCCGGGTTCAGTTCTGCGTACTGCCGCAGTCTCACAGCTCCAGTGTCCCGGGTTCGGTTCTGGGGACTGCCACAGCCTCACAGCTCCAGTGTCCCGGGTTCGGTTCTGTTTACTGCCACAGTCTCACAGCTCCAGTGACCCGGGTCCAGTTCTGTTTACTGCCACAGTCTCACAGCTCCAGTGACCCGGGTTCAGTTCTGTTTACTGCCACAGTCTCACAGCTCCAGTGACCCGGGTTCAGTTCTGTTTACTGCCACAGTCTCACAGCTCCAGTGACCCGGGTTCAGTTCTGTTTGCTCCCACAGTCTCACAGCTCCAGTGACCCGGGTTCGGTTCTGTTTACTGCCACAGTCTCACAGCTCCAGTGACCTGGGTTCGGTTCTGTTTACTGCCACAGTCTCACAGCTCCAGTGACCTGGGTTCGGTTCTGCGTACTGCCACAGTCTCACAGCTCCAGTGTCCCGGGTTCGGTTCTGGGGACTGCCACAGCCTCACAGCTCCAGTGTCCCGGGTTCAGTTCTGCGTACTGCCACAGTCTCACAGCTCCAGTGACCGGGGTTCGGTTCTGTTTACTGCCACAGTCTCACAGCTCCAGTGTCCCGGGTTCGGTTCTGTTTACTGCCACAGTCTCACAGCTCCAGTGACCCGGGTTCGGTTCTGTTTACTGCCACAGTCTCACAGCTCCAGTGACCTGGGTTCGGTTCTGTTTACTGCCACAGTCTCACAGCTCCAGTGACCCGGGTTCGGTTCTGTTTACTGCCACAGTCTCACAGCTCCAGTGACCCGGGTTCGGTTCTGTTTACTGCCACAGTCTCACAGCTCCAGTGTCCCGGGTTCGGTTCTGTTTACTGCCACAGTCTCACAGCTCCAGTGACCCGGGTTCGGTTCTGGGGACTGCCACAGCCTCACAGCTCCAGTGTCCCGGGTTCGGTTCTGTTTATGCCACACTCTCACAGCTCCAGTGACCTGGGTTCGGTTCTGGGGACTGCCACAGCCTCACAGCTCCAGTGACCTGGGTTCGGTTCTGTTTACTGCCACAGCCTCACAGCTCCAGTGACCCGGGTTCGATTCTGTTTTTTGCCACAGTCTCACAGCTCCAGTGACCTGGGTTCGGTTCTGCGTACTGCCACAGTCTCACAGCTCCAGTGACCCGGGTTCGGTTCTGTTTACTGCCACAGTCTCACAGCTCCAGTGTCCCGGGTCCGGTTCTGTTTACTGCCACAGTCTCACAGCTCCAGTGACCTGGGTTCAGTTCTGTTTACTGCCACAGCCTCACAGCTCCAGTGTCCTGGGTTCGGTTCTGTTTAATGCCACAGTCTCACAGCTCCAGTGACCTGGGTTCGGTTCTGTTTACTGCCACAGTCTCACAGCTCCAGTGACCCGGGTTCGGTTCTGTTTACTGCCACAGTCTCACAGCTCCAGTGACCCGGGTTCGGTTCTGTTTACTGCCACAGCCTCACAGCTCCACTGACCCGGGTTCGGTTCTGTTTACTGCCACAGTCTCACAGCTCCAGTGACCCGGGTTCGGTTCTGTTTACTGCCACAGTCTCACAGCTCCAGTGACCCGGGTTCGGTTCTGTTTACTGCCACAGTCTCACAGCTCCAGTGTCCCGGGTTCGGTTCTGTTTACTGCCACAGTCTCACAGCTCCAGTGACCTGGGTTCAGTTCAGTTGACTGCCACAGTCTCACAGCTCCAGTGACCTGGGTTCAGTTCTGTTTACTGCCACAGCCTCACAGCTCCAGTGACCTGGGTTCGGTTCTGTTTACTGCCACAGTCTCACAGCTCCAGTGACCTGGGTTCAGTTCTGTTTACTGCCACAGCCTCACAGCTCCAGTGACCTGGGTTCGGTTCTGTTTACTGCCACAGTCTCACAGCTCCAGTGTCCTGGGTTCGGTTCTGTTTACTGCCACAGTCTCACAGCTCCAGTGACCTGGGTTCAGTTCTGTTTACTGCCACAGTCTCACAGCTCCAGTGACCTGGGTTCAGTTCTGTTTACTGCCTCAGTCTCACAGCTCCAGTGACCTGAGTTCGGTTCTGTTTACTGCCACAGCCTCACAGCTCCAGTGTCCTGGGTTCGGTTCTGGGGACTGCCACAGTCTCAGAGCTCCAGTGTCCCGGGTTCGGTTCTGTTTACTGCCACCCTCTCACAGCTCCAGTGACCCGAGTTCAGTTCTGTTTACTGCCGCAGTCTCACAGCTCCAGTGTCCCGGGTTCGGTTCTGGGGACTGCCACAGCCTCACAGCTCCAGTGACCTGGGTTCGGTTCTGTTTACTGCCACAGTCTCACAGCTCCAGTGACCTGGGTTCGGTTCTGTTTACTGCCACAGCCTCACAGCTCCAGTGACCCGGGTTCGATTCTGTTTTTTGCCACAGTCTCACAGCTCCAGTGACCTGGGTTCGGTTCTGGGGTCTGCCACAGTCTCACAGCTCCAGTGTCCCGGGTCCGGTTCTGTTTACTGCCACAGCCTCACAGCTCCAGTGACCCGGGTTCGGTTCTGTTTACTGCCACAGTCTCACAGCTCCAGTGTCCCGGGTCCGGTTCTGTTTACTGCCACAGTCTCACAGCTCCAGTGACCTGGGTTCAGTTCTGTTTACTGCCACAGCCTCACAGCTCCAGTGTCCTGGGTTCGGTTATGTTTACTGCCACATCCTCACAGCTCCAGTGACCTGGGTTCGGTTCTGTTTACTGCCACAGTCTCACAGCTCCAGTGACCTGGGTTCAGTTCTGTTTACTGCCACAGCCTCACAGCTCCAGTGACCTGGGTTCGGTTCTGTTTACTGCCACAGTCTCACAGCTCCAGTGACCCGGGTTCAGTTCTGTTTACTGCCACAGTCTCACAGCTCCAGTGACCTGGGTTCGGTTCTGTTTACTGCCACAGTCTCACAGCTCCAGTGACCCGGGTTCAGTTCTGTTTACTGCCACAGTCTCACAGCTCCAGTGACCCGGGTTCGGTTCTGTTTACTGCCACAGTCTCACAGCTCCAGTGACCCGGGTTCGGTTCTGTTTACTGCCACAGCCTCACAGCTCCAGTGTCCCGGGTTCGGTTCTGTTTACTGCCACACTCTCACAGCTCCAGTGACCTGGGTTCGGTTCTGGGGACTGCCACAGCCTCACAGCTCCAGTGACCTGGGTTCGGTTCTGTTTACTGCCACACTCTCACAGCTCCAGTGTCCCGGGTCCGGTTCTGCTTACTGCCACAGCCTCACAGCTCCAGTGTCCTGGGTTCGGTTCTGTTTACTGCCACAGTCTCACAGCTCCAGTGTCCTGGGTTCGGTTCTGTTTACTGCCACAGCCTCACAGCTCCAGTGACCCGGGTTCGGTTCTGTTTACTGCCACAGTCTCACAGCTCCAGTGTCCCGGGTCCGGTTCTGTTTACTGCCACAGCCTCACAGCTCCAGTGTCCTGGGTTCGGTTCTGTTTACTGCCACAGTCTCACAGCTCCAGTGTCCTGGGTTCGGTTCTGTTTACTGCCACAGTCTCACAGCTCCAGTGACCTGGGTTCAGTTCTGTTTACTGCCACAGTCTCACAGCTCCAGTGACCTGGGTTCAGTTCTGTTTACTGCCACAGTCTCACAGCTCCAGTGACCTGGGTTCAGTTCTGTTTACTGCCACAGTCTCACAGCTCCAGTGACCTGAGTTCGGTTCTGTTTACTGCCACAGTCTCAGAGCTCCAGTGTCCCGGGTTCGGTTCTGTTTACTGCCACAGTCTCACAGCTCCAGTGACCTGGGTTCAGTTCTGTTTACTGCCACAGCCTCACAGCTCCAGTGACCTGGGTTCGGTTCTGTTTACTGCCACAGTCTCACAGCTCCAGTGACCCGGGTTCAGTTCTGTTTACTGCCACAGTCTCACAGCTCCAGTGACCTGGGTTCGGTTCTGTTTACTGCCACAGTCTCACAGCTCCAGTGTCCCGGGTTCGGTTCTGTTTACTGCCACCCTCTCACAGCTCCAGTGACCCGGGTTCAGTTCTGCGTACTGCCGCAGTCTCACAGCTCCAGTGTCCCGGGTTCGGTTCTGGGGACTGCCACAGCCTCACAGCTCCAGTGTCCCGGGTTCGGTTCTGTTTACTGCCACAGTCTCACAGCTCCAGTGACCCGGGTTCGGTTCTGTTTACTGCCACAGTCTCACAGCTCCAGTCTCCCGGGTTCGGTTCTGTTTACTGCCACAGTCTCACAGCTCCAGTGACCCGGGTTCAGTTCTGTTTACTGCCACAGTCTCACAGCTCCAGTGACCCGGGTTCAGTTCTGTTTACTGCCACAGTCTCACAGCTCCAGTGACCCGGGTTCAGTTCTGTTTGCTCCCACAGTCTCACAGCTCCAGTGACCCGGGTTCGGTTCTGTTTACTGCCACAGCCTCACAGCTCCAGTGACCCGGATTCAGTTCTGTTTACTGCCACAGTCTCAGAGCTCCAGTGTCCCGGGTTCGGTTCTGTTTACTGCCACCCTCTCACAGCTCCAGTGACCCGGGTTCAGTTCTGCGTACTGCCGCAGTCTCACAGCTCCAGTGTCCCGGGTTCGGTTCTGGGGACTGCCACAGCCTCACAGCTCCAGTGTCCCGGGTTCGGTTCTGTTTACTGCCACAGTCTCACAGCTCCAGTGACCTGGGTTCGGTTCTGTTTACTGCCACAGTCTCACAGCTCCAGTGTCCCGGGTTCGGTTCTGTTTACTGCCACCCTCTCACAGCTCCAGTGACCCGGGTTCAGTTCTGCGTACTGCCGCAGTCTCACAGCTCCAGTGTCCCGGGTTCGGTTCTGGGGACTGCCACAGCCTCACAGCTCCAGTGTCCCGGGTTCGGTTCTGTTTACTGCCACAGTCTCACAGCTCCAGTGACCCGGGTCCAGTTCTGTTTACTGCCACAGTCTCACAGCTCCAGTGACCCGGGTTCAGTTCTGTTTACTGCCACAGTCTCACAGCTCCAGTGACCCGGGTTCAGTTCTGTTTACTGCCACAGTCTCACAGCTCCAGTGACCCGGGTTCAGTTCTGTTTGCTCCCACAGTCTCACAGCTCCAGTGACCCGGGTTCGGTTCTGTTTACTGCCACAGTCTCACAGCTCCAGTGACCTGGGTTCGGTTCTGTTTACTGCCACAGTCTCACAGCTCCAGTGACCTGGGTTCGGTTCTGCGTACTGCCACAGTCTCACAGCTCCAGTGTCCCGGGTTCGGTTCTGGGGACTGCCACAGCCTCACAGCTCCAGTGTCCCGGGTTCAGTTCTGCGTACTGCCACAGTCTCACAGCTCCAGTGACCGGGGTTCGGTTCTGTTTACTGCCACAGTCTCACAGCTCCAGTGTCCCGGGTTCGGTTCTGTTTACTGCCACAGTCTCACAGCTCCAGTGACCCGGGTTCGGTTCTGTTTACTGCCACAGTCTCACAGCTCCAGTGACCTGGGTTCGGTTCTGTTTACTGCCACAGTCTCACAGCTCCAGTGACCCGGGTTCGGTTCTGTTTACTGCCACAGTCTCACAGCTCCAGTGACCCGGGTTCGGTTCTGTTTACTGCCACAGTCTCACAGCTCCAGTGTCCCGGGTTCGGTTCTGTTTACTGCCACAGTCTCACAGCTCCAGTGACCCGGGTTCGGTTCTGGGGACTGCCACAGCCTCACAGCTCCAGTGTCCCGGGTTCGGTTCTGTTTATGCCACACTCTCACAGCTCCAGTGACCTGGGTTCGGTTCTGGGGACTGCCACAGCCTCACAGCTCCAGTGACCTGGGTTCGGTTCTGTTTACTGCCACAGCCTCACAGCTCCAGTGACCCGGGTTCGATTCTGTTTTTTGCCACAGTCTCACAGCTCCAGTGACCTGGGTTCGGTTCTGCGTACTGCCACAGTCTCACAGCTCCAGTGACCCGGGTTCGGTTCTGTTTACTGCCACAGTCTCACAGCTCCAGTGTCCCGGGTCCGGTTCTGTTTACTGCCACAGTCTCACAGCTCCAGTGACCTGGGTTCAGTTCTGTTTACTGCCACAGCCTCACAGCTCCAGTGTCCTGGGTTCGGTTCTGTTTAATGCCACAGTCTCACAGCTCCAGTGACCTGGGTTCGGTTCTGTTTACTGCCACAGTCTCACAGCTCCAGTGACCCGGGTTCGGTTCTGTTTACTGCCACAGTCTCACAGCTCCAGTGACCCGGGTTCGGTTCTGTTTACTGCCACAGCCTCACAGCTCCACTGACCCGGGTTCGGTTCTGTTTACTGCCACAGTCTCACAGCTCCAGTGACCCGGGTTCGGTTCTGTTTACTGCCACAGTCTCACAGCTCCAGTGACCCGGGTTCGGTTCTGTTTACTGCCACAGTCTCACAGCTCCAGTGTCCCGGGTTCGCATCTGTTTACTGCCACAGTCTCACAGCTCCAGTGACCTGGGTTCAGTTCAGTTGACTGCCACAGTCTCACAGCTCCAGTGACCTGGGTTCAGTTCTGTTTACTGCCACAGCCTCACAGCTCCAGTGACCTGGGTTCGGTTCTGTTTACTGCCACAGTCTCACAGCTCCAGTGACCTGGGTTCAGTTCTGTTTACTGCCACAGCCTCACAGCTCCAGTGACCTGGGTTCGGTTCTGTTTACTGCCACAGTCTCACAGCTCCAGTGTCCTGGGTTCGGTTCTGTTTACTGCCACAGTCTCACAGCTCCAGTGACCTGGGTTCAGTTCTGTTTACTGCCACAGTCTCACAGCTCCAGTGACCTGGGTTCAGTTCTGTTTACTGCCTCAGTCTCACAGCTCCAGTGACCTGAGTTCGGTTCTGTTTACTGCCACAGCCTCACAGCTCCAGTGTCCTGGGTTCGGTTCTGGGGACTGCCACAGTCTCAGAGCTCCAGTGTCCCGGGTTCGGTTCTGTTTACTGCCACCCTCTCACAGCTCCAGTGACCCGAGTTCAGTTCTGTTTACTGCCGCAGTCTCACAGCTCCAGTGTCCCGGGTTCGGTTCTGGGGACTGCCACAGCCTCACAGCTCCAGTGACCTGGGTTCGGTTCTGTTTACTGCCACAGTCTCACAGCTCCAGTGACCTGGGTTCGGTTCTGTTTACTGCCACAGCCTCACAGCTCCAGTGACCCGGGTTCGATTCTGTTTTTTGCCACAGTCTCACAGCTCCAGTGACCTGGGTTCGGTTCTGGGGTCTGCCACAGTCTCACAGCTCCAGTGTCCCGGGTCCGGTTCTGTTTACTGCCACAGCCTCACAGCTCCAGTGACCCGGGTTCGGTTCTGTTTACTGCCACAGTCTCACAGCTCCAGTGTCCCGGGTCCGGTTCTGTTTACTGCCACAGTCTCACAGCTCCAGTGACCTGGGTTCAGTTCTGTTTACTGCCACAGCCTCACAGCTCCAGTGTCCTGGGTTCGGTTATGTTTACTGCCACATCCTCACAGCTCCAGTGACCTGGGTTCGGTTCTGTTTACTGCCACAGTCTCACAGCTCCAGTGACCTGGGTTCAGTTCTGTTTACTGCCACAGCCTCACAGCTCCAGTGACCTGGGTTCGGTTCTGTTTACTGCCACAGTCTCACAGCTCCAGTGACCCGGGTTCAGTTCTGTTTACTGCCACAGTCTCACAGCTCCAGTGACCTGGGTTCGGTTCTGTTTACTGCCACAGTCTCACAGCTCCAGTGACCCGGGTTCAGTTCTGTTTACTGCCACAGTCTCACAGCTCCAGTGACCCGGGTTCGGTTCTGTTTACTGCCACAGTCTCACAGCTCCAGTGACCCGGGTTCGGTTCTGTTTACTGCCACAGCCTCACAGCTCCAGTGTCCCGGGTTCGGTTCTGTTTACTGCCACACTCTCACAGCTCCAGTGACCTGGGTTCGGTTCTGGGGACTGCCACAGCCTCACAGCTCCAGTGACCTGGGTTCGGTTCTGTTTACTGCCACACTCTCACAGCTCCAGTGTCCCGGGTCCGGTTCTGCTTACTGCCACAGCCTCACAGCTCCAGTGTCCTGGGTTCGGTTCTGTTTACTGCCACAGTCTCACAGCTCCAGTGTCCTGGGTTCGGTTCTGTTTACTGCCACAGCCTCACAGCTCCAGTGACCCGGGTTCGGTTCTGTTTACTGCCACAGTCTCACAGCTCCAGTGTCCCGGGTCCGGTTCTGTTTACTGCCACAGCCTCACAGCTCCAGTGTCCTGGGTTCGGTTCTGTTTACTGCCACAGTCTCACAGCTCCAGTGTCCTGGGTTCGGTTCTGTTTACTGCCACAGTCTCACAGCTCCAGTGACCTGGGTTCAGTTCTGTTTACTGCCACAGTCTCACAGCTCCAGTGACCTGGGTTCAGTTCTGTTTACTGCCACAGTCTCACAGCTCCAGTGACCTGGGTTCAGTTCTGTTTACTGCCACAGTCTCACAGCTCCAGTGACCTGAGTTCGGTTCTGTTTACTGCCACAGTCTCAGAGCTCCAGTGTCCCGGGTTCGGTTCTGTTTACTGCCACAGTCTCACAGCTCCAGTGACCTGGGTTCAGTTCTGTTTACTGCCACAGCCTCACAGCTCCAGTGACCTGGGTTCGGTTCTGTTTACTGCCACAGTCTCACAGCTCCAGTGACCCGGGTTCAGTTCTGTTTACTGCCACAGTCTCACTGCTCCAGTGACCTGGGTTCGGTTCTGTTTACTGCCACAGTCTCACAGCTCCAGTGACCCGGGTTCAGTTCTGTTTACTGCCACAGTCTCACAGCTCCAGTGACCCGGGTTCAGTTCTGTTTACTGCCACAGTCTCACAGCTCCAGTGACCCGGGTTCGGTTCTGTTTACTGCCACAGCCTCACAGCTCCAGTGTCCCGGGTTCGGTTCTGTTTACTGCCACACTCTCACAGCTCCAGTGACCTGGGTTCGGTTCTGGGGACTGCCACAGCCTCACAGCTCCAGTGACATGGGTTCGGTTCTGTTTACTGCCACACTCTCACAGCTCCAGTGACCTGGGTTCGGTTCTGTTTACTGCCACAGTCTCACAGCTCCAGTGTCCCGGGTCCGGTTCTGTTTACTGCCACAGCCTCACAGCTCCAGTGTCCTGGGTTCGGTTCTGTTTACTGCCACAGTCTCATAGCTCCAGTGTCCTGGGTTCGGTTCTGTTTACTGCCACAGCCTCACAGCTCCAGTGTCCTGGGTTCGGTTCTGTTTACTGCCACAGCCTCACAGCTCCAGTGTCCTGGGTTCGGTTCTGTTTACTGCCACAGCCTCACAGCTCCAGTGACCCGGGTTCGGTTCTGTTTACTGCCACAGTCTCACAGCTCCAGTGTCCCGGGTCCGGTTCTGTTTACTGCCACAGCCTCACAGCTCCAGTGTCCTGGGTTCGGTTCTGTTTACTGCCACAGTCTCACAGCTCCAGTGTCCTGGGTTCGGTTCTGTTTACTGCCACAGTCTCACAGCTCCAGTGACCTGGGTTCAGTTCTGTTTACTGCCACAGTCTCACAGCTCCAGTGTCCTGGGTTCGGTTCTGTTTACTGCCACAGTCTCACAGCTCCAGTGACCTGGGTTCAGTTCTGTTTACTGCCACAGTCTCACAGCTCCAGTGACCTGGGTTCAGTTCTGTTTACTGCCACAGTCTCACAGCTCCAGTGACCTGAGTTCGGTTCTGTTTACTGCCACAGTCTCAGAGCTCCAGTGTCCCGGGTTCGGTTCTGTTTACTGCCACCCTCTCACAGCTCCAGTGACCCGGGTTCAGTTCTGCGTACTGCCGCAGTCTCACAGCTCCAGTGTCCCGGGTTCGGTTCTGGGGACTGCCACAGCCTCACAGCTCCAGTGTCCCGGGTTCGGTTCTGTTTACTGCCGCAGTCTCACAGCTCCAGTGTCCCGGGTTCGGTTCTGGGGACTGCCACAGCCTCACAGCTCCAGTGTCCCGGGTTCGGTTCTGTTTACTGCCACAGTCTCACAGCTCCAGTGACCCGGGTTCAGTTCTGTTTACTGCCACAGTCTCACAGCTCCAGTGACCTGGGTTCGGTTCTGTTTACTGCCACAGTCTCACAGCTCCAGTGACCCGGGTTCAGTTCTGTTTACTGCCACAGTCTCACAGCTCCAGTGACCCGGGTTCAGTTCTGTTTACTGCCACAGTCTCACAGCTCCAGTGACCTGGGTTCAGTTCTGTTTACTGTCACAGTCTCACAGCTCCAGTGACCCGGGTTCGGTTCTGTTTACTGCCACAGTCTCACAGCTCCAGTGACCCGGGTTCAGTTCTGTTTACTGTCACAGTCTCACAGCTCCAGTGACCTGGGTTCGGTTCTGTTTACTGCCACAGTCTCACAGCTCCAGTGACCCGGGTTCAGTTCTGTTTACTGCCACAGTCTCACAGCTCCAGTGACCTGGTTTCGGTTCTGTTTACTGCCACACTCTCACAGCTCCAGTGACCCGGGTTCGGTTCTGTTTACTGCCACAGTCTCACAGCTCCAGTGACCTGGGTTCGGTTCTGTTTACTGCCACAGTCTCACAGCTCCAGTGACCTGGGTTCGGTTCTGCGTACTGCCACAGTCTCACAGCTCCAGTGTCCCGGGTTCGGTTCTGGGGACTGCCACAGCCTCACAGCTCCAGTGTCCCGGGTTCAGTTCTGCGTACTGCCACAGTCTCACAGCTCCAGTGTCCCGGGTTCGGTTCTGTTTACTGCCACAGTCTCACAGCTCCAGTGTCCCGGGTTCGGTTCTGTTTACTGCCACAGTCTCACAGCTCCAGTGACCGGGGTTCGGTTCTGTTTACTGCCACAGTCTCACAGCTCCAGTGTCCCGGGTTCGGTTCTGTTTACTGCCACAGTCTCACAGCTCCAGTGACCCGGGTTCGGTTCTGTTTACTGCCACAGTCTCACAGCTCCAGTGACCTGGGTTCGGTTCTGTTTACTGCCACAGTCTCACAGCTCCAGTGACCCGGGTTCGGTTCTGTTTACTGCCACAGTCTCACAGATCCAGTGACCTGGGTTCGGTTCTGTTTACTGCCACAGTCTCACAGCTTCAGTGACCCGGGTTCGGTTCTGTTTACTGCCACAGTCTCACAGCTCCAGTGACCCGGGTTCAGTTCTGTTTACTGCCACAGTCTCACAGCTCCAGTGACCCGGGTTCAGTTCTGTTTACTGCCACAGTCTCACAGCTCCAGTGACCTGGGTTCGGTTCTGTTTACTGCCACAGTCTCACAGCTCCAGTGACCTGGGTTCAGTTCTGTTTACTGCCACAGTCTCACAGCTCCAGTGACCCGGGTTCGGTTCTGCGTACTGCCAGAGTCTCACAGCTCCAGTGTCCCGGGTTCGGTTCTGTTTACTGCCACAGCCTCACAGCTCCAGTGTCCCGGGTTCGGTTCTGCGTACTGCCACAGTCTCACAGCTCCAGTGTCCCGGGTTCGGTTCTGTTTACTGCCACAGTCTCACAGCTCCAGTGACCTGGGTTCGGTTCTGTTGACTGCCACAGTCTCTCAGCTCCAGTGACCTGGGTTCGGTTCTGTTTACTGCCACAGTCTCACAGCTCCAGTGTCCCGGGTTCGGTTCTGTTTACTGCCACAGTCTCACAGCTCCAGTGACCTGGGTTCGGTTCTTTTTACTGCCACAGTCTCACAGCTCCAGTGACCTGGGTTCGGTTCTGTTGACTGCCACAGTCTCACAGCTCCAGTGACCTGGGTTCGGTTCTGTTTACTGCCACTGTCTCACAGCTCCAGTGTCCCGGTTTCGGTTCTGTTTACTGCCACAGTCTCACAGCTCCAGTGACCTGGGTTCGGTTCTGTTTACTGCCACAGTCTCACAGCTCCAGTGACCTGGGTTCGGTTCTGCGTACTGCCACAGTCTCACAGCTCCAGTGTCCCGGGTTCGGTTCTGTTTACTGCCACAGCCTCACAGCTCCAGTGTCCCGGGTTCGGTTCTGGGGACTGCCACAGCCTCACAGCTCCAGTGACCTGGGTTCGGTTCTGTTTACTGCCACAGCCTCACAGCTCCAGTGACCTGGGTTCAGTTCTGTTTACTGCCAGAGTCTCACAGCTCCAGTGACCTGGGTTCAGTTCTGTTTACTGCCACAGTCTCACAGCTCCAGTGACCCGGGTTCGGTTCTGTTTACTGCCACAGTCTCACAGCTCCAGTGACCTGGGTTCAGTTCTGTTTACTGCCACAGTCTCACAGCTCCAGTGACCTGAGTTCGGTTCTGTTTACTGCCACAGTCTCACAGCTCCAGTGACCTGGGTTCAGTTCTGTTTACTGCCAGAGTCTCACAGCTCCAGTGTCCTGGGTTCAGTTCTGTTTACTGCCACAGTCTCAGAGCTCCAGTGTCCCGGGTTCGGTTCTGTTTACTGCCACCCTCTCACAGCTCCAGTGACCCGGGTTCAGTTCTGCGTACTGCCGCAGTCTCACAGCTCCAGTGTCCCGGGTTCGGTTCTGGGGACTGCCACAGCCTCACAGCTCCAGTGTCCCGGGTTCGGTTCTGTTTACTGCCACAGTCTCACAGCTCCAGTGACCTGGGTTCGGTTCTGTTTACTGCCACAGTCTCACAGCTCCAGTGACCCGGGTCCAGTTCTGTTTACTGCCACAGTCTCACAGCTCCAGTGACCCGGGTTCAGTTCTGTTTACTGCCACAGTCTCACAGCTCCAGTGACCTGGGTTCGGTTCTGTTTACTGCCACAGTCTCACAGCTCCAGTGACCCGGGTTCAGTTCTGTTTACTGCCACAGTCTCACAGCTCCAGTGTCCCGGGTTCGGTTCTGTTTACTGCCACAGTCTCACAGCTCCAGTGTCCCGGGTTCAGTTCTGTTTACTGCCACAGTCTCACAGCTCCAGTGACCCGGGTTCAGTTCTGTTTGCTGCCACAGTCTCACAGCTCCAGTGACCCGGGTTCGGTTCTGTTTACTGCCACAGTCTCACAGCTCCAGTGACCTGGGTTCGGTTCTGTTTACTGCCACAGTCTCACAGCTCCAGTGACCTGGGTTCGGTTCTGCGTACTGCCACAGTCTCACAGCTCCAGTGTCCCGGGTTCGGTTCTGGGGACTGCCACAGCCTCACAGCTCCAGTGTCCCGGGTTCAGTTCTGCGTACTGCCACAGTCTCACAGCTCCAGTGACCGGGGTTCGGTTCTGTTTACTGCCACAGTCTCACAGCTCCAGTGACCTGGGTTCGTTTCTGTTTACTGCCACAGTCTCACAGCTCCAGTGTCCCGGGTTCGGTTCTGTTTACTGCCACAGTCTCACAGCTCCAGTGACCTGGGTTCGGTTCTGTTTACTGCCACAGTCTCACAGCTCCAGTGACCTGGGTTCGGTTCTGTTTACTGCCACAGTCTCACAGCTCCAGTGACCTGGGTTCGGTTCTGTTTACTGCCACAGTCTCACAGCTCCAGTGACCCGGGTTCGGTTCTGTTTAATGCCACAGCCTCACAGCTCCAGTGTCCCGGGTTCGGTTCTGTTTACTGCCACACCCTCACAGCTTCAGTGACCTGGGTTCGGTTCTGCGTACTGCCACAGTCTCACAGCTCCAGTGTCCCGGGTTCGGTTCTGTTTACTGCCACAGTCTCACAGCTCCAGTGACCCGGGTTCGGTTCTGGGGACTGCCACAGCCTCACAGCTCCAGTGTCCCGGGTTCGGTTCTGTTTACTGCCACACTCTCACAGCTCCAGTGACCTGGGTTCGGTTCTGGGGACTGCCACAGCCTCACAGCTCCAGTGACCTGGGTTCGGTTCTGTTTACTGCCACAGCCTCACAGCTCCAGTGACCCGGGTTTGATTCTTTTTTTTGCCACAGTCTCACAGCTCCAGTGACCTGGGTTCGGTTCTGCGTACTGCCACAGTCTCACAGCTCCAGTGACCTGGGTTCAGTTCTGTTTACTGCCACAGCCTCACAGCTCCAGTGACCCGGGTTCGGTTCTGTTTACTGCCACAGTCTCACAGCTCCAGTGACCCGGGTTCGGTTCTGTTTACTGCCACAGTCTCACAGCTCCAGTGACCCGGGTTCGGTTCTGTTTACTGCCACAGTCTCACAGCTCCAGTGTCCCGGGTTCGGTTCTGTTTACTGCCACAGTCTCACAGCTCCAGTGTCCTGGGTTCGGTTCTGTTTACTGCCACAGTCTCACAGCTCCAGTGACCCGGGTTCGGTTCTGTTTACTGCCACAGTCTCACAGCTCCAGTGTCCCGAGTTCGGTTCTGTTTACTGCCACAGTCTCACAGCTCCAGTGACCTGGGTTCAGTTCTGTTTACTGCCACAGCCTCACAGCTCCAGTGACCTGGGTTCGGTTCTGTTTACTGCCACAGTCTCACAGCTCCAGTGTCCTGGGTTCGGTTCTGTTTACTGCCACAGTCTCACAGCTCCAGTGACCTGGGTTCAGTTCTGTTTACTGCCACAGTCTCACAGCTCCAGTGACCTGGGTTCAGTTCTGTTTACTGCCACAGTCTCACAGCTCCAGTGACCTGAGTTCGGTTCTGTTTACTGCCACAGCCTCACAGCTCCAGTGTCCTGGGTTCGGTTCTGGGGACTGCCACAGTCTCAGAGCTCCAGGGTCCCGGGTTCGGTTCTGTTTACTGCCACCCTCTCACAGCTCCAGTGACCCGAGTTCAGTTCTGTTTACTGCCACAGTCTCACAGCTCCAGTGTCCCGGGTTCGGTTCTGGGGACTGCCACAGCCTCACAGCTCCAGTGACCTGGGTTCGGTTCTGTTTACTGCCACAGTCTCACAGCTCCAGTGACCTGGGTTCGGTTCTGTTTACTGCCACAGCCTCACAGCTCCAGTGACCCGGGTTCGATTCTGTTTTTTGCCACAGTCTCACAGCTCCAGTGACCTGGGTTCGGTTCTGGGGACTGCCACAGTCTCACAGCTCCAGTGTCCCGGGTCCGGTTCTGTTTACTGCCACAGCCTCACAGCTCCAGTGTCCTGGGTTCGGTTCTGTTTACTGCCACAGCCTCACAGCTCCAGTGACCTGGGTTCGGTTCTGTTTACTGCCACAGTCTCACAGCTCCAGTGACCTGGGTTCAGTTCTGTTTACTGCCACAGCCTCACAGCTCCAGTGACCTGGGTTCGGTTCTGTTTACTGCCACAGTCTCACAGCTCCAGTGACCCGGGTTCAGTTCTGTTTACTGCCACAGTCTCACAGCTCCAGTGTCCCGGGTTCGGTTCTGTTTACTGCCACAGCCTCACAGCTCCAGTGTCCCGGGATCGGTTCTGTTTACTGCCACAGTCTCACAGCTCCAGTGTCCCGGGTCCGGTTCTGTTTACTGCCACAGCCTCACAGCTCCAGTGTCCTGGGTTCGGTTCTGTTTACTGCCACAGCCTCACAGCTCCAGTGACCTGGGTTCGGTTCTGTTTACTGCCACAGTCTCACAGCTCCAGTGACCTGGGTTCAGTTCTGTTTACTGCCACAGCCTCACAGCTCCAGTGACCTGGGTTCGGTTCTGTTTACTGCCACAGTCTCACAGCTCCAGTGACCCGGGTTCAGTTCTGTTTACTGCCACAGTCTCACAGCTCCAGTGACCTGGGTTCGGTTCTGTTTACTGCCACAGTCTCACAGCTCCAGTGACCCGGGTTCAGTTCTGTTTACTGCCACAGTCTCACAGCTCCAGTGACCCGGGTTCGGTTCTGTTTACTGCCACAGTCTCACAGCTCCAGTGACCCGGGTTCGGTTCTGTTTACTGCCACAGCCTCACAGCTCCAGTGTCCCGGGTTCGGTTCTGTTTACTGCCACACTCTCACAGCTCCAGTGACCTGGGTTCGGTTCTGGGGACTGCCACAGCCTCACAGCTCCAGTGACCTGGGTTCGGTTCTGTTTACTGCCACACTCTCACAGCTCCAGTGACCTGGGTTCGGTTCTGTTTACTGCCACAGTCTCACAGCTCCAGTGACCCGGGTTCGGTTCTGTTTACTGCCACAGCCTCACAGCTCCAGTGACCCGGGTTCGATTCTGTTTTTTGCCACAGTCTCACAGCTCCAGTGACCTGGGTTCGGTTCTGGGGACTGCCACAGTCTCACAGCTCCAGTGTCCCGGGTCCGGTTCTGTTTACTGCCACAGCCTCACAGCTCCAGTGACCCGGGTTCGGTTCTGTTTACTGCCACAGTCTCACAGCTCCAGTGTCCCGGGTCCGGTTCTGTTTACTGCCACAGCCTCACAGCTCCAGTGTCCTGGGTTCGGTTCTGTTTACTGCCACAGTCTCACAGCTCCAGTGTCCTGGGTTCGGTTCTGTTTACTGCCACAGTCTCACAGCTCCAGTGACCTGGGTTCAGTTCTGTTTACTGCCACAGTCTCACAGCTCCAGTGTCCTGGGTTCGGTTCTGTTTACTGCCACAGTCTCACAGCTCCAGTGACCTGGGTTCAGTTCTGTTTACTGCCACAGTCTCACAGCTCCTGTGACCTGGGTTCAGTTCTGTTTACTGCCACAGTCTCACAGCTCCAGTGACCCGGGTTCAGTTCTGTTTACTGCCACAGTCTCACAGCTCCAGTGACCTGGGTTCAGTTCTGTTTACTGCCACAGTCTCACAGCTCCAGTGACCTGTGTTCGGTTCTGTTTACTGCCACAGTCTCAGAGCTCCAGTGTCCCGGGTTCGGTTCTGTTTACTGCCACCCTCTCACAGCTCCAGTGACCCGGGTTCAGTTCTGCGTACTGCCGCAGTCTCACAGCTCCAGTGTCCCGGGTTCGGTTCTGGGGACTGCCACAGCCTCACAGCTCCAGTGTCCCGGGTTCGGTTCTGTTTACTGCCACAGTCTCACAGCTCCAGTGACCTGGGTTCGGTTCTGTTTACTGCCACAGTCTCACAGCTCCAGTGACCCGGGTTCAGTTCTGTTTACTGCCACAGTCTCACAGCTCCAGTGACCCGGGTTCAGTTCTGTTTACTGCCACAGTCTCACAGCTCCAGTGACCTGGGTTCGGTTCTGTTTACTGCCACAGTCTCACAGCTCCAGTGACCCGGGTTCAGTTCTGTTTACTGCCACAGTCTCACAGCTCCAGTGACCCGGGTTCGGTTCTGTTTACTGCCACAGTCTCACAGCTCCAGTGACCCGGGTTCGGTTCTGTTTACTGCCACAGTCTCACAGCTCCAGTGACCTGGGTTCGGTTCTGTTTACTGCCACAGTCTCACAGCTCCAGTGACCTGGGTTCGGTTCTGCGTACTGCCACAGTCTCACAGCTCCAGTGTCCCGGGTTCGGTTCTGGGGACTGCCACAGCCTCACAGCTCCAGTGTCCCGGGTTCAGTTCTGCGTACTGCCACAGTCTCACAGCTCCAGTGTCCCGGGTTCGGTTCTGTTTACTGCCACAGTCTCACAGCTCCAGTGTCCCGGGTTCGGTTCTGTTTACTGCCACAGTCTCACAGCTCCAGTGACCGGGGTTCAGTTCTGCGTACTGCCACAGTCTCACAGCTCCAGTGACCCGGGTTCGGTTCTGTTTACTGCCACAGTCTCACAGCTCCAGTGACCTGGGTTCGGTTCTGTTTACTGCCACAGTCTCACAGCTCCAGTGACCCGGGTTCGGTTCTGTTTACTGCCACAGTCTCACAGATCCAGTGACCTGGGTTCGGTTCTGTTTACTGCCACAGTCTCACAGCTTCAGTGACCCGGGTTCGGTTCTGTTTACTGCCACAGTCTCACAGCTCCAGTGACCCGGGTTCAGTTCTGTTTACTGCCACAGTCTCACAGCTCCAGTGACCCGGGTTCAGTTCTGTTTACTGCCACAGTCTCACAGCTCCAGTGACCTGGGTTCGGTTCTGTTTACTGCCACAGTCTCACAGCTCCAGTGACCCGGGTTCGGTTCTGCGTACTGCCAGAGTCTCACAGCTCCAGTGTCCCGGGTTCGGTTCTGTTTACTGCCACAGCCTCACATCTCCAGTGTCCCGGGTTCGGTTCTGCGTACTGCCACAGTCTCACAGCTCCAGTGTCCCGGGTTCGGTTCTGTTTACTGCCACAGTCTCACAGCTCCAGTGACCTGGGTTCGGTTCTGTTGACTGCCACAGTCTCACAGCTCCAGTGACCTGGGTTCGGTTCTGTTTACTGCCACAGTCTCACAGCTCCAGTGTCCCGGGTTCGGTTCTGTTTACTGCCACAGTCTCACAGCTCCAGTGACCTGGGTTCGGTTCTGTTTACTGCCACAGTCTCACAGCTCCAGTGACCTGGGTTCGGTTCTGCGTACTGCCACAGTCTCACAGCTCCAGTGTCCCGGGTTCGGTTCTGTTTACTGCCACAGCCTCACAGCTCCAGTGTCTCGGGTTCGGTTCTGGGGACTGCCACAGCCTCACAGCTCCAGTGACCTGGGTTCGGTTCTGTTTACTGCCACAGTCTCACAGCTCCAGTGTCCTGGGTTTGGTTCTGTTTACTGCCACAGTCTCACAGCTCCAGTGTCCCGGGTTCAGTTCTATTTACTGCCACAGTCTCACAGCTCCAGTGACCCCGGTTCGGTTCTGTTTACTGCCACAGTCTCACAGCTCCAGTGACCCGGGTTCGGTTCTGTTTACTGCCACAGTCTCACAGCTCCAGTGTCCCGGGTTCAGTTCTATTTACTGCCACAGTCTCACAGCTCCAGTGACCCGGGTTCAGTTCTGTTTACTGCCACAGTCTCACAGCTCCAGTGACCCCGGTTCGGTTCTGTTTACTGCCACAGTGTCACAGCTCCAGTGACCCGGGTTCGGTTCTGTTTACTGCCACAGTCTCACAGCTCCAGTGTCCCGGGTTCAGTTCTATTTACTGCCACAGTCTCACAGCTCCAGTGACCCGGGTTCAGTTCTGTTTACTGCCACAGTCTCACAGCTCCAGTGACCCCGGTTCGGTTCTGTTTACTGCCACAGTCTCACAGCTCCAGTGACCCGGGTTCGGTTCTGTTTACTGCCACAGTCTCACAGCTCCAGTGACCCGGGTTCGGTTCTGTTTACTGCCACAGTCTCACAGCTCCAGTGACCCGGGTTCGGTTCTGTTTACTGCCACAGTCTCACAGCTCCAGTGTCCCGGGTTCGGTTCTGTTTTTTGCCACAGTCTCACAGCTCCAGTGACCTGGGTTCGGTTCTGTTTACTGCCACAGTCTCACAGCTCCAGTGACCCGGGTTCGGTTCTGTTCACTGCCACAGTCTCACAGCTCCAGTGACCGGGTTCGGTTCTGTTTACTGCCACAGTCTCACAGCTCCAGTGACCTGGGTTCGGTTCTGTTTACTGCCACAGTCTCACAGCTCCAGTGTCCCGGGTTCGGTTCTGTTTACTGCCACAGTCTCACAGCTCCAGTGACCTGGGTTCGGTTCTGTTTACTGCCGCAGTCTCACAGCTCCAGTGACCCGGGTTCGGTTCTGTTCACTGCCACAGTCTCACAGCTCCAGTGACCTGGGTTCGGTTCTGTTTACTGCCACAGTCTCACTGCTCCAGTGACCCGGGTTCGGTTCTGTTTACTGCCACAGTCTCACAGCTCCAGTGACCCGGGTTCGGTTCTGTTCACTGCCACAGTCTCACAGCTCCAGTGACCCGGGTTCAGTTCTGTTTACTGCCACAGCCTCACAGTTCCAGTGTCCCGGGTTCGGTTCTGTTTACTGCCACAGTCTCACAGCTCCAGTGACCCGGATTCGGTTCTGTTTACTGCCACAGTCTCACAGCTCCAGTGACCTGGGTTCGGTTCTGTTTACTGCCACAGTCTCACAGCTCCAGTGACCTGGGTTCGGTTCTGTTTACTGCCACAGTCTCACAGCTCCAGTGTCACGGGTTCGGTTCTGTTTACTGCCACAGTCTCACAGCTCCAGTGACCTGGGTTCAGTTCTGTTTACTGCCACAGTCTCACAGCTCCAGTGTCCCGGGTTCGGTTCTGTTTACTGCCACAGCCTCACAGCTCCAGTGTCCCGGGTTCGGTTCTGTTTACTGCCACAGTCTCACAGCTCCAGTGACCTGGGTTCGGTTCTGTTTACTGCCACAGTCTCACAGCTCCAGTGTCCCGGGTTCGGTTCTGTTTACTGCCACAGTCTCACAGCTCCAGTGACCTGGGTTCGGTTCTGTTTACTGCCACAGTCTCACAGCTCCAGTGTCCCGGGTTCGGTTCTGTTTACTGCCACAGTCTCACAGCTCCAGTGACCCGGGTTCGGTTCTGTTTACTGCCACAGTCTCACAGCTCCAGTGACCCGGGTTCAGTTCTGTTTACTGCCACAGTCTCACAGCTCCAGTGTCCCGGGTTCTGTTCTGTTTACTGCCACAGTCTCACAGCTCCAGTGACCTGGTTTCGGTTCTGTTTACTGCCACAGTCTCACAGCTCCAGTGACCTGGGTTCGGTTCTGTTTACTGCCGCAGTCTCAAAGCTCCAGTGACCCGGGTTCAGTTCTGTTCACTGCCACAGTCTCACAGCTCCAGTGACCTGGGTTCGGTTCTGTTTACTGCCACAGTCTCACTGCTCCAGTGACCCGGGTTCGGTTCTGTTTACTGCCACAGTCTCACAGCTCCAGTGACCCGGGTTCGGTTCTGTTCACTGCCACAGTCTCACAGCTCCAGTGACCCGGGTTCAGTTCTGTTTACTGCCACAGCCTCACAGTTCCAGTGTCCCGGGTTCGGTTCTGTTTACTGCCACAGTCTCACAGCTCCAGTGACCCGGATTCGGTTCTGTTTACTGCCACAGTCTCACAGCTCCAGTGACCTGGGTTCGGTTCTGTTTACTGCCACAGTCTCACAGCTCCAGTGACCTGGGTTCGGTTCTGTTTACTGCCACAGTCTCACAGCTCCAGTGTCACGGGTTCGGTTCTGTTTACTGCCACAGTCTCACAGCTCCAGTGACCTGGGTTCAGTTCTGTTTACTGCCACAGTCTCACAGCTCCAGTGTCCCGGGTTCGGTTCTGTTTACTGCCACAGCCTCACAGCTCCAGTGTCCCGGGTTCGGTTCTGTTTACTGCCACAGTCTCACAGCTCCAGTGACCTGGGTTCGGTTCTGTTTACTGCCACAGTCTCACAGCTCCAGTGTCCCGGGTTCGGTTCTGTTTACTGCCACAGTCTCACAGCTCCAGTGACCTGGGTTCGGTTCTGTTTACTGCCACAGTCTCACAGCTCCAGTGTCCCGGGTTCGGTTCTGTTTACTGCCACAGTCTCACAGCTCCAGTGACCCGGGTTCGGTTCTGTTTACTGCCACAGTCTCACAGCTCCAGTGACCCGGGTTCAGTTCTGTTTACTGCCACAGTCTCACAGCTCCAGTGTCCCGGGTTCTGTTCTGTTTACTGCCACAGTCTCACAGCTCCAGTGACCTGGTTTCGGTTCTGTTTACTGCCACAGTCTCACAGCTCCAGTGTCCCGGGTTCGGTTCTGTTTACTGCCACAGTCTCACAGCTCCAGTGACCTGGGTTCGGTTCTGTTTACTGCCACAGTCTCACAGCTCCAGTGTCCCAGGTTCGGTTCTGTTTACTGCCACAGCCTCACAGCTCCAGTGACCTGGGTTCGGTTCTGTTTACTGCCACAGTCTCACAGCTCCAGTGACCCGGGTTCTGTTCTGGGTGCTGCCTGTGTGGAGTTTGCAAGTTTTCCCTGTGACCATGTGGGTTTCTGCCGGGTGCTCTGGTTTCCTCCCACAGACAAAGACTTGCAGTTTGATTGATAAATTGGCCATTGTAAATGTCCCGAGTCTCGTTAGATGGTTGGAGGATGGTGGGGATGTGGTAGGGAATATGGGATTAATGTCGGATATATAAATGGGTGGCTGTTGTTCAGCACAGACTCGATGGGCCAAAGGGTCTGTTTCAGTGCAGTATCTCTCTATGATTCTCTTTGTGTAAAGACTTTTCATCCATTTTACACAGACAGATATTTGTCTTCATTGTTAGGATGTGTCTGTCACTAGACCAGCAGATATTGTCCATCCCCAGTTGTCCATTGAGAAGGTGATGCTGGTCCATTACCTTGAACCTCTGCAGTCTGTGTGGTGAAGGTCATCTCACAATGGTGTTGGAGAAGGAGTTACAGCATTTTCACCCAGTCATGATGAAGGAAAGGTGATATATGTCCAACACAACAACAACTTGTATTTATATAGCACCATTAATGTCAGTACATGTTCCAAGGCACTCCTCTCCACCACTCCCCTCCCCCACTCCCCTCCCCAACACCCCTACCCCACTCCCCTCCCCCACTCCCCTCCCCCACTCCCCTCCCCCACTCCCCTACCCCACTCCCCTCCCCCACTCCCCTCCCCCACTCCCCTCCCCAAACTCCCTCCCCCACTCCCTCCCCCACTCCACTCCCCCACTCCCCTCCCCCACTCCCCTCCCCAACACCCCTACCCCACTCCCTCCCCCACCCCCTCCCCCACTCCACTCCCCCACTCCCCTCCCCCACTCCCCTCCCCAAACTCCCACCCCCACTCCCCTCCCCCACTCCCCTACCCCACTCCCCTCCCCCACTCCCCTCCCCCACTCCCCTCCCCAACACCCCTACCCCACTCCCCTCCCCCACTCCCTCCCCCACTCCCCTCCCCAAACTCCCACCCCCACTCCCCTACCCCACTCCCCTCCCCCACTCCCCTCCCCCTCCCCTCCCCCACTCCCTCCCCTAACTCCCTCCCCCACTCCCCTCCCCAAACTCCCCTACCCCACTCCCCTCCCCCACTCCCCTACCCCACTCCCCTCCCCCACTCCCCTCCCCCACTCCCAACACCCCTCCCCACTCCCCTCCCACTCCCTCCCCCACTCCCCTCCCCAACTCCCTCCCCCACTCCCCACCCCCACTCCCCTCCCCCACTCCACTCCCCCACACCCCTCCCCCACTCCCCTCCCCCACTCCCCTCCCGCACTCCCCTCCCCAACACCCCTACCCCACTCCCCTCCCCCACTCCCTCCTCACTCCCCTCCCAACACCCCTACCCCACTCCCCTCCCCCACACCCCTACCCCACACCACTATATCACTCCCCTCCCCCACTCCCCTCCCCCACACCCCTACCCCACTCCCCTCCCCAAACTCCCTCCCCACTCCCTCCCCACTCCCCTCCCCCACTCCCCTCCCCCACTCCCCTCCCCAACACCCCTCCCCCACTCCCCTCCCCCACTCCCCTCCCCAAACTCCCTCCCCCACTCCCCTCCCCACTCCCCTCCCGCACTCCCCTCCCCAACACCCCTACCCCACTCCCCTCCCCCACTCCCCTCCCTCACACCCCTCCCCAACACCCCTACCCCACTCCCCTCCCCACACCCCTACCCCACACCACTATATCACTCCCCTCCCCCACACCCCTCCCCACTCCCCTCCCCACTCCACTCCCCCACTCCACACCCCCACTCCCCTCCCCCACTCCCCTCCCCACTCCCCTCCCAAACTCCCTCCCCCACTCCCCTACCCCACTCCCCTCCCCCACTCCCCTCCCCCACTCCCCTCCCCAACACCCCTACCCCACTCCCCTCCCCCACTCCCCTCCCCCACTCCCCTCCCAAACTCCCTCCCCCACTCCCCTCCCCAAACTGCCCTACCCCACTCCCCTCCCCCACTCCCTACCCCACTCCCCTCCCCCACTCCCCTCCCCACTCCCCTCCCCAATACCCCTCCCCCACTCCCCTCCCCCACTCCCCTCCCCCACTCCCCTCCCCAAACTCCCTCCCCCACTCCCCTCCCCCACTCCCCTCCCCCACTCCACTCCCCCACTCCCCTCCCCCACTCCCCTCCCGCACTCCCCTCCCCAACACCCCTACCCCACTCCCTCCCCACTCCCTTCCCTCACTCCCCTCCCCAACACCCTACCCCACTCCCCTCCCCCACACCCCTACCCCACACCACTATATCACTCCCCTCCCCACTCCCCTCCCCAACTCCCCTACCCCACTCCCCTCCCCCACTTCTTCCCCAACACCCCTACCCCACTCCCCTCCCCCACTCCTCTACCCCACACCACTATATCACTCCCTCCCCCACTCCCCTCCCCAAACTCCCTCCCCCACTCCCCTCCCCCACACCCCTCCCCCACTCCCCTCCCCCACTCCACTCCCCCACTCCTCTCCACCACTCCCCTCCCCCACTCCACTCCCCCACTCCACTCCCCAACACCCCTACCCCACTCCCCTACCCCACTCCCCTCCCCCACTCCCCTCCCCAACAACCCTACCCCACTCCCCTCCCCCACTCCCTCCCCCACTCCACTCCCCCACTCCACTCCCCACTCCCCTCCCCAACACCCCTCCCCCACTCCCCTCCCCCACTCCACTCCCCCACTCCTCTCCACCACTCCCCTCCCCAATTCCCCTCCCCAACACCCCTACCCCACTCCCATCCCCAACACCCCTACCCCACTCCCTTCCCCCACTCCAATCCCCCATTCCCCTCCACCACTCCCCTACCCCACAGCCCTCCCCCGCTCCCCTCCCCCACTCCCCTCCCCAAACTCCCTCCCTCACACCCCTCCCCCACTCCCCTACTCCACTCCCCTCACCAGCTCCCCTCCCCCACTCCCCTATGTCAATCCCCTCCCCCACTCCCCTACACCACACCCATCCCCCACTCGCCTCCCAAACTTCCCTACTCCACTCCGCTCCCCAAACCCCCTCCCCTATTCCCCCACCCATATCCCCTCCCCAGCTCCCTTGCCCACTCCCCTCCCCCACTCCCCTGCCCCACTCACATCCCTAACTCCCCTCCCCCACTCCACTCCCCAACACCCCTACCCCACTCCCCTCCCCCACTCCCATCCCAACACCCTACCCCACTCCCCTCCCCCACTCACCTCCCCCACTCCCCTCCCCCACTCCTCTCCCCCACTACCCTCCCCCACTCCACTCCCCCACTCCACTCCTCCCACTCCACTTACCCACATCACTATTTCACTCCCCTCCCCCACTCCCCTCCCCCACTCACCTCCCCCACTCCAATCCCTCATTCCCCTCCCCCACTCCCTTCCCCAACACCCCTCCCGCACTCCCCACCCCCACTCCCCTGCACCATTCCCCTCCCCCACTCCCCTACCCCACACCCCTCTCCAGCTCCCATCCCCCACTCCCCTATGTCAATCCCCTCCCCCACTCCCCTACACCACTCCCTTCCCCCACTCGCCTCCCAAGCTTCCCTACTCCACTCCGCTCCCCAAACCCCCTCCCCTATTCCCCTACCCATATCCCCTCCCCAGCTCCCCTTACCCACTCCCCTCCCCCACTCCTCTGCCCCACTCACATCCCTAACTCCCCTCCCCCACTCCCCTCCCCCTCACCTCCCCAACTCCCCTCACTAAGTCCTCCCACTCACCTCCCCCACTCCCCTCCCTAAATCCCCTCCCTCACTCCCCTACCCCACTCACTTCACCAACTTCCCTCCCCCACTCCCCTCCCCCACTCATCTCCCCAACTCCCCCCAACAACTCCCTCCCACTCACCTCCCCCACTCCCCTCCCTAACTCCCCTCCCCAACTCCCCGACGCAACTCACCTCCCTAACTCTGCACGCCAACTCCCCTCCCCAACTCACCTTCCCAACTCCCTCCCACTCACCTGCATAACTCCCCTCCCCCACACCCCACCCCCTCACCTCCACAACTCCACTCACTAACTCCCTCCCACTCACCTCCCCACTCCCCTCCCTAACTCCCCTCCCTCACTCCCCTCCCCCACATCTCCCCAACTCCCCACAACAACTCCCTCCTACTCACCTCCCCCACTCCCCTCCCTAACTCCCCTCCCCCACCCCCTCACCTCCACAACTCCACTCACTAACTCCCTCCCACTCACCTCCCCCACTCCCCTCCCTAACTCCCTCCCCCACCCCCTCACCTCCACAACTCCACTCACTAACTCCCTCCCACTCACCTCCCCACTCCCCTCCCTAACTCCCCTCCCCCACCCCTCACCTCCACAACTCCACTCACTAACTCCCTCCCACTCACCTCCCCCACTCCCCTCCCTAACTCCCCTCCTTCACTCCCCTCCCCCACATCTCCCCAACTCCCCCCAACAACTCCCTCCTACTCACCTCCCCCACTCCCCTCCCTAACTCCCCTCCCCAACTCCCCTTACCCACTCACCTGCCCAACTCCCTCCCACTCACCTCCCCCACTCCCCTATCCCACTCCAATCCACCGCTCACCCCCTCTCTCCACCCCCACTCCCCTACCCCACTGCACTCTCCAGCTCCCATTTCCCACTCCCCGCCCCAACTCCCCTACCCCACTCCCCTCCCGCACTCCCCTATATCACACCCCTCCCCCACTCCACTACCCCACTCCCCTCACCAGATCCCTTCCCCCACTCCCCTCTGTCATTCTCCTCCCCCCTCCCCTACACCACTCCCATTCCCCACTCGCCTCCCAAACTTCAATACTCCACTCCGCTCCCCAAACCCACGCCCCCATTCCCCTACCCAAATCCCCTCCCCAGCACCCCTTACCCACTCCCCTCCCCCACTCCCCTACCCCAACTCCCCTCCCCCATTCACCTTCCCAACTCCCTCCCACTCACCTCCACAACTCCACTCACTAACTCCCTCCCACTCACCTCCCCCACTCCCCTCCCTATCTCCCCTCCCTCACTCCCCTACCCCTCTCAGATCACCAACTTCCCTCCCCCATTCCCCTCCCCCACTCATCTCCCCAACTCTCCCCACCAACTCCCTCCCACTCACCTCCCCCACTCCTCTCCCTAACTCCCCTCCCTCACACCCCTCCCCAACTCCCCTCACTCACTCCCCTGCCCAACTCCCTCCCACTCACGGTCCCCACTCCCCTATCCCACTCCCCTCCCCCGCTCACCCCCACTCTCCACCCCCACTCCCCTACCCCACTGCGCTCCCCAGCCCCCCTTGCCCACTCCCCACCTCAACTCCCCTGCCCCACTCCCCTCCCCCACTCGCATATATCACACCCCTCCCCCACTCCCCAACACCACTCCCATCCCCCACTCGCCTCCCAAACTTCCCTACTCCACTCCGCTCCCCAAACACCCTCCCCCATTCCCCTACCCAAATCCCATCCCCAGATCCCCTTACCCACTCCACTCCCCCACACCCCAACCCCACTCACATCCCTAACTCCGCAAGCCCACTCCCCTCCACCACTCACCTCCCCAACTCCCCTCACCAACTCCCTCCCACTCACCTCCTTAACTCCCCTCCCTAACTCGCCTCCCCCACTCCCTCACCCCACTCCCCTCCCTAACTCCCCTCCCTCACTCCCCCACCCCCCTTACCTCCCCAATCCCCCTCACCAACTCCCTCCCCCTCACCTCACCAACTCCCCTCACTAACTCCCTCTCGCTCACCTCCCCCACTCCCCTCCTCTCCACTCCCCTCCCACACTCGCCTCCCAAACTGCCCTCCTCCATTCCGCTCCCCAACCCCCCTCCCCCATTCCCCTACCCCACTCCCCTCCCCAACTCCCCTCCCCCAACCGCCCTCAACCACGACCCTACATCACTCCCATCCCCCACTCCCCTACCCCACTCCCTTTCCATTCCCCTACCCCACACCCCTCCCCCACTCCCCTACCCCACTCCCCTTCCACACCCCTACCCCACTCCACTTTCACTCCCCTTCCCCAGTCCCCTTCCAACTCCCCTCCCCCAATCTCCTTCCCACTCCCCTCCCCCACTCCCCTTCAGCTCCCCACCCCCACTCCCCTTCCAACTCTCCTTCCAACTCCACTTCAAACTCCCCTAGCCCAATCTCGTTCCCACTACGCTCCCCCACTCCCCTCCCCCACTGCCCTTCCACTCACCTCCCCCAATCCCATTCCCACTCCCCTCCCTCACTCCCCTTCTCACACCCCTTTGCACTCCCCTCCCCCACTCTCCTACCCCACTCCCCTACCCAAACTCCCTCCCCACACCCCTGCCGCACTTCCCTACCCCACTCAGCTCACCAGCTCCCCTCCCCCACTCCCCTATGTCATTCCCCTCCCCCACTCCCCTACACCACTCCCTCATCCACTCGCATCCCAAACTTCACTACTCCACTCCGCTCCCCAAACCCCCTCCCCATTCCCCTACCCAAATCCCCTCCCCAGCTCCCCTCACCCACTCCCCTCCCCCACTCCCCTACCCCACCCACCTCCCTAACTCCGCACCCCCACTCCCCTCCCCCACTCAACTCCCCAACTCCCCTCACTAACTCCCTCCCACTCACCTCCCTAACTCCCCTCCCTGACTCCCCTCCCCCACTCCCCTCCCCCCTCACCTCCCCAACTCCCCTCACTAACTCCCTCCCACTCAACTCCCCTCCCTAACTCCCCTCCCTCACACCCCAACCCCACTCACATCCCCAACTTCCTCCCACTCACCTCCCCCAATCCCACTCCCCTCCCCCGCTCACTCCCACTCTCCACCCCCACTCCTCTACACCACTGCGCTCCCCAGCTCCCCTTGCCCACTCCCCGCACCAACTCCCCTACCCCACTCCCCTCCCCCACTCCCCTATATCACTCCCCTCCCCCACTCAGCTCCCCCACTCGCCTCCCAAACTTCCCTACTCCACTCCGCTCCCCCACCCCGTTCTCCAATACCCCTCCCCTTCCCCTATCCCACTCCTCTCCCCCAAACCCCTACTCCACACTCCTCCCCCATTCCCCTCCCCCAATCTCCTCCCCCACTCCCCTCCCCCAATCTCCTCCCCCACTTCACTCCCCTCCCCCAATCCCCTCCCCTACTCCGCTCCCCAACACCCTCCCCCATTCTCCGACCCAAATCCCCTCCCCAAACTCTCCCCTCCACTCCACTCCCCCATGCCCCTCCCCCACTCCCCAACCCCACTGACCTCACCATCTGCCCTCCCCCAAATCCCTCCCCCACTCCCCTCCCGCACTCACCTCCCCCACTCCCCTCCACACACCCACTCGCTTCCTCCACACTCCACTCCCATCCCCTACCCCAGTCCCCTCACCTTCTCTCCTCCCACAATCTCCTCCCCCACTTCCCTCCACCACTCCCACTCTCTACCCCTCTCCTCTCCCCCTCATCTCTTCTCCCCACTCCCCTTCCCAATCCCCTCCCCACTCCCCTCCTCTCCACTCCTCTCCACTCCCCTCCCCCACTTGCCTCCCAAACTTCCCTCCTTCATTCCGCTCCCCAACCCCCCTCCCCAATCCCCTCCCCCACTCCCCTCCTCTCCACTCCTCTCCACTCCCCTCCCCCACTTGCCTCCCAAACTTCCCTCCTTCATTCCGCTCCCCAACCCCCCTCCCCATTCCCCTACCCCACTCCCCTCCCCAACTCCCCTCCCCAACCCCCCTCCACCACTACCCGACATCACACCCCTCCCCCACTCCCCTCCGCTTCACTCCTCTCCACTACCCTCCCCCACTCGCCTCATAAACTTCCCTCCTCCATTCCGCTCCCCAACCCCCCTCCCCATTCCCCTACCCCACTCCCCTCCCCAACTCCCCTCCCCAACCCCCCTCCACCACTACCCTACATCACACCCCTCCCCCACTCCCCAACCCCACTCCCATCCCCAAATCTCCTCCTCCACTCCCCTCCCCTACTCGCCATACCCACACCCCTCCCCCACTCACCTACCCCACTCCATTTCCACTCCCCTTCCCTCTCCCCTTCCAACTCCCCTCTCCCACTCTCCTTCCCACTCCCCTCCCCCACTCCCCTTCCACTCCCCAGCCGCACTCCCCTCCCCCACTCCCCTCCCCACATCCCCTCCCCCACTCCCCTCCTCCACACCATTTCCACTCCCCTCCCCCACATTCCTTCTACGCCCCTCCCCCACACCCCACCCACTCCCCTCCCCCACTCCCCTACACACACCCACTCCCTTCCTCCACACCCCTCACCAACTCCCCTACCCCACTCCCCCCACACTCCCACTCCCCTGCACCACACCCCACCCCCACTCCACTTCTCCACACCCCACTCCCACTCCCCTACCCCAGTCCCCTTCCCTTCTCTCCTCCCACACTCTCCTCCCCCACTTCCCTCCACCACTCCCACTCTCTACCCCTCTCCTCTCCCCCTCCTCTCTCCTCCCCACTCCCCTTCCCAATCCCCTCCACGACCCCACTCTCCTCCTCTCCACTCCTCTCCTCTCCACTACTCCACTCCCCGCCCCCACTGCCCTTCCACTCCCCTCCCCCACTCCCATTCCCACTCCCCTCCCTCACTCCCCTTCCCACACCCCTACGCACTCCCCTCCCCCACTCTCCTTCGCATTCCCCTCCCCCACTCTCCTTCGCACTCCCCTCCCCCACTCTCCTTCCCACTTCACTCCCCCACTTCCCCACTCCCCTCCCCCACTCCCCTTCCAACTCCCCTCCCCCACTCCCCTTCCAACTCCCCTCCCCCACTCCCCTATCCCACACCCCTCCCCCACTCTCCTTCCCACTTTGCTCACCCACTCCCCTCCCCACTCGCCTCCCAAACCTCCCTCCTCCATTCCGCTCCCCAAATCCCCTCCCCATTCCCCTAACACACGACCCTCCCCAACTCCCCTGCCCCAACCACCCTCCACCACTACCCTACATCATTCCCCTCCCACACTCCTCAACCCCACTCCCGTCCCCAAAATCCCACCTCCACTCCCCTCCCCCACTCTCCTTCCCACTTTGCTCGCCCACTCCCCTTCCACTCCCCTCCCCCACTCCCCTCCCCCACTCCCCTTCCACTCCCCTCCCCCCAATCCCCTTCCACTCCCCTCCCCAAATCTCCTTCCACTCCCCTCCCCACTCTGCTTCCACTCCCCTCCCCCACTACCCTTTCCCACTCCCCTTACACTCTGCTGTCCCACTCCCCCCCACTACCCTTTCCCACTCCCCTTACACTCTGCTGTCCCACTCCCCTCACTCACTCTCCTTTCCACTTCGCTCCCCCAGTCCCCTCCCCACGCCCCTCCCCCACTCCCCCTCCACCACTCCACTCCCCCACACCCCTCCCCCACTCCCCCTCCTCCACTCCCATTCCCCCCCTTCCACTCCCTCCCCACTCCGCTTCCACTCCCCTCCCCCACTACCCTTTCCCACTCCCTTTCCACTCCCCTGTCCCACTCCCCTCACCCACTCACCGTCCCCCACATCCCTCCTCCACTCCGCTCCCCTTCAACCCTCCCACACTCCCATCAAACACTTCCCTCCGCCACTCCCCACTCGCTACCCCTCTCCTCCTTCCGCTCCCCTCCACCTTCCCCTCCCCCTCCCCTCCCTTCCCCCACTCCCCTTCCACTCCACTCCCCCCCACTCCCCTTCCACTCCCCTCTCCCACTCCCCTTCCACTCCCCCTCTCCCACTCCCCTCCCCTTCCAACTCCCCTCCAACTCCCCTCCCACAGTCCTTCCAACTTTGCTCGCCCACTCCACTTCCACTCCCCTCCCCCACTCCCCTCCCCCACTCCCCTTCCACTCCACTACCCCCACTCCCCTTCCACTCACCTCCCCCACTCCCCTTCCACTCCCCTCCCCACTCCCCTCCCCCACTCCCCTTCCACTCCACTCCCCCCCACTCCCCTTCCACTCACCTCCCCCACTCCCCTTCCACTCCCCTCCCCACTCCGCTTCCACTCCCCTCCCCCACTACCCTTTCCCACTCCCTTTCCACTCCCCTGTCCCACTCCCCTCACCCACTCACCGTCCCCCACATCCCTCCTCCACTCCGCTCCCCTTAAACCCTCCCACACTCCCATCAAACACTTCCCTCCGCCACTCCCACTCGCTACCCCTCTCCTCCTTCCGCTCCCCTCCACCTTCCCCTCCCCCTCCCCTCCCTTCCCCCACTCCCCTTCCACTCCACTCCCCCCCACTCCCCTTCCACTCACCTCCCCCACTCCCCTTCCACTCCCCTCCCCACTCCACTTCCACTCCCCTCCCCCACACCCCTCCCCCACTCCCCTTCCACTCACCTCCCCCACTCCCCTTCCGCTCCCCTCCCCCACTCCCCTCCCCCACTCCCCTTCCACTCCACTCCCCCCCCACTCCCCTTCCACTCCCCTCCCCCACTCCCCTCCCCCACTCCCCTTCCACTCCACTCCCCCCCACTCCCCTTCCACTCCCCTATCCCACTCCGCTTCCACTCCCCTCCCCCACTACCCTTTCCCACTCCCTTTCCACTCCGCTGTCCCACTCCCCTCACCCACTCACCGTCCCCCACATCCCTCCTCCACTCCGCTCCCCTTCAACCCTCCCACACTCCCTTCACACACTTCTCTCCGCCACTCCCACTCGCTACCCCTCTCCTCCCTCCGCTCCCCTCCACCTTCCGCTTACCACGCCCCTCTCCCACAAGCCTCCCCATTCCCATCCTCTCCCCTCCACACTCCCCTTGCCATTCCCCTCTCTCACAGCCTCCTCTCCCCACCTCTTCCCTCCCCCACTACCCTTCCCACTCCAATCTCCCACAGCCTCCCCTCCCCCATTCCCCTCTCCCACAGCCTACCCGACGCCCCTCCTCTCCCCTCCACCACTCCTCTTCCCACTCTCCTCTCCCATCCCCTCCCCCCTACTCCCCTCCTCTCCCCTCCTCCCCTACTCTACCCTCCTCCCCTCCTCTCCCCTCCTCCACTCCCATTCCCACTCCCCTCTCCCACAGCCACCCCTACTCCCCTCCTCTACCCTCCTCCCCCCTCCTCCCCTACTCTACCCTCCTACCCTCCTCTCCCCTACTCCACTCCCCTTCCCACTCCCCTCTCCCACTGCCGCCCCTACTCCCCTCCTCTCCCCTCCCCCACTCCCCTTCCCAATCAATTCCCCCCTCCCCACCCGCACACCCCTCCCCCAGACCCCACCCCCAATCACCTTCCCAACCCCTCCCCCACCCCCTTCCCACTCCGATCCCCCACTTCCCTCCCCCTCTCCCCTCTCCCAATCCCCTCCTGCATACCCCTCCACCACTCCCCTCCCACACAACCCGCCCCCACTCCCCTCCCCCAATCACCTTCCCAACCCCTCCCCCACCCCTTCCCCACTCCCCTCCCCCACCCCCTTCCCCACTCCCCTCCCCCACTCACCTTCCCAACCCCGCCTCCACCCACTTCCCACACCCGTCCGCCACCCATCTCCCACTCCCACTCCCCTACCCCTGCCACTTCCCCACTCCCCTCCCTCACTCCCCTCTCCCACTCCCCTTAACGCTCACCTAACCCCTCCCATCGCAATCCCCTCCCACTCACCCTCACCGCTCCCCTTCCCCCATCCCCTCCTCCTCTCCCCTACCTCCTCCCACTCCCCCCCCCACTCCCCTCCCACTCCCCTCCCACTACCCCTCCCACTCCCCCTCCCACTCGCCTCCCACTCCCCCTCCCACTCGCCTCCCACTGCACTCCCCCACTCCCCTCCCACTCCATTCCCCCACTGCCCTCCCCCACTCCCATCCCGTCAGTATTAAACAATCAGGGGAACACACTCTCCTCACTTATACTGTTCACCTTGTAACATGTCCTGTGTATGTTAAACCATCAGGGGAACACAATCCCCTCTCATATACTCTTCACCTGGTAACATGTCCCGTGTATATTAAACCATCAGGGGAACACACTCTCCTCACTTATACTGATCACCTGGTAACATGTCCCGTGTATATTAAACCATCAGGGGAACACAATCTCCTCACTTATACTGTTCACCTGGTAACATGTCCCGTGTATATTAAACCATCAGGGGAACACACTCTCCTCACTTATATTGTTCACCTGGTAACATGTCCTGCGTGTATATTAAACCATCAGGGGAACACACTCTCCTCACTATACTGTTCACCTGGTAACATGTCCTGTGTATATTAAACCATCAGGGGAATACACTCTCCTCACTTATACTGTTCACCTGGTAACATGTCCTGTGTATATTAAACCATCAGGGGAACACACTCTCCTCACTTATACTGTTCACCTGGTAACATGTCCTGTGTATATTAAACCATCATGGGAACACACTCTCCTCACTTATACTGTTCACCTGGTAACATGTCCTGTGTATATTAAACCATCATGGGAACACATTCTCCTCACTTATACTGTTCACCTGGTAACATGTCCAGTGTATATTAAACCATCAGGGGAACACACTCTCCTCACTTATACTGTTCACCTGGTAACATGTCCTGTGTATATTAAACCATCAGGGGAATACACTCTCCTCACTTATACTGTTCACCTGGTAACATGTCCTGTGTGCATTGAACAATCAGGGGAACACACTCTCCTCAATTATACTGTTCACCTGGTAACATGTCCCGTGTGTATTAAACAATCAGGGGAACACAATCTCCTCACTTATACTGTTCACCAGGTAACATGTCCTGTGTATGTTAAACAATCAGGGGAACACACTCTCCTCACTTTTCCTGTTCAACTGGTAACATGTCTGTTTATATTAAACCATCAGGGGAACACTCTCTCCTCACGAAAACTGTTCACCTGGAAGCATGTCCTGTGTGTATTAAACCATCAGGGGAACACACTCTCCTCACTTATACTGTTCACCTAGTAACATGTCCTGTGTTTATTAAACTATCAGGGGAACACACTCTCCTCACTTATACTGTTCATCTGGTAACATGTCCCGTGTGTCTTAAAACATCAGGGGTAAACACTCTCCTCACTTATACTGTTCACCTGGTAACATGTCCCGTGTGTATTAAACAATCAGGGAACACACTCTCCTCACTTATACTGTTCATCTGGTAACATGTCCCGTGTGTATTAAAACATCAGGGGAACACCCTCTCCTCACTTATACTGTTCACCTGGTGACATGTCCTGCGTATATTAAAACATCAGGGGAACACACTCTCCTCACTTATACTGTTCATCTGGTAACATGTCCCGTGTGTATTAAAACATCAGGGGAACACACTCTTCTCACGTATACTGTTCACCTGGTAACATGTCCTAAGTGCATTAAACAATCAGGGGAACACACTCTCCTCAATTATACTGTTCACCTGGTGACATGTCCTGCGTATATTAAAACATCAGGGAACACACTCTCCTCACTTATACTGTTCACCTGGTGACATGTCCTGCGTATATTAAAACATCAGGGGAACACACTCTCCTCACTTATACTGTTCACCTGGTGACATGTCCGGAGTGTATTAAACCATCAGGGGAACACACTCTCCTCACTTATACTGTTTGCCTGGTAACATGTCCCGTGTGTATTAAACAATCAGGGGAACACACTTTCCTCACTTATTCTGTTCGCCATTTGACATGTCCTGTGTTTCTGAAACCATCTGGGGAACACACTTTCCTCACTTATTCTGTTCGCCATTTGACATGTCCTGTGTTTCTGAAACCATCTGGGGAACACACTCTCCTCACTTTATTGTTCACCTGGTAAAATGTCCCGTGTGTATTAAACCATCAGGGGAACACACTCTCCTCACTTTACTGTTCACCTGGTAACATGTCCCGTGTGTATTAAACCATCAGGGGAACACACTCTCCTCACTTATACTGTTCACCTGGTAACATTTCCCGTGTATATTAAACCATCAGGGGAACACTCTCTCCTCACTTATGCTGTTCACCTGGTAACATGTCCCGTGTGTCTGAAAACATCAGGGGTAAACACTCTCCTCACTTATACTGTTCACCTGGTAACATGTCCCGTGTATATTAAACAAACAGGAGAACACACTCTCCTCCCTTATACTGTTCACCTGGCAACATGTCCCGTGTGTATTAAAACATCAGGGGAACACCCTCTCCTCACTTACACTGTTCACCTGGTAACATGTCCCGTGTGTATTACACCATCAGGGGAACACAATCTCCTCACTTATACTGTTCACCTGGTAACATGTCCCGTGTATATTAAACCATCAGGGGAACACTCTCTCCTCACTTTACTGTTCAGCTGGTAACATGTCCCGTGTGTATTAAAACATCAGGGGAACACCCTCTCCTCACTTATACTGTTCACCTGGTAACATGTCCCGTGTGCATTAAACAATCTGGGGAACACACTCTCCTCACTTATACTGTTCACCTGGCAACATGTCCCGTGTGCATTAAAACATCAGGGGAACACCCTCTCCTCACTTATACTGTTCACCTGGTAACATGTCCCGTGTGTATTACACCATCAGGGGAACACAATCTCCTCACTTATACTGTTCACCTGGTAACATGTCCCGTGCGTATTGAACAATCAGGGGAACACACTCGCCTCACTTATACTGTTCACCTGGTAACATGTCCCGTGTGTGTTAAAACATCAGCGAAACACACTCTCCTCACTTAAACTGTTCACACTGGTAACATGTCCCGTGTGCATTAAAACATCAGCGAAACACATTCTCCTCACTTATACTGCTCACCTGGTAACATGTCCTGTGTATATTAAACAATCTGGGGAACACAATCGCCTCACTTATACTGTTCACCTGGTAACATGTCCCGTGTGTATTAAACCATCAGGGGAACACACTCTCCTCACTTATACTGTTCACCTGGTAACATGTCTCGTGTATATTAAACCATCAGGGGAACACACTCTCCTTATTTATACTGTTCACCTGGTAACATGTCCTGTGTGTATTAAACCATCAGGGGAATACACTCTCCTCAATTATACTGTTCACCTGGTAACATGTCTCGTGTATATTAATCCATCAGGGGAACACACTCTCCTCACTTATACTGTTCACCTGGTAACATGTCTCGTGTATATTAAACCATCAGGGGAACACACTCTCCTCACTTATACTGTTCACGTGGTAACATGTCCCGTGTGTATTAAACAATCAGGGGAACACACTCTCCTCACTTACACTGTTCACCTGGTAACATGTCCCGTGTGTATTAAACAATCAGGGGAACACACTCTCCTCACTTACACTGTTCACCTGGTAACATGTCCCGTGTGTATTAAAACATCAGGGGAACACTCTCTCCTCACTTATGCTATTCACCTGGTAACATGTCTCGTGTACATTAAACCATCAGGGGAACACACTCTCCTCACTTACACTGTTCACCTGGTAACATGTCCCGTGTGTATTAAACCATCAGGGGAACACACTCTCCTCACTTATACTGTTCACCTGGTAACATGTCCCGTGTGTATTAAACCATCAGGGGAACACACTCTCCTCACTTATACTGTTCAGCTGGTAACATGTCTCGTGTATATTAAACCATCAGGGGAACACACTCTCCTCACTTACACTGTTCACCTGGTAACATGTCCCGTGTGTATTAAACCATCAGGGGAACACACTCTCCTCACTTACACTGTTCACCTGGTAACATGTCTCGTGTATATTAAACCATCAGGGGAACACATTCTCCTCACTTATACTGTTCACCTGGTAACTTGTCCCGCGTCTATTAAAACATTAGGGGAACACACTCTCCTCACTTATACTGTTCATCTGGTAACATGTCCCGTGTGTATTAAAACATCAGGGGAATACACTCTCCTCACTTACACTGTTCACCTGGTAACATGTCCCATATGTATTAAAACATCAGAGGAACACACTCTCCTCGCTTATACTGTTCACCTGGTAACATGACCCGTGTGTATTAAAACATCAGGGGAACACACTCTCCTCACTTATACTGTTCACCGAGTGTCATGTCCTGTGTGCTTTTAACAATCAGGGAACACACTCTCCTCACTTATACTGTTCGCCTGGTGACATGTCCCGTCAGTATTAAACAATCAGGGGAACACACTCTCCTCACTTATACTGTTCACCGAGTGTCATGTCCTGTGTGCTTTAAACAATCAGGGGAACACACTCTCCTCACTTATACTGTTCACCTCGTGACATGTCCCGTGTGTATTAAACAATCAGGGGAACACACTCTCCTCACTGAAACTGTTCACCTGGTAACATGTCCCGTCTATATTAAACCATCAGGGGAACACTCTCTCCTCACTTCTGCTGTTCACCTGGTAACATGTCCCGTGTGTATTAAACCATCAGGGGAACTCTCTCTCCTCACTTATACTGTTCACCTGGTAACATGTCCCGTGTGCATTAAACAATCAGGGGAACACACTCTCCTCACTTATACTGTTCACCTGGTAACATGTCCTGTGTATATTAAACAATGAGGGGAACACACTCTCCTCACTTATACTGTTCACCTGGTGACATGTCCTGAGTTTATTAAAACATCAGGGGAACACACTCTCTTCACTTATTCTGTTCACCAGGCAACATGTCCCGTGTATATTAAACCATCAGGGGAACACAATCTCCTCACTTATACTGTTCACCTAGTAACATGTCCCGTGTACATTAAACTATCAGTGGAACACAGTCTCCTCACCTATACTGTTCACATGGTAACTTGTCCCGTGTGTATTAAACAATCTGGGGAACACACTCTCCTCACTTATACTGTTCACCTGGCAACATGTCCCGTGTGTATTAAAACATCGGGGGAACACACTCTGCTCACTTATACTGTTCACCTGGTAACATGTCCTGTGTGTATTAAACAATCTGTGGAACACACTCTCCTCACTTATACTGTTCACCTGGTGACATGTCCTGAGTTTATTAAAACATCAGGGGAACACACTCTCTTCACTTATTCTGTTCACCAGGCAACATGTCCCGTGTATATTAAACCATCAGGGGAACACAATCTCCTCACTTATACTGTTCACCTAGTAACATGTCCCGTGTACATTAAACTATCAGTGGAACACAGTCTCCTCACCTATACTGTTCACATGGTAACATGTCCCGTGTGTATTAAACAATCTGGGGAACACACTCTCCTCACTTATACTGTTCACCTGGCAACATGTCCCGTGTGTATTAAAACATCGGGGGAACACACTCTGCTCACTTATACTGTTCACCTGGTAACATGTCCTGTGTGTATTAAACAATCTGGGGAACACACTCTCCTCACTTATACTGTTCACCTGGCAACATGTCCCGTGTGTATTAAAACATCGGGGGAACACACTCTGCTCACTTATACTGTTCACCTGGTAACATGTCTCGTGTATATTAAACCATCAGGGGAACTCACTCTGCTCACTTATACTGTTCACCTGGTAACATGTCCCGTGTGTATTAAACAAACAGGGGAACACGCTCACCTCACTTATACTGTTCACCTGGTAACATGTCCCGTGTGTCTTAAACAATCAGGGGAACACACTCTCCTCACTTATACTGTTCACCTGGTAACATGTCACGTGTATGTAAAACAATCTGGGGAACACACTCTGCTCACTTATACTGTTCTCCTGGTAACATGTCCCGTGTGTATTAAACAAACAGGGGAACACACTCTCCTCACCTATACTGTTCACCTGGTAACATGTCCCATGTATATTAAACAATCTGGGGAACACACTCGCCTCACTTATACTGTTCACCTGGTAACATGTCCCGTGTATATTAAACAATCAGGGGAACACACTCTCCTCACTTATACTGTTCACCTGGTAACATGTCTCGTGTATATTAAACCATCAGGGGAACACACTCTCCTCACTTATACTGTTCACTTGGAAACATGTCCCGTGTATATTAAACCATCAGGGGAACACTCTCTCCTCACTTATACTGTTCATCTGGTAACATGTCCCGTGTGTATTAAACAATCAGGGGAACACTCTCTCCTCACTTATACTGTTCATCTGGTATCATGTCCCGTGTGTATTAAACCATCAGGGGAACACACTCTCCTCACTTATACTGTTCACCTGGTAACATGTCTCGTGTATATTAAACAATCAGGGGAACACACTCTCCTCACTTACACTGTTCACCTGTTAACATGTCCCGTGTATATTAAACCATCAGGGGAACACACTCTCCTCACTTACACTGTTCACCTGTTAACATGTCTCGTGTATATTAAACAATCAGGGGAACAGACTCTCCTCACTTACACTGTTCACCTGTTAACATGTCCCGTGTATATTAAACAATCAGGGGAACACACTCTCCTCACATATACTGTTCACCTGGTAACTTGTCACCGTGTCTATTAAAGCATTAGGGGAACACACTCTCCTCACTTATACTGTTCATCTGGTAACATGGCCCGTGTGTATTAAAACATCAGGGGAACACCCTCTCCTCACTTATACTGATCACCTGGCAAAATGTCCCGTGTGTATTAAAACATCAGGGGAACCCACTCTCCTCACTTATACTGTTCACCTGGTGAAATGTCCCATGTATAAAAAACAATCAGGGGAACAAACTCTCCTCACTTATCCTGTTCACCTGGTAACATGTCCCGTGTGTATTAAAACATAAGGGGAACACACTCTCCTCACTTATACTGTTCACCTGGTGAAATGTCCCATGTATAAAAAACAATCAGGGGAACAAACTCTCCTCACTTATACTGTTCACCTGGCAAAATGTCCCGTGTGTATTAAAACATCAGGGGAACACACTCTCCTCACTTATACAGTTCACCTGGTGAAATGTCCCATGTATAAAAAACAATCAGGGGAACAAACTCTCTTCACTTATACTGTTCACCTGGTAACATGTCCCGTGTGTATTAAAACATAAGGGGAACACACTGTCCTCACTTCTTCTGTTCACCTGGTGACATGTCCCGTGTATATTGAACAATCAGGGGAACACACTCTCCTCACCTATACTGTTCACCTGGTAACATGTCCCGTGTGTATTAAAACATCAGGGGAACACAGTCTCCTCACTTATACTGTTCACCTGGTAACATGTCTCGTGTATATTAAACCATCAGGGGAACTCACTCTGCTCACTTATACTGTTCACCTGGTAACATGTCCCGTGTGTATTAAACAATCAGGGGATCACATGCACCTCACTTATACTGTTCACCTGGTAACATGTCCCGTGTATATTAAACAATCTGGGGAACACGCTCACCTCACTTATACTGTTCTCCTGGTAACATGTCCCGTGCGTCTTAAACAATCAGGGGAACACTCGCTCCTCACTTATACTGTTCACCTGGTAACATGTCACGTGTATATAAAACAATCTGGGGAACACACTCTGCTCACTTATACTGCTCACCTGGTAACATGTCCCGTGTGTATCAAACAAACAGGGGAACACACTCTCCTCACTTATACGGTTCACCTGGTAACATGTCCCGTGTATATTAAACAATCTGGGGAACACGCTCACCTCACTTATACTGCTCACCTGGCAACATGTCCCGTGTGTATTAAACAATCAGGGGAACACACTCTGCTCACTTATACTGTTCACCTGGTAACATGTCCTGTGTATATTAAACAATCTGGGGAACACACTCGCCTCACTTATACTGTTCACCTGGTAACATGTCCCGTGTGTATTAAAACATCAGCGAAACACACTCTCCCAACTTAAACTGTTCACCAGATAACATGTCGCGTGTGTATTAAACAATTAGGGGAACACGCTCACCTCACTTATACTGCTCACCTGGCAACATGTCCCGTGTGTATCAAACAAACAGGGGAACACACTCTCCTCACTTATACGGTTCACCTGGTAACATGTCCTGTGTATATTAAACAATCTGGGGAACACACTCGCCTCACTTATACTGTTCACCTGGTAACATGTCCCGTGTGTATTAAAACATCAGCAAAACACACTCTCCCAACTTAAACTGTTCACCAGATAACATGTCCCGTGTATATTAAACCATCAGGGGAACACACTCTCCTCACTTACACTGTTCAACTGGAAACATGTCCCATGTATATTAAGCAATCAGGGGAACACACTCTCCTCACTTATACTGTTCGTCTGGTAACATGTCTCGTGTATATTAAACCATCAGGGGAACAGACTCTCCTCACTTATACTGTTCACCTGGTAACATGTCCCGTGTGTTTTAAACCATCAGGGGAACACACTCTCCTCTCTTATACTGTTCACCTGTTAACATGTCCCGTGTGTATTAAACCATCAGGGGAACACCCTCTCCTCACTTATACTGTTCACCTGGCAAAATGTCCCGTGTGTATTAAAACATCAGGGGAACCCACTCTCCTCACTTAAACTGTTCACCTGGTAACATGTCCCGGATGTATTAAAACATCAGGGGAACACACTCTCCTCACTTACACTGTTCACCTGGTAACATGTCCCGTGTGTATTAAACCATCAGGGGAACACACTCTCCTCACTTACACTGTTCACCTGGTAACATGTCTCGTGTATATTAAACCATCAGGGGAACACACTCTCCTCACTTATACTGTTCACCTTGTAACTTGTCCCGTGTCTATTAAAACATTAGGGGAACACACTCTCCTCACTTATACTGTTCATCTGGTAACATGTCCCGTGTGTATTAAAACATCAGGGGAACACCCTCTCCTCACTTATCCTGTTCACCTGGCAAAATGTCCCGTGTGTATTAAAACATCAGAGGAACACACTCTCCTCGCTTATACTGTTCACCTGGTAACATGTCTCGTGTATATTAAACTATCAGGGGAACACACTCTCCTCACCGATACTGTTCACCTGTCAACATGTCCCGTCTATATTAAACCATCAGGGGAACACTCTCTCCTCACTTATGCTGTTCACCAGGTAACATGTCCCGTGTATATTAAACAATCTGGGGAACACACTCGCCTCACTTATACTGTTCACCTGGTAACATGTCCCGTGTGTATTAAACAATCAGGGGAACACACTCTCCTCACTTATACTGTTCACCTGGTAACATGTCTCGTGTATATTAAACAATCAGGGGAACACACTCTCCTCACTTATACTGTTCACCTGGTAACATGTCCCGTCTGTATTAAACAATCTGGGGAACACGCTCTCCTCACTTATACTGTTCGCCTGGTAACATGTCTCGTGTATATTAAACCATCAGGGGAACAGACTCTCCTCACTTATACTATTCACCTGGTAACATGTCCCGTGTGTTTTAAACCATCAGGGGAACACACTCTCCTCACTTATACTGTTCACCTGGTAACATGTCTCGTGCGTGTTAAACCATCAGGGGAATACACTCTCCTCACTTATACTGTTCACCTGGTAACATGTCCCGTGTATATTAAACCATCAGGGGAACACACTCTCCTCAATTATACTGTTCACCTGGTAACATGTCCCGTGAATATTAAACCATCAGGGGAACACACTCTCCTCACTTATTCTGTTCACCTGGTAACATGTCCCGTGTGTATTGAACAATCAGGGGAACACACTCTCCTCACTTATACTGTTCACCTGGTAACATGTCCCGTGCGTATTAAACAATCAGGGGAACACATTCTCCTCACTTATACTGTTCACTTGGTAACATGTCCGGTGCGTATTAAACCAACAGGGGAACACATTCTCCTCACTTATACTGTTCACCTGGTAACATGTCCCGTGTGTATTAAACAATCAGGGAAACACATTCTCCTCACTTATACTGTTCACTTGGTAACATGTCCTGTGCGTATTAAACAAACAGGGGAACACATTCTTCTCACTTATACTGTTCACCTGGAAACATGTCCCGTGTGTATTAAACAAACAGGGGAACACATTCTCCTCACTTATACTGTTCACCTGGTAACATGTCCCGTGTGTATTAAACAATCAGGGGAACACATTCTCCTCACTTATACCGTTCACCTGGTAACATGTCCCGTGCGTATTAAACAATCAGGGAACACACTCACCTCACTAATACTGTTCACCTGGTAACATGTCCTGTGTATATTAAACCTTCAATGGAACACAATCTCCTCACTTATACTGTTCACCTGGTAACATGTCCCGTGTGTATTAAACAATCAGGGGAACACACTCTCCTCACATATACTGTTCACCTGGTAACATGTCCCGTGTGTATTAAACAATCAGGGGAACACACTCTCCTCACTGATACTGTTCACCTGGTTACATGTCCCGTGTGTATTAAACCATCAGGGGAACACACTCTCCTCACATATACTGTTCACCTGGTAACATGTCCCGTGTGTATTAAACAATCAGGGGAACACACTCTCCTCACTTATACTGTTCACCTGGTTACATGTCCCGTGTGTATTAAACAATCAGGGGAACACACTCTCCTCACTTATACTGTTCACCTGGTAACATGTCCCGTGCGTATTAAACAAACAGGGGAACACATTCTCCTCACTTATACCGTTCACCTGGTAACATGTCCCGTGCGTATTAAACAATCAGGGGAACACACTCTCCTCACTAATACTGTTCACCTGGTAACATGTCCTGTGTATATTAAACCATCAATGGAACACACTCTCCTCACTAATACTGTTCACCTGGTAACATGTCCCGTGCGTATTAAACAATCAGGGGAACACACTCTCCTCACTAATACTGTTCACCTGGTAACATGTCCTGTGTATATTAAACCATCAATGGAACACAATCTCCTCACTTATACTGTTCACCTGGTAACATGTCCTGTGTGTATTAAACCATCAGGGGAACACAATCTCCTCACTTGCACTGTTCACCTGGTAACATGCCCTGTGTATATTAAACCATCAGGGGAACACACTCTCCTCACTTATACTGTTTACCTGGTAACATGTCCCGTGTATATTAAACCATCAGGGGAACACACTCTCCTCACTTATACTGTTCACCTGGTAACATGTCCTGTGTATATTAAACCATCAATGGAACACAATCTCCTCACTTATACTGTTCACCTGGTAACATGTCCTGTGTGTATTAAACCATCAGGGGAACACAATCTCCTCACTTGCACTGTTCACCTGGTAACATGCCCTGTGTATATTAAACCATCAGGGGAACACACTCTCCTCACTTATACTGTTTACCTGGTAACATGTCCCGTGTATATTAAACCATCAGGGGAACACACTCTCCTCACTTATACTGTTCACCTGGTAACATGTCCCGTGTATATTAAACCATCAGGGGAACACACTCTCCTCACTTATACTGTTCACCTGGTAACATGTCCCGTGTATATTAAACCATCAGGGGAACACACTCTCCTCACTTATACTGTTCACCTGGTAACATGTCCCGTGTATATTAAACCATCAGGGGAACACACTCTCCTCACTTATACTGTTCACCTGGTAACATATCCCGTGTATATTAAACCATCAGGGGAACACACTCTCCTCACTTACACTGTTCACCTGGTAAAATGTCTTGTGTGCATTAAACCATCAGGGGAACACACTCTCCTCACTTATACTGTTCACCTGGTAACATGTCCTGTGCGTGTTAAACCATCAGCGGAAAACACTCTACTCAATGATACTGTTCACCTGGTGACATGTCCTGTGTGTATTAAACCATCAGGGGAACACACTCTCCTCACTTATACTGTTCACCTGGTAACATGTCCCGTGTATATTAAACCATCAGGGGAACACACTCTCCTCACTTATACTGTTCACCTGGTAACAGGTCCCGTGTATATTAAACCATCAGGGGAACACACTCTCCTCACTTATACTGTTCACCTGGTAACATGTCCCGTCAGTATTAAACCATCAGGGGAACACACTCTCCTCACTTATACTGTTCACCTGGTGACAGGTCCCGTGTATATTAAACCATCAGGGGAACACACTCTCCTCACTTATACTGTTCATCTGGTAACATGTCCCGTTTTTGTTAAACAATCAGGGGAACACACTCTCCTCACTTATACTGCTCACCCGGTGACATGTCCCGTGTATATTAAACAATCAGGGGAACACACTCTCCTCAATTATACTGTTCGCCTGGTGCCATGTCCCGGGTATATTAAACAATCAGGGGAACACACTCTCCTCAATTATACTGTTCGCCTGGTGCCATGTCCCGGGTATATTAAACAATCAGGGGAAAACACTCTCCTCACTTATACTGTTCACCTGGTAACATGTCCCGTGCGTGTTAAACCATCAGGGGAACACACTCTCCTCACTTATACTGTTCAGCTGGTAACATGTCCCGTGAGTATTAAACAATCAGGGGAACACACTCTCCTCACTTATACTGTTCAGCTGGTAACATATCCTGTGTGTATTAAACCATCAGGGGAACACACTCTCCTCACTTATACTGTTCATCTGGTAACATGTCCCGTCAGTATTAAACCATCAGGGGAACACACTCTCCTCACTTATACTGTTCACCTGGAAACATGTCCCGTGAATATTAAACCATCAGGGGAAAGCACTCTCCTCACATCGACTTTTCTCTTGGTAACATATCCCTTGTATATTAAACCATCAGGAGAACACACCCTCCTCACTTATACTGTTCACCTGGAAACATGTCCCGTGAATATTAAACCATCAGGGGAACACACTCTCCTCACTTAGACTTTTCTCCTGGTAACATGTCCCGTGCGTATTAAACCATCAGGAGAACACACTCTCCTCACTTATACTGTTCACTTGGTAACATGTCCCGTGCGTATTAAACAAACAGGGGAACACTTTCTCCTCACTTATACTGTTCACTTGGTAACATGTCCCGTGCGTATTAAACAAACAGGGGAACACATTCTCCTCACTTATACTGTTCACCTGGTAACATGTCCTGTGTGCATTAAATCATCAGGGAAACACACTCTCCTCACTTATACTGTTCATCTGGTAACATGTCCAGTGAATATTAAACCATCAGGGGAACACACTCTCCTCACTTCTACTGTTCATCTGGTAACATGTCCTGTGTGCATTAAATCATCAGGGAAACAGACTCTCCTCACTTATACTGTTCACTAGGTACCATGTCCCGTGCGTATTAAACCAACAGGGGAACACATTCTCCTCACTTGTACTGTTCACCTGGTAACATGTCCCGTGTGTATTAAACAATCAGGGGAACACAATCTCCTCACTTATACTGTTCACTAGGTAACATGTCCCGTGCGTATTAAACCAACAGGGGAACACATTCTCCTCACTTATACTGTTCACTTGGTAACATGTCCCGTGCGTATTAAACAAACAGGGGAACACATTCTCCTCACTTATACTGTTCACTTGGTAACATGTCCCGTGCGTATTAAACAAACAGGGGAACACATTCTCCTCACTTATACTGTTCACCTGGTAACATGTCCCGTCAGTATTAAACAATCAGTGGAACACTCTCTCCTCACTTATACTGTTCACCTGGTAACATGTCCCGTGCATATTAAACGATCAGGGGAACACACTCTCCTCACTTATACTGTTCAGCTGGTAACATGTCCCGTGTGTATTAAACAATCAGGGGAACACACTCTCCTCACTTATACTGTTCACCTGGGAACATGTCCCGTGCGTGTTAAACAATCAGGGGAACACATTCTCCTCACTTATACTGTTCACCTGGTGACATGTCCCGTGTATATTAAACCATCAGGGGAACACACTCTCCTCACTTATCCTGTTCACCTGGTAACATGTCCCGTGAATATTAAACCATCAGGGGAAAGCACTCTACTCACTTATACTGTTCACCTGGTAACATGTCCCGTTTGCATTAAACCATCAGTGGAACACTCTCTCCTCACTTATACTGTTCACCTGGTAACATGTCCCGTGCATATTAAACCATCAGGGGAACACACTCTCCTCACTTATACTGTTCATCTGGTAACATGTCCCGTGTGCATTAAATCATCAGGGGAACACACTCTCCTCACTTAAACTGTTCACCTGGTAACATGTCCCGTGTGCATTAAATCATCAGGGGAACACACTCTCCTCACTTATACTGTTCACCTGGTAACATGTCCCGTGTATATTAAACCATCAGGGGAACACTCTCTCCTCACTTATACTGTTCACCTGGTAACATGTCCTGTGTATATTAAACCATCAGGGGAACACACTCTCCTCACTTATACTGTTCACCTGGTAACATGTCCTGTGTATATTAAACCATCAGGGGAACACACTCTCCTCACTTATACTGTTCACCTGGTAACATGTCCCGTGTATATTAAACCATAAGGGGAACACTCTCTCCTCACTTATACTGTTCATCTGGTAACATGTCCCGTGAATATTAATCCATCAGGGGAACACACTCTCCTCACTTATACTGTTCACCTGGTAACATGTCCCGTGTGTATTAAACCATCAGGGGAACACACTCTCCTCACTTATACTTTTCACCTGGTGACATGTCCCGTGTGTATTAAACAATCAGGGGAACACACTCTCCTCACTTATACTGTTCATCTGGTAACATGTCCCGTCAGTATTAAATCATCAGGGGAACACACTCTCCTCACTTATACTGTTTACCTGGTGCCATGTCCCGGGTATATTAAACAATCAGGGGAAAACACTCTCCTCACTTATACTGTTCACCTGGTAACATGTCCTTTGCACATTTAACCATCAGGGGAAAACATTCTGCTCACTTCTACTGTTCACCTGGTAACATGTCCCGCGCGTGTTAAACCATCAGGGGAACACACTCTCCTCACTTATACTGCTCACCCGGTGACATGTCCCGTGTGTATTAAACAATCAGGGGAACACACTCTCCTCACTTATACTGTTCACCTGGGAACATGTCCCGTGCGTGTTAAACAATCAGGGGAACACACTCTCCTCACTTATACTGTTCATCTGGTAACATGTCCCGTGTGTATTAAACAATCAGGGGAACACACTCTCCTCACTTATACTGTTCAGCTGGTAACATGTCCCGTGTGTATTAAACAATCAGGGGAACACACTCTCCTCACTTATACTGTTCACCTGGGAACATGTCCCGTGCGTGTTAAACAATCAGGGGAACACACTCTCCTCACTTATACTGTTCATCTGGTAACATGTCCCGTGTATATTAAACCATCAGGGGAACACACTCTCCTCACTTATACTGTTCACTTGGTAACATGTCCCGTGTGCATTAAACCATCAGTGGAACACACTCTCCTCACTTATACTGTTCACCTGGTAACATGTCCCGTGCATATTAAACCATCAGGGGAACACACTCTCCTCACTTATACTGTTCACCTGGTAACATGTCCCGTGTATATTAAACCATCAGGGGAACACACTCTCCTCACTTATACTGTTCACCTGGTAACATATCCCGTGTATATTAAACCATCAGGGGAACACACTCTCCTCACTTATACTGTTCACTTGGTAACATGTCCCGTGTGCATTAAACCATCAGTGGAACACACTCTCCTCACTTATCCTGTTCACCTGGTAACATGTCCCGTGAATATTAAACCATCAGGGGAAAGCACTCTACTCACTTATACTGTTCACTTGGTAACATGTCCCGTGTGCATTAAACCATCAGTGGAACACACTCTCCTCACTTATACTGTTCACCTGGTAACATGTCCCGTGCATATTAAACCATCAGGGGAACACACTCTCCTCACTTATACTGTTCACCTGGTAACATGTCCCGTGTATATTAAACCATCAGGGGAACACTCTCTCCTCACTTATACTGTTCACCTGGTAACATGTCCCGTGAATATTAAACCATCAGGGGAAAGCACTCTACTCACTTATCCTGTTCACCTGGTAACATGTCCCGTGAATATTAAACCATCAGGGGAAAGCACTCTACTCACTTATACTGTTCACTTGGTAACATGTCCCGTGTGCATTAAATCATCAGGGGAACACACTCTCCTCACTTATACTGTTCACCTGGTAACATGTCCCGTGTATATTAAACCATCAGGGGAACACTCTCTCCTCACTTATACTGTTCACCTGGTAACATGTCCTGTGTATATTAAACCATCAGGGGAACACACTCTCCTCACTTATACTGTTCACCTGGTAACATGTCCTGTGTATATTAAACCATAAGGGGAACACTCTCTCCTCACTTAGACTGTTCACCTGGTAACATGTCCCGTGAATATTAAACCATCAGGGGAACACACTCTCCTCACTTAGACTGTTCACCTGGTAACATGTCCCGAGTGTATTAAACCATCAGGGGAACACACTCTCCTCACTTATACTGTTCACCTGGTAACATGTCCCGTGTATATTAAACCATAAGGGGAACACTCTCTCCTCACTTAGACTGTTCACCTGGTAACATGTCCCGTGAATATTAAACCATCAGGGGAACAAACTCTCCTCACTTAGACTGTTCACCTGGTAACATGTCCCGAGTGTATTAAACCATCAGGGGAACACACTCTCCTCACTTATACTGTTCACCTGGTAACATGTCCCGTGTATATTAAACCATAAGGGGAACACTCTCTCCTCACTTAGACTGTTCACCTGGTAACATGTCCCGTGTATATTAAACCATCAGGGGAACACAATCTCCTCACTTATACTGTTCACCTGGTCACATGCCCTGTGTATATTAAACCATCAGGGGAACACACTCTCCTCACTTATACTGTTCACCTGGTAACATGTCCCGTGTGTATTAAACCATCATAGGAACACAATCTCCGCACTTATACTGTTCACCAGCTAACATGTCCCGTGTATATTAAACCATAAGGGGAACACTCTCTCCTCACTTATACTGTTCATCTGGTAACATGTCCCGTGCATATTAAACCATCAGGGGAACACAATCTCCTCTCTTATACTGTTCACCTGGTCACATGCCCTGTGTGCATTAAACCATCAGGGGAACACACTCTCCTCACTTATACTGTTCACCTGGTGCCATGTCCCGGGTATATTAAACAATCAGGGGAAAACACTCTCCTCACTTATACTGTTCACCTGGTAACATGTCCCGTGTATATTAAACCATCAGGGGAACACACTCTCCTCACTTATCCTGTTCACCTGGTAACATGTCCCGTGAATATTAAACCATCAGGGGAAAGCACTCTACTCACTTATACTGTTCACTTGGTAACATGTCCCGTGTGCATTAAACCATCAGTGGAAAACACTCTCCTCACTTATACTGTTCACCTGGTAACATGTCCCGTGCATATTAAACCATCAGGGGAACACACTCTCCTCACTTATACTGTTCACCTGGTAACATGTCCCGTGTATATTAAACCATCAGGGGAACACTCTCTCCTCACTTATACTGTTCACCTGGTAACATGTCCCGTGAATATTAAACCATCAGGGGAAAGCACTCTACTCACTTATCCTGTTCACCTGGTAACATGTCCCGTGAATATTAAACCATCAGGGGAAAGCACTCTACTCACTTATACTGTTCACTTGGTAACATGTCCCGTGTGCATTAAATCATCAGGGGAACACACTCTCCTCACTTATACTGTTCACCTGGTAACATGTCCCGTGTATATTAAACCATCAGGGGAACACTCTCTCCTCACTTATACTGTTCACCTGGTAACATGTCCTGTGTATATTAAACCATCAGGGGAACACACTCTCCTCACTTATACTGTTCACCTGGTAACATGTCCTGTGTATATTAAACCATCAGGGGAACGCACTCTCCTCACTTATACTGTTCAGCTGGTAACATGTCCCGTGTATATTAAACCATAAGGGGAACACTCTCTCCTCACTTATACTGTTCATCTGGTAACATGTCCCGTGAATATTAAACCATCAGGGGAACAAACTCTCCTCACTTAGACTGTTCACCTGGTAACATGTCCCGAGTGTATTAAACCATCAGGGGAACACAATCTCCTCACTTATACTGTTCACCTGGTCACATGCCCTGTGTATATTAAACCATCAGGGGAACACACTCTCCTCACTTATACTGTTCACCTGGTAACATGTCCCGTGTGTATTAAACCATCATAGGAACACAATCTCCGCACTTATACTGTTCACCAGCTAACATGTCCCGTGTATATTAAACCATAAGGGGAACACTCTCTCCTCACTTATACTGTTCATCTGGTAACATGTCCCGTGCATATTAAACCATCAGGGGAACACAATCTCCTCACTTATACTGTTCACCTGGTCACATGCCCTGTGTGCATTAAACCATCAGGGGAATACACTCTCCTCACTTATACTGTTCACCTGGTGCCATGTCCCGGGTATATTAAACAATCAGGGGAAAACACTCTCCTCACTTATACTGTTCACTTGGTAACATGTCCCGTGCGTGTTAAACCATCAGGGAAACACACTCTCCTCACTTATACTGTTCAGCTGGTAACATGTCCTTTGTATATTAAACCATCAGGGGAACACAATCTCCTCACTTATACTGTTCACCTGGTCACATGCCCTGTGTATATTAAACCATCTGGGGAACACACTCTCCTCACTTATACTGTTCACCTGGTAACATGTCCCGTGTGTATTAAACAATCAGGGGAACACATTCTCCTCACTTATACTGTTCATCTGGTAACATGTCCCGTCAGTATTAAACCATCAGGTGAACACACTCTCCTCACTTCTACTGTTGACCTGGTGACATGTCCCGTGTGTATTAAACCATCAGGGGAACACACTCTCCTCACTTATACTGTTCACCTGGTGCCATGTCCCGGGTATATTAAACAATCAGGGGAAAACACTCTCCTCACTTATACTGTTCTCCTGGTAACATGTCCCGTGTATATGAAACCATCAGGTGAACACACTCTCCTCACTTATACTGTTCACCTGGTAACATGTCCCGTGTGCATTAAACAATCAGGGGAACACACTCTCCTCACTTGTACTGTTCACCTGATAACATGTCCCGTGTATATTAAACCATAAGGGGAACACACTCTCCTCACTTGTACTGTTCACCTGGTAATATGCCCTGTGTATATTAAAGCATCAGGGGAACACACTCTCCTCACTTATACTGTTCACCTGGTAACATGTCCCGAGTATATGAAACCATCAGGTGAACACACTCTCCTCACTTATACTGTTCACCTGGTAATAAGTCCCGTGTATATTAAACCATCAGGGGAACACACACTCCTCACTTATTCTGTTCACCTGGTAACATGTCCCGTGTATATTAAACCATCAGGGGAATTCACTCTCCTCACTTATATAGTTCTCCTGGTAACATGTCCCGAGTACATGAAACCATCAGGTGAACACACTCTCCTCACTTATACTGTTCACCTGGTAACATGTCCCGTGTGCATTAAACCATCAGGGGAACACACTCTCCTCACTTATACTGTTCACCTGATAACATGTCCCGTGTGTATTAAACCATAAGGGGAACACACTCTCCTCACTTATACAGTTCACCTGGGAACTTGTCCCGTGTATATTAAACCATCAGGGGAAAACACTCTCCTCACTTATACTGTACACCTGGTAACATGTCCCGTGTATATTAAACCATCAGGGGAACACACTCTCCTCACTTATACTGTTCACCTGGTAACATGTCCCGTGTCTATTGAACAATCAGGGGAACACACTCTCCTCACTTGTACTGTTCACCTGGTAACATGTCCCGTGTATATTAAACCATCAGGGGAACACACTCTCCTCACTTATACTGTTCGCCTGGTAACATGTCCCGTGTATATTAAACCATCAGGGGAACACACTCTCCTCACTTATACTGTTCACCTGGGAACATGTCCCGTGCGTGTTAAACAATCAGGGGAACACACTCTCCTCACTTCTACTGTTCACCTGGCAACATGTCCCGTGAGTATTAAACAATCAGGGGAACACACTCTCCTCACTTATAATGTTCACCTGGTAACATGTCCCGTGCGTGTTAAACCATCAGGGAAACACACTCTCCTCAATGATACTGTTCAGCTGGTAACATGTCCCGTGAGTATTAAACCATCAGGGGAACACACTCTCCTCACTTATACTGTTCACCTGGTAACATGTCCCGTGCGTGTTAAACCATCAGGGGAACACACTCTCCTCACTTATACTGTTCAGCTGGAAACATGTCCCGTGAATATTAAAACATCAGGGGAACACACTCTCCTCACTTATACTGTTCAGCTGGAAACATATCCCGTGTATATTAAACCATCAGGAGAACACACTCTCCTCACTTACACTGTTCACCTGGAAACATGTCCCGTGAATATTAAACCATCAGGGGAAAGCACTCTCCTCACTTATACTGTTCACTTGGTAACATGTCCCGTGTGCATTAAATCATCAGGGGAACACACTCTCGTCACTTATACTGTTCACCTGGTAACATGTCCCGTGTATATTAAACCATCAGGGGAACACTCTCTCCTCACTTATACTGTTCACCTGGTCACATGTCCTGTGTATATTAAACCATCAGGGGAACACACTCTCCTCACTTATACTGTTCACCTGGTAACATGTCCTGTGTATATTAAACCATCAGGGGAACGCACTCTCCTCACTTATACTGTTCAGCTGGTAACATGTCCCGTGTATATTAAACCATAAGGGGAACACTCTCTCCTCACTTATACTGTTCATCTGGTAACATGTCCCGTGAATATTAAACCATCAGGGGAACAAACTCTCCTCACTTAGACTGTTCACCTGGTAACATGTCCCGAGTGTATTAAACCATCAGGGGAACACAATCTCCTCACTTATACTGTTCACCTGGTCACATGCCCTGTGTATATTAAACCATCAGGGGAACACACTCTCCTCACTTATACTGTTCACCTGGTAACATGTCCCGTGTGTATTAAACCATCATAGGAACACAATCTCCGCACTTATACTGTTCACCAGCTAACATGTCCCGTGTATATTAAACCATAAGGGGAACACTCTCTCCTCACTTATACTGTTCATCTGGTAACATGTCCCGTGAATATTAAACCATCAGGGGAACAAACTCTCCTCACTTAGACTGTTCACCTGGTAACATGTCCCGAGTGTATTAAACCATCAGGGGAACACAATCTCCTCACTTATACTGTTCACCTGGTCACATGCCCTGTGTATATTAAACCATCAGGGGAACACACTCTCCTCACTTATACTGTTCACCTGGTAACATGTCCCGTGTGTATTAAACCATCATAGGAACACAATCTCCGCACTTATACTGTTCACCAGCTAACATGTCCCGTGTATATTAAACCATAAGGGGAACACTCTCTCCTCACTTATACTGTTCATCTGGTAACATGTCCCGTGCATATTAAACCATCAGGGGAACACAATCTCCTCACTTATACTGTTCACCTGGTCACATGCCCTGTGTGCATTAAACCATCAGGGGAACACACTCTCCTCACTTATACTGTTCACCTGGTGCCATGTCCCGGGTATATTAAACAATCAGGGGAAAACACTCTCCTCACTTATACTGTTCACCTGGTAACATGTCCCGTGCGTGTTAAACCATCAGGGAAACACACTCTCCTCACTTATACTGTTCAGCTGGTAACATGTCCTTTGTATATTAAACCATCAGGGGAACACAATCTCCTCACTTATACTGTTCACCTGGTCACATGCCCTGTGTATATTAAACCATCTGGGGAACACACTCTCCTCACTTATACTGTTCACCTGGTAACATGTCCCGTGTGTATTAAACAATCAGGGGAACACATTCTCCTCACTTATACTGTTCATCTGGTAACATGTCCCGTCAGTATTAAACTATCAGGTGAACACACTCTCCTCACTTCTACTGTTGACCTGGTGACATGTCCCGTGTGTATTAAACCATCAGGTGAACACACTCTCCTCACTTCTACTGTTGACCTGGTAACATGTCCCGGGTATATTAAACAATCAGGGGAAAACACTCTCCTCACTTATACTGTTCACCTGGTAACATGTCCTGTGTGCATTAAACAATCAGGGGAACACACTCTCCTCACTTGTACTGTTCACCTGATAACATGTCCCGTGTATATTAAACCATAAGGGGAACACACTCTCCTCACTTGTACTGTTCACCTGGTAATATGCCCTGTGTATATTAAAGCATCAGGGGAACACACTCTCCTCACTTATACTGTTCACCTGGTAACATGTCCCGAGTATATGAAACCATCAGGTGAACACACTCTCCTCACTTATACTGTTCACCTGGTAATAAGTCCCGTGTATATTAAACCATCAGGGGAACACACACTCCTCACTTATTCTGTTCACCTGTTAACATGTCCCGTGTATATTAAACCATCAGGGGAACACACTCTCCTCACTTATATAGTTCTCCTGGTAACATGTCCCGAGTACATGAAACCATCAGGTGAACACACTCTCCTCACTTATACTGTTCACCTGGTAACATGTCCCGTGTGTATTAAACCATAAGGGGAACACACTCTCCTCACTTATACTGTTCACCTGGGAACTTGTCCCGTGTATATTAAACCATCAGGGGAACACACTCTCCTCACTTATACTGTTCACCTGTTAACATGTCCCGTGTATATTAAACCATCAGGGGAACACACTCTCCTCACTTATATAGTTCTCCTGGTAACATGTCCCGAGTACATGAAACCATCAGGTGAACACACTCTCCTCACTTATACTGTTCACCTGGTAACATGTCCCGTGTGTATTAAACCATAAGGGGAACACACTCTCCTCACTTATACTGTTCACCTGTTAACATGTCCCGTGTATATTAAACCATCAGGGGAACACACTCTCCTCACTTATATAGTTCTCCTGGTAACATGTCCCGAGTACATGAAACCATCAGGTGAACACACTCTCCTCACTTATACTGTTCACCTGGTAACATGTCCCGTGTGTATTAAACCATAAGGGGAACACACTCTCCTCACTTATACTGTTCACCTGGGAACTTGTCCCGTGTATATTAAACCATCAGGGGAAAACACTCTCCTCACTTATACTGTACACCTGGTAACATGTCCCGTGTATATTAAACCATCAGGGGAACACACTCTCCTCACTTATACTGTTCACCTGGTAACATGTCCCGTGTCTATTGAACAATCAGGGGAACACACTCTCCTCACTTGTACTGTTCACCTGGTAACATGTCCCGTGTATATTAAACCATCAGGGGAACACACTCTCCTCACTTATACTGTTCACCTGGTAACATGTCCCGTGTATATTAAACCATCAGGGGAACACACTCTCCTCACTTATACTGTTCACCTGGGAACATGTCCCGTGCGTGTTAAACAATCAGGGGAACACACTCTCCTCACTTCTACTGTTCACCTGGCAACATGTCCCGTGAGTATTAAACAATCAGGGGAACACACTCTCCTCACTTATAATGTTCACCTGGTAACATGTCCCGTGCGTGTTAAACCATCAGGGAAACACACTCTCCTCACTGATACTGTTCAGCTGGTAACATGTCCCGTGAGTATTAAACCATCAGGGGAACACACTCTCCTCACTTATACTGTTCACCTGGTAACATGTCCCGTGCGTGTTAAACCATCAGGGGAACACACTCTCCTCACTTATACTGTTCAGCTGGAAACATGTCCCGTGAATATTAAAACATCAGGGGAACACACTCTCCTCACTTATACTGTTCAGCTGGAAACATATCCCGTGTATATTAAACCATCAGGAGAACACACTCTCCTCACTTACACTGTTCACCTGGAAACATGTCCCGTGAATATTAAACCATCAGGGGAAAGCACTCTCCTCACTTAGACTTTTCTCCTGGTAACATGTCCCGTGCGTATTAAACCATCAGGGGAACACAATCTCCTCACTTATACTGTTCACCTGGTAACATGTCCCGTTTGATTTAAACCATCAGGGGAACACAATCTCCTCACTTATACTGTTCACCTGATAACATGTCCCGAGTATATTAAACAATCAGGGGAACACACTCTCCTCACTTATACTGTTCACCTGGTAACATGTCCCGTGCGTATTAAACCATCAGGGGAACACAATCTCCTCACTTCTACTGTTGACCTGGTGACATGTCCCGTGAATATTAAACCATCAGGGGAACACACTCTCCTCACTTATACTGTTCTCCTGGTAACATGTCCCGTGTATATGAAACCATCAGGTGAACACACTCTCCTCACTTATACTGTTCACCTGGTAACATGTCCCGTGTGCATTAAACAATCAGGGGAACACACTCTCCTCACTTATACTGTTCACCTGATAACATGTCCCGTGTGTATTAAACCATAAGGGGAACTCACTCTCCTCACTTGTACTGTTCACCTGGTAATATGCCCTGTGTATATTAAACCATAAGGGGAACACACTCTCCTCACTTGTACTGTTCACCTGGTAATATGCCCTGTGTATATTAAACCATCAGGTGAACACACTCTCCTCACTTATACTGTTCACCTGGTAATAAGTCCCGTGTATATTAAACCATCAGGGGAACACACTCTCCTCACTTATTCTGTTCACCTGGTAACATGTCCCGTGAGTATTAAACCATCAGGGGAAAGCATTCCCCTCACTTATACTGTTCTCCTGGTAACATGTCTCGAGTACATGAAACCATCAGGTGAACACACTCTCCTCACTTATACTGTTCACCTGGTAACATGTCCCGTGTGCATTAAACCATCAGGGGAACACACTCTCCTCACTTATACTGTTCACCTGATAACATGTCCCGTGTGTATTAAACCATAAGGGGAACACACTCTCCTCACTTATACTGTTCACCTGGGAACTTGTCCCGTGTATATTAAACCATCAGGGGAAAACACTCTCCTCACTTATACTGTACACCTGGTAACATGTCCCGTGTATATTAAACCATCAGGGGAACACACTCTCCTCACTTATACTGTTCACCTGGTAACATGTCCCGTGTGTATTGAACAATCAGGGGAACACACTCTCCTCACTTGTACTGTTCACCTGGTAACATGTCCCGTGTATATTAAACCATCAGGGGAACACACTCTCCTCACTTATACTGTTCACCTGGTAACATGTCCCGTGTATATTAAACCATCAGGGGAACACACTCTCCTCACTTATACTGTTCACCTGGGAACATGTCCCGTGCGTGTTAAACAATCAGGGGAACACACTCTCCTCACTTCTACTGTTCACCTGGCAACATGTCCCGTGAGTATTAAACAATCAGGGGAACACACTCTCCTCACTTATAATGTTCACCTGGTAACATGTCCCGTGCGTGTTAAACCATCAGGGGAACACACTCTCCTCACTGATACTGTTCAGCTGGTAACATGTCCCGTGAGTATTAAACCATCAGGGGAACACAGTCTCCTCACTTATACTGTTCACCTGGTAACATGTCCCGTGCGTGTTAAACCATCAGGGGAACACACTCTCCTCACTTATACTGTTCAGCTGGAAACATGTCCCGTGAATATTAAAACATCAGGGGAACACACTCTCCTCACTTATACTGTTCAGCTGGAAACATATCCCGTGTATATTAAACCATCAGGAGAACACACTCTCCTCACTTACACTGTTCACCTGGAAACATGTCCCGTGAATATTAAACCATCAGGGGAACACACTCTCCTCACTTATACTTTTCTCCTGGTAACATGTCCCGTGCGTATTAAACCATCAGGGGAACACAATCTCCTCACTTATACTGTTCACCTGGTAACATGTCCCGTTTGATTTAAACCATCAGGGGAACACAATCTCCTCACTTATACTGTTCACCTGATAACATGTCCCGAGTATATTAAACAATCAGGGGAACACACTCTCCTCACTTATACTGTTCACCTGGTAACATGTCCCGTGCGTATTAAACCATCAGGGGAACACAATCTCCTCACTTATACTGTTCACCTGGTAACATGTCCCGTTTGATTTAAACCATCAGGGGAACACAATCTCCTCACTTATACTGTTCACCTGATAACATGTCCCGAGTATATTAAACAATCAGGGGAACACACTCTCCTCACTTATACTGTTCACTTGGTAACATGTCCCGTGCGTATTAAACCAACAGGGGAACACATTCTCCTCACATATACTGTTCACCTGGTAACATGTCCCGTGTGTATTAAACCAACAGGGGAACACATTCTCCTCACTTATACTGTTCACCTGGTAACTTGTCCCGAGTGTATTAAACAATCAGGGCAAGACATTCTCCTCACTTATACTGTTCACTTGGTGACATGTCCCGTGTGTATTAAACAAACAGGGGATCACACTCTCCTCACTTATACTGTTCATCTGGTAACATGTCCCGTGAGTATTAAACAATCAGGGGAACACACTCTCCTCACTTATACTGTTCACCTGGTAACATGTCCCGTGTGTATTAAACAATCAGGGGAACACACTCTACTCACATATACTGTTCACCTGGTAACATGTCCCGTGAGTATGTCACCAGGTGAACACTCTAAGTGAGGAGAGTGTGTTCCCCTTATGGTTTAATACACACGGGACATGTTACCAGGTGAACAGTATAAGTGAAGAGAATGTGTTCCCCTGATTGTTTAATGCACACGGGACACGTCACCAGGTGAACAGTATAAGTGAGGAGAGTGTGTTCCCCTGATTGTTTAATACACACGGGACATGTTACCAGGTGAACAGTATAAGTGAGGAGAGTGTGTTCCCCTGATTGTTTAATACACACGGGACATGTTACCAGGTGAACAGTATAAGTGAGGAGAGTGTGTTCCCCTGATTGTTTAATATACAAGGGACACGTCACCAGGTGAACAGTATAAGTGAGGCGAGTGTGTTCCCCTGATTGTTTAATACACACGGGACATGTTACCAGGTGAACAGTATAAGTGAGGAGAGTGTGTTCCCCTGATTGTTTAATACACACGGGACATGTTACCAGGTGAACAGTATAAGTGAGGAGAGTGTGTTCCCCTGATTGTTTAATATACACGGGACATGTTACCAGGTCAACGATATAAGTGAGGAGAGTGTTTTCCCCTGATTGTTTAATACGCACGGGACATGTCACCAGGAGAACAGAATAAGTGAGGAGAGTGTGTTCCCCTGATTGTTTAATGCACACGGGATATGTTACCAGGTGAAATCTATAAGTGAGGAGAGTGTGTTCCCCTGATGGTTTAACTTGCACGGGACATGTTACCAGGTGAACAGTATAAGTGAGGAGAGGGTGTTCCACTGATGGTTTAATATACATGGGACATGTCACCAGGTGAACAGTGTAAGTGAGGAGAGTGTGTTCCCATGATGGTTTAATATACGCGGGACATGACACCAGGTGAACAGTATAAGTGAGCAGAGTGTGTTCCCCTGATGGTTTAAAATACACGGGACATGTCACCAGGTGAACAGTATAAGTGAGGAGAGTGTGTTCCCCTGATGGTTTAATATTCACAGGACATGTTACCTGGTGAAGAGTATAAGTGAGGAGAGTGTGTTCCCCTGATGGTTTAATATACACAGGACATGTCACTAGGTGAAATGTATAAGTGAAGAGAGTGTGTTCCCCTGATTTTTTAATGCACACGGGACATGTTACCAGGTGAACAGTATAAGTCAGGAGAGTGTGTTCCCCTGATTGTTTAATGCACACGGGACATGTTACCAGGTGAACAGTATCAGTGAGGAGAGTGTGTTCCCCTGATGGTTTAATGCACACGGGACATGTTACCAGGTGAACAGTATAAGTGAGGAGATTGTGTTCCCCAGATGGTTTAATGCGCACGGGACATGTTACCAGGTGAACAGTATCAGTGAGGAGAGTGTGTTCCCCTGATGGTTTAATGCACACGGGACATGTTACCAGGTGAACAGTATCAGTGAGGAGAGTGTGTTCCCCTGATGGTTTAATACACACGGGACACGTCACCAGGTGAACAGTATAAGTGAGGAGATTGTGTTCCCCAGATGGTTTAATGCGCACGGGACATGTTACCAGGTGAACAGTATCAGTGAGGAGAGTGTGTTCCCCTGATGGTTTAATGCACACGGGACATGTTACCAGGTGAACAGTATCAGTGAGGAGAGTGTGTTCCCCTGATGGTTTAATGCACACGGGACATGTTACCAGGTGAACAGTATAAGTGAGGAGAGTGTGTTCCCCTGATGGTTTAATGCGCACGGGACATGTTACCAGGTGAACAGAATAAGTGAGGAGAGTGTGTTCCCCTGATTTTTTTATACAAACGGGACATGTTACCAGTTGAACTGTATAAGTGAGGAGTGTGTGATCCCCTGATTGTTTAATACACACGGGACATGTCACCAGGTGAACTTTATAAGTGAGGAGAGTGTGTTCCCCAGATTGTTTTATACACACGGGACATGTCACCAGGTGAACAGTATAAGTGAGGAGATTGTGCTCCCCTGATGTTTTAATATACACGGGACATGTTACCAGGTGAACAGTATAAGTGAGGAGAGTGTGTTCCCCTGATTGTTTAATACGCACGGGACATGTCACCAGGTGAACAGTATAAGTGAGGAGAGTGTGATCCCCTGATTGTTTAATGCACACGGGTCACGTCACCAGGTGAACTCTATAAGTGCGGAGAGTGTGTTCCCCAGATTGTTTAATACACACGGGATATGTTACCAGGTGAACAGTATAAGTGAGGAGAGTGTGCTCCCCTGATGTTTTAATATACACGGGACATGTTACCAGCTGAACAGTATAAGTGAGGAGAGTGTGTTCCCCTGATTGTTTTATACACACGGGACATGTCACCAGGTGAACAGAAAAAGTGAGGATAGTGTGTTCCCCTGATTGTTTAATGCACACGGGACATGTCACCAGGTGAACAGTATAAGTGAAGTGAGCGTGTTCCCCTGATTGTTTAATGCACACGGGACATGTCACCAGGTGAACAGTATAAGTGAAGTGAGCGTGTTCCCCTGATTGTTTAATGCACACGGGACACGTCACCAGGTGAACAGTATAAGTGAAGAGAGTGTGTTCCCCTGATTGTTTAATACACACGGGACAAGTTAGCAGGTGAACAGTATAAGTGAGGAGAGTGTGTTCCCCTGATTGTTTAATACACACGGGACATGTTACCAGGTGAACAGTATAAGTGAGGAGAGAGTGTTCCCCTGATTGTTTAATACACACGGGACATGTTACCAGGTGAACAGTATAAGTGAGGAGAGTGTGTTCCCCTGATTGTTTAATACACACGGGACAAGTTAGCAGGTGAACAGTATAAGTGAGGAGAGTGTGTTCCCCTGATTGTTTAATACACACGGGACATGTTACCAGGTGAACTCTATAAGTTAGGAGAGTGTGTTCCCCTTATTGTTTAATAAACAAGGGACATGTCACCAGGTGAACAGTATAAGTGAGGAGAGTGTGTTCCCCTGATTGTTTAATACACACGGGACATGTTACCAGGTGAACTCTATAAGTGAGGAGAGTGTGTTCTCCTTATTGTTTAATAAACACGGGACATGTCACCAGGTGAACAGTATAAGTGAGGAGAGTGTGTTCCCCTGATGGTTTAAAATACACGGGACATGTTACCAGATGAACAGGAAAAGTGAGGAGATTGTGTTCCCCTGATTGTTTAATATACACGGGACATGTTACCAGGTGAACAGTATAAGTGAAGAGAGTGTGTTCCCCTGATTGTTTAATACACACGGGACATGTTACCAGGTGAACAGTATAAGTGAAGAGAGTGTGTTCCCCTGATTGTTTAATACACACGGGACATGTTACCAGGTGAACAGTATAAGTGAGGAGAGAGTGTTCCCCTGATGGTTTAATACACACGGGACATGTTACCAGGTGAACAGTATAAGTGAAGAGAGTGTGTTCCCCTGATTGTTTGATACACACGGGACATGTTACCAGGTGATCAGTATAAGTGAGGAGAGTGTGTTCCCCTGATGGTTTAATACACACGGGACATGTTACCAGGTGAACAGAATAAGTGAGGAGAGTGTGTTCCCTTGATTTTTTTATATACCCGGGACATGTCACCAGGTGATCAGTATAAGTGAGGAGAGTGTGTTCCCCTGATTGTTTAATACACACGGGACATGTCACCAGGTGAACTTTATAAGTGAGGAGAGTGTGTTCCCCTGATTGTTTTATACACACGTGACATGTCACCAGGTGAACAGTGTAAGTGAGGAGAGTGTGTTCCCCTGATTGTTTAATACTCACGGGACATGTTACCAGGTGAACAGTATAAGTGAGGAGAGTGTGTTCCCCTGATGGTTTAATATTCACGGGACATGTTACCAGGTGAACAGAATAAGTGAGGAGAGTGTGTTCCCTTGATTTTTTTATACAAACGGGACATGTTACCAGGTGAACAGTATAAGTGAGGAGTGTGTGATCCCCTGATTGTTTAATACACACGGGACATGTCACCAGGTGAACTTTATAAGTGAGGAGATTGTGTTCCCCAGATTGTTTTATACACACGTGACATGTCACCAGGTGAACAGTGTAAGTGAGGAGAGTGTGTTCCCCTGATTGTTTAATACTCACGGGACATGTTACCAGGTGAACAGTATAAGTGAGGAGAGTGTGTTCCCCTGATGGTTTAATATTCACGGGACATGTCACCAGGTGAACAGTATAAGTGAAGAGAGTGTGTTCCCCTGACTGTTTAATACACACGGGACATGTTACCAGGTGAACAGTATAAGTGAGGAGAGTGTGTTCCCCTTATTGTTTAATAAACACGGGACATGTCACCAGGTGAACACTCTAAGTGAGGAGAGTGTGTTCCCCTGATTTTTTAATGCACACGGGACATGTCACCAGGTGAACAGAATAAGTGAGGAGAGTGTGTTCCCCTGATTTTTTAATGCACACGGGACATGTCACCAGGTGAACAGAATAAGTGAGGAGAGTGTGTTCCCCTGACTGTTTAATAAACACGGGACATGTCACCAGGTGAACACTCTAAGTGAGGAGAGTGTGTTCCCCTGATTTTTTAATGCACACGGGACATGTCACCAGGTGAACAGAATAAGTGAGGAGAGTGTGTTCCCCTGATTTTTTAATGCACACGGGACATGTCACCAGGTGAACAGAATAAGTGAGGAGAGTGTGTTCCCCTGACTGTTTAATGCACACGGGACATGTCACCAGTTGAACAGAATAAGTGAGGAGAGTGGGTTCCCCTGATTGTTTAATACACACGGGACATGATACCAGGTGAACTCTATAAGTGAGGAGAGTGTGTTCCCCTTATTGTTTAATAAACACGGGACATGTCACCAGGTGAACACTCTAAGTGAGGAGAGTGTGTTCCCCTGATGGTTTAATATACACAGGACATGTTACCAGGTGAACAGTATAAGTGAGGAGAGTGTGTTCCCCTGATGGTTTAATACACACGGGACATGTTACCAGATGAACAGTATAAGTGAGGAGATTGTGCTCCCCTGATGGTTTAATATACACGGGACATGTTACCAGGTGAACAGTATAAGTGAAGAGAGTGTGTTCACCTGATTGTTTAATACACACGGGACATGTTACCAGGTGAACAGTATAAGTGAGGAGAGTGTGTTCACCTGATTGTTTAATACACACGGGACATGTTACCAGCTGAACAGTATAAGTGAAGAGAGTGTGTTCCACTGATTGTTTAATATACACGGGACATGTTACCAGGTGAACAGTATAAGTGAAGAGAGTGTGTTCACCTGATTGTTTAATACACACGGGACATGTTACCAGCTGAACAGTATAAGTGAAGAGAGTGTGTTCCCCTGATTGTTTAATACACACGGGACATGTTACCAGGTGAACAGTATAAGTGAGGAGAGAGTGTTCCCCTGATGGTTTAATACACACGGGACATGTTACCAGGTGAACAGTATAAGTGAGGAGAGTGTGTTCCCCTGATGGTTTAATACACACGGGACTTGTTACCAGATGAACAGGATAAGTGAGGAGAGTGTGTTGCCCTGATGGTTTAATATACACAGGACATGTTACCAGGTGAACAGTGTAAGTGAGGAGATTGTGTTCCCCTGATGGTTTAATATACACGGGACATTTTACCAGAAGAACAGGAAAAGTGAGGAGAGTGTGTTCCCCTGATTGATTAACACGCACGGGACATGTTACCAGGTGAACTGTATAAGTGAGGATTATGTTTTCCCCTGATGGTTTAATATACACGGGACATGTTACCAGATGAACAGTATAAGTGAGGAGAGTGTGTTCCCCTGATGGTTTAATACACACGGGACATGTTACCAGCTGAACAGTATAAGTGAAGAGAGTGTGTTCCCCTGATGGTTTAATATACATGGGACATGTTACCAGGTGAACAGTATAAGTGAGGAGAGGGTCTTCCCCTGATGGTTTAATATACACAGGACATGTTCCCAGTTGAACAGTATAAGTGAGGAGAGTGTGTTCCCCTGATGGTTTAATATACACGGGACATGTTAGCAGGTGAACAGTATAAGTGAGGATTATGTTTTCCCCTGATGGTTTAATACACACGGGACATGTTACCAGGTGAACAGTCTAAGTGAGGAGAGTGTGTTCCCCTGATGGTTTAATATACACGGGACTTGTTACCAGGTGAACAGTATAAGTGAGGAGAGTGTGTTCCCCTGATGGTATAATATACACGGGACATGTTACCAGGTGAACAGTCTAAGTGAGGAGAGTGTGTTCCCCTGATGGTTTAATATACACGGGACTTGTTACCAGGTGAACAGTATAAGTGAGGAGAGATTGTTCCCCTGATTGTTTAACACGCACGGGACATGTTACCAGGTGAACAGTATAAGTGAGGAGAGTGTGTTCCCCTGTTGGTTTAATATACACAGGACATGATACCAGGTGAACAGTATAAGAGAGGAGAGTGAGTTCCCCTGATTTTTTAATATACCCGGGACATGTCACCAGGTGATCAGTATAAGTGAGGAGAGTGTGTTCCGCTGATGGTTTAATATACACGGGACATGTTACCAGGTGAACAGTATAAGTGAGGAGACTGTATTCCCCTGATGGTTTAATATGCACGGGACATGTTAGCAGGTGAACAATATAAGTGAGGATTATGTGTTCCCCTGATGGTTTAATATACACGGGACATGTTACCAGGTGAACAGTATAAGTGAGCAGAGTGTGTTCCCCTGATTGTTAAATATACACGGGACACGTTACCAGGGGAACAGTATAAGTGAGGAGAGTGTGTTCGCCTGATGGTTTAATACACACGGGACATGTTACCAGGTGAACAGTATAAGTGAGGAGAGTGTGTTCCCCTGATGGTTTAATATACACGGGACATGAAACCAAATGAACAGTATAAGTGAGGAGAGTGTGTTCCCCTGATGGTTTAACACGCACGGGACATGTTACCAGGTGAACTGTATAAGTGAGGAGAGTGTGTTCCCCTGATGGTTTAATATACACTCGACATGATACCAGGTGAACAGTATAAGTGAGGGGAGTGAATTCCCCTGATTGTTTAATATGCACGGGACATGTTTCCAGGTGAACAGTATAAGTGAGGAGAGTGTGTTCCCCTGATGGTTTAACACGCACGGGACATGTTACCAGGTGAACAGTATAAGTGAGGAGAGTGTGTTCCCCTGATGGTTTAATATACAAGGTACATGTTACCAGGTGAACAGTATAAGTGAGGAGAGTGTGTTGCCCTGATGGTTTAATACACACGGGACATGTCACCAGGTGAACAGGATAAGTGAGGAGAATGTGTTCCCCTGATGGTTTAATATTCACTGGACATGTTACCAGATGAACAGTCTAAGTGAGGAGAGTGTGTTCCCCTGATGGTTTAATACGCACGGGACATTTCACCAAGTGAACTGTATAAGTGAGGAGAGTGTGTTACCCTGATGATTTAATGCACACAGGACATGTTACCAGGTGAACAGTACAAGTGAGGAGAGTGTGTTCCCCTGATGTTTTAACACGCACGGGACATGTTACCAGGTGAACAGTATAAGTGAGGAGAGTGTGTTCCCCTGATGTTTTAACACGCACGGGACATGTTACCAGGTGAACAGTATAAGTGAGGAGAGTGTGTTCCCCTGATGGTTTAATATACACGGGACATGTAACCAAATGAACAGTATAAGTGAGGAGAGTGTGTTCCCCTGATTGTTTATTACACACGGGACATGTCACCTGGTGAACAGTATAAGTGAGGAGAGTGTGTTCCCCTGATGGTTTAACACGCACGGGACATGTTACCAGGTGAACAGTATAAGTGAGCAGAGTGTGTTCCCCTGATGGTTTAATATACACGGGACATGATACCAGGTGAACAGTATAAGTGAGGGGAGTGAATTCCCCTGATTGTTTAATACACACGGGACATGTCACCAGGTGAACAGGATAAGTGAGGAGAATGTGTTCCCCTGATGGTTTAATATTCACTGGACATGTTACCAGATGAACAGTCTAAGTGAGGAGAGCGTGTTCCCCTGATGGTTTAATATGCACGGGACATGTTACCAGCTGAACAGTATAAGTGAGGAGAGTGTGTTCCCCTGATGGTTTAATACGCACGGGACATTTCACCAAGTGAACTGTATAAGTGAGGAGAGTGTGTTCCCCTGATGTTTTAACACGCACGGGACATGTTACCAGGTAAACAGTATAAGTGAGGAGAGTGTGTTCCCCTGATTGTTTATTACACACGGGACATGTCACCTGGTGAACAGTATAAGTGAGGAGAGTGTGTTCCCCTGATGGTTTAATATACACGGGACATGTTACCAGGTGAACAGTATAAGTGAGGAGAGTGTGTTCCCCTGATTGTTTATTACACACGGGACATGTCACCTGGTGAACAGTATAAGTGAGGAGAGTGTGTTCCCCTGATTGTTTAATACTCACGGGACATGTTACCAGGTGAACAGTATAAGTGAGGAGAGTGAGTTCCCCTGATTGTTTAATACACACGGGACATGTAACCAAGTGAACAGTATAAGTGAGGAGAGTGTGTTCCCCTGATGGTTTAACACGCACGGGACATGTTACCAGGTGAACAGTATAAGTGAGGAGAGTGTGTTCCCCTGATGGTTTAATATACACGGGACATGAAACCAAATGAACAGTATAAGTGAGGAGAGTGTGTTCCCCTGATGGTTTAACACGCACGGGACATGTTACCAGGTGAACAGTATAAGTGAGGAGAGTGTGTTCCCCTGATGGTTTAATATACACTCGACATGATACCAGGTGAACAGTATAAGTGAGGGGAGTGAATTCCCCTGATTGTTTAATATGCACGGGACATGTTTCCAGGTGAACAGTATAAGTGAGGAGAGTGTGTTCCCCTGATGGTTTAACACGCACGGGACATGTTACCAGGTGAACAGTATAAGTGAGGAGAGTGTGTTCCCCTGATGGTTTAATATACAAGGTACATGTTACCAGGTGAACAGTATAAGTGAGGAGAGTGTGTTGCCCTGATGGTTTAATACACACGGGACATGTCACCAGGTGAACAGGATAAGTGAGGAGAATGTGTTCCCCTGATGGTTTAATATTCACTGGACATGTTACCAGATGAACAGTCTAAGTGAGGAGAGCGTGTTCCCCTGATGGTTTAATATGCACGGGACATGTTACCAGCTGAACAGTATAAGTGAGGAGAGTGTGTTCCCCTGATGGTTTAATACGCACGGGACATTTCACCAAGTGAACTGTATAAGTGAGGAGAGTGTGTTCCCCTGATGATTTAATGCACACAGGACATGTAACCAGGTGAACAGTACAAGTGAGGAGAGTGTGTTCCCCTGATGTTTTAACACGCACGGGACATGTTACCAGGTGAACAGTATAAGTGAGGAGAGTGTGTTCCCCTGATGTTTTAACACGCACGGGACATGTTACCAGGTGAACAGTATAAGTGAGGAGAGTGTGTTCCCCTGATGGTTTAATATACACGGGACATGTAACCAAATGAACAGTATAAGTGAGGAGAGTGTGTTCCCCTGATTGTTTATTACACACGGGACATGTCACCTGGTGAACAGTATAAGTGAGGAGAGTGTGTTCCCCTGATGGTTTAATATACACGGGACATGTAACCAAATGAACAGTATAAGTGAGGAGAGTGTGTTCCCCTGATGGTTTAACACGCACGGGACATGTTACCAGGTGAACAGTATAAGTGAGGAGAGTGTGTTCCCCTGATGGTTTAATATACACGGGACATGATACCAGGTGAACAGTATAAGTGAGGGGAGTGAATTCCCCTGATTGTTTAATATACACGGGACTTGTCACCAGGTGAACAGGATAAGTGAGGAGAATGTGTTCCCCTGATGGTTTAATATTCACTGGACATGTTACCAGATGAACAGTCTAAGTGAGGAGAGCGTGTTCCCCTGATGGTTTAATATGCACGGGACATGTTACCAGCTGAACAGTATAAGTGAGGAGAGTGTGTTCCCCTGATGGTTTAATACGCACGGGACATTTCACCAAGTGAACTGTATAAGTGAGGAGAGTGTGTTCCCCTGATGATTTAATGCACACAGGACATGTTACCAGGTGAACAGTATAAGTGAGGAGAGTGTGTTCCCCTGATGTTTTAACACGCACGGGACATGTTACCAGGTAAACAGTATAAGTGAGGAGAGTGTGTTCCCCTGATGGTTTAATATACACGGGATATGTTACCAGGTGAACGGTATAAGCGAGGAGACTGTATTCCCCTGATGGTTTAATACACCCGGGACATGTTACCAGGTGAACAGTATAAGTGAGGAGAGTGTGTTCCCCTGATTGTTTTATACACACGGGACATGTTACCAGGTGAACAGTATAATTGAGGAGAGTGTGTTCCCCTGATGGTTTAATATACATGGGACATGTTACCAGGTGAACAGTATAAGTGAGGAGAGTGTGTTCCCCTGATTGTTTAATACACACGGGACATGTTATCAGGTGAACAGTATAAGTGAGGAGACTTTGTTCCCCTGATGGTTTAATATACATGGGACATGTTACCAGGTGAACAGTTTAAGTGAGGAGAGTGTGTTCCCCTGATGGTTTAATATACACGGGACATGTTACCAGGTGAACAGTATAAGTGAGGAGAGTGTGTTCCCCTGATGGTTTAATACACACGGGACATGTTACCAGGTGAACAGTATAAGTGAGGAGAGTGTGTTCCCCTGATGGTTTAATACACACGGGACATGTTACCAGGTGAACAGTATAAGTGAGGAGAGTGTGTTCCCCTGATTGTTTAATAAGCACGGGACATGTTACCAGGTGAACAGTATAAGTGAGGAGAGTGTGTTCCCCTGATTGTTTAATACACACGGGACATGTTACCAGGTGAACAGAATAGTGAGGAGAGTGTGTTCCCCTGATTGTTTAATACACACGGGACATGTTACCAGGTGAACAGTATAAGTGAGGAGAGTGTGTTCCCCTGATTGTTTAATACGCACGGGACATGTTACCAGGTGAACAGTATAAGTGAGGAGAGTGTGTTCCCCTGATTGTTTAATACACACGGGACATGTTACCAGGCGAACAGTATAAGTGAGGAGAGTGTGTTCCCCTGATTGTTTAATACGCACGGGACATGTTACCAGGTGAACAGTATATGTGAGGAGAGTGTGTTCCCCTGTTTGTTTAATACACACGGGACATGTTACCAGGTGAACAGTATAAGTGAGGAGAGTGTGTTCCCCTGATTGTTTAATACGCACGGGACATGTTACCAGGTGAACAGTATATGTGAGGAGAGTGTGTTCCCCTGATGGTTTAATACAAACAGGACATGTCAACAGGTGAACAGTATAAGTGAGGAGAGTGTTTTCCCCTGTTTGTTTAATACACACGGGACATGTTACCAGGTGAACAGTATAAGTGAGGAGAGTGAGTTCCCCTGATTGTTTAATGCACACAGGACATGTTACCAGGTAAACAGCATAAGTGAGGAGAGTGTGTTCCCCTGATGTTTTAATACGCACGGGACATGTTACCAGGTAAACAGCATAAGTGAGGAGAGTGTGTTCCCCTGATGTTTTAATACGCACGGGACATTTCACCAGGTGAACAGTATAAGTGAGGAGAGTGTGTTCCCCTGATTGTTTAATGCACACAGGACATGTTACCAGGTAAACAGCATAAGTGAGGAGAGTGTGTTCCCCTGATTGTTTAATGCACACAGGACATGTTACCGGGTAAACAGTATAAGTGAGGAGAGTGTGTTCCCCTGATGGTTTAATGCACACAGGACATGTTGCCAGGTGAACAGTATAAGTGAGGAAAGTGTGTTCCCCTGATGGTTTAACACGCACGGGACATGTTACCAGGTGAACAGTATAAGTGAGGAGAGAGTGTTCCAGTGATGGTTTAATGCACACGGGACATGTTACCAGGTGAACAGTATAAGTGAGGAGAGTGCTTTCCCCTGATGGTTTAATATTCACGGGACATGTTGCCAGGTGAACAGTATAAGTGAGGAAAGTGTGTTCCCCTGATGGTTTAACACGCACGGGACATGTTACCAGGTGAACAGTATAAGTGAGGAGATTGTGTTCCCCTGATTGTTTAATACACACGGGACATGTTACCAGGTGAACAGTATAAGTGAGGAGAGTGTGTTCCCCTGATGGTTTAATATACACGGGACATGTTACCAGGTGAACAGTATAAGTGAGGAGAGTGTGTTCCCCTGATGGTTTAATATACACGGGACATGTCACCTGGTGAACAGTATAAGTGAGGAGAGTGTGTTCCCCTGATGGTTTAACACGCACGGGACATGTTACCAGGTGAACAGTATAAGTGAGGAGAGTGTGTTCCCCTGATTGTTTAATACACACGGGACATGTTACCAGGTGAACAGCATAAGTGAGGAGAGTGTGTTCCCCTGATGATTTAATGCACACAGGACATGTTGCCAGGTGAACAGTATAAGTGAGGAAAGTGTGTTCCCCTGATGGTTTAACACGCACGGGACATGTTACCAGGTGAACAGTATAAGTGAGGAGAGAGTGTTCCAGTGATGGTTTAATGCACACGGGACATGTTACCAGGTGAACAGTATAAGTGAGGAGAGTGCTTTCCCCTGATGGTTTAATATTCACGGGACATGTTGCCAGGTGAACAGTATAAGTGAGGAAATTGTGTTCCCCTGATGGTTTAACACGCACGGGACATGTTACCAGGTGAACAGTATAAGTGAGGAGATTGTGTTCCCCTCATTGTTTAATACACACGGGACATGTTACCAGGTGAACAGTATAAGTGAGGAGAGTGTGTTCCCCTGATGGTTTAATATACACGGGACATGTCACCAGGTGAACAGTATAAGTGCGGAGAGTGTGTTCCCATGATTGTTTAATACACACGGGACATGTCACCTGGTGAACAGTATAAGTGAGGAGAGTGTGTTCCCCTGATTGTTTAATACACACGGGACATGTTACCAGGTGAACAGTATAAGTGAGGAGAGTGTGTACCCTTGATTGTTTAATATACACGGGACATGTCACCAGGTGAACAGTATAAGTGAGGAGAGTGTGTTCCCCTGATGGTTTAATATACACGGGACATATTACCAGGTGAACAGTATAAGTGAGGAGAGTGTGTTCCCCTGATTGTTTAATACACACGGGACATGTCACCAGGTGAACAGTATAAGTGAGGAGAGTGTATTCCCCTCATGGTTTAATATACACGGGACATATTACCAAGTGAACAGTATAAGTGAGGAGAGTGTGTTCCCCTGATTGTTTAATACACACGGGACATGTTGCCAGGTGAACAGTATAAGTGAGGACAGTGTGTTCCCCTGATGGTTTAACACGCACGGGACATGTTACCAGGTGAACAGTATAAGTGAGGAGAGTGTGTTCCCCTGATTGTTTAATACTCACGGGACATGTTGCCAGGTGAACAGTATAAGTGAGGACAGTGTGTTCCCCTGATGGTTTAACACGCACGGGACATGTTACCAGGTGAACAGTATAAGTGAGGAGAGCGTGTTCCCCTGATTGTTTAATACTCACGGGACATGTTACCAGGTGAACAGTATAAGTGAGGAGAGTGCTTTCCCCTGATGGTTTAATATTCACGGGACATGTTGCCAGGTGAACAGTATAAGTGAGGAAAGTGTGTTCCCCTGATGGTTTAACACGCACGGGACATGTTACCAGGTGAACAGTATAAGTGAGGAGAGTGTGTTCCCCTGATTGTTTAATACACTCGGGACATGTTACCAGGTGAACAGTATAAGTGAGGAGAGTGTGTTCCCCTGATGGTTTAATATACACGGGACATGTTACCAGGTGAACGGGAGAAGTGAGGAGAGTGTGTTCCCCTGATGGTTTAATATACACGGGACATGTCACCAGGTGAACAGTATAAGTGCGGAGAGTGTGTTCCCCTGATTGTTTAATACACACGGGACATGTCACCAGGTGAACAGTATAAGTGAGGAGAGTGTGTTCCCCTGATGTTTTAACACGCACGGGACATGTTACCAGGTGAACAGTTTAAGTGAAGAGAGAGTGTTCCCCTGATTGTTTATTACACAGGGGACATGTTACCAGGTGAACAGTATAAGTGAGGAGAGTGTGTTCCCCTGATGGTTTAATATACATGGGACATGTTACCAGGTGAACAGTTTAAGTGAAGAGAGAGTGTTCCCCTGATTGTTTAATATACACGGGACATGTTACCAGGTGAACAGTATAAGTGAGGAGAGTGTGTTCCCCTGATGTTTTAACACGCACGGGACATGTTACCAGGTGAACAGTTTAAGTGAAGAGAGAGTGTTCCCCTGATTGTTTATTACACAGGGGACATGTTACCAGGTGAACAGTATAAGTGAGGAGAGTGTGTTCCCCTGATGGTTTAATATACATGGGACATGTTACCAGGTGAACAGTATAAGTGAGGAGAGTGTGTTCCCCTGATTGTTTAATATACACGGGACATGTTACCAGGTGAACAGTATAAGTGAGGAGAGTGTGTTCCCCTGATTGTTTAATACACACGGGACATGTTACCAGGTGAACAGAATAGTGATGAGAGTGTGTTCCCCTGATTGTTTAATACGCACGGGACATGTTACCAGGTGAACAGTATATGTGAGGAGAGTGTGTTCCCCTGTTTGTTTAATACACACGGGACATGTTACCAGGTGAACAGTATAAGTGAGGAGAGTTTGTTCCCCTGATTGTTTAATACACACGGGACATGTTTCCAGGTGAACAGTATAAGTGAGGAGAGTGTGTTCCCCTGATTGTTTAATACGCACGGGACATGTTACCAGGTGAACAGTATAAGTGAGGAGAGTGTGTTCCCCTGATTGTTTAATACGCACGGGACATGTTACCAGGTGAACAGTATATGTGAGGAGAGTGTGTTCCCCTGTTTGTTTAATACACACGGGACATGTTACCAGGTGAACAGTATAAGTGAGGAGAGTGTGTTCCCCTGATTGTTTAATACGCACGGGACATGTTACCAGGTGAACAGGATATGTGAGGAGAGTGAGTTCCCCTGATGGTTTAATACAAACAGGACATGTCAACAGGTGAACAGTATAAGTGAGGAGAGTGTTTTCCCCTGTTTGTTTAATATACACGGGACATGTTACCAGGTGAACAGTATAAGTGAGGAGAGTGTCTTCCCCTTATGGTTTAATACTGACGGGACATGTCACCAGATGAACAGTATAAGTGAGGAGAGTGTGTTCCCCTGATTGTTTAATGCACACAGGACATGTTACAAGGTAAACAGCATAAGTGAGGAGAGTGTGTTCCCCTGATGGTTTAATACGCACGGGACATTTCACCAAGTGAACTGTATAAGTGAGGAGAGTGTGTTCCCCTGATGGTTTAATGCACACAGGACATGTTACCAGGTAAACAGCATAAGTGAGGAGAGTGTGTTCCCCTGATGGTTTAATACACACGGGACATGTTACCAGGTGAACAGTATAAGTGAGGAGAGAGTGTTCCAGTGATGGTTTAATGCACACGGGACATGTTACCAGGTGAACAGTATAAGTGAAGAGAGTGCTTTCCCCTGATGGTTTAATATTCACGGGACATGTTGCCAGGTGAACAGTATAAGTGAGGAAAGTGTGTTCCCCTGATGGTTTAACACGCACGGGACATGTTACCAGGTGAACAGTATAAGTGAGGAGAGGGTGTTCCCCTGATTGTTTAATACACACGGGACATGTTACCAGGTGAACCGTATAAGTGAGGAGAGTGTGTTCCCCTGATGGTTTAATATACACGGGACATGTTACCAGATGAACAGTATAAGTGCGGAGAGTGTGTTCCCCTGATTGTTTAATACACACGGGACATGTCACCTGGTGAACAGTATAAGTGAGGAGAGTGTGTTCCCCTGATGGTTTAATATACACGGGACATGTCACCAGGTGAACAGTATAAGTGCGGAGAGTGTGTTCCCCTGATTGTTTAATACACACGGGACATGTCACCTGGTGAACATGATAAGTGAGGAGAATGTGTTCCCCTGATGGCTTAATATTCACTGGACATGTTGCCAGGTGAACAGTATAAGTGCGGAGAGTGTGTTCCCCTGATTGTTTAATACACACGGGACATGTCACCAGGTGAACAGTATAAGTGAGGAGAGTGTGTTCCCCTGATGGTTTAATATACACGGGACATGTTACCAGATGAACAGTATAAGTGCGGAGAGTGTGTTCCCCTGATTGTTTAATACACACGGGACATGTCACCAGGTGAACAGTATAAGTGAGGAGAGTGTGTTCCCCTGATGGTTTAACACGCACGGGACATGTTACCAGGTGAACATTATAAGTGAGGAGAGTGTGTTCCCCTGATTGTTTAATACACACGGGACATGTCACCTGGTGAACAGTATAAGTGAGGAGAGTGTGTTCCCCTGATGGTTTAATATACACGGGACATATTACCAGGTGAACAGTATAAGTGGGGAGAGTGTGTTCCCCTGATTGTTTAATACACACGGGACATGTCACCAGGTGAACAGTATAAGTGAGGAGAGTGTTTTCCCCTGATTGTTTAATACTCACGGGACATGTTGCCAGGTGAACAGTATAAGTGAGGACAGTGTGTTCCCCTGATGGTTTAACACGCACGGGACATGTTACCAGGTGAACAGTATAAGTGAGGAGAGTGTGTTCCCCTGATTGTTTAATACTCACGGGACATGTTACCAGGTGAACAGTATAAGTGAGGAGAGTGCTTTCCCCTGATGGCTTAATATTCACGGGACATGTTGCCAGGTGAACAGTATAAGTGAGGAAAGTGTGTTCCCCTGATGGTTTAACACGCACGGGACATGTTACCAGGTGAACAGTATAAGTGAGGAGAGTGTGTTCCCCTGATGGTTTAATACACTCGGGACATGTCACCTGGTGAACAGTATAAGTGAGGAGAGTGTGTTCCCTGATTGTTTAATATACACGGGACATGTTACCAGGTGAACAGTATAAGTGAGGAGAGTGTGTTCCCCTGATGGTTTAATATACACGGGACATGTTACCAGGTGAACAGTATAAGTGAGGAGAGTGTGTTCCCCTGATTGTTTAATACACACGGGACATGTCACCAGGTGAACAGGATAAGTGAGGAGAATGTGTTCCCCTGATGGTTTAATATTCACTGGACATGTTAACAGATGAACAGTCTAAGTGAGGAGAGCGTGTTCCCCTGATGGTTTAATATGCACGGGACATGTTACCAGCTGAACAGTATAAGTGAGGAGAGTGTGTTCCCCTGATGGTTTAATACGCACGGGACATTTCACCAAGTGAACTGTATAAGTGAGGAGCGTGTGTTCCCCTGATGATTTAATGCACACAGGACATGTTACCAGGTGAACAGTATAAGTGAGGAGAGTGTGTTCCCCTGATGTTTTAACACGCACGGGACATGTTACCAGGTGAACAGTATAAGTGAGGAGAGTGTGTTCCCCTGATTGTTTATTACACATGGGACATGTCACCTGGTGAACAGTATAAGTGAGGAGAATGTGTTCCCCTGATGGTTTAATATACACAGGACATGTTACCAGGTGAACAGTATAAGTGAGGAGAGTGTGTTCCCCTGATTGTTTAATACTCACGGGACATGTTACCAGGTGAACAGTATAAGTGAGGAGAGTGTGTTCCCCTGATTGTTTAATATACGCGGGACATGTTACCAGGTGAACAGTATAAGTGAGGAGACTTTGTTCCCCTGATGGTTTAATATACATGGGACATGTTACCAGGTGAACAGTATAAGTGAAGAGAGAGTGTTCCCCTGATTGTTTAATACACACGGGACATGTTACCAGGTGAACAGTATAAGTGAGGAGAGTGTGTTCCCCTGATGGTTTAATATACATGGGACATGTTACCAGATGAACAGTATAAGTGAGGAGAGTGTGTTCCCCTGATGGTTTAATACACACGGGACATGTTACCAGGTGAACAGTATAAGTGAGGAGAGTGTGTTCCCCTGTATGTTTAATACGCACGGGACATGTTACCAGGTGAACAGTATAAGTGAGGAGAGTGTGTTCCCCTGATTGTTTAATACACACGGGACATGTTACCAGGTGAAAAGTATAAGTGAGGAGAGTGTGTTCCCCTGATTGTTTAATACACACTTGACATGTTACCAGGTGAACAGTATAAGTGAGGAGAGTGTGTTCCCCTGATTGTTTAATACGCACGGGACATGTTACCAGGTGAACAGTATAAGTGAGGAGAGTGTGTTCCCCTGATTGTTTAATACGCACGGGACATGTTACCAGGTGAACAGTATAAGTGAGGAGAGTGTGTTCCCCTGATTGTTTAATACACACGGGACATGTTTCCAGCTGAACAGTATAAGTGAGGAGAGTGTGTTCCCCTGATTGTTTAATACGCACGGGACATGTTACCAGGTGAACAGTATAAGTGAGGAGAGTGTGTTCCCCTGATTGTTTAATACAAACAGGACATGTCAACAGGTGAACAGTATAAGTGAGGAGAGTGTGTTCCCCTGATGGTTTAATGCACACGGGACAAGTTACCAGGTGAACAGTATAAGTGAGGAGAGAGTGTTCCATTGATGGTTTAATGCACACGGGACATGTTACCAGGTGAACAGTATAAGTGAGGAGAGTGTGTTCCCCTGATTGTTTAATACGCACGGGACATGTTACCAGGTGAACAGGATAAGTGAGGAGAGTGAGTTCCCCTGATGGTTTAATACAAACAGGACATGTCAACAGGTGAACAGTATAAGTGAGGAGAGTGTCTTCCCCTTATGGTTTAATACTGACGGGACATGTCACCAGATGAACAGTATAAGTGAGGAGAGTGTGTTCCCCTGATGGTTTAATATTCACGGGACATGTTGCCAGGTGAACAGTATAAGTGAGGAAAGTGTGTTCCCCTGATGGTTTAACACGCACGGGACATGTTACCAGGTGAACAGTATAAGTGAGGAGAGTGTGTTCCCCTGATGGTTTAATATACACGGGACATGTCACCAGGTGAACAGTATAAGTGCGGAGAGTGTGTTCCCCTGATTGTTTAATAGACACGGGACATGTTACCAGGTGAACAGTATAAGTGAGGAGAGTGTGTTCCCCTGATGGTTTAATATACATGGGACATGTTACCAGATGAACAGTATAAGTGAGGAGAGTGTGTTCCCATGATGGTTTAATACACACGGGACATGTTACCAGGTGAACAGTATAAGTGAGGAGAGTGTGTTCCCCTGTATGTTTAATACGCACGGGACATGTTACCAGGTGAACAGTATAAGTGAGGAGAGTGTGTTCCCCTGATTGTTTAATACGCACGGGACATGTTACCAGGTGAACAGGATAAGTGAGGAGAGTGAGTTCCCCTGATGGTTTAATACAAACAGGACATGTCAACAGGTGAACAGTATAAGTGAGGAGAGTGTCTTCCCCTTATGGTTTAATACTGACGGGACATGTCACCAGATGAACAGTATAAGTGAGGAGAGTGTGTTCCCCTGATTGTTTAATACACACGGGACATGTTACCAGGTGAACAGAATAGTGATGAGAGTGTGTTCCCCTGATTGTTTAATACACACGGGACATGTTTCCAGGTGAACAGTATAAGTGAGGAGAGTGTGTTCCCCTGATTGTTTAATACGCACGGGACATGTTACCAGGTGAACAGTATAAGTGAGGAGAGTGTGTTCCCCTGATTGTTTAATACGCACGGGACATGTTACCAGGTGAACAGTATAAGTGAGGAGAGTGTGTTCCCCTGATTGTTTAATACGCACGGGACATGTTACCAGGTGAACAGTATAAGTGAGGAGAGTGTGTTCCCCTGATGGTTTAATGCACACGGGACAAGTTACCAGGTGAACAGTATAAGTGAGGAGAGAGTGTTCCATTGATGGTTTAATGCACACGGGACATGTTACCAGGTGAACAGTATAAGTGAGGAGAGTGTGTTCCCCTGATTGTTTAATACGCACGGGACATGTTACCAGGTGAACAGGATAAGTGAGGAGAGTGAGTTCCCCTGATGGTTTACTACAAACAGGACATGTCAACAGGTGAACAGTATAAGTGAGGAGAGTGTCTTCCCCTTATGGTTTAATACTGACGGGACATGTCACCAGATGAACAGTATAAGTGAGGAGAGTGTGTTCCCCTGATGGTTTAATATTCACGGGACATGTTGCCAGGTGAACAGTATAAGTGAGGAAAGTGTGTTCCCCTGATGGTTTAACACGCACGGGACATGTTACCAGGTGAACAGTATAAGTGAGGAGAGTGTGTTCCCCTGATGGTTTAATATACACGGGACATGTCACCAGGTGAACAGTATAAGTGCGGAGAGTGTGTTCCCCTGATTGTTTAATAGACACGGGACATGTTACCAGGTGAACAGTATAAGTGAGGAGAGTGTGTTCCCCTGATGGTTTAATATACATGGGACATGTTACCAGATGAACAGTATAAGTGAGGAGAGTGTGTTCCCCTGATGGTTTAATACACACGGGACATGTTACCAGGTGAACAGTATAAGTGAGGAGAGTGTGTTCCCCTGTATGTTTAATACGCACGGGACATGTTACCAGGTGAACAGTATAAGTGAGGAGAGTGTGTTCCCCTGATTGTTTAATACGCACGGGACATGTTACCAGGTGAACAGGATAAGTGAGGAGAGTGAGTTCCCCTGATGGTTTAATACAAACAGGACATGTCAACAGGTGAACAGTATAAGTGAGGAGAGTGTCTTCCCCTTATGGTTTAATACTGACGGGACATGTCACCAGATGAACAGTATAAGTGAGGAGAGTGTGTTCCCCTGATTGTTTAATACACACGGGACATGTTACCAGGTGAACAGAATAGTGATGAGAGTGTGTTCCCCTGATTGTTTAATACACACGGGACATGTTTCCAGGTGAACAGTATAAGTGAGGAGAGTGTGTTCCCCTGATTGTTTAATACGCACGGGACATGTTACCAGGTGAACAGTATAAGTGAGGAGAGTGTGTTCCCCTGATTGTTTAATACGCACGGGACATGTTACCAGGTGAACAGTATAAGTGAGGAGAGTGTGTTCCCCTGATTGTTTAATACGCACGGGACATGTTACCAGGTGAACAGTATAAGTGAGGAGAGTGTGTTCCCCTGTTTGTTTAATACACACGGGACATGTTACCAGGTGAACAGTATAAGTGAGGAGAGTGTGTTCCCCTGATTGTTTAATACACACGGGACATGTTACCAGGTGAACAGTATAAGTGAGGAGAGTGTGTTCCCCTGATTGTTTAATACGCACGGGACATGTTACCAGGTGAACAGGATATGTGAGGAGAGTGAGTTCCCCTGATGGTTTAATACAAACAGGACATGTCAACAGGTGAACAGTATAAGTGAGGAGAGTGTTTTCCCCTGTTTGTTTAATATACACAGGACATGTTACCAGGTGAACAGTATAAGTGAGGAGAGTGTGTTCCCCTGATGGTTTAATACACACGGGACATGTCACCAGATGAACAGTATAAGTGAGGAGAGTGTGTTCCCCTGATTGTTTAATGCACACAGGACATGTTACCAGGTAAACAGCATAAGTGAGGAGAGTGTGTTCCCCTGATTGTTTAATATACACGGGACATGTTACAAGGTAAACAGCATAAGTGAGGAGAGTGTGTTCCCCTGATTGTTTAATACGCACGGGACATTTCACCAAGTGAACTGTATAAGTGAGGAGAGTGTGTTCCCCTGGTGGTTTAATGCACACAGGACATGTTACCAGGTAAACAGCATAAGTGAGGAGAGTGTGTTCCCCTGATGGTTTAATACGCACGGGACATTTCACCAAGTGAACTGTATAAGTGAGGAGAGTGTGTTCCCCTGATGGTTTAATACGCACGGGACATTTCACCAAGTGAACTGTATAAGTGAGGAGAGTGTGTTCCCCTGATGGTTTAATGCACACAGGACATGTTACCAGGTAAACAGCATAAGTGAGGAGAGTGTGTTCCCCTGATGGTTTAATACACACGGGACATGTTACCAGGTGAACAGTATAAGTGAGGAGAGTGTTTTCCCCTGATTGTTTAATACTCACGGGACATGTTGCCAGGTGAACAGTATAAGTGAGGACAGTGTGTTCCCCTGATGGTTTAACACGCACGGGACATGTTACCAGGTGAACAGTATAAGTGAGGAGAGTGTGTTCCCCTGATTGTTTAATACTCACGGGACATGTTACCAGGTGAACAGTATAAGTGAGGAGAGTGCTTTCCCCTGATGGTTTAATATTCACGGGACATGTTGCCAGGTGAACAGTATAAGTGAGGAAAGTGTGTTCCCCTGATGGTTTAACACGCACGGGACATGTTACCAGGTGAACAGTATAAGTGAGGAGAGTGTGTTCCCCTGATGGTTTAATACACTCGGGACATGTCACCTGGTGAACAGTATAAGTGAGGAGAGTGTGTTCCCCTGATTGTTTAATACACACGGGACATGTTACCAGGTGAAAAGTATAAGTGAGGAGAGTGTGTTCCCCTGATTGTTTAATACACACTTGACATGTTACCAGGTGAACAGTATAAGTGAGGAGAGTGTGTTCCCCTGATTGTTTAATACGCACGGGACATGTTACCAGGTGAACAGTATAAGTGAGGAGAGTGTGTTCCCCTGATTGTTTAATACACACGGGACATGTTACCAGGTGAACAGTATAAGTGAGGAGAGTGTGTTCCCCTGATTGTTTAATACAAACAGGACATGTCAACAGGTGAACAGTATAAGTGAGGAGAGTGTCTTCCCCTTATGGTTTAATACTGACGGGACATGTCACCAGATGAACAGTATAAGTGAGGAGAGTGTGTTCCCCTGATGGTTTAATACGCATGGGACATGTTACCAGGTGAACAGTATAAGTGAGGAGAGTGTGTTCCCCTGATGGTTTAATGCACACGGGACAAGTTACCAGGTGAACAGTATAAGTGAGGAGAGAGTGTTCCATTGATGGTTTAATGCACACGGGACATGTTACCAGGTGAACAGTATAAGTGAGGAGAGTGTGTTCCCCTGATTGTTTAATACGCACGGGACATGTTACCAGGTGAACAGGATAAGTGAGGAGAGTGAGTTCCCCTGATGGTTTAATACAAACAGGACATGTCAACAGGTGAACAGTATAAGTGAGGAGAGTGTCTTCCCCTTATGGTTTAATACTGACGGGACATGTCACCAGATGAACAGTATAAGTGAGGAGAGTGTGTTCCCCTGATGGTTTAATATTCACGGGACATGTTGCCAGGTGAACAGTATAAGTGAGGAAAGTGTGTTCCCCTGATGGTTTAACACGCACGGGACATGTTACCAGGTGAACAGTATAAGTGAGGAGAGTGTGTTCCCCTGATGGTTTAATATACACGGGACATGTCACCAGGTGAACAGTATAAGTGCGGAGAGTGTGTTCCCCTGATTGTTTAATACACACGGGACATGTTGCCAGGTGAACAGTATAAGTGAGGAGAGTGTGTTCCCCTGATGGTTTAATATACACGGGACATGTCACCAGGTGAACAGTATAAGTGCGGAGAGTGTGTTCCCCTGATTGTTTAATATACATGGGACATGTTACCAGGTGAACAGTATAAGTGAGGAGAGTGTGTTCCCCTGATTGTTTAATACTCACGGGACATGTTTCCAGGTGAACAGTATAAGTGAGGAGAGTGTGTTCCCCTGATTGTTTAATACACACGGGACATGTTACCAAGTGAACAGAATAAGTGAGGAGAGTGTGTTCCCCTGATGGTTCAATATTCACTGGACATGTTACCAGATGAACAGTTTAAGTGAGGAGAGCGTGTTCCCCTGATGGTTTAATATGCACGGGACATGTAACCAAGTGAACAGTATAAGTGAGGAGAGTGTGGTCCCCTGATGGTTTAACACGCACGGGACATGTTACCAGGTGAACAGTATAAGTGAGGAGAGTGTGGTCCCCTGATGGTTTAACACGCACGGGACATGTTACCAGGTGAACAGTGTAATTGAGGAGAGTGTGTTCCCCTGATGGTTTAATATACACGGGACATGTCACCAGGTGAACAGTATAAGTGAGGAGAGTGTGTTCCCCTGATGGTTTAATACGCACGGGACATTTCACCAAGTGAACTGTATAAGTGAGGAGAGTGTGTTCCCCTGATGATTTAATGCACACAGGACATGCTACCAGGTGAACAGTATAAGTGAGGAGAGTGCTTTCCCCTGATGGTTTAATATTCACGGGACATGTTGCCAGGTGAACAGTAAAAGTGAGGAAAGTGTGTTCCCCTGATGGTTTAACACGCACGGGACATGTTACCAGGTGAACAGTATAAGTGAGGAGAGTGTGTTCCCCTGATTGTTTCATACACACGGGACATGTTAGCAGGTGAACAGTATAAGTGAGGAGAGTGCTTTCCCCTGATGGTTTAATATTCACGGGACATGTTGCCATGTGAACTGTATAAGTGAGGAGAGTGTGTTCCCCTGATGATTTAATGCACACAGGACATGTTACCTGGTGAACAGTATAAGTGAGGAAAGTGTGTTCCCCTGATGGTTTAACACGCACGGGACATGTTACCAGGTGAACAGTATAAGTGAGGAGAGTGTGTTCCCCTGATTGTTTAATACACACGAGACATGTCACCTGGTGAACAGTATAAGTGAGGAGAATGTGTTCCCCTGATGGCTTAATATTCACTGGACATGTTACCAGATGAACAGTCTAAGTGAGGAGAGCGTGTTCCCCTGATGGTTTAATATGCACGGGACATGTTAGCAGCTGAACAGTATAAGTGAGGAGAGTGTGTTCCCCTGATGGTTTAATACGCACGGGACATTTCACCAAGTGAACTGTATAAGTGAGGAGCGTGTGTTCCCCTGATAATTTAATGCACACAGGACATGTTACCAGGTGAACAGTATAAGTGTCGGAGAGTGTGTTCCCCTGATGTTTTAACACGCACGGGACATGTTACCAGGTGAACAGTATAAGTGAGGAGAGTGTGTTCCCCTGATGGTTTAATATACACGGGACATGTTACCAGGTGAACAGTATAAGTGAGGAGACTGTGTTCCCCTGATGGTTTAATATACACGTGACATGTTACCAGGTGAACAGTATAAGTGAGGAGAGTGTGTTCCCCTGATGGTTTAATATACACGGGACATGTTACCAGGTGAACAGTATAAGTGAGGAGACTGTGTTCCCCTGATGGTTGAATATACACAGGGCATATTACCAGGTGAACAGTATAAGTGAGGAGAGTGTGTTCCCCTTATGGTTTAATACACACGGGACATGTTAGCAGGTGAACAGTATAAGTGAGGAGAGTGTGTTTCCCTGATTGTTTAATACACACGGGACATGTTACCAGGTGAACAGTATAAGTGAGGAGAGTGTGTTCCCCTGATGGTTTAATACGCACGGGACATTTCACCAAGTGAACTGTATAAGTGAGGAGAGTGTGTTCCCCTGATGATTTAATGCAGACAGGACATGTTACCAGGTGAACAGTATAAGTGAGGAGAGTGTGTTCCCCTGATGGTTCAATATTCACTGGACATGTTACCAGATGAACAGTTTAAGTGAGGAGAGCGTGTTCCCCTGATGGTTTAATATGCACGGGACATGTAACCAAGTGAACAGTATAAGTGAGGAGAGTGTGTTCCCCTGATGCTTTAACACGCACGGGACATGTTACCAGGTGAACAGTATAAGTGAGGAGAGTGTGTTCCCCTGATGGTTTAATATACACGGGACATGTCACCAGGTGAACAGGATAAGTGAGGAGAATGTGTTCCCCTGATGGTTTAATATTCACTGGGCATGTTACCAGGTGAACATTATAAGTGAGGAGAGTGTGTTCCCCTGATGGTTTAATATACACGGGACATGTCACCAGGTGAACAGTATAAGTGAGGAGAGTGTGTTCCCCTGATGGTTTAATACGCACGGGACATTTCACCAAGCGAACTGTATAAGTGAGGAGAGTGTGTTCCCCTGATGATTTAATGCACACAGGACATGTTGCCAGGTGAACAGTAAAAGTGAGGAAAGTGTGTTCCCCTGATGGTTTAACACGCACGGGACATGTTACCAGGTGAACAGTATAAGTGAGGAGAGTGTGTTCCCCTGATGGTTTAATATACACGGGACATGTCACCAGGTGAACAGTATAAGTGAGGAGAGTGTGTTCCCCTGATGGTTTAATACGCACGGGACATTTCACCAAGTGAACTGTATAAGTGAGGAGAGTGTGTTCCCCTGATGATTTAATGCACACAGGACATGTTGCCAGGTGAACAGTAAAAGTGAGGAAAGTGTGTTCCCCTGATGGTTTAACACGCACGGGACATGTTACCAGGTGAACAGTATAAGTGAGGAGAGTGTGTTCCCCTGATGATTTAATGCACACAGGACATGTTGCCAGGTGAACAGTAAAAGTGAGGAAAGTGTGTTACCCTGATGGTTTAACACGCACGGGACATGTTACCAGGTGAACAGTATAAGTGAGGAGAGTGTGTTCCCCTGATGGTTTAATATTCACGGGACATGTTGCCAGGTGAACAGTAAAAGTGAGGAAAGTGTGTTCCCCTGATGGTTTAACACGCACGGGACATGTTACCAGGTGAACAGTATAAGTGAGGAGAGTGTGTTCCCCTGATTGTTTAATACACACGGGACATGTTAGCAGGTGAACAGTATAAGTGAGGAGAGTGCTTTCCCCTGATGGTTTAATATACACGGGACATGTTACCAGGTGAACAGTATAAGTGAGGAAAGTGTGTTCCCCTGATGGTTTAACACGCACGGGACATGTTACCAGGTGAACAGTATAAGTGAGGAGAGTGTGTTCCCCTGATTGTTTAATACACACGAGACATGTCACCTGGTGAACAGTATAAGTGAGGAGAGTGTTTTCCCCTGATTGTTTAATATACACGGGACATGTTACCAGGTGAACAGTATAAGTGAGGAGAGTGTGTTCACCTGATGGTTTAATATACACGGGACATGTCACCAGGTGAACAGTATAAGTGAGGAGAGTGTGTTCACCTGATGGTTTAATATACACGGGACATGTCACCAGGTGAACAGTATAAGTGAGGAGAGTGTTTTCCCCTGATTGTTTAATTCACACGGGACATGTCACCAGGTGAACAGTATAAGTGAGGAGAGTGTGTTCCCCTGATTGTTTAATATACACGGGACATGTCACCAGGTGAACAGTATAAGTGAGGAGAGTGTTTTCCCCTGATTGTTTAATTCACACGGGACATGTCACCAGGTGAACATGATAAGTGAGGAGAATGTGTTCCCCTGATGGCTTAATATTCACTGGACATGTTACCAGATGAACAGTCTAAGTGAGGAGAGCGTGTTCCCCTGATGGTTTAATATGCACGGGACATGTTACCAGCTGAACAGTATAAGTGAGGAGAGTGTGTTCCCCTGATGGTTTAATACGCACGGGACATTTCACCAAGTGAACTGTATAATTGAGGAGCGTGTGTTCCCCTGATGATTTAATGCACACAGGACATGTTTCCAGGTGAACAGTATAAGTGAGGAGAGTGTGTTCCCCTGATGTTTTAACACGCACGGGACATGTTACCAGGTGAACAGTATAAGTGAGGAGAGTGTGTTCCCCTGATTGTTTAATACACACGGGACATGTTACCAGGTGAACAGTATAAGTGAGGAGAGTGTGTTCCCCTGATGGTTTAATATACATGGGACATGTTACCAGGTGAACAGTATAAGTGAGGAGAGTGTGTTCCCCTGATGGTTTAATACACACGGGACATGTTACCAGGTGAACAGTATAAGTGAGGAGAGTGTGTTCCCCTGATTGTTTAATACGCACGGGACATGTTACCAGGTGAACAGTATAAGTGAGGAGAGTGTGTTCCCCTGATTCTTTAATACACACGGGACATGTTACCAGGTGAACAGAATAGTGAGGAGAGTGTGTTCCCCTGATTGTTTAATGCACACGGGACATGTTACCAGGTGAACAGTATAAGTGAGGAGAGTGTGTTCCGCTGATTGTTTAATACGCACGGGACATGTTACCAGGTGAACAGTATAAGTGAGGAGAGTGTGTTCCCCTGATTGTTTAATATACACGGGACATGTTTCCAGGTGAACAGTATAAGTGAGGAGAGTGTGTTCCACTGATTGTTTAATACACACGGGACATGTTACCAGGTGAACAGTATAAGTGAGGAGAGTGTGTTCCCCTGATTGTTCAATACGCACGGGACATGTTATCAGGTGAACAGTATAAGTGAGGAGAGTGTGTTCCCCTGATGGTTTAATACAAACAGGACATGTCAACAGGTGAACAGTATAAGTGAGGAGAGTGAGTTCCCCTGATTGTTTAATACACACGGGACATGTTGCCAGGTGAACAGTATAAGTGAGGAGAGTGTGTTCCCCTGATTGTTTAATACACACGGGACATGTTACCAGGTAAACAGCATAAGTGAGGAGAGAGTGTTCCATTGATGGTTTAATGCACACGGGACATGTTACCAGGTGAACAGTATAAGTGAGGAGAGAGTGTTCCATTGATGGTTTAATGCACACGGGACATGTTACCAGGTGAACAGCATAAGTGAGGAGAGTGTGTTCCCCTGATGGTTTAATGCACACGGGACATGTTACCAGGTGAACAGTATAAGTGAGGAGAGAGTGTTCCATTGATGGTTTAATGCACACAGGACATGTTACCAGGTGAACAGTATAAGTGAGGAGAGAGTGTTCCATTGATGGTTTAATGCACACGGGACATGTTACCAGGTGAACAGCATAAGAGAGGAGAGTGTGTTCCCCTGATGGTTTAATGCACACGGGACATGTTGCCAGGTGAACAGTATAAGTGAGGGGAGTGTGTTCCCCTGATGGTTTAATATTCACGGGACATGTTACCAGGTGAACATTATAAGTGAGGAAAGTGTGTTCCCCTGATGGTTTAACACGCACGGGACATGTTACCAGGTGAACAGTATAAGTGAGGAGAGTGTGTTCCCCTGATTGTTTAATACACACGGGACATGTCACCTGGTGAACAGTATAAGTGAGGAGAGTGTGTTCCCCTGATGGTTTAATATACACGGGACATGTCACCAGGTGAACAGTATAAGTGCGGAGAGTGTGTTCCCCTGATTGTTTAATACACACGGGACATGTTGCCAGGTGAACAGTATAAGTGAGGAGAGTGTGTTCCCCTGATTGTTTAATACACACGGGACATGTTGCCAGGTGAACAGTATAAGTGAGGGGAGTGTGTTCCCCTGATGGTTTAACACGCACGGGACATGTTACCAGGTGAACAGTATAAGTGAGGAGAGTGTGTTCCCCTGATTGTTTAATACTCACGGGACATGTTGCCAGGTGAACAGTATAAGTGAGGAGAGTGTGTTCCCCTGATGGTTTAACACGCACGGGACATGTTACCAGGTGAACAGTATAAGTGAGGAGAGTGTGTTCCCCTGATTGTTTAATACTCACGGGACATGTTACCAGGTGAACAGTATAAGTGAGGAGAGTGTGTTCCCCTATTTGTTTAATACACACGGGACATGTCACCAGGTGAACAGTATAAGTGAGGAGAATGTTTTCCCCTGTTTGTTCAATACGCACGGGACATGTTACCAAGTGAACAGAATAAGTGAGGAGAGTGTGTTCCCCTGATGGTTTAATATGCACGGGACATGTAACCAAGTGAACAGTATAAGTGAGGAGAGTGTGTTCCCCTGATGGTTTAACACGCACGGGACATGTTACCAGGTGAACAGTATAAGTGAGGAGAGTGTGTTCCCCTGATGGTTTAATATACAAGGGACATGTCACCAGGTGAACAGGATAAGTGAGGAGAATGTGTTCCCCTGATGGTTTAATATTCACTGGGCATGTTACCAGGTGAACATTATAAGTGAGGAGAGTGTGTTCCCCTGATGGTTTAATATACACGGGACATGTCACCAGGTGAACAGTATAAGTGAGGAGAGTGTGTTCCCCTGATGGTTTAATACGCACGGGACATTTCACCAAGTGAACTGTATAAGTGAGGAGAGTGTGTTCCCCTGATGATTTAATGCACACAGGACATGCTACCAGGTGAACAGTATAAGTGAGGAGAGTGCTTTCCCCTGATGGTTTAATATTCACGGGACATGTTGCCAGGTGAACAGTAAAAGTGAGGAAAGTGTGTTCCCCTGATGGTTTAACACGCACGGGACATGTTACCAGGTGAACAGTATAAGTGAGGAGAGAGCGTTCCATTGATGGTTTAATGCACACGGGACATGTTACCAGGTGAACAGTATAAGTGAGGAGAGTGCTTTCCCCTGATGGTTTAATATTCACGGGACATGTTGCCAGGTGAACATTATAAGTGAGGAAAGTGTGTTCCCCTGATGGTTTAACACGCACGGGACATGTTACCAGGTGAACAGTATAAGTGAGGAGAGTGTGTTCCCCTGATTGTTTAATACACACGGGACATGTCACCTGGTGAACAGTATAAGTGAGGAGAGTGTGTTCCCCTGATGGTTTAATATACACGGGACATGTCACCAGGTGAACAGTATAAGTGAGGAGAGTGTGTTCCCCTGATTGTTTAATATACACGGGACATGTCACCAGGTGAACAGTATAAGTGCGGAGAGTCTGTTCCCCTGATGGTTTAATATACACGGGACATGTCACCAGGTGAACAGTATAAGTGAGGAGAGTGTGTTCCCCTGATTGTTTAATATACACGGGACATGTTGCCAGGTGAACAGTATAAGTGAGGAGAGTGTGTTCCCCTGATGGTATAATATACACAGGACATGTTACCAGATGAACAGTATAAGTGAGGAGAGTGTGTTCCCCTGATGGTATAATATACACGGGACATGTTGCCAGGTGAACAGTAGAAGTGAGGAGAGTGTGTTCCCCTGATTGTTTAATACACACGGGACATGTTGCCAGGTGAACAGTATAAGTGAGGAGAGTGTGTTCCCCTGATGGTTTAACACGCACGGGACATGTTACCAGGTGAACAGTATAAGTGAGGAGAGTGTGTTCCCCTGATTGTTTAATACACACGGGACATGTTGCCAGGTGAACATTATAAGTGAGGAGAGTGTGTTCCCCTGATTGTTTAATACTCACGGGACATGTTGCCAGGTGAACAGTATAAGTGAGGAGAGTGTGTTCCCCTGATGGTTTAACACGCACGGGACATGTTACCAGGTGAACAGTATAAGTGAGGAGAGTGTGTTCCCCTGATTGTTTAATACTCACGGGACATGTTACCAGGTGAACAGTATAAGTGAGGAGAGTGTGTTCCCCTGATGGTTTAATGCACACGGGACATGTTACCAGGTGAACAGTAGAAGTGAGGAGAGTGCTTTCCCCTGATGGTTTAATATTCACGGGACATGTCACCAGGTGAACAGTATAAGTGAGGAGAGTGTGTTCCCCTGATGGTTTAATACACACGGGACATGTCACCAGGTGAACAGTATAAGTGAGGAGAGTGTGTTCACCTGATGGTTTAATACACACGGGACATGTTACCAGGTGAACAGTATAAGTGAGGAGAGTTTGTTCCCCTGATGGTTTAACACGCACGGGACATGTTACCAGGTGAACAGTATTAGTGAGGAGAGTGTGTTCCCCTGATTGTTTAATACACACGGGACATGTCACCAGGTGAACAGTATAAGTGAGGAGAGTGTGTTCACCTGAGGGTTTAATATACACGGGACATGTTACCAGGTGAACAGTATAAGTGAGGAGAGTGTGTTCCCCTATTTGTTTAATACACACGGGACATGTTACCAGGTGAACAGTATAAGTGAGGAGAGTGTGTTCCCCTGATTGTTTAATACACACGGGACATGTCACCAGGTGAACAGTATAAGTGAGGAGAGTGTGTTCCCCTGAGGGTTTAATATACACGGGACATGTTACCAGGTGAACAGTATAAGTGAGGAGAATGTTTTCCCCTGTTTGTTCAATACGCACGGGACATGTTACCAAGTGAACAGAATAAGTGATGAGAGTGTGTTCCCCTGATGGTTTAATATTCACTGGACATGTTACCAGATGAACAGTTTAAGTGAGGAGAGCGTGTTCCCCTGATGGTTTAATATGCACGGGACATGTAACCAAGTGAACAGTATAAGTGAGGAGAGTGTGTTCCCCTGATGGTTTAACACGCACGGGACATGTTACCAGGTGAACATTATAAGTGAGGAGAGTGTGTTCCCCTGATGGTTTAATATACACGGGACATGTCACCAGGTGAACAGTATAAGTGAGGAGAGTGTGTTCCCCTGATGGTTTAATACGCACGGGACATTTCACCAAGTGAACTGTATAAGTGAGGAGAGTGTGTTCCCCTGATGGTTTAATATTCACGGGACATGTTGCCAGGTGAACAGTAAAAGTGAGGAAAGTGTGTTCCCCTGATGGTTTAACACGCACGGGACATGTTTCCAGGTGAACAGTATAAGTGAGGAGAGTGTGTTCCCCTGATTGTTTAATACACACGGGACATGTTAGCAGGTGAACAGTATAAGTGAGGAGAGTGCTTTCCCCTGATGGTTTAATATTCACGGGACATGTTGCCAGGTGAACTGTATAAGTGAGGAGAGTGTGTTCCCCTGATGATTTAATGCACACAGGACATGTTACCAGGTGAACAGTATAAGTGAGGAAAGTGTGTTCCCCTGATGGTTTAACACGCACGGGACATGTTACCAGGTGAACAGTATAAGTGAGGAGAGTGTGTTCCCCTGATTGTTTAATACACCCGGGACATGTTACCAGGTGAACAGTATAAGTGAGGAGAGTGTGTTCCCCTGATTGTTTAATACACACGGGACATGTCACCTGGTGAACAGCATAAGTGAGGAGAGTGTGTTCCCCTGAGGGTTTAATATACACGGGACATGTTACCACATGAACAGTATAAGTGAGGAGAATGTTTTCCCCTGTTTGTTCAATACGCACGGGACATGTTACCAAGTGAACAGAATAAGTGATGAGAGTGTGTTCCCCTGATGGTTTAATATTCACTGGACATGTTACCAGATGAACAGTTTAAGTGAGGAGAGCGTGTTCCCCTGATGGTTTAATATGCACGGGACATGTAACCAAGTGAACAGTATAAGTGAGGAGAGTGTGTTCCCCTGATGGTTTAACACTCACGGGACATGTTACCAGGTGAACATTATAAGTGAGGAGAGTGTGTTCCCCTGATGGTTTAATATACACAGGACATGTTACCAGGTGAACAGTATAAGTGAGGAGAGTGTGATCCAATGATTGTTTAATACACACGGGACATGTTACCAGGTGAACAGTATAAGTGAGGAAAGTGTGTCCCCCTGATGGTTTAATACGCACGGGACATGTTAGCAGGTGAACAGTATAAGTGAGGAGAGTGCTTTCCCCTGATTGTTTAATATTCACGGGACATGTTACCAGGTGAACAGTATAAGTGAGGAGAGTGTGTTCCCCTGATGATTTAATGCACAGAGGACATGATACCAGGTGAACAGTATAAGTGAGGAAAGTGTGTTCCCCTGATGGTTTAACACGCACGGGACATGTTACCAGGTGAACAGTAGAAGTGAGGAGAGTGTGTTCCCCTGATTGTTTAATATACACGGGACATGTTGCCAGATGAACAGTATAAGTGAGGAGAGTTTGTTCCCCTGATGGTTTAACACGCACGGGACATGTTACCAGGTGAACAGTATAAGTGAGGAGAGTGTGTTCCCCTGATGGTTTAATACGCACGGGACATTTCACCAAGTGAACTGTATAAGTGAGGAGAGTGTGTTCCCCTGATGGTTTAATATTCACGGGACATGTTGCCAGGTGAACAGTAAAAGTGAGGAAAGTGTGTTCCCCTGATGGTTTAACACGCACGGGACATGTTACCAGGTGAACATTATAAGTGAGGAGAGTGTGTTCACCTGATGGTTTAATATACACGGGACATGTTACCAGGTGAACAGTATAAGTGAGGAGAGTGCGTTCACCTGATTGTTTAATATACACGGGACATGTTACCAGGTGAACAGTATAATTGAGGAGAGTGTGTTCCCCTGATTGTTTAATATACACGGGACATGTTACCAGGTGAACAGTATAATTGAGGAGAGTGTGTTCCCCTGATGGTTTAATATACACGGGACATGTTACCAGGTGAACAGTATAAGTGAGGAAAGTGTGTTCCCCTGATGGTTTAACACGCACGGGACATGTTACCAGGTGAACAGTATAAGTGAGGAGAGTTTGTTCCCCTGATGGTTTAACACGCACGGGACATGTTACCAGGTGAACAGTATTAGTGAGGAGAGTGTGTTCCCCTGATTGTTTAATACACACGGGACATGTCACCAGGTGAACAGTATAAGTGAGGAGAGTGTGTTCCCCTATTTGTTTAATACACACGGGACATGTTACCAGGTGAACAGTATAAGTGAGGAGAGTGTGTTCCCCTGATTGTTTAATACACACGGGACATGTCACCAGGTGAACAGTATAAGTGAGGAGAGTGTGTTCCCCTGAGGGTTTAATATACACGGGACATGTTACCAGGTGAACAGTATAAGTGAGGAGAATGTTTTCCCCTGTTTGTTCAATACGCACGGGACATGTTACCAAGTGAACAGAATAAGTGATGAGAGTGTGTTCCCCTGATGGTTTAATATTCACTGGACATGTTACCAGATGAACAGTTTAAGTGAGGAGAGCGTGTTCCCCTGATGGTTTAATATGCACGGGACATGTAACCAAGTGAACAGTATAAGTGAGGAGAGTGTGTTCCCCTGATGGTTTAACACGCACGGGACATGTTACCAGGTGAACGTTATAAGTGAGGAGAGTGTGTTCCCCTGATGGTTTAATATACACGGGACATGTCACCAGGTGAACAGTATAAGTGAGGAGAGTGTGTTCCCCTGATGGTTTAATACGCACGGGACATTTCACCAAGTGAACTGTATAAGTGAGGAGAGTGTGTTCCCCTGATGGTTTAATATTCACGGGACATGTTGCCAGGTGAACAGTAAAAGTGAGGAAAGTGTGTTCCCCTGATGGTTTAACACGCACGGGACATGTTTCCAGGTGAACAGTATAAGTGAGGAGAGTGTGTTCCCCTGATTGTTTAATACACACGGGACATGTTAGCAGGTGAACAGTATAAGTGAGGAGAGTGCTTTCCCCTGATGGTTTAATATTCACGGGACATGTTGCCAGGTGAACTGTATAAGTGAGGAGAGTGTGTTCCCCTGATGATTTAATGCACACAGGACATGTTACCAGGTGAACAGTATAAGTGAGGAAAGTGTGTTCCCCTGATGGTTTAACACGCACGGGACATGTTACCAGGTGAACAGTATAAGTGAGGAGAGTGTGTTCCCCTGATTGTTTAATACACCCGGGACATGTTACCAGGTGAACAGTATAAGTGAGGAGAGTGTGTTCCCCTGATTGTTTAATACACCCGGGACATGTTACCAGGTGAACAGTATAAGTGAGGAGAGTGTGTTCCCCTGATTGTTTAATACACACGGGACATGTCACCTGGTGAACAGCATAAGTGAGGAGAGTGTGTTCCCCTGAGGGTTTAATATACACGGGACATGTTACCACATGAACAGTATAAGTGAGGAGAATGTTTTCCCCTGTTTGTTCAATACGCACGGGACATGTTACCAAGTGAACAGAATAAGTGATGAGAGTGTGTTCCCCTGATGGTTTAATATTCACTGGACATGTTACCAGATGAACAGTTTAAGTGAGGAGAGCGTGTTCCCCTGATGGTTTAATATGCACGGGACATGTAACCAAGTGAACAGTATAAGTGAGGAGAGTGTGTTCCCCTGATGGTTTAACACTCACGGGACATGTTACCAGGTGAACATTATAAGTGAGGAGAGTGTGTTCCCCTGATGGTTTAATATACACAGGACATGTTACCAGGTGAACAGTATAAGTGAGGAGAGTGTGATCCAATGATTGTTTAATACACACGGGACATGTTACCAGGTGAACAGTATAAGTGAGGAAAGTGTGTCCCCCTGATGGTTTAATACGCACGGGACATGTTAGCAGGTGAACAGTATAAGTGAGGAGAGTGCTTTCCCCTGATTATTTAATATTCACGGGACATGTTACCAGGTGAACAGTATAAGTGAGGAGAGTGTGTTCCCCTGATGATTTAATGCACAGAGGACATGATACCAGGTGAACAGTATAAGTGAGGAAAGTGTGTTCCCCTGATGGTTTAACACGCACGGGACATGTTACCAGGTGAACAGTAGAAGTGAGGAGAGTGTGTTCCCCTGATTGTTTAATATACACGGGACATGTTGCCAGATGAACAGTATAAGTGAGGAGAGTTTGTTCCCCTGATGGTTTAACACGCACGGGACATGTTACCAGGTGAACAGTATAAGTGAGGAGAGTGTGTTCCCCTGATGGTTTAATACGCACGGGACATGTTACCAGGTGAACATTATAAGTGAGGAGAGTGTGTTCACCTGATGGTTTAATATACACGGGACATGTTACCAGGTGAACAGTATAAGTGAGGAGAGTGCGTTCACCTGATTGTTTAATATACACGGGAAATGTTACCAGGTGAACAGTATAATTGAGGAGAGTGTGTTCCCCTGATTGTTTAATATACACGGGACATGTTACCAGGTGAACAGTATAATTGAGGAGAGTGTGTTCCCCTGATTGTTTAATATACACGGGACATGTTACCAGGTGAACAGTATAATTGAGGAGAGTGTGTTCCCCTGATGGTTTAATATACACGGGACATGTTACCAGGTGAACAGTATAATTGAGGAGAGTGTGTTCCCCTGATTGTTTAATATACACGGGACATGTTACCAGGTGAACAGTATAATTGAGGAGAGTGTGTTCCCCTGATGGTTTAATATACACGGGACATGTTACCAGGTGAACAGTATAAGTGAGGAAAGTGTGTTCCCCTGATGGTTTAACACGCACGGGACATGTTACCAGGTGAACAGTATAAGTGAGGAGAGTTTGTTCCCCTGATGGTTTAATATACACGGGACATGTTACCTGGTGAACAGTATAAGTGAGGAGAGTGTGTTACCCTGATTGTTTAATACACACGGGACATGTTACCAGGTGAACAGTATAAGTGAGGAGAGTTTGTTCCCCTGATGGTTTAACACGCACGGGACATGTTACCAGGTGAACAGTATTAGTGAGGAGAGTGTGTTCCCCTGATGGTTTAATATACACAGGACATGTTACCAGATGAGCAGTAGAAGTGAGGGGAATGTGTTCCCCTGATTGTTTAATACACACGGGACATGTTGCCAGATGAACAGTATAAGTGAGGAGAGTTTGTTCCCCTGATGGTTTAACACGCACGGGACATGTTACCAGGTGAACAGTATAAGTGAGGAGAGTGTGTTCCCCTGATGGTTTAATATACACGGGACATGTTACCAGGTGAACAGTATAAGTGAGGAGAGTGTGTTCCCCTGATTGTTTAATACTCACGGGACATTTTGCCAGGTGAACAGTATAAGTGAGGAGAGTTTGTTCCCCTGATGGTTTAACACGCACGGGACATGTTACCAGGTGAACAGTATAAGTGAGGAGAGTGTGTTCCCCTGATTGTTTAATACACACGGGACATGTTGCCAGGTGAACAGTATAAGTGAGGAGAGTGTGTTCCCCTGATGGTTTAATACTCACGGGACATTTTGCCAGGTGAACAGTATAAGTGAGGAGAGTTTGTTCCCCTGATGGTTTAACACGCAAGGGACATGTTACCAGGTGAACAGTATAAGTGAGGAGAGTGTGCTCCCCTGATTATTTAATACTCACGGGACATGTTACCAGGTGAACAGTATAAGTGAGGAGAATGTGTTCCCCTGATTGTTTAATACACACGGGACATGTTGCCAGGTGAACAGTATAAGTGAGGAGAGTGTGTTCCCCTGATTGTTTAATACACACGGGACATGTTACCAGGTGAACAGTATTAGTGAGGAGAGGGTGTTCCCCTGATTGTTTAATAGACACGGGACATGTCACCAGGTGAACAGTATAAGTGAGGAGAGTGTGTTCCCCTGATTGTTTAATACTCACGGGACATGTTACCAGGTGAACAGTATAAGTGAGGAGAGTGTGTTCCCCTGATTGTTTAATATACACGGGACATGTCACCAGGTGAACAGTATAAGTTAGGAGAGTGTGTTCCCCTGATTGTTTAATATACACGGGACATGTCACCAGGTGAACAGTATAAGTTAGGAGAGTGTGTTCCCCTGATTGTTTAATATACACGGGACATGTTGCCAGGTGAACAGTGTAAGTGAGGAGAGTTTGTTCCCCTGATGGTTTAACACGCACGGGACATTATACCAGGTGAACAGTATAAGTGAGGAGAGTGTGTTCCCCTGATTGTTTAATACTCACGGGACATGTTGCCAGGTGAACAGTATAAGTGAGGAGAGTTTGTTCCCCTGATGGTTTAACACGCACGGGACATGTTACCAGGTGAACAGTATAAGTCAGGAGAGTGTGTTCCCCTGATGGTTTAATATACACGGGACATGTTACCAGGTGAACAGTATAAGTGAGGAGAGTGTGTTCCCCTGATGGTTTAACACGCACGGGACATTATACCAGGTGAACAGTATAAGTGAGGAGAGTGTGTTCCCCTGATTGTTTAATACTCACGGGACATGTTGCCAGGTGAACAGTATAAGTGAGGAGAGTTTGTTCCCCTGATGGTTTAACACGCACGGGACATTATACCAGGTGAACAGTATAAGTGAGGAGAGTGTGTTCCCCTGATTGTTTAATACTCACGGGACATGTTGCCAGGTGAACAGTATAAGTGAGGAGAGTTTGTTCCCCTGATGGTTTAACACGCACGGGACATGTTACCAGGTGAACAGTATAAGTCAGGAGAGTGTGTTCCCCTGATGGTTTAATATACACGGGACATGTTACCAGGTGAACAGTATAAGTCAGGAGAGTGTGTTCCCCTGATTATTTAATACTCACGGGACATGTTGCCAGGTGAACAGTATAAGTGAGGAGAGTGTGTTCCCCTGATGGTTTAACACGCACGGGACATTATACCAGGTGAACAGTATAAGTGAGGAGAGTGTGCTCCCCTGATTATTTAATACTCACGGGACATGTTGCCAGGTGAACAGTATAAGTGAGGAGAGTGTGTTCCCGTGATTGTTTAATACACACGGGACATGTCACCTGGTGTACAGTGTAAGTGAGGAGAGTGTGTTCCCCTGATGGTTTAATATACACGAGACATGTTACCAGGTGAACAGTATGAGTGAGGAGAGTGTGTTCCCCTGAGGGTTTAATATACACGGGACATGTTACCAGGTGAACAGTTTAAGTGAGGAGAGTATGTTTCGCTGATGTTTTAATACACACGGGACATGTTACCAGGTGAACAGTATAAGTGAGGAGAGTGTGTTCCTCTGATTGTTTAATATACACGGGACATGTTACCAGGTGAACAGTATAAGTGAGGAGAGTGTGTTTCGCTGATGTTTTAATACACACGGGACATGTTACCAGGTGAACAGTTTAAGTGAAGAGAGTGTGTTTCGCTGATGTTTTAATACACACGGGACATGTTACCAGGTGAACAGTATAAGTGAGGCGAGCGTGTTCCCCAGATTGTTTAATATACACGGGACATGTTACCAGGTGAACCGTATAAGTGAGGAGAGTGTGTTCCCCTGTTTGTTTAATACACACGGGACATGTTACCAGGTGAACAGTATAAGTGAGCAGAGTGTGTTCCCCTGATGGATTAATATACACGAGACATGTTACCAGGTGAACAGTATAAGTGAGGAGAGTGTGTTCCCCTGATGGTTTAATACACAAGGGACATGTTACCAGGTGAACAGGATAAGTGAGCTGAGTGTGTTCCCCTGATGTTTTAATACACACGGGACATGTTACCAGGTGAACAGTATAAGTGAGGAGAGTGTGTTCCACTGATAGTTTAATATACACGGGACATGTCACCAGGTGAACAGTATAAGTGAGCAGAGTGTGTTCCCCTGATGGATTAATATACACGAGACATGTTACCAGGTGAACAGTATAAGTGAGGAGAGTGTGTTCCCCTGATGTTTTAATACACACGGGACATGTTACCAGATGAACAGTATAAGTGAGGAGAGGGTGCTCCCCTCATGTTTTAATACACACGGGACATGTTACCAGATGAACAGTATAAGTGAGGAGAGTGTGTTCCTCTGATGTTTTAATACACACGGGACATGTTACCAGGTGAACAGTATAAGTGAGGAGAGGGTGCTCCCCTCATGTTTTAATACACACGGGACATGTTACCAGATGAACAGTATAAGTGAGGAGAGTGTGTTCCTCTGATGTTTTAATACACACGGGACATGTTACCAGGTGAACAGTATAAGTGAGGAGAGTGTGTTCCCCTGATGTTTTAATACACACGGGACATGTTACCAGATGAACAGTATAAGTGAGGAGAGGGTGCTCCCCTCATGTTTTAATACACACGGGACATGTTACCAGATGAACAGTATAAGTGAGGAGAGTGTGTTCCTCTGATGTTTTAATACACACGGGACATGTTACCAGGTGAACAGTATAAGTGAGGAGAGGGTGTTTCCCTGATGTTTTAATACACACGGGACATGTTACCAGATGAACAGTATAAGTGAGGAGAGGGTGCTCCCCTCATGTTTTAATACACACGGGACATGTTACCAGATGAACAGTATAAGTGAGGAGAGTGTGTTCCTCTGATGTTTTAATACACACGGGACATGTTACCAGGTGAACAGTATAAGTGAGGAGAGGGTGTTTCCCTGATGTTTTAATACACACGGGACATGTTACCAGGTGAACAGTATAAGTGAGGAGAGGGTGCTCCCCTCATGTTTTAATACACACGGGACATGTTACCAGATGAACAGTATAAGTGAGGAGAGTGTGTTCCCCTGATTGTTTAATATACACGGGACATGTTACCAGATGAACAGTATAAGTGAGGAGAGTGTGTTCCACTGATAGTTTAATACACACGGGACATGTGACCAGATGAACAGTATAAGTGAGGAGATTGTGTTCCCCTAATGTTTTAATAGACACGGGACATGTTACCAGGTGAACAGTATAAGTGAGGAGAGGGTGTTCCCCTGATGATTTAATACACACGGGACATGTGACCAGATGAACAGTATAAGTGAGGAGATTGTGTTCCCCTAATGTTTTAATAGACACGGGACATGTTACCAGGTGAACAGTATAAGTGAGGAGAGTGTGTTCCCCTGATGGTTTAATATACACGGGACATGTTACCAGGTGAACAGTATAAGTGAGGAGAGTGTGTTCCCCTGATTGTTTAATATACACGGGACATGTTACCAGGTGAACAGTAGAAGTGAGGAGAGTGTGTTCCACTGATGGTTTAATATACACGGGACATGTTACCAGGTGAACAGTAGAAGTGAGGAGAGTTTGTTCCCCTGATTGTTTAATACTGACGGGACATGTTACCTGGTGAACATTATAAGTGAGGAGAGTGTGTTCCCCTGATGGTTTAATATACACGGGACATGTTACCAGGTGAACAGTATAAGTGAGGAGAGTGTGTTCCCCTGATGGTTTCATACACACGGGGCATGTTACCAGGTGAACAGTACAAGTGAGGAGAGTGTGTTCCCCTAATGTTTTAATAGACACGGGACATATTACCAGGTTAGCAGTATAAGTGAGGAGAGTGTGTTCCCCTGATTGTTTAATAGACACGGGACATGTTACCAGGCAAACAGTTTAAGTGAGGAGACTGTGTTCCCCTGATTTTTTAATGCACGCGGGACATTTCACTAGGTGAACAGTATATGTGAGGAGAGTGTGTTCCCCTGATGGTTTAATATACACGGGACATTTTACCAGGTGAACAGTATAAGTGAGGAGAGTGTGTTCCACTGATGGTTTAATATACACGGGACATGTTACCAGGTGAACAGTAGAAGTGAGGAGAGTTTGTTCCCCTGATTGTTTAATACTGACGGGATGGGAGTGGGGGAGGGCAGTGGGGGAGTGGAGTGGGAGGGGAGTGGGGGAGTGCAGTGGGAGGCGGCTGGGAGGGGGAGTGGGAGGCGAGTGGGAGGGGGAGTGGGAGGGGTAGTGGGAGGGGAGGAGGTCGGGGAGAGGAGGAGGGGAGGGGGGAAGGGGAAGGGTGAGGGTGAGGGGATTGCCATGGGAGGGGGTAGGTGAGCGTTAAGGAGAGTGGGAGAGGGGAGTGAGGGAGTGAGGGAGGGGAGTGGGGAAGTGGCAGGGGTAGGGGAGTGGGAGTGGGAGATGGGTGGCGGACGGGTGTGGGAAGTGGGTGGAGGCGGGGTTGGGAAGGTGAGTGGGGGAGGGGAGTGGGGGAGGGGAGTGGGAAGGGGGTGTTGGAGAGGTTGGGAAGGTTTGTGGGGGAGGGGAGTGGGGAAGGGGGTGGGGGAGGGGAGTGGGGAAGGGGTGGGGGAGGGGCTGGGAAGGTGATTGGGGGAGGGGAGTGGGGGCGGGTTGTTCGGGAGGGGAGTGGTGGAGGGGTATGCAGGAGGGGATTGGGAGAGGGGAGAGGGGGAGGGAAGTGGGGGATCGGAGTGGGAAGGGGGTGGGGGAGGGGTTGGGAAGGTGATTGGGGGAGGGGTCTGGGGGAGGGGTGTGCGGGTGGGGAGGGGGGGAATTGATTGGGAAGGGGAGTGGGGGAGGGGAGAGGACGGGAGTAGGGGTGGCAGTGGGAGAGGGGAGTGGGAAGGGGAGTGGAGTAGGGGAGAGGAGGGTAGGAGGGTAGAGTAGGGGAGGAGGGGGGAGGAGGGTAGAGGAGGGGAGTAGGGGTGGCTGTGGGAGAGGGGAGTGGGAATGGGAGTGGAGGAGGGGAGAGGAGGGGAGGAGGGTAGAGTAGGGGAGGAGGGGAGAGGGGGGAGTAGGGCGGAGGGGATGGGAGAGGAGAGTGGGAAGAGGAGTGGTGGAGGGGAGAGGAGGGGAGTCGGGTAGGCTGTGGGAGATTGGAGTGGGAAGGATAGTGGGGGAGGTAAGAGGTGGGGAGAGGAGGCTGTGAGAGAGGGGAATGGCAAGGGGAGTGTGGAGGGGAGAGGATGGGAATGGGGAGGCTGTGGGAGAGGGGCGTGGTAAGCGGAAGGTGGAGGGGAGCGGAGGGAGGAGAGGGGTAGCGAGTGGGAGTGGCAGAGGGAAGTGTGTGAAGGGAGTGTGGGAGGGTTGAAGGGGAGCGGAGTGGAGGAGGGATGTGGGGGACGGTGAGTGGGTGAGGGGAGTGGGACAGGGGAGTGGAAAGGGAGTGGGATCGGGTAGTGGGGGAGGGGAGTGGAAGGGGAGTGGGGGAGGTGAGTGGAAGGGGAGTGGGGGGGAGTGGAGTGGAAGGGGAGTGGGGGAGGGGAGTGGGGGAGGGGAGTGGAAGTGGTGGGCGAGCAAAGTTGGAAGGACTGTGGGAGGGGAGTTTGAGGGGAGTTGGAAGGGGAGGGGAGTGGGAGAGGGGAGTGGAAGGGGAGTGGGGGAAGGGAGGGGAAGGTGGAGGTGAGCGGAAGGAGGAGAGGGGTAGCGAGTGGGAGTGGCGGAGGGAAGTGTTTGATGGGAGTGTGGGAGGGTTGAAGGGGAGTGGAGTGGAGGAGGGATGTGGGGGACGGTGAGTGGGTGAGGGGAGTGGGACAGGGGAGTGGAAAGGGAGTGGGAAAGGGTAGTGGGGGAGGGGAGTGGAAGCAGAGTGGGGAGGGAGTGGAAGGGGGGAATGGGAGTGGAGGAGGGGGAGTGGGGAGGGGGTGTGGGGGAGTGGGGTGGTGGAGGGGAGTGGGGGAGTGGGGGAGTGGGGGAGGGGAGTGTGGGAGGGGCGTGGGGAGGGGACTGGGGGAGCGAAGTGGAAAGGAGAGTGGGTGAGGGGAGTGGGACAGCAGAGTGGAAGAGGAGTGGGAAAGGGTAGTGGGGGAGGGGAGTGGAAGCGGAGTGGGGAGGGGAGTGGAAGGGGATTTGGGGAGGGGAGTGGAAGGGGATTGGGGGGGGAGGGGAATGGAAGGGGAGTGGGGGAGGGGAGTGGGGGAGGGGAGTGGAAGGGGAGTGGGCGAGCAAAGTGGGAAGGAGAGTGGGGGAGGGGAGTGGAGGTGGGATTTTGGGGACTGGAGTGGGGTTGAGGAGTGTGGGAGGGGAGTGATGTAGGGTAGTGGTGGAGGGTGGTTGGGGCAGGGGAGTTGGGGAGGGTCGTGTGTTAGGGGAATGGGGAGGGGGTTTGGGGAGCGGAATGGAGGAGCGAAGTTTGGGAGGCGAGTGGGGAGGGGAGTGGAAGGGGAGTGGGTGAGCGAAGTGGGAAGGAGAGTGGGGGAGGGGTGTGGGAAGGGGAGTGGGGGAGGGGAGTTGGAAGGGGAGTGGGGGAGGGGAGTTGGAAGGGGAGTGGGGGAGGGGAGTGGGGAAGTGGGGGAGCGAAGTGGGAAGGAGAGTGGGGGAGGGGAGTGCGAAGGAGAGTGGGGGAGGGGAATGCGAAGGAGAGTGGGGGAGGGGAGTGCGTAGGGGTGTGGGAAGGGGAGTGAGGGAGGGGAGTGGGAATGGGAGTGGGGGAGGGGAGTGGAAGGGCAGTGGGGGCGGGGAGTGGAGTAGTGGAGAGGAGAGGAGTGCAGAGGAGGAGAGTGGGGTCGTGGAGTTGGGGAGGGGATTGGGAAGGGGAGTGGGGAGGAGAGAGGAGGGGGAGAGGAGAGGGGTAGAGAGTGGGAGTGGTGGAGGGAAGTGGGGGAGGAGAGTGTGGGAGGAGAGAAGGGAAGGGTACTGGGGTAGGGGAGTGGGAGTGGGGTGTGGAGAAGTGGAGTGGGGGTGGGGTGTGGTGCAGGGGCGTGGGTGTGTGGGGGGAGTGGGGTAGGGGAGTTGGTGAGGGGTGTGGAGGAAGGGAGTGGGTGTGTGTAGGGGAGTGGGGTCAGGGAGTGGGTGTGGGGTGTGGAGGAGGGGAGTGGGGGAGGAGATTGGGGAGGGGAGTGGGGGAGGGGAGTGGGGGAGGAGCGTGGAGTAGGGGAGTGGTGGAGGGGAGTGGGGTAGGGGAATGGGGGAGGGGGGTTGGGGAGCGGAGTGGAGTAAGGACGTTTGGGAGGGGAGTGGGGGAGGGGAGTGTTATAGGGGAGTGGTGGAGGGATGTGGGGTAGGGGAATTGGGGTGGGGAGTGGGCAAGGGGAGCTGGGGAGCGCAGTGGTGTAGGGGAGTCGGGGAGTGAGTTTGGGGAGGGGAGTGCGGTAAGGATGTGGGGGTGGAGAGTGGGGGTGAGCGGGGGAGAGGAGAGGGATAGGGGAGTGGGGGATGTGTGTGGGAGGGAGTTGGGCAGGGGAATGGGTGTGGGAAGTTGGGGAGGGGAGTGGGGGATGGGAGTTAGGGAGGGGAGTGGGGGAGGTGAGTGGGAGGGAGTTGGTGGGGGGAGTTGGAAGGGGAGTGGGTGGGGTGTGGGGTAGGGGCGTAGAAGGAATGTGGGGGAGGGGAGTGGAAATGGTGTGGAGGAGGGGAGTGGGGGAGGGGATGTGGGGAGGGGAGTGGGGGAGGGGAGTGCGGGTGGGGAGTGGAAGGGGAGTGGGGGAGGGGAGTGGGAAGGAGAGTGGGGGAGGGGAGTTGGAAGGGGAGTGGGAAGGGGAGTGGAAATGGAGTGGGGTAGGGGGTGGGGGAGGGGGGTGGGTATGGGGAGTAGGGGAGGGGAATGGAGGAGGAGATTTGGGGACGGGAGTGGGGTTGGGGAGTGGGGGAGGGGTGTGATGTAGAGTAGTGGTGGAGGGGGTTGGGGAGGGGAGTTGGGGAGGGGAGTGGGGTAGGGGAATGGGGAGGGGGGTTGGGGAGCGGAATGGAGGAGGGAAGTTTATGAGGCGAGTGGGGGAGGGGAGTGGAGAGGAGTGGAGAGGAGGGGAGTGGGGGAGGGGTGTGATGTCGGGTAGTGGTGGAGGGGGGTTGGGGAGGGGAGTTGGGGAGGGGAGTGGGGTAGGGGAATGGGGAGGGGGGTTGGGGAGCGGAATGGAGGAGGGAAGTTTGGGAGGCAAGTGGGGGAGGGGAGTGGAGAGGAGTGGAGAGGAGGGGAGTGGGGGAGGGGATTGGGAAGGGGAGTGGGGAGGAGAGATGAGGGGGAGAGGAGAGGGGTAGAGAGTGGGAGTGGTGGAGGGAAGTGGGGGAGGAGATTGTGGGAGGAGAGAAGGAGAGAGGACTGGGGTAGGGGGAGTGGGTGTGAGGAGGGGAGTGGGGTAGGGGAGTGGGAGTGGAGTGTGGAGGAAGGGAGTGGGTGTGTGGAGGGGAGTGGGGGAGGTGAGTGCGGGAGGGGAGTGGGGGAGGGATTTGGGGGAGGGCAGATGGGGAGGTGAGTGGGGTTGGGGAGTGGGGGAGGGGCATGGGGGAGTGGAGTGGAGGGGAGAGTTTGGGGAGGGGATTTGGGTAGGAGAATGGGGGAGGGTGTTGGGGAGCGGAGTAGGGGAGGGGAGTGGGGGAGGGGAGTGGAGTGGGGGAGGAGATTGGGGGAGGGGAGTGGGGGAGGAGATTGGGGGAGGGGAATGAGGGAGGAGTGTGGAGTAGGGGTTTGGGGGAGAGGAGTGGGATAGGGGAAGGGGAGGGGTATTGGAGAACGGGGTGGGGGAGCGGAGTGGAGTAGGGAAGTTTGGGAGGCGAGTGGGGGAGCTGAGTGGGGGAGGGGAGTGATATAGGGGGGTGGGGGAGGGGAGTGGGGTAGGGGAGTTGGGGCGGGGAGTGGGCAAGGGGAGCTGGGGAGCGCAGTGGGGTAGAGGAGTGGGGGTGGAGAGTGGGAGTGAGCGGGGGAGGGGAGTGGTATTGGGGAGTGGGGGAGGTGAGTGGGAGGAAGTTGGTGGGGGGATTTGGGGAGATGAGTGGGGGAGGGAAGTTGGGGAAGTGAGTGGGGTTGGGGTGTGAGGGAGGGGAGTTAGGGAGGGGAGTGGGGAGTTGAGTGGGAGGGAGTTAGTGAGGGGAGTTGGGGAGGTGAGGGGGGAGGGGAGTGGGGGAGGGGAGTTAGGGAGGAGAGTTAGGGAGGTGAGTGGGAGGGAGTTAGTGAGGGGAGTTGGGGAGTTGAGTGGGGGAGGGGAGTGGGGGTGCGGAGTTAGGGAGGTGGGTGGGGTAGGGGAGTGGGGTTGGGGAGCGGAATGGAGGAGGGCAGTTTGGGAGGCGAGTGTGGGAGGGGAGTGGAGAGGAGTGGAGAGGAGGGGAGTGGGGGAGGTGAGTGAGAGGGAGTTAGTGAGGGGAGTTGGTGAGGTGAGGGGGAGGGAGTTGGTGAGGGGGATTGGGGAGGTAAGTGGGGTGGGGGAGTGAGGGAGGGGAGTTAGGGAGGGGAGTGGGGTGAGGGAGGGGAGTTAGGGAGGGGAGTGGGGGAGGTGAGTGGGAGGGAGAAAGTGAGGGGAGTTGGGGAGGTGAGGGGGAGGGGAGTGGGGGAGGCGGGTTAGGGAGGGGAGTTAAGGAGGTGAGTGGGAGGGAGTTGGTGAGGGGAGTTGGGGAGGTGAGTAGTGGAGGGGTGTGGGCTTGCGGAGTTAGGGATGTGAGTGGGGTTGGGGTGTGGGGGAGTGGAGTGGGTAAGGGGAGCTGGGGATGGGATTTGGGTAGGGGAATGGGGGAGGGTGTTTGGGGAGCGGAGTGGAATAGGGAAGTTTGGGAGGCGAGTGGGGGATGGGAGTGGTGTCGGGGAGTGGGGGAGGGGTGTGATATATGCGGGTGGGGGAGGGGAGTGGGGTAGGGGAGTTGGGGCGGGGAGTGGGCAAGGGGAGCTGGGGAGCGCAGTGGGGTGGGGAGTGGGGGTGGAGAATGGGGGTGAGCGGGGGAGGGGAGTGGGATAGGGGAGTGGGTACCATGAGTGGGAGGGAGTTGGGCAGGGGAGGGAGTGAGGGGAGTTGGGGAGGGGTGTGAGGGAGGGGAGTTAGGGAGAGGAGTGGGGGAGGTGAGTGGGAGGGAGTTGGTGGGGAGAGTTGGGGAGATGAGTGGGGGAGGGGAATGGGGGAGGGAAGTTGGTGATCTGAGAGGGGTAGGGGCGTGAGGGAGGGGAGTGGGGGAGGTGAGTGGGAGGGAGTTAGTGAGTGGAGTTATGGAGGTGAGTGGTAGGGAGTTGGGAAGGTGAATGGGGGAGGGGAGTTGGGGTAGGGGAGTGGGGGAGGGGAGTGGGTAAGGGGTGCTGGGGAGGGGATTTGGGTAGGGGAATGGGGGCGTGGGTTTGGGGAGCGGAGTGGAGTATTGAAGTTTGGGAGGCGAGTGGGGAATGGGAGTGGTGTAGGGGAGGGGGGAGGAGAATGACAGAGGGGAGTGGGGGAAGGGATCTGGTGAGGGGAGTGGGGTAGTGGAGTGGGGGAGGGGTGTGATATAGGGGAGTGCGGGAGGGGAGTGGGGTAGGGGAGTTGGGGCGGGGAGTGGGAAATGGGAGCTGGGGAGTGCAGTGGGGTAGGGGAGTGGGGGTGGAGAGTGGGGGTGAGCGGTGGATTGGAGTGGGATAGGGGAGTTGGGCAGGTGAGTGGGTAAGGGGAGTTGGGGAGGGGAGTTAGGGAGGGGAGTGGGGGAGGTGAGTAGGAGGGAGTTGTTGGGGGGAGTTGGGGAGATGTGGGGGAGGGGAGTGAGGGATGGGAGTTAGGGAGGGGAGTGGGGGAGGTGAGTGGGAGGGAGTTAGTGAGTGGAGTTGTGGAGGTGAGGGGGTGGGGTGTGGGGGAGGGGAGTTATGCAGGTGAGTGGGAGGGAGTTGGGAAGGTGAGTTGGGGAGGGGAGTTGGCGTGCGGAGTTAGGGAGGTGAGTGGCGTCGGGGAGTTGGGGAAAGGAGTTAGGGAGGGGAGTGGGGGAGGTGAGTGGGAGGGAGTTGTTGGGGGGAGTTGGGGAGATGAGTGGGGGAGGGGAGTGGGGGAGGGAAGTTGGTGAAGTGAGTGGGGTAGGGGAGTGAGGGAGGGGATTTAGGGAGGGGAGTGGGGGAGGTGAGTGGGAGGACTTAGTGAGGGGAGTTGGGGAGGTGAGGGGGAGGGGAGTGGGGGAGGGGAGTTAGGGATGTGAGTGGGGCAGAGGAGTGGGGGAGGGGAGTGGGTAAGGGGAGCTGGGGAGGAGATATGGGTAGGGGAATAGGGGAGGGGGTTTGGGGAGCGGAGTGGAGTAGGGAAGTTTGGGAGGCGAGTGGGGGAAGGGAGTGGTGTAGGGGAGTGGGGGAGGGGATTGACATAGGGGAGTGGGGGAGGGGAGCTGGAGAGGGGAGTGGGGTAGGGGAGTGGGGGAGGGGAATGGTGCAGGGGAGTGGGGGTGGGGAGTGCGGGAGGGGTGTTGGGGAAGGGAGTGGGGGAGGGGAATGAGGGATTGGAGTGGGGGAGGTGAGTGGGGGAGGGGAGTGGGGTAGGGGTGTTGGGGATGGGAGTGGGGGAGGGGAGTGATATTGCGCTGTGGGGAAGTGGAGTGGGAGGAGTAGAGTGGGGGAGTGGGGTAGGGGTGTTGGGGATGGGAGTGAGGTAGGGGTGTTGGGGAGGGGAATGGGGGAGGGGAGTGGGGTAGGGGTGTTGGGGAGGGGAGTGGGGGAGGAGAGTGGGGGAGGGGAGTGGGGTAGGGGTGTTGGGGAGGGGAGTGGGGGAGGGGAGTGGTGGAGGGGAGTGGGGGAGGGGAGTGGGGTAGGGGTGTTGGGGAGGGGAGTGGGGGAGTGGAGTGGGGTAGGGGAGTGGGGGAGGGGAGTGGGGGAGGGGAGTGGGGGAGGGGAGTGGGGTAAGGGTGTTGGGAAGGGGAGTGGGGGAGGTGAGTGGGGGAGTGGAGTGGGGGAGGGGAGTGGGGGAGGGGTGTTGGGGAGGGGAGTGGGGGAGTGGAGTGGGGTAGGGGAGTGGAGGAGGGGAGTGGGGGAGGGAGTTTGGGGAGGGGAGTGGGGGAGGGGAGTGGGGGAGGGGAGTGGGGGAGGGGAGTGAGGGAGGGGAGTGGGGGAGGGGAGTGGGGGAGGGGAGTGGGGTAGGGGTGTTGGGTAGGGGAGTGGGGGAGGGGAGTGAGGTAGGGGTGTTGGGGAGGGGAGTGGGGGAGGGGAGTGGGGTAGGGGTGTTGGGTAGGGGTGTTGGGGAGGGGAGTGGGGGAGTGGAGTGGGGTAGTGGAGTGGGGGAGGGGAGTGGGGGAGGGAGTTTGGGGAGGGGAGTGGGGGAGGGGAGTGGGGGAGTGGAGTGGGGTAGGGGTGTTGGGGAGTGGAGTGGGGGAGGGGAGTGGGGGAGGGGAGTGGGGTAGGGGTGTTGGGGAGTGGAGTGGGGGAGGGGAGTGGGGGAGGGGAGTGGGGTAGGGGTGTTGGGGAGGGGAGTGGGGGAGGGGAGTGGGGTAGGGGTGTTGGGGAGGGGAGTGGGGGAGGGGAGTGGGGGAGGGGAGTGGGGTAGGGGTGTTGGGGAGGGGAGTGGGGGAGGGGAGTGGGGTAGGGGTGTTGGGGAGGGGAGTGGGGGAGTGGAGTGGGGGAGTGGAGTGGGGGAGGGGTGTGGGGGAGGGGAGTGGGGTAGGGGTGTTGGGGAGGGGAGTGGGGGAGGGGAGTGGAGGAGGGGAGTGGGGGAGGGAGTTTGGGGAGGGGAGTGGGGGAGGGGAGTGGGGGAGGGGAGTGGGGGAGGGGAGTGGGGGAGGGGAGTGGGGTAGGGGAGTGGGGGAGGGGAGTGGGGGTGGGAGTTTGGGGAGGGGAGTGGGGGAGGGGAGTGGGGGAGTGGAGTGGGGGAGGGGAGTGGGGGAGGGGAGTGGGGGAGGGGTGTTGGGGAGGGGAGTGGGGGAGGGGAGTGGGGGAGTGGAGTGGGGGAGGGGAGTGGGGGAGGGAGTTTTGGGAGGGGAGTGGGGGAGGGGAGTGGGGGAGGGGAGTGGGGGAGGGGAGTTTGGGGAGGGGAGTGGGGGAGGGGAGTGGGGGAGGGGGGTGGGGGAGGGGTGTTGGGGAGGGGGGTGGGGGAGGGGGGTGGGGGAGGGGAGTGGTGGAGAGGAGTGCCTTGGAACATGTACTGACATTAATGGTGCTATATAAATACAAGTTGTTGTTGTGTTGGACATATATCACCTTTCCTTCATCATGACTGGGTGAAAATGCTGTAACTCCTTCTCCAACACCATTGTGAGATGACCTTCACCACACAGACTGCAGAGGTTCAAGGTAATGGACCAGCATCACCTTCTCAATGGACAACTGGGGATGGACAATATCTGCTGGTCTAGTGACAGACACATCCTAACAATGAAGACAAATATCTGTCTGTGTAAAATGGATGAAAAGTCTTTACACAAAGAGAATCATAGAGAGATACTGCACTGAAACAGACCCTTTGGCCCATCGAGTCTGTGCTGACCAACAGCCACCCATTTATATATCCGACATTAATCCCATATTCCCTACCACATCCCCACCGTCCTCCAACCACCTAACGAGACTAGGGACATTTACAATGGCCAATTTATCAATCAAACTGCAAGTCTTTGTCTGTGGGAGGAAACCAGAGCACCCGGCAGAAACCCACATGGTCACAGGGAAAACTTGCAAACTCCACACAGGCAGTACGCAGAACAGAACCCGGGACACTGGAGCTGTGAGACTGTGGCAGTAAACAGAACCGAACCCAGGTCACTGGAGCTGTGAGGTTGCGGCAGTAAACAGAACCGAACCCGGGACACTGGAGCTGTGAGACTGTGGCAGTAAACAGAACCGAACCCAGGTCACTGGAGCTGTGAGACTGTGGCAGTAAACAGAACCGAAACCAGGTCACTGGAGCTGTGAGACTGTGGCAGTAAACAGAACCGAACCCAGGTCACTGGAGCTGTGAGACTGTGGCAGTAAACAGAACCGAACCCAGGTCACTGGAGCTGTGAGGCTGTGGCAGTAAACAGAACCGAACCCGGGTCACTGGAGCAGTGAGGCTGTGGCAGTAAACAGAACCGAGCCCAGGTCACTGGAGCTGTGAGACTGTGGCAGTAAACAGAACCGAACCCAGGTCACTGGAGCTGTGAGACTGTGGCAGTAAACAGAACCGAACCCAGGTCACTGGAGCTGTGAGGCTGTGGCAGTAAACAGAACCGAACCCGGGTCACTGGAGCAGTGAGGCTGTGGCAGTAAACAGAACCGAGCCCAGGTCACTGGAGCTGTGAGACTGTGGCAGTAAACAGAACCGAACCCGGGACACTGGAGCTGTGAGACTGTGGCAGTAAACAGAACTGAACCCAGGTCACTGGAGCTGTGAGACTGTGGCAGTAAACAGAACCAAACCCAGGTCACTGGAGCTGTGAGACTGCGGCAGTAAACAGAACCGAACCCGGGTCACTGGAGCTGTGAGACTGTGGCAGTAAACAGAACCGAACCCAGGTCACTGGAGCTGTGAGGCTGTGGCAGTAAACAGAACCGAACCCGGGACACTGGAGCTGTGAGACTGTGGCAGTAAACAGAACCGAACCCAGGTCACTGGAGCTGTGAGACTGTGGCAGTAAACAGAACCGAACCCAGGTCACTGGAGCTGTGAGACTGTGGCAGTAAACAGAACCGAACCCGGGACACTGGAGCTGTGAGACTGTGGCAGTAAACAGAACCAAACCCAGGTCACTGGAGCTGTGAGACTGTGGTAGTAAACAGAAGCGAACCCAGGTCACTGAAGCTGTGAGACTGTGGCAGTAAACAGAACCGAACCCAGGTCACTGGAGCTGTGAGACTGTGGCAGCAAACAGAAGCGAACCCAGGTCACTGGAGCTGTGAGACTGTGGCAGTAAACAGAACCGAACCCAGGTCACTGGAGCTGTGAGACTGTGGCAGTAAACAGAACCGAACCCGGGACACTGGAGCTGTGAGACTGTGGCAGTAAACAGAACCGAACCCGGGTCACTGGAGCTGTGAGACTGTGGCAGTAAACAGAACCGAACCCAGGTCACTGGAGCTGTGAGACTGTGGCAGTAAACAGAACCGAACCCAGGTCACTGGAGCTGTGAGACTGTGGCAGTAAACAGAACCGAACCCGGGACACTGGAGCTGTGAGACTGTGGCAGTGAACAGAACCGAACCCGGGTCACTGGAGCTGTGAGACTGTGGCAGTAAACAGAACCGAACCCGGGTCACTGGAGCTGTGAGGCTGTGGCAGTAAACAGAACCGAACCCAGGTCACTGGAGCTGTGAGACTGTGGCAGTGAACAGAACCGAACCCGGGTCACTGGAGCTGTGAGACTGTGGCAGTAAACAGAACCGAACCCGGTCACTGGAGCTGTGAGACTGTGGCAGTGAACAGAACCGAACCCGGGTCACTGGAGCTGTGAGACTGTGGCAGTAAACAGAATCGAACCCAGGTCACTGGAGCTGTGAGACTGTGGCAAAAAACAGAACCGAACCCGGGACACTGGAGCTGTGAGACTGTGGCAGTAAACAGAACCGAACCCGGGTCACTGGAGCTGTGAGACTGTGGCAGTAAACAGAACCGAACCCGGGTCACTGGAGCTGTGAGACTGTGGCAGTAAACAGAACCAAACCCAGGTCACTGGAGCTGTGAGACTGTGGCAGTAAACAGAACCAAACCCAGGTCACTGGAGCTGTGAGACTGTGGCAGTAAACAGAACCGAACCCAGGTCACTGGAGCTGTGAGACTGTGGCAGTAAACAGAAGCGAACCCAGGTCACTGGAGCTGTGAGACTGTGGCAGTAAACAGAAGCGAACCCAGGTCACTGAAGCTGTGAGACTGTGGCAGTAAACAGAAGCGAACCCAGGTCACTGGAGCTGTGAGACTGTGGCAGTAAACAGAAGCGAACCCAGGTCACTGGAGCTGTGAGACTGTGGCAGTAAACAGAACCGAACCCAGGTCACTGGAGCTGTGAGACTGTGGCAGTAAACAGAACCGAACCCGGGACACTGGAGCTGTGAGACTGTGGCAGTGAACAGAATCGAACCCGGGTCACTGGAGCTGTGAGACTGTGGCAGTAAACAGAACCGAACCCAGGTCACTGGAGCTGTGAGACTGTGGCAGTAAACAGAACCGAACCCGGGACACTGGAGCTGTGAGACTGTGGCAGTAAAGAGAACTGAACCCGGGTCACTGGAACTGTGAGACTGTGGCAGTAAACAGAACCGAACCCGGGTCACTGGAGCTGTGAGACTGTGGCAGTAAACAGAACCGAACCCGGGTCACTGGAGCAGTGAGACTGTGGCAGTAAACAGAACCGAACCCAGGTCACTGGAGCTGTGAGACTGTGGCAGTGAACAGAACAGAATCCGGGTCACTGGAGCTGTGAGACTGTGGCAGTAAACAGAACCGAACCCAGGTCACTGGAGCTGTGAGACTGTGGCAGTAAACAGAACCGAACCCGGTCACTGGAGCTGTGAGACTGTGGCAGTGAACAGAACCGAACCCGGGTCACTGGAGCTGTGAGAGTGTGGCAGTAAACAGAACCGAACCCAGGTCACTGGAGCTGTGAGACTGTGGCAAAAAACAGAACCGAACCCGGGACACTGGAGCTGTGAGACTGTGGCAGTAAACAGAACCGAACCCGGGTCACTGGAGCTGTGAGACTGTGGCAGTAAACAGAACCGAACCCGGGTCACTGGAGCTGTGAGACTGTGGCAGTAAACAGAACCGAACCCAGGTCACTGGAGCTGTGAGACTGTGGCAGTAAACAGAACCGAACCCGGGTCACTGGAGCTGTGAGACTGTGGCAGTAAACAGAACCAAACCCAGGTCACTGGAGCTGTGAGACTGTGGCAGTAAACAGAACCAAACCCAGGTCACTGGAGCTGTGAGACTGTGGCAGTAAACAGAACCGAACCCAGGTCACTGGAGCTGTGAGACTGTGGCAGTAAACAGAACCGAACCCGGGTCACTGGAGCTGTGAGACTGTGGCAGTAAACAGAACTGAACCCGGGACACTGGAGCGGTGAGACTGTGGCAGTAAACAGAACTGAACCCGGGTCACTGGAGCTGTGAGACTGTGGCAGTAAACAGAACTGAACCCGGGACACTGGAGCTGTGAGACTGTGGCAGTAAACAGAACCGAACCCAGGTCACTGGAGCTGTGAGGCTGTGGCAGTCCCCAGAACCGAACCCGGGTCACTGGAGCTGTGAGGCTGTGGCAGTAAACAGAACCGAACCCGGGACACTGGAGCTGTGAGACTGTGGCAGTACGCAGAACCGAACCCAGGTCACTGGAGCTGTGTGACTGTGGCAGTAAACAGAACCGAACCCAGGTCACTGGAGCTGTGAGACTGTGGCAGTAAACAGAACCGAACCCGGGTCACTGGAGCTGTGAGACTGTGGCAGTAAACAGAACCGAACCCAGGTCACTGGAGCTGTGAGACTGTGGCAGTAAACAGAAGCGAACCCAGGTCACTGGAGCTGTGAGACTGTGGCAGTAAACAGAACCGAACCCGGGACACTGGAGCTGTGAGACTGTGGCAGTACGCAGAACCGAACCCGGGACACTGGAGCTGTGAGGCTGTGGCAGTAAACAGAACCGAACCCGGGACACTGGAGCTGTGAGACTGTGGCAGTGAACAGAATCGAACCCGGGTCACTGGAGCTGTGAGACTGTGGCAGTAAACAGAACCGAACCCGGGACACTGGAGCTGTGAGACTGTGGCAGTAAACAGAACCGAACCCGGGTCACTGGAGCTGTGAGACTGTGGCAGTAAACAGAACCGAACCCAGGTCACTGGAGCTGTGAGACTGTGGCAGTAAACAGAACCGAACCCAGGTCACTGGAGCTGTGAGACTGTGGCAGTAAACAGAACCGAACCCGGGACACTGGAGCTGTGAGACTGTGGCAGTGAACAGAACCGAACCCGGGTCACTGGAGCTGTGAGACTGTGGCAGTAAACAGAACCGAACCCGGGTCACTGGAGCTGTGAGGCTGTGGCAGTAAACAGAACCAAACCCAGGTCACTGGAGCTGTGAGACTGTGGCAGTAAACAGAACCAAACCCAGGTCACTGGAGCTGTGAGACTGTGGCAGTAAACAGAACCGAACCCAGGTCACTGGAGCTGTGAGACTGTGGCAGTAAACAGAAGCGAACCCAGGTCACTGAAGCTGTGAGACTGTGGCAGTAAACAGAACCGAACCCAGGTCACTGGAGCTGTGAGACTGTGGCAGTAAACAGAAGCGAACCCAGGTCACTGGAGCTGTGAGACTGTGGCAGTAAACAGAACCGAACCCAGGTCAAAGGAGCTGTGAGACTGTGGCAGTAAACAGAACCGAACCCGGGACACTGGAGCTGTGAGACTGTGGCAGTGAACAGAATCGAACCCGGGTCACTGGAGCTGTGAGACTGTGGCAGTAAACAGAACCGAACCCAGGTCACTGGAGCTGTGAGACTGTGGCAGTAAACAGAACTGAACCCGGGACACTGGAGCTGTGAGACTGTGGCAGTAAACAGAACCGAACCCGGGACACTGGAGCTGTGAGACTGTGGCAGTGAACAGAACCGAACCCGGGTCACTGGAGCTGTGAGACTGTGGCAGTAAACAGAACCGAACCCGGGTCACTGGAGCAGTGAGACTGTGGCAGTAAACAGAACCGAACCCAGGTCACTGGAGCTGTGAGACTGTGGCAGTGAACAGAACCGAAACCGGGTCACTGGAGCTGTGAGACTGTGGCAGTAAACAGAACCGAACCCGGGTCACTGGAGCTGTGAGACTGTGGCAGTAAACAGAACCGAACCCGGGTCACTGGAGCTGTGAGACTGTGGCAGTAAACAGAACCGAACCCAGGTCACTGGAGCTGTGAGACTGTGGCAGTAAACAGAACCGAATCCGGTCACTGGAGCTGTGAGACTGTGGCAGTGAACAGAACCGAACCCGGGTCACTGGAGCTGTGAGACTGTGGCAGTAAACAGAACCGAACCCAGGTCACTGGAGCTGTGAGACTGTGGCAAAAAACAGAACCGAACCCGGGACACTGGAGCTGTGAGACTGTGGCAGTAAACAGAACCGAACCCGGGTCACTGGAGCTGTGAGACTGTGGCAGTAAACAGAACCGAACCCGGGTCACTGGAGATGTGAGACTGTGGCAGTAAACAGAACCGAACCCAGGTCACTGGAGCTGTGAGACTGTGGCAGTAAACAGAACCGAACCCGGGTCACTGGAGCTGTGAGACTGTGGCAGTAAACAGAACCAAACCCAGGTCACTGGAGCTGTGAGACTGTGGCAGTAAACAGAACCAAACCCAGGTCACTGGAGCTGTGAGACTGTGGCAGTAAACAGAACCGAACCCAGGTCACTGGAGCTGTGAGACTGTGGCAGTAAACAGAACTGAACCCGGGACACTGGAGCGGTGAGACTGTGGCAGTAAACAGAACTGAACCCGGGTCACTGGAGCTGTGAGACTGTGGCAGTAAACAGAACTGAACCCGGGACACTGGAGCTGTGAGACTGTGGCAGTAAACAGAACCGAACCCAGGTCACTGGAGCTGTGAGGCTGTGGCAGTCCCCAGAACCGAACCCGGGTCACTGGAGCTGTGAGGCTGTGGCAGTAAACAGAACCGAACCCGGGACACTGGAGCTGTGAGACTGTGGCAGTACGCAGAACCGAACCCAGGTCACTGGAGCTGTGTGACTGTGGCAGTAAACAGAACCGAACCCAGGTCACTGGAGCTGTGAGACTGTGGCAGTAAACAGAACCGAACCCGGGTCACTGGAGCTGTGAGACTGTGGCAGTAAACAGAACCGAACCCAGGTCACTGGAGCTGTGAGACTGTGGCAGTAAACAGAAGCGAACCCAGGTCACTGGAGCTGTGAGACTGTGGCAGTAAACAGAACCGAACCCGGGACACTGGAGCTGTGAGACTGTGGCAGTACGCAGAACCGAACCCGGGACACTGGAGCTGTGAGGCTGTGGCAGTAAACAGAACCGAACCCGGGACACTGGAGCTGTGAGACTGTGGCAGTACGCAGAACCGAACCCGGGACACTGGAGCTGTGAGACTGTGGCAGTAAACAGAACCGAACCCAGGTCACTGGAGCTGTGAGACTGTGGCAGTAAACAGAACCGAACCCGGGTCACTGGAGCTGTGAGACTGTGGCAGTAAACAGAACCGAACCCAGGTCACTGGAGCTGTGAGACTGTGGCAGTAAACAGAACCGAACCCGGGTCACTGGAGCTGTGAGACTGTGGCAGTAAACAGAACCGAACCCAGGTCACTGGAGCTGTGAGACTGTGGCAGTAAACAGAACCGAACCCAGGTCACTGGAGCTGTGAGACTGTGGCAGTAAACAGAACCGAACCCGGGTCACTGGAGCTGTGAGACTGTGGCAGTAAACAGAACCGAACCCAGGTCACAGGAGCTGTGAGACTGTGGCAGTAAACAGAACTGAACCCGGGACACTGGAGCGGTGAGACTTTGGCAGTAAACAGAACCGAACCCAGGTCACTGGAGCTGTGAGACTGTGGCAGTAAACAGAACTGAACCCGGGTCACTGGAGCTGTGAGACTGTGGCAGTAAACAGAACTGAACCCGGGTCACTGGAGCTGTGAGACTGTGGCAGTAAACAGAACCGAACCCGGGTCACTGAAGCTGTGAGACTGTGGCAGTAAACAGAACTGAACCCAGGTCACTGGAGCTGTGAGACTGTGGCAGTAAACAGAACCGAACCCGGGTCACTGGAGCTGTGAGACTGTGGCAGTAAACAGAACCGAACCCAGGTCACTGGAGCTGTGAGACTGTGGCAGTAAACAGAACCGAACCCGGGTCACTGGAGCTGTGAGACTGTGGCAGTAAACAGAACCGAACCCGGGACACTGGAGCTGTGAGACTGTGGCAGTAAACAGAACCGAACCCCGGTCACTGGAGCTGTGAGACTGTGGCAGTCAGCAGAACTGAACCCGGGACACTGGAGCTGTGAGGCTGTGGCAGTCCCCAGAATCGAACCCGGGACACTGGAGCTGTGAGACTGTGGCAGTACGTAGAACCGAACCCAGGTCACTGGAGCTGTGAGACTGTGGCAGTAAACAGAACCGAACCCAGGTCACTGGAGCTGTGAGACTGTGGCAGTAAACAGAACCGAACCCGGGTCACTGGAGCTGTGAGACTGTGGCAGTAAACAGAACTGAACCCGGGTCACTGGAGCTGTGAGACTGTGGCAGTAAACAGAACTGAACCCGGGTCACTGGAGCTGTGAGACTGTGGCAGTAAACAGAACCGAACCCGGGTCACTGGAGCTGTGAGGCTGTGGCAGTCAACAGAACCGAACCCGGGTCACTGGAGCTGTGAGGCTGTGGCAGTAAACAGAACCGAACCCAGGTCACTGGAGCTGTGAGGCTGTGGCAGTGAACAGAACCGAACCCGGGTCACTGGAGCTGTGAGACTGTGGCAGGAAACAGAACCGAACCCAGGTCACTGGAGCTGTGAGACTGTGGCAGTAAACAGAACTGAACCCGGGTCACTGGAGCTGTGTGACTGTGGCAGTAAACAGAACCGAACCCAGGTCACTGGAGCTGTGAGACTGTGGCAGTAAACAGAACCGAACCCAGGTCACTGGAGCTGTGAGACTGTGGCAGTAAACAGAACCGAACCCAGGTCACTGGAGCTGTGAGGCTGTGACAGTAAACAGAACCGAACCCATGTCACTGGAGCTGTGAGACTGTGGCAGTAAACAGAACCGAACCCGGGACACTGGAGCTGTGAGACCGTGGCAGTGAACAGAACCGATCCCGGGTCACTGGAGCTGTGAGACTGTGGCAGTAAACAGAACCGAACCCGGGTCACCGGAGCTGTGAGACTGTGGCAGTAAACAGAACTGAACCCGGGACACTGGAGCTGTGAGACTGTGGCAGTGAACAGAACCGAATCCGGGTCACTGGAGCTGTGAGACTGTGGCAGTAAACAGAACCGAACCCAGGTCACTGGAGCTGTGTGACTGTGGCAGTAAAGAGAACCGAACCCAGGTCACTGGAGCTGTGAGACTGTGGCAGTAAACAGAACTGAACCCGGGACACTGGAGCGGTGAGACTGTGGCAGTAAACAGAACCGAACCCAGGTCACTGGAGCTGTGAGACTGTGGCAGTAAACAGAATTGAACCCGGGTCACTGGAGCTGTGAGACTGTGGCAGTAAACAGAACCGAACCCGGGTCACTGAAGCTGTGAGACTGTGGCAGTAAACAGAACCGAACCCAGGTCACTGGAGCTGTGAGACTGTGGCAGTCAGCAGAACTGAACCCGGGACACTGGAGCTGTGAGGCTGTGGCAGTCCCCAGAACCGAACCCGGGACACTGGAGCTGTGAGACTGTGGCAGTACGTAGAACCGAACCCAGGTCACTGGAGCTGTGAGACTGTGGCATTAAACAGAACCGAACCCAGGTCACTGCAGCTGCGAGACTGTGGCAGTAAACAGAACCGAACCCGGGTCACTGGAGCTGTGAGACTGTGGCAGTAAACAGAACTGAACCCGGGTCACTGGAGCTGTGAGACTGTGGCAGTAAACAGAACCGAACCCGGGTCACTGGAGCTGTGAGGCTGTGGCAGTCAACAGAACCGAACCCGGGTCACTGGAGCTGTGAGGCTGTGGCAGTAAACAGAACCGAACCCAGGTCACTGGAGCTGTGAGACTGTGGCAGTAAACAGAACCGAACCCAGGTCACTGGAGCTGTGAGACTGTGGCAGTAAACAGAACCGAACCCGGGACACTGGAGCTGTGAGACTGTGGCAGTGAACAGAACCGAACCCGGGACACTGGAGCTGTGAGGCTGTGGCAGTAAACAGAACCGAACCCAGGACACTGGAGCTGTGAGACTGTGGCAGTAAACAGAACCGAACCCAGGTCACTGGAGCTGTGAGACTGTGGCAGTAAACAGAACTGAACCCAGGTCACTGGAACCGAACCCGGGTCACTGAAGCTGTGAGACTGTGGCAGTAAACAGAACCGAACCCAGGTCACTGGAGCTGTGAGACTGTGGCAGTAAACAGAACTGAACCCAGGTCACTGGAGCAGTGAGACTGTGGCAGTAAACAGAACTGAACCCAGGTCACTGGAGCTGTGAGACTGTGGCAGTAAACAGAACTGAACCCAGGTCACTGGAACCGAACCCGGGTCACTGAAGCTGTGAGACTGTGGCAGTAAACAGAACTGAACCCGGGTCACTGAAGCTGTGAGACTGTGGCAGTAAACAGAACCGAACCCGGGTCACTGGAGCTGTGAGACTGTGGCAGTAAACAGAACCGAACCCGGGTCACTGGAGCTGTGAGACTGTGGCAGTAAACAGAACTGAACCCATGTCACTGGAGCTGTGAGACTGTGGCAGTAAACAGAACCGAACCCAGGTCACTGGAGCAGTGAGACTGTGGCAGTAAACAGAAGCGAACCCAGGTCACTGGAGCTGTGAGACTGTGGCAGTAAACAGAACCGAACCCAGGTCACTGGAGCTGTGAGACTGTGGCAGTAAACAGAACCGAACCCAGGTCACTGGAGCTGTGAGACTGTGGCAGTAAACAGAACCGAACCCGGGACACTGGAGCTGTGAGACTGTGACAGTAAACAGAACTGAACCCGGGTCACTGGAGCTGTGAGACTGTGGCAGTAAACAGAACCGAACCCGGGACACTGGAGCTGTGAGACTGTGACAGTAAACAGAACCGAACCCGGGTCACTGGAGCTGTGAGACTGTGACAGTAAACAGAACCGAACCCAGGTCACTGGAGCTGTGAGACTGTGGCAGTAAACAGAACCGAACCCGGGTCACTGGAGTAGTGAGGCTGTGGCAGTAAACAGAACTGAACCCAGGTCACTGGAGCTGTGAGACTGTGGCAGTGAACAGAACCGAACCCGGGTCACTGGAGCTGTGAGACTGTGGCAGTAAACAGAACCGAACCCGGGTCACTGGAGCTGTGAGACTGTGGCAGTAAACAGAACCGAACCCAGGTCACTGGAGCTGTGAGACTGTGGCAGTAAACAGAACCGAACCCGGGACACTGGAGCTGTGAGGCTGTGGCAGTAAACAGAACCGAACCCGGGTCACTGGAGCTGTGAGACTGTGGCAGTAAACAGAACCGAACCCGGGTTACTGGAGCTGTGAGACTGTGGCAGTAAACAGAACCGAACCCAGGTCACTGGAGCTGTGAGACTGTGGCAGTAAACAGAACCGAACCCAGGTCACTGGAGCTGTGAGACTGTGGCAGTAAACAGAACCGAACCCGGGTCACTGGAGCTGTGAGACTGTGGCAGTAAACAGAACCGAACCCAGGTCACTGGAGCTGTGAGACTGTGGCAGTAAACAGAACTGAACCCGGGACACTGGAGCTGTGAGACTGTGGCAGTAAACAGAACTGAACCCGGGTCACTGGAGCTGTGAGACTGTGGCAGTAAACAGAACCGAACCCAGGTCACTGGAGCTGTGAGACTGTGACAGTAAGCAGAACCGAACCCAGGACACTGGAGCTGTGAGACTGTGGCAGTAAACGGAACCGAACCCGGGTCAACGAAGCTGTGAGACTGTGGCAGTAAACAGAACCGAACCCAGGTCACTGGAGCTGTGAGACTGTGGCAGTAAACAGAACCGAACCCGGGTCACTGGAGCTGTGAGACTGTGGAGGTAAACAGAACCGAACCCAGGTCACTGGAGCTGTGAGACTGTGGCAGTAAACAGAACCGAACCCGGGTCAGTGGAGCTGTGAGACTGTGGCAGTAAACAGAACCGAACCCGGGTCAGTGGAGCTGTGAGACTGTGGCGGTAAACAGAACCGAACCCGGGTCAGTGGAGCTGTGAGACTGTGGCAGTAAACAGAACCGAACCCGGGTCAGTGGAGCTGTGAGACTGTGGCAGTAAACAGAACCGAACCCAGGACACTGGAGCTGTGAGACTGTGGCAATAAACAGAACTGAACCCAGGTCACTGGAGCTGTGAGACTGTGGCAGTAAACAGAACCGAGCCCGGGACACTGGAGCTGTGAGACTGTGGCAGTAAACAGAACCGAACCCGGGTCACTGGAGCTGTGAGACTGTGGCAGTAAACAGAACCGAACCCGGGTCACTGGAGCTGTGAGGCTGTGGCAGTCAACAGAACCGAACCCGGGTCAGTGGAGCTGTGAGACTGTGGAGGTAAACAGAACCGAACCCAGGTCACTGGAGCTGTGAGACTGTGGCAGTAAACAGAACCGAACCCGGGTCAGTGGAGCTGTGAGACTGTGGCAGTAAACAGAACCGAACCCGGGTCAGTGGAGCTGTGAGACTGTGGCGGTAAACAGAACCGAACCCGGGTCAGTGGAGCTGTGAGACTGTGGCAGTAAACAGAACCGAACCCGGGTCAGTGGAGCTGTGAGACTGTGGCAGTAAACAGAACCGAACCCAGGACACTGGAGCTGTGAGACTGTGGCAATAAACAGAACTGAACCCAGGTCACTGGAGCTGTGAGACTGTGGCAGTAAACAGAACCGAGCCCGGGACACTGGAGCTGTGAGACTGTGGCAGTAAACAGAACCGAACCCGGGTCACTGGAGCTGTGAGACTGTGGCAGTAAACAGAACCGAACCCGGGTCACTGGAGCTGTGAGGCTGTGGCAGTCAACAGAACCGAACCCGGGTCACTGGAGCTGTGAGGCTGTGGCAGTAAACAGAACCGAACCCAGGTCACTGGAGCTGTGAGGCTGTGGCAGTGAACAGAACCGAACCCGGGTCACTGGAGCTGTGAGACTGTGGCAGTAAACAGAACCGAACCCAGGTCACTGGAGCTGTGAGACTGTGGCAGTAAACAGAACTGAACCCGGGTCACTGGAGCTGTGAGACTGTGGCAGTAAACAGAACCGAACCCAGGTCACTGGAGCTGTGAGACTGTGGCAGTAAACAGAACCGAACCCGGGACACTGGAGCTGTGAGGCTGTGGCAGTAAACAGAACTGATCCCGGGTCACTGGAGCTGTGAGACTGTGGCAGTAAACAGAACCGAACCCAGGACACTGGAGCTGTGAGGCTGTGGCAGTAAACAGAACCGAACCCGGGACACTGGAGCTGTGAGACTGTGGCAGTAAACAGAACCGAACCCAGGTCACTGGAGCTGTGAGACTGTGGCAGTAAACAGAACTGAACCCAGGTCACTGGAACCGAACCCGGGTCACTGAAGCTGTGAGACTGTGGCAGTAAACAGAACCGAACCCAGGTCACTGGAGCTGTGAGACTGTGGCAGTAAACAGAACTGAACCCAGGTCACTGGAGCAGTGAGACTGTGGCAGTAAACAGAACTGAACCCAGGTCACTGGAGCTGTGAGACTGTGGCAGTAAACAGAACTGAACCCAGGTCACTGGAACCGAACCCGGGTCACTGGAGCTGTGAGACTGTGGCAGTAAACAGAACCGAACCCAGGTCACTGGAGCTGTGAGACTGTGGCAGTAAACAGAACCGAACCCGGGTCACTGGAGCAGTGAGACTGTGGCAGTAAACAGAACTGAACCCAGGTCACTGGAGCTGTGAGGCTGTGGCAGTAAACAGAACTGAACCCGGGTCACTGAAGCTGTGAGACTGTGGCAGTAAACAGAACCGAACCCGGGTCACTGGAGCTGTGAGACTGTGGCAGTAAACAGAACCGAACCCGGGTCACTGGAGCTGTGAGACTGTGGCAGTAAACAGAACTGAACCCATGTCACTGGAGCTGTGAGACTGTGGCAGTAAACAGAACCGAACCCAGGTCACTGGAGCAGTGAGACTGTGGCAGTAAACAGAACCGAACCCAGGTCACTGGAGCTGTGAGACTGTGGCAGTAAACAGAACCGAACCCGGGTCACTGGAGCTGTGAGACTGTGGCAGTAAACAGAACTGAACCCAGGTCACTGGAGCTGTGAGACTGTGGCAGTAAACAGAACCGAACCCGGGACACTGGAGCTGTGAGACTGTGGCAGTAAACAGAACCGAACCCAGGTCACTGGAGCTGTGAGACTGTGGCAGTAAACAGAAGCGAACCCAGGTCACTGGAGCTGTGAGACTGTGGCAGTAAACAGAACCGAACCCAGGTCACTGGAGCTGTGAGACTGTGGCAGTAAACAGAACCGAACCCCGGACACTGGAGCTGTGAGACTGTGGCAGTGAACAGAACCGAACCCGGGTCACTGGAGCTGTGAGACTGTGGCAGTAAACAGAACCGAACCCGAGTCACTGGAGCTGTGAGACTGTGGCAGTAAACAGAACCGAACCCAGGTCACTGGAGCTGTGAGACTGTGGCAGTAAACAGAACCGAACCCGGGACACTGGAGCTGTGAGACTGTGGCAGTAAACAGAACCAAACCCAGGACACTGGAGCTGTGAGACTGTGGCAGTAAACAGAACCGAACCCGGGTCACTGGAGCTGTGAGACTGTGGCAGTAAACAGAACCGAACCCGGGTCACTGGAGTAGTGAGACTGTGGCAGTAAACAGAACCGAACCCGGGTCACTGGAGCTGTGAGACTGTGGCAGTAAACAGAACCGAACCCGGGTCACTGGAGTAGTGAGACTGTGGCAGTAAACAGAACCGAACCCAGGTCACTGGAGCTGTGAGACTGTGGCAGTGAACAGAACCGAACCCGGGTCACTGGAGCTGTGAGACTGTGGCAGTAAACAGAACCGAACCCGGGTCACTGGAGCTGTGAGACTGTGGCAGTAAACAGAACCGAACCCAGGTCACTGGAGCTGTGAGACTGTGGCAGTAAACAGAACCGAACCCATGTCACTGGAGCTGTGAGACTGTGGCAGTAAACAGAACCGAACCCGGTCACTGGAGCTGTGAGACTGTGGCAGTGAACAGAACCGAACCCGGGTCACTGGAGCTGTGAGACTGTGGCAGTAAACAGAACCGAACCCAGGTCACTGGAGCTGTGAGACTGTGGCAAAAAACAGAACCGAACCCGGGACACTGGAGCTGTGAGACTGTGGCAGTAAACAGAACCGAACCCGGGTCACTGGAGCTGTGAGACTGTGGCAGTAAACAGAACCGAACCCGGGTCACTGGAGCTGTGAGACTGTGGCAGTAAACAGAACCAAACCCAGGTCACTGGAGCTGTGAGACTGTGGCAGTAAACAGAACTGAACCCAGGTCACTGGAGCTGTGAGACTGTGGCAGTAAACAGAACCGAACCCGGGTCACTGGAGCTGTGAGACTGTGGCAGTAAACAGAACTGAACCCGGGACACTGGAGCGGTGAGACTGTGGCAGTAAACAGAACTGAACCCGGGTCACTGGAGCTGTGAGACTGTGGCAGTAAACAGAACTGAACCCGGGACACTGGAGCTGTGAGACTGTGGCAGTAAACAGAACCGAACCCAGGTCACTGGAGCTGTGAGGCTGTGGCAGTCCCCAGAACCGAACCCGGGACACTGGAGCTGTGAGGCTGTGGCAGTAAACAGAACCGAACCCGGGACACTGGAGCTGTGAGACTGTGGCAGTAAACAGAACCGAACCCAGGTCACTGGAGCTGTGAGACTGTGGCAGTAAACAGAACCGAACCCGGGTCACTGGAGCTGTGAGACTGTGGCAGTAAACAGAACCGAACCCGGGTCACTGGAGCTGTGAGACTGTGGCAGTAAACAGAACCGAACCCGGGACACTGGAGCTGTGAGACTGTGGCAGTAAACAGAACCGAACCCAGGTCACTGGAGCTGTGAGACTGTGGCAGTAAACAGAACCGAACACAGGTCACTGGAGCTGTGAGACTGTGGCAGTAAACAGAACCGACCCCAGGTCACTGGAGCTGTGAGACTGTGGCAGTAAACAGAACCGAACCCGGGACACTGGAGCTGTGAGACTGTGGCAGTAAACAGAACCGAACCCAGGTCACTGGAGCTGTGAGACTGTGGCAGTAAACAGAACCGACCCCAGGTCACTGGAGCTGTGAGACTGTGGCAGTAAACAGAACCGAACCCGGGACACTGGAGCTGTGAGACTGTGGCAGTAAACAGAACCGAACCCGGGACACTGGAGCTGTGAGACTGTGGCAGTACGCAGAACCGAACCCGGGACACTGGAGCTGTGAGGCTGTGGCAGTAAACAGAACCGAACCCGGGACACTGGAGCTGTGAGACTGTGGCAGTACGCAGAACCGAACCCAGGTCACTGGAGCTGTGAGACTGTGGCAGTAAACAGAACCGAACCCAGGTCACTGGAGCTGTGAGACTGTGGCAGTAAACAGAACCGAACCCAGGACACTGGAGCTGTGAGACTGTGACAGTAAACAGAACCGAACCCAGGTCACTGGAGCGGTGAGACTGTGGCAGTAAACAGAACCGAACCCAGGTCACTGGAGCTGTGAGACTGTGGCAGTAAACAGAACCGAACCCAGGTCACTGGAGCTGTGAGACTGTGGCAGTAAACAGAACCGAACCCGGGTCACTGGAGCTGTGAGACTGTGGCAGTAAAGAGAACCGAACCCAGGTCACTGGAGCTGTGAGACTGTGGCAGTAAACAGAACTGAACCCGGGACACTGGAGCGGTGAGACTGTGGCAGTAAACAGAACCGAACCCAGGTCACTGGAGCTGTGAGACTGTGGCAGTAAACAGAACTGAACCCGGGTCACTGGAGCTGTGAGACTGTGGCAGTAAACAGAACTGAACCCGGGTCACTGGAGCTGTGAGACTGTGGCAGTAAACAGAACCGAACCCGGGTCACTGAAGCTGTGAGACTGTGGCAGTAAACAGAACCGAACCCAGGTCACTGGAGCTGTGAGACTGTGGCAGTCAGCAGAACTGAACCCGGGACACTGGAGCTGTGAGGCTGTGGCAGTCCCCAGAACCGAACCCGGGACACTGGAGCTGTGAGACTGTGGCAGTACGTAGAACCGAACCCAGGTCACTGGAGCTGTGAGGCTGTGGCAGTAAACAGAACCGAACCCAGGTCACTGGAGCTGTGAGACTGTGGCAGTAAACAGAACCGAACCCAGGTCACTGGAGCTGTGAGGCTGTGGCAGTGAACAGAACCGAACCCGGGTCACTGGAGCTGTGAGGCTGTGGCAGTAAACAGAACCGAACCCAGGTCACTGGAGCTGTGAGGCTGTGGCAGTGAACAGAACCGAACCCGGGTCACTGGAGCTGTGAGACTGTGGCAGGAAACAGAACCGAACCCAGGTCACTGGAGCTGTGAGACTGTGGCAGTAAACAGAACTGAACCCGGGTCACTGGAGCTGTGAGACTGTGGCAGTAAACAGAACCGAACCCAGGTCACTGGAGCTGTGAGACTGTGGCAGTAAACAGAACCGAACCCAGGTCACTGGAGCTGTGAGACTGTGGCAGTAAACAGAACCGAACCCAGGTCACTGGAGCTGTGAGGCTGTGGCAGTAAACAGAACCGAACCCGGGTCACCGGAGCTGTGAGACTGTGGCAGTAAACAGAACTGAACCCGGGACACTGGAGCTGTGAGACTGTGGCAGGAAACAGAACCGAACCCGGGACACTGGAGCTGTGAGACTGTGGCAGTAAACAGAACCGAACCCAGGTCACTGGAGCTGTGAGACTGTGGCAGTAAACAGAACCGAACCCGGGACACTGGAGCTGTGAGACTGTGGCAGTAAACAGAACCGAACCCGGTCACTGGAGCTGTGAGACTGTGGCAGTAAACAGAACCGAACCCAGGTCACTGGAGCTGTGAGACAGTGGCAAAAAACAGAACCGAACCCGGGACACTGGAGCTGTGAGACTGTGGCAGTAAACAGAACCGAACCCGGGTCACTGGAGCTGTGAGACTGTGGCAGTAAACAGAACCGATCCCGGGTCACTGGAGCTGTGAGACTGTGGCAGTAAACAGAACCGAACCCGGGTCACTGGAGCTGTGAGACTGTGGCAGTAAACAGAACCGAACCCGGGTCACTGGAGCTGTGAGACTGTGGCAGTAAACAGAACCGAACCCAGGTCACTGGAGCTGTGAGGCTGTGGCAGTCCCCAGAACCGAACCCGGGACACTGGAGCTGTGAGGCTGTGGCAGTAAGCAGAACCGAACCCGGGACACTGGAGCTGTGAGACTGTGGCAGTAAACAGAACCGAACCCGGGACACTGGAGCTGTGAGACTGTGACAGTAAACAGAACCGAACCCAGGTCACTGGAGCTGTGAGACTGTGGCAGTAAACAGAACCGAACCCGGGTCACTGGAGCTGTGAGACTGTGGCAGTAAACAGAACCGAACCCAGGTCACTGGAGCTGTGAGACTGTGGCAGTAAACAGAACTGAACCCGGGACACTGGAGCGGTGAGACTGTGGCAGTAAACAGAACCGAACCCAGGACACTGGAGCTGTGAGACTGTGGCAGTAAACAGAACTGAACCCGGGTCACTGGAGCTGTGAGACTGTGGCAGTAAACAGAACCGAACCTGGGTCACTGAAGCTGTGAGACTGTGGCAGTAAACAGAACCGAACCCAGGTCACTGGAGCTGTGAGACTGTGGCAGTAAACAGAACCGAACCCGGGTCACTGGAGCTGTGAGACTGTGGAGGTAAACAGAACCGAACCCAGGTCACTGGAGCTGTGAGACTGTCGCAGTAAACAGAAACGAACCCGGGTCAGTGGAGCTGTGAGACTGTGGCAGTAAACAGAACCGAACCCGGGTCACTGAAGCTGTGAGACTGTGGCAGTGAACAGAACCGATCCCGGGTCACTGGAGCTGTGAGACTGTGGCAGTAAACAGAACCGAACCCGGTCACTGGAGCTGTGAGACTGTGGCAGTGAACAGAACCGATCCCGGGTCACTGGAGCTGTGAGACTGTGGCAGTAAACAGAACCGAACCCAGGTCACTGGAGCTGTGAGACTGTGGCAGTAAACAGAACTGAACCCGGGTCACTGGAGCTGTGAGACTGTGGCAGTAAACAGAACCGAACCCGGGTCACTGGAGCTGTGAGACTGTGGCAGTAAACAGAACCGAACCCGGGTCACTGGAGCTGTGAGACTGTGGCAGTAAACAGAACTGAACCCGGGACACTGGAGCGGTGAGACTGTGGCAGTAAACAGAACTGAACCCGGGTCACTGGAGCTGTGAGACTGTGGCAGTAAACAGAACTGAACCCGGGACACTGGAGCTGTGAGACTGTGGCAGTAAACAGAACCGAACCCAGGTCACTGGAGCTGTGAGGCTGTGGCAGTCCCCAGAACCGAACCCGGGACACTGGAGCTGTGAGGCTGTGGCAGCAAACAGAACCGAACCCAGGACACTGGAGCTGTGAGACTGTGGCAGTACGCAGAACCGAACCCAGGTCACTGGAGCTGTGAGACTGTGGCAGTAAACAGAACCGAACCCAGGTCACTGGAGCTGTGAGACTGGGGCAGTAAACAGAACCGAACCCGGGTCACTGGAGCTGTGAGACTGTGGCAGTAAACAGAACCGAACCCAGGTCACTGGAGCTGTGAGACTGTGGCAGTAAACAGAACCGAACCCAGGTCACTGGAGCTGTGAGACTGTGGCAGTAAACAGACCCGAACCCGGGTCACTGGAGCTGTGAGACTGTGGCAGTAAACAGAACCGAACCCGGGTCAGTGGAGCTGTGAGACAGTGGCAGTAAACAGAACCGAACCCGGAACACTGGAGCTGTGAGGCTGTGGCAGTCCCCAGAACCGAACCCGGGACACTGGAGCTGTGAGACTGTGGCAGTACGCAGAACCGAACCCAGGTCACTGGAGCTGTGAGACTGTGGCAGTAAACAGAACCGAACCCAGGTCACTGGAGCTGTGAGACTGTGGCAGTAAACAGAACTGAACCCGGGTCACTGGAGCTGTGAGACTGTGGCAGTAAACAGAACCGAACCCAGGTCACTGGAGCTGTGAGAGTGTGGCAGTAAACAGAACCGAACCCAGGTCACTGGAGCTGTGAGACTGTGGCAGTAAACAGAACTGAACCCGGGTCACTGGAGCTGTGAGACTGTGGCAGTAAACAGAACCGAACCCGGGTCACTGGAGCAGTGAGACTGTGGCAGTAAACAGAACTGAACCCGGGTCACTGGAGCTGTGAGACTGTGGCAGTAAACAGAACCGAACCCAGGTCACTGGAGCTGTGAGACTGTGGCAGTAAACAGAACTGAACCCGGGTCACTGGAGCTGTGAGACTGTGGCAGTAAACAGAACTGAACCCGGGTCACTGGAGCTGTGAGACTGTGGCAGTAAACAGAACCGAACCCGGGACACTGGAGCTGTGAGGCTGTGGCAGTCCCCAGAACCGAACGCGGGACACTGGAGCTGTGAGACTGCGGCAGTACGCAGAACTGAACCCGGGTCACTGGAGCTGTGAGACTGTGGCAGTCCCCAGAACCGAACCCAGGACACTGGAGCTGTGAGACTGTGGCAGTCCCCAGAAGCGAACCCAGGACACTGGAGCTGTGAGGCTGTGGCAGTAAACAGAACCGAACTCAGGTCACTGGAGCTGTGAGACTGTGGCAGTAAACAGAACTGAACCCAGGTCACTGGAGCTGTGAGACTGTGGCAGTAAACAGAACCGAACCCAGGACACTGGAGCTGTGAGACTGTGGCAGTAAACAGAACTGAACCCAGGTCACTGGAGCTGTGAGACTGTGGCAGTAAACAGAACCGAACCCAGGTCACTGGAGCTGTGAGGCTGTGGCTGTAAACAGAACTGAACCCGGGTCACTGGAGCTGTGAGACTGTGGCAGTAAACAGAACCGAACCCGGGTCACTGGAGCTGTGAGACTGTGGCAGTAAACAGAACTGAACCCGGGACACTGGAGCGGTGAGACTGTGGCAGTAAACAGAACTGAACCCGGGTCACTGGAGCTGTGAGACTGTGGCAGTAAACAGAACTGAACCCGGGACACTGGAGCTGTGAGACTGTGGCAGTAAACAGAACCGAACCCAGGTCACTGGAGCTGTGAGGCTGTGGCAGTCCCCAGAACCGAACCCGGGACACTGGAGCTGTGAGGCTGTGGCAGTAAACAGAACCGAACCCGGGACACTGGAGCTGTGAGACTGTGGCAGTACGCAGAACCGAACCCAGGTCACTGGAGCTGTGAGACTGTGGCAGTAAACAGAACCGAACCCAGGTCAGTCGAGCTGTGAGACTGTTGCAGTAAACAGAACCGAACCCGGGTCACTGGAGCTGTGAGACTGTGGCAGTAAACAGAACCGAACCCAGGTCACTGGAGCTGTGAGACTGTGGCAGTAAACAGAACCGAACCCAGGTCACTGGAGCTGTGAGACTGTGGCAGTAAACAGAACCGAACCCGGGTCACTGGAGCTGTGAGACTGTGGCAGGAAACAGAACCGAACCCAGGTCACTGGAGCTGTGAGACTGTGGCAGTAAACAGAACCGAACCCAGGTCACTGGAGCTGTGAGACTGTGGCAGTAAACAGAACCGAACCCAGGTCACTGGAGCTGTGAGGCTGTGGCAGTAAACAGAACCGAACCCGGGTCACCGGAGCTGTGAGACTGTGGCAGTAAACAGAACTGAACCCGGGACACTGGAGCTGTGAGACTGTGGCAGGAAACAGAACCGAACCCGGGACACTGGAGCTGTGAGACTGTGGCAGTAAACAGAACCGAACCCAGGTCACTGGAGCTGTGAGACTGTGGCAGTAAACAGAACCGAACCCGGGACACTGGAGCTGTGAGACTGTGGCAGTAAACAGAACCGAACCCGGTCACTGGAGCTGTGAGACTGTGGCAGTAAACAGAACCGAACCCAGGTCACTGGAGCTGTGAGACTGTGGCAAAAAACAGAACCGAACCCGGGACACTGGAGCTGTGAGGCTGTGGCAGTAAACAGAACCGAACCCGGGTCACTGGAGCTGTGAGACTGTGGCAGTAAACAGAACCGAACCCGGGTCACTGGAGCTGTGAGACTGTGGCAGTAAACAGAACTGAACCCAGGTCACTGGAGCTGTGAGGCTGTGGCAGTCCCCAGAACCGAACCCGGGACACTGGAGCTGTGAGGCTGTGGCAGTAAACAGAACCGAACCCGGGACACTGGAACTGTGAGACTGTGGCAGTAAACAGAACCGAACCCGGGACACTGGAGCTGTGAGACTGTGGCAGTAAACAGAACCGAACCCAGGTCACTGGAGCTGTGAGACTGTGGCAGTAAACAGAACTGAACCCGGGACACTGGAGCGGTGAGACTGTGGCAGTAAACAGAACCGAACCCAGGACACTGGAGCTGTGAGACTGTGGCAGTAAACAGAACCGAACCCAGGTCACTGGAGCTGTGAGACTGTGGCAGTAAACAGAACCGAACCCGGGTCACTGGAGCTGTGAGACTGTGGAGGTAAACAGAACCGAACCCAGGTCACTGGAGCTGTGAGACTGTCGCAGTAAACAGAACCGAACCCGGGTCAGTGGAGCTGTGAGACTGTGGCAGTAAACAGAACCGAACCCGGGTCAGTGGAGCTGTGAGACTGTGGCAGTAAACAGAACAGAACCCGGGTCACTGAAGCTGTGAGACTGTGGCAGTACGCAGAACCGAACCCATGTCACTGGAGCTGTGAGACTGTGGCAGTAAACAGAACCGAACCCAGGTCACTGGAGCTGTGAGACTGTGGCAGTGAACAGAACCGATCCCGGGTCACTGGAGCTGTGAGACTGTGGCAGTAAACAGAACCGAACCCAGGTCACTGGAGCTGTGAGACTGTGGCAGTAAACAGAACCGAACCCGGTCACTGGAGCTGTGAGACTGTGGCAGTGAACAGAACCGATCCCGGGTCACTGGAGCTGTGAGACTGTGGCAGTAAACAGAACCGAACCCAGGTCACTGGAGCTGTGAGACTGTGGCAGTAAACAGAACTGAACCCGGGTCACTGGAGCTGTGAGACTGTGGCAGTAAACAGAACCGAACCCGGGTCACTGGAGCTGTGAGACTGTGGCAGTAAACAGAACTGAACCCGGGACACTGGAGCGGTGAGACTGTGGCAGTAAACAGAACTGAACCCGGGTCACTGGAGCTGTGAGACTGTGGCAGTAAACAGAACTGAACCCGGGACACTGGAGCTGTGAGACTGTGGCAGTAAACAGAACCGAACCCAGGTCACTGGAGCTGTGAGGCTGTGGCAGTCCCCAGAACCGAACCCGGGACACTGGAGCTGTGAGGCTGTGGCAGCAAACAGAACCGAACCCGGGACACTGGAGCTGTGAGACTGTGGCAGTACGCAGAACCGAACCCAGGTCACTGGAGCTGTGAGACTGTGGCAGTAAACAGAACCGAACCCAGGTCACTGGAGCTGTGAGACTGTGGCAGTAAACAGAACCGAACCCGGGTCACTGGAGCTGTGAGACTGTGGCAGTAAACAGAACCGAACCCAGGTCACTGGAGCTGTGAGACTGTGGCAGTAAACAGAACCGAACCCAGGTCACTGGAGCTGTGAGACTGTGGCAGTAAACAGAACCGAACCCGGGTCACTGGAGCTGTGAGACTGTGGAGGTAAACAGAACCGAACCCATGTCACTGGAGCTGTGAGACTGTGGCAGTAAACAGAACCGAACCCGGGTCAGTGGAGCTGTGAGACTGTGGCAGTAAACAGAACCGAACCCGGGACACTGGAGCTGTGAGGCTGTGGCAGTCCCCAGAACCGAACCCGGGACACTGGAGCTGTGAGACTGTGGCAGTACGCAGAACCGAACCCAGGTCACTGGAGCTGTGAGACTGTGGCAGTAAACAGAACCGAACCCAGGTCACTGGAGCTGTGAGACTGTGGCAGTAAACAGAACCGAACCCGGGTCACTGGAGCAGTGAGACTGTGGCAGTAAACAGAACTGAACCCGGGTCACTGGAGCTGTGAGACTGTGGCAGTAAACAGAACCGAACCCGGGTCACTGGAGCTGTGAGACTGTGGCAGTAAACAGAACTGAACCCGGGTCACTGGAGCTGTGAGACTGTGGCAGTAAACAGAACCGAACCCGGGTCACTGGAGCTGTGAGAGTGTGGCAGTAAACAGAACCGAACCCAGGTCACTGGAGCTGTGAGACTGTGGCAGTAAACAGAACTGAACCCGGGTCACTGGAGCTGTGAGACTGTGGCAGTAAACAGAACTGAACCCGGGTCACTGGAGCTGTGAGACTGTGGCAGTAAACAGAACCGAACCCGGGACACTGGAGCTGTGAGGCTGTGGCAGTCCCCAGAACCGAACGCGGGACACTGGAGCTGTGAGACTGCGGCAGTACGCAGAACTGAACCCGGATCACTGGAGCTGTGAGACTGTGGCAGTCCCCAGAACCGAACCCAGGACACTGGAGCTGTGAGACTGTGGCAGTCCCCAGAAGCGAACCCAGGACACTGGAGCTGTGAGGCTGTGGCAGTAAACAGAACCGAACTCAGGTCACTGGAGCTGTGAGACTGTGGCAGTAAACAGAACTGAACCCAGGTCACTGGAGCTGTGAGACTGTGGCAGTAAACAGAACTGAACCCAGGTCACTGGAGCTGTGAGACTGTGGCAGTAAACAGAACCGAACCCAGGACACTGGAGCTGTGAGACTGTGGCAGTAAACAGAACCGAACCCAGGTCACTGGAGCTGTGAGACTGTGGCAGTAAACAGAACCGAACCCAGGTCACTGGAGCTGTGAGGCTGTGGCAGTAAACAGAACTGAACCCGGGTCACTGGAGCTGTGAGACTGTGGCAGTAAACAGAACCGAACCCGGGTCACTGGAGCAGTGAGACTGTGGCAGTAAACAGAACTGAACCCGGGTCACTGGAGCTGTGAGACTGTGGCAGTAAACAGAACCGAACCCGGGTCACTGGAGCTGTGAGACTGTGGCAGTAAACAGAACTGAACCCGGGTCACTGGAGCTGTGAGACTGTGGCAGTAAACAGAACCGAACCCGGGTCACTGGAGCTGTGAGAGTGTGGCAGTAAACAGAACCGAACCCAGGTCACTGGAGCTGTGAGACTGTGGCAGTAAACAGAACTGAACCCGGGTCACTGGAGCTGTGAGACTGTGGCAGTAAACAGAACTGAACCCGGGTCACTGGAGCTGTGAGACTGTGGCAGTAAACAGAACCGAACCCGGGACACTGGAGCTGTGAGGCTGTGGCAGTCCCCAGAACCGAACGCGGGACACTGGAGCTGTGAGACTGCGGCAGTACGCAGAACTGAACCCGGATCACTGGAGCTGTGAGACTGTGGCAGTCCCCAGAACCGAACCCAGGACACTGGAGCTGTGAGACTGTGGCAGTCCCCAGAAGCGAACCCAGGACACTGGAGCTGTGAGGCTGTGGCAGTAAACAGAACCGAACTCAGGTCACTGGAGCTGTGAGACTGTGGCAGTAAACAGAACTGAACCCAGGTCACTGGAGCTGTGAGACTGTGGCAGTAAACAGAACTGAACCCAGGTCACTGGAGCTGTGAGACTGTGGCAGTAAACAGAACCGAACCCAGGACACTGGAGCTGTGAGACTGTGGCAGTAAACAGAACCGAACCCAGGTCACTGGAGCTGTGAGACTGTGGCAGTAAACAGAACCGAACCCAGGTCACTGGAGCTGTGAGGCTGTGGCAGTAAACAGAACTGAACCCGGGTCACTGGAGCTGTGAGACTGTGGCAGTAAACAGAACCGAACCCGGGTCACTGGAGCAGTGAGACTGTGGCAGTAAACAGAACCGAACCCAGGTCACTGGAGCGGTGAGACTGTGGCAGTAAACAGAACTGAACCCGGGTCACTGGAGCGGTGAGACTGTGGCAGTAAACAGAACTGAACCCGGGTCACTGGAGCTGTGAGACTGTGGCAGTAAACAGAACTGAACCCGGGACACTGGAGCTGTGAGACTGTGGCAGTAAACAGAACCGAACCCAGGTCACTGGAGCTGTGAGGCTGTGGCAGTCCCCAGAACCGAACCCGGGACACTGGAGCTGTGAGGCTGTGGCAGTAAAAAGAACCGAACCCGGGACACTGGAGCTGTGAGACTGTGGCAGTACGCAGAACCGAACCCAGGTCACTGGAGCTGTGAGACTGTGGCAGTAAACAGAACCGAACCCAGGTCAGTCGAGCTGTGAGACTGTGGCAGTAAACAGAACCGAACCCGGGTCACTGGAGCTGTGAGACTGTGGCAGTAAACAGAACCGAACCCAGGTCACTGGAGCTGTGAGACTGTGGCAGTAAACAGAACCGAACCCAGGTCACTGGAGCTGTGAGACTGTGGCAGTAAACAGAACCGAACCCGGGACACTGGAGCTGTGAGAATGTGGCAGTAAACAGAACCGAACCCGGGACACAGGAGCTGTGAGACTGTGGCTGTAAACAGAACCGAACCCAGGTCACTGGAGCTGTGAGACTGTGGCAGTAAACAGAACCGAACCCAGGTCACTGGAGCTGTGAGACTGTGGCAGTAAACAGAACCGAACCCAGGTCACTGGAGCTGTGAGACTGTGGCAGTAAACAGAACCGAACCCGGGTCACTGGAGCTGTGAGAATGTGGCAGTAAACAGAACCGAACCCGGGACACAGGAGCTGTGAGACTGTGGCTGTAAACAGAACCGAACCCGGGTCACTGGAGCTGTGAGAATGTGGCAGTAAACAGAACTGAACCCGGGACACTGGAGCGGTGAGACTGTGGCAGTAAACAGAACCGAACCCAGGTCACTGGAGCTGTGAGACTGTGGCAGTAAACAGAACTGAACCCGGGTCACTGGAGCTGTGAGACTGTGGCAGTAAACAGAACCGAACCCAGGTCACTGGAGCTGTGAGACTGTGGCAGTAAACAGAACCGAACCCGGGTCACTGGAGCTGTGAGACTGTGGAGGTAAACAGAACCGAACCCAGGTCACTGGAGCTGTGAGACTGTGGCAGTAAACAGAACCGAACTCGGGTCAGTGGAGCTGTGAGACTGTGGCAGTAAACAGAACCGAACCCGGGACACTGGAGCTGTGAGGCTGTGGCAGTCCCCAGAACCGAACGCGGGACACTGGAGCTGTGAGACTGTGGCAGTACGCAGAACCGAACCCAGGTCACTGGAGCTGTGAGACTGTGGCAGGAAACAGAACCGAACTCAGGTCACTGGAGCTGTGAGACTGTGGCAGTAAACAGAACCGAACCCGGGTCACTGGAGCTGTGAGACTGTGGCAGTAAACAGAACAGAACCCAGGTCACTGGAGCTGTGAGACTGTGGCAGTAAACAGAACTGAACCCGGGTCACTGGAGCTGTGAGACTGTGGCAGTAAACAGAACCGAACCCAGGTCACTGGAGCTGTGAGACTGTGGCAGTAAACAGAACCGAACCAGGGACACTGGAGCTGTGAGGCTGTGGCAGTCCCCAGAACCGAACGCGGGACACTGGAGCTGTGAGACTGCGGCACTACGCAGAACTGAACCCGGGTCACTGGAGCTGTGAGAGTGTGGCAGTAAACAGAACCGAACCCGGGACACTGGAGCTGTGAGACTGTGGCAGTAAACAGAACCGAACCCAGGTCACTGGAGCTGTGAGACTGTGGCAGTAAACAGAACTGAACCCAGGTCACTGGAGCTGTGAGACTGTGGCAGTAAACAGAACTGAACCCAGGTCACTGGAGCTGTGAGACTGTGGCAGTAAACAGAACCGAACCCAGGTCACTGGAGCTGTGAGGCTGTGGCAGTAAACAGAACTGAACCCATTTCACTGGAGCTGTGAGTCTGTGGCAGTAAACAGAACCGAACCAGGACACTGGAGCTGTGAGACTGTGGCAGTAATCAGAACTGAACCCAGGTCACTGGAGCTGTGAGACTGTGGCAGTAAACAGAACCGAACCCAGGTCACTGGAGCTGTGAGGCTGTGGCAGTAAACAGAACTGAACCCAGGTCACTGGAGCTGTGAGACTGTGGCAGTAAACAGAACCGAACCCAGGTCACTGGAGCTGTGAGGCTGTGGCAGTAAACAGAACTGAACCCAGGTCACTGGAGCTGTGAGACTGTGGCAGTAAACAGAACTGAACCCAGGTCACTGGAGCTGTGAGACTGTGGCAGTAAACAGAGCCGAACCCGGGACACTGGAGCTGTGAGACTGTGGCAGTAAACAGAACCGAACCCGGGTCACTGGAGCTGTGAGACTGTGGCAGTAAACAGAACTGAACCCGGGTCACTGGAGCTGTGAGACTGTGGCCGTAAACAGAGCCGAACCCGGGACACTGGAGCTGTGAGACTGTGGAAGTAAACAGAACCGAACCCGGGTCACTGGAGCTGTGAGACTGTGGCAGTAAACAGAACCGAACCCAGGTCACTGGAGCTGTGAGACTGTGGCAGTAAACAGAACCGAACCCAGGTCACTGGAGCTGTGAGACTGTGGCATTAAACAGAACCGAACCCAGGTCACTGGAGCTGTGAGACTGTGGCAAAAAACAGAACCGAACCCGGGTCACTGGAGCTGTGAGGCTGTGGCAGTAAACAGAACCGAACCCAGGTCACTGGAGCTGTGAGGCTGTGGCAGTCCCCAGAACCGAACCCAGGTCACTGGAGCTGTGAGAGTGTGGCAGTAAACAGAACCGAACCCGGGACACTGGAGCTGTGAGGCTGTGGCAGTAAACAGAACCGAACCCGGGACACTGGAGCTGTGAGACTGTGGCAGTACGCAGAACTGAACCCGGGTCACTGGAGCTGTGAGAGTGTGGCAGTAAACAGAACCGAACCCGGGACACTGGAGCTGTGAGGCTGTGGCAGTAAACAGAAACGAACCCAGGTCACTGGAGCTGTGAGACTGTGGCAGTAAACAGAACCGAACCCAGGTCACTGGAGCTGTGAGACTGTGGCAGTCCCCAGAACCGAACCCGGGTCACTGGAGCTGTGAGACTGTGGCAGTAAACAGAACCGAACCCAGGTCACTGGAGCTGTGAGAGTGTGGCAGTAAACAGAACCGAACCCAGGTCACTGTAGCTGTGAGACTGTGGCAGTAAACAGAACCGAACCCAGGACACTGGAGCTGTGAGGCTGTGGCAGTAAACAGAACCGAACCCGGGTCACTGGAGCTGTGAGACTGTGGCAGTAAACAGAACCGAACCCAGGTCTCTGGAGCTGTAAGACTGTGGCAGTAAACAGAACAGAACCCAGGTCACTGGAGCTGTGAGACTGTGGCAGTAAACAGAACCGAACCCAGGTCACTGGAGCTGTGAGACTGTGACAGTAAACAGAACCGAACCCGGGACACTGGAGCTGTGAGACTGTGGCAGTAAACAGAACCGAACCCGGGACACTGGAGCTGTGAGACTGTGGCAGTAAACAGAACCGAACCCAGGTCACTGGAGCTGTGAGACTGTGGCAGTAAACAGAACCGGACCCGGGACACTGGAGCTGTGAGACTGTGGCAGTAAACAGAACCGAACCCGGGTCACTGGAGCTGTGAGGCTGTGGCAGTAAACAGAACCGGACACTGGACACTGGAGCTGTGAGACTGTGGCAGTCCCCAGAACCGAACCCAGGTCACTGGAGCTGTGAGACTGTGGCAGTAAACAGAACCGAACCCGGGTCACTGGAGCTGTGAGACTGTGGCAGTAAACAGAACCGAACCCGGGTCACTGGAGCTGTGAGACTGTGGCAGTAAACAGAACCGAACCCAGGACACTGGAGCTGTGAGACTGTGGCAGTAAACAGAACCGAACCCAGGTCACTGGAGCTGTGAGGCTCTGGCAGTAAACAGAACCGAACCCAGGTCATTGGAGCTGTGAGGCTGTGGCAGTCCCCAGAACCGAACCCAGGTCACTGGAGCTGTGAGAGTGTGGCAGTAAACAGAACCGAACCCGGGACACTGGAGCTGTGAGGCTGTGGCAGTCCCCAGAACCGAACCCGGGACACTGGAGCTCTGAGACTGTGGCAGTAAGCAGAACTGAACCCGGGTCACTGGAGCTGTGAGAGTGTGGCAGTAAACAGAACCGAACCCAGGTCACTGGAGCTGTGAGGCTGTGGCAGTCCCCAGAACCGAACCCGGGACACTGGAGCTGTGAGACTGTGGCAGTAAGCAGAACTGAACCCGGGTCACTGGAGCTGTGAGAGTGTGGCAGTAAACAGAACCGAACCCGGGTCACTGGAGCTGTGAGACTGTGGCAGTAAACAGAACCGAACCCAGGTCACTGGAGCTGTGAGACTGTGGCAGTCCCCAGAACCGAACCCGGGTCACTGGAGCTGTGAGACTGTGGCAGTCCCCAGAACCGAACCCAGGTCACTGGAGCTGTGAGAGTGTGGCAGTAAACAGAACCGAACCCAGGTCACTGGAGCTGTGAGACTGTGGCAGTAAACAGAACCGAACCCGGGTCACTGGAGCGGTGAGACTGCGGCAGTAAACAGAACCGAACCCGGGTCACTGGAGCTGTGAGACTGTGGCAGTAAACAGAACCGAACCCAGGTCACTGGAGCTGTGAGACTGTGGCAGTAAACAGAACCGAACCCAGGTCACTGGAGCTGTGAGACTGTGGCAGTAAACAGAACCGAACCCAGGACACTAGAGCTGTGAGGCTGTGGCAGTAAACAGAACCGAACCCGGGTCACTGGAGCTGTGAGACTGTGGCAGTAAACAGAACTGAACCCAGGACACTGGAGCTGTGAGACTGTGGCAGTAAACAGAACCGAACCCAGGTCACTGGAGCTGTGAGACTGTGGCAGTAAACAGAACAGAACCCAGGTCACTGGAGCTGTGAGACTGTGGCAGTAAACAGAACCGAACCCAGGTCACTGGAGCTGTGAGACTGTGACAGTAAACAGAACCGAACCCGGGACACTGGAGCTGTGAGACTGTGGCAGTAAACAGAACCGAACCCGGGACACTGGAGCTGTGAGACTGTGGCAGTAAACAGAACTGAACCCGGGTCACTGGAGCTGTGAGACTGTGGCATTAAACAGAACCGAACCCGGTCACTGGAGCTGTGAGACTGTGGCAGTAAACAGAACTGAACCCGGGACACTGGAGCTGTGAGACTGTGGCAGTAAACAGAACTGAACCCGGGTCACTGGAGCTGTGAGACTGTGGCAGTAAACAGAACCGAACCCAGGTCACTGGAGCTGTGAGACTGTGGCAGTAAACAGAACCGAACCCGGTCACTGGAGCTGTGAGACTGTGGCAGTAAACAGAACTGAACCCGGGTCACTGGAGCTGTGAGACTGTGGCAGTAAACAGAACCGAACCCAGGTCACTGGAACTGTGAGACTGTGGCAGTAAACAGAACCGAACCCGGGACACTGGAGCTGTGAGACTGTGGCAGTGAACAGAACCGAACCCAGGTCACTGGAGCTGTGAGACTGTGGCAGTAAACAGAACTGAACCCGGGACACTGGAGCTGTGAGACTGTGGCAGTGAACAGAACAGAACCCGGGTCACTGGAGCTGTGAGACTGTGGCAGTAAACAGAACCGAACCCGGGACACTGGAGCTGTGAGACTGTGGCAGTAAACAGAACCGAACCCATGTCACTGGAGCTGTGAGACTGTGGCAGTAAACAGAACTGAACCCATGTCACTGGAGCTGTGAGACTGTGGCAGTAAACAGAACCGAACCCAGGTCACTGGAGCTGTGAGACTGTGGCAGTAAACTAAACCGAACCCGGGTCACTGGAGATGTGAGACTGTGGCAGTACGCAGAACCGAACCCGGGTCACTGGAGCTCTGAGACTGTGGCAGTAAACAGAACCGAACCCGGGTCACTGGAGCTGTGAGACTGTGGCAGTAAACAGAACCGAACACAGGTCACTGGAGCTGTGAGACTGTGGCAGTAAACAGAGCTGAACCCGGGACACTGGAGCTGTGAGACTGTGGCAGTCAACAGAACCGAACCCAGGTCACTGGAGCTGTGAGACTGTGGCAGTAAACAGAACCGAACCCGGGTCACTGGAGCTGTGAGACTGTGGCAGTAAACAGAACCGAACCCAGGTCACTGGAGCTGTGAGACTGTGGCAGGAAACAGAACCGAACCCAGGTCACTGGAGCTGTGAGACTGTGGCAGTAAACAGAACCGAACCCGGGTCACTGGAGCTGTGAGGCTGTGGCAGTAAACAGAACCGGACCCGGGACGCTGGAGCTGTGAGACTGTGGCAGTCCCCAGAACCGAACCCAGGTCACTGGAGCTGTGAGACTGTGGCAAAAAACAGAACTGAACCCGGGACACTGGAGCTGTGAGACTGTGGCAGTAAACAGCACCGAACCTAGGTCACTGGAGCTGTGAGGCTGTGGCAGTCGCCAGAACCGAACCCGGGACACTGGAGCTGTGAGACTGTGGCAGTACGCAGAACTGAACCCGGGTCACTGGAGCTGTGAGAGTGTGGCAGTAAACAGAACCGAACCCGGGACACTGGAGCAGTGAGACTGTGGCAGTAAACAGAACCGAACCCAGGTCACTGGAGCTGTGAGGCTGTGGCAGTAAACAGAACCGAACCCAGGTCACTGGAGCTGTGAGACTGTGGCAGTCCCCAGAACCGAACCCGGGTCACTGGAGCTGTGAGACTGTGGCAGTCCCCAGAACCGAACACAGGTCACTGGAGCTGTGAGAGTGTGGCAGTAAACAGAACCGAACCCAGGTCACTGGAGCTGTGAGACTGTGGCAGTAAACAGAACCGAACCCGGGACACTGGAGCTGTGAGACTGTGGCAGTAAACAGAACCGAACCCGGGTCACTGGAGCTGTGAGGCTGTGGCAGTAAACAGAACCGAACCCGGGTCACTGGAGCTGTGAGACTGTGGCAGTAAACAGAACTGAACCCAGGACACTGGAGCTGTGAGACTGTGGCAGTAAACAGAACCGAACCCAGGTCATTGGAGCTGTGAGAGTGTGGCAGTAAACAGAACCGAACCCGGGACACTGGAGCTGTGAGGCTGTGGCAGTCCCCAGAACCGAACCCGGGACACTGGAGCTGTGAGACTGTGGCAGTAAACAGAACTGAACCCGGGTCACTGGAGCTGTGAGAGTGTGGCAGTAAACAGAACCGAACCCGGGAAAACTGGAGCTGTGAGGCTGTGGCAGTAAACAGAACCGAACCCAGGTCACTGGAGCTGTGAGACTGTGGCAGTAAACAGAACCGAACCCAGGTCACTGGAGCTGTGAGACTGTGGCAGTCCCCAGAACCGAACCCGGGTCACTGGAGCTGTGAGACTGTGGCAGTCCCCAGAACCGAACCCAGGTCACTGGAGCTGTGAGAGTGTGGCAGTAAACAGAACCGAACCCGGGACACTGGAGCTGTGAGACTGTGGCAGTAAACAGAACCGAACGCAGGTCACTGGAGCTGTGAGACTGTGGCAGTAAACAGAACCGAACCCAGGTCACTGGAGCTGTGAGGCTGTGGCAGTAAACAGAACCGAACCCGGGTCACTGGAGCTGTGAGACTGTGGCAGTAAACAGAACCGAACCCGGGTCACTGGAGCGGTGAGACTGTGGCAGTAAACAGAACCGAACCCAGGTCACTGGAGCTGTGAGACTGTGACAGTAAACAGAACCGAACCCGGGACACTGGAGCTGTGAGACTGTGGCAGTAAACAGAACCGAACCCGGGACACTGGAGCTGTGAGACTGTGGCAGTAAACAGAACCGAACCCAGGTCACTGGAGCTGTGAGACTGTGGCAGTAAACAGAACCGGACCCGGGACACTGGAGCTGTGAGACTGTGGCAGTAAACAGAACCGAACCCGGGTCACTGGAGCTGTGAGGCTGTGGCAGTAAACAGAACCGGACACGGGACACTGGAGCTGTGAGACTGTGGCAGTCCACAGAACCGAACCCAGGTCACTGGAGCTGTGAGACTGTGGCAAAAAACAGAACCGAACCCGGGTCACTGGAGCTGTGAGACTGTGGCAGTAAACAGAACCGAACCCGGGTCACTGGAGCTGTGAGACTGTGGCAGTAAACAGAACCGAACCCAGGACACTGGAGCTGTGAGACTGTGGCAGTAAACAGAACCGAACCCAGGTCACTGGAGCTGTGAGGCTCTGGCAGTAAACAGAACCGAACCCAGGTCATTGGAGCTGTGAGGCTGTGGCAGTCCCCAGAACCGAACCCAGGTCACTGGAGCTGTGAGAGTGTGGCAGTAAACAGAACCGAACCCGGGACACTGGAGCTGTGAGGCTGTGGCAGTCCCCAGAACCGAACCCGGGACACTGGAGCTCTGAGACTGTGGCAGTAAGCAGAACTGAACCCGGGTCACTGGAGCTGTGAGAGTGTGGCAGTAAACAGAACCGAACCCAGGTCACTGGAGCTGTGAGGCTGTGGCAGTCCCCAGAACCGAACCCGGGACACTGGAGCTGTGAGACTGTGGCAGTAAGCAGAACTGAACCCGGGTCACTGGAGCTGTGAGAGTGTGGCAGTAAACAGAACCGAACCCGGGTCACTGGAGCTGTGAGACTGTGGCAGTAAACAGAACCGAACCCAGGTCACTGGAGCTGTGAGACTGTGGCAGTCCCCAGAACCGAACCCGTGTCACTGGAGCTGTGAGACTGTGGCAGTCCCCAGAACCGAACCCAGGTCACTGGAGCTGTGAGAGTGTGGCAGTAAACAGAACCGAACCCAGGTCACTGGAGCTGTGAGACTGTGGCAGTAAACAGAACCGAACCCGGGTCACTGGAGCGGTGAGACTGTGGCAGTAAACAGAACCGAACCCGGGTCACTGGAGCTGTGAGGCTGTGGCAGTAAACAGAACCGAACCCGGGTCACTGGAGCTGTGAGACTGTGGCAGTAAACAGAACCGAACCCAGGTCACTGGAGCTGTGAGACTGTGGCAGTAAACAGAACCGAACCCAGGTCACTGGAGCTGTGAGACTGTGGCAGTAAACAGAACCGAACCCAGGACACTAGAGCTGTGAGGCTGTGGCAGTAAACAGAACCGAACCCGGGTCACTGGAGCTGTGAGACTGTGGCAGTAAACAGAACTGAACCCAGGACACTGGAGCTGTGAGACTGTGGCAGTAAACAGAACCGAACCCAGGTCACTGGAGCTGTGAGACTGTGGCAGTAAACAGAACAGAACCCAGGTCACTGGAGCTGTGAGACTGTGACAGTAAACAGAACCGAACCCGGGTCACTGGAGCTGTGAGACTGTGGCAGTAAACAGAACCGAACCCAGGTCACTGGAGCTGTGAGACTGTGGCAGTAAACAGAACCGAACCCAGGTCACTGGAGCTGTGAGACTGTGACAGTAAACAGAACCGAACCCGGGACACTGGAGCTGTGAGACTGTGGCAGTAAACAGAACCGAACCCGGGACACTGGAGCTGTGAGACTGTGGCAGTAAACAGAACTGAACCCGGGTCACTGGAGCTGTGAGACTGTGGCAGTAAACAGAACTGAACCCGGGTCACTGGAGCTGTGAGACTGTGGCAGTAAACAGAACCGAATCCAGGTCACTGGAGCTGTGAGACTGTGGCAGTAAACAGAACCGAACCCGGTCACTGGAGCTGTGAGACTGTGGCAGTAAACAGAACTGAACCCGGGTCACTGGAGCTGTGAGACTGTGGCAGTAAACAGAACCGAACCCAGGTCACTGGAACTGTGAGACTGTGGCAGTAAACAGAACCGAACCCGGGACACTGGAGCTGTGAGACTGTGGCAGTGAACAGAACCGAACCCAGGTCACTGGAGCTGTGAGACTGTGGCAGTAAACAGAACCGAACCCGGGACACTGGAGCTGTCAGACTGTGGCAGTAAACAGAACCGAACCCGGGTCACTGGAGCTGTGAGACTGTGGCAGTAAACAGAACCGAACCCGGGACACTGGAGCTGTGAGACTGTGGCAGTAAACAGAACTGAACCCAGGTCACTGGAGCTGTGAGACTGTGGCAGTACGCAGAACCGAACCCAGGTCACTGGAGCTATGAGACTGTGGCAGTAAACAGAACTGAACCCGGGACACTGGAGCTGTGAGACTGTGGCAGTAAACAGAACCGAACCCGGGTCACTGGAGCTGTGAGACTGTGGCAGTAAACAGAACCGAACCCAGGTCACTGGAGCTGTGAGACTGTGGCAGTAAACAGAACTGAACCCAGGTCACTGGAGCTGTGAGACTGTGGCAGTAAACAGAACCGAACCCGGGTCACTGAAGCTGTGAGACTGTGGCAGTAAACAGAACCGAACCAATGTCACTGAAGCTGTGAGGCTGTGGCAGTAAACAGAACCGAACCCATGTCACTGGAGCTGTGAGACTGTGGCAGTAAACAGAACCGAACCCATGTCACTGGAGCTGTGAGGCTGTGGCAGTAAACAGAACCGAACCCATGTCACTGGAGCTGTGAGACTGTGGCAGTGAACAGAACCGAACCCATGTCACTGGAGCTGTGAGACTGTGGCAGTAAACAGAACCGAACCCATGTCACTGGAGCTGTGAGACTGTGGCAGTAAACAGAACCGAACCCAGGTCACTGGAGCTGTGAGACTGTGGCAGTAAACTAAACCGAACCCGGGTCACTGGAGATGTGAGACTGTGGCAGTAAACAGAACTGAACCCAGGTCACTGGAGCTGTGAGACTGTGGCAGTAAACAGAACCGAACCCGGGTCACTGGAGCTGTGAGACTGTGGCAGTAAACAGAACCGAACCCAGGTCACTGGAGCTGTGAGACTGTGGCAGTAAACAGAACTGAACCCGGGACACTGGAGCTGTGAGACTGTGGCAGTCAACAGAACCGAACCCAGGTCACTGGAGCTGTGAGACTGTGGCAGTAAACAGAACCGAACCCGGGTCACTGGAGCTGTGAGACTGTGGCAGTAAACAGAACCGAACCCAGGTCACTGGAGCTGTGAGACTGTGGCAGGAAACAGAACCGAACCCAGGTCACTGGAGCTGTGAGACTGTGGCAGTAAACAGAAGCGAACCCGGGTCACTGGAGCTGTGAGGCTGTGGCAGTAAACAGAACCGGACCCGGGACGCTGGAGCTGTGAGACTGTGGCAGTCCCCAGAACCGAACCCAGGTCACTGGAGCTGTGAGACTGTGGCAAAAAACAGAACTGAACCCGGGACACTGGAGCTGTGAGACTGTGGCAGTAAACAGAACCGAACCTAGGTCACTGGAGCTGTGAGGCTGTGGCAGTCCCCAGAACCGAACCCGGGACACTGGAGCTGTGAGACTGTGGCAGTACGCAGAACTGAACCCGGGTCACTGGAGCTGTGAGAGTGTGGCAGTAAACAGAACTGAACCCGGGTCACTGGAGCTGTGAGGCTGTGGCAGTAAACAGAACCGAACCCAGGTCACTGGAGCTGTGAGACTGTGGCAGTCCCCAGAACCGAACCCGGGTCACTGGAGCTGTGAGACTGTGGCAGTCCCCAGAACCGAACACAGGTCACTGGAGCTGTGAGAGTGTGGCAGTAAACAGAACCGAACCCGGGACACTGGAGCTGTGAGACTGTGGCAGTAAACAGAACCGAACCCGGGTCACTGGAGCTGTGAGGCTGTGGCAGTAAACAGAACCGAACCCGGGTCACTGGAGCTGTGAGACTGTGGCAGTAAACAGAACTGAACCCAGGACACTGGAGCTGTGAGACTGTGGCAGTAAACAGAACCGAACCCAGGTCATTGGAGCTGTGAGAGTGTGGCAGTAAACAGAACCGAACCCGGGACACTGGAGCTGTGAGGCTGTGGCAGTCCCCAGAACCGAACCCGGGACACTGGAGCTGTGAGACTGTGGCAGTAAACAGAACTGAACCGGGGTCACTGGAGCTGTGAGAGTGTGGCAGTAAACAGAACCGAACCCGGGAAAACTGGAGCTGTGAGGCTGTGGCAGTAAACAGAACCGAACCCAGGTCACTGGAGCTGTGAGACTGTGGCAGTAAACAGAACCGAACCCAGGTCACTGGAGCTGTGAGACTGTGGCAGTCCCCAGAACCGAACCCGGGTCACTGGAGCTGTGAGACTGTGGCAGTCCCCAGAACCGAACCCAGGTCACTGGAGCTGTGAGAGTGTGGCAGTAAACAGAACCGAACCCGGGACACTGGAGCTGTGAGACTGTGGCAGTAAACAGAACCGAACGCAGGTCACTGGAGCTGTGAGACTGTGGCAGTAAACAGAACCGAACCCAGGTCACTGGAGCTGTGAGGCTGTGGCAGTAAACAGAACCGAACCCGGGTCACTGGAGCTGTGAGACTGTGGCAGTAAACAGAACCGAACCCGGGTCACTGGAGCGGTGAGACTGTGGCAGTAAACAGAACCGAACCCGGGTCACTGGAGCGGTGAGACTGTGGCAGTAAACAGAACCGAACCCGGGTCACTGTAGCTGTGAGGCTGTGGCAGTAAACAGAACCGAACCCGGGTCACTGGAGCTGTGAGACTGTGGCAGTAAACAGAACCGAACCCGGGTCACTGGAGCTGTGAGACTGTGGCAGTAAACAGAACCGAACCCGGGTCACTGGAGCTGTGAGACTGTGGCAGTAAACAGAACCGAACCCAGGACACTAGAGCTGTGAGGCTGTGGCAGTAAACAGAACCGAACCCGGGTCACTGGAGCTGTGAGACTGTGGCAGTAAACAGAACCGAACCTGGGTCACTGGAGCTGTGAGACTGTGGCAGTAAACAGAACCGAACCCGGGACACTGGAGCTGTGAGACTGTGGCAGTAAACAGAACCGAACCCGGGACACTGGAGCTGTGAGACTGTGGCAGTAAACAGAACTGAACCCAGGACACTGGAGCTGTGAGACTGTGGCAGTAAACAGAACCGAACCCGGGACACTGGAGCTGTGACACTGTGGCAGTAAACAGAACTGAACCCAGGTCACTGGAGCGGTGAGACTGTGGCAGTAAACAGAACCGAACCCGGGACACTGGAGCTGTGAGACTGTGGCAGTAAACAGAACCGAACCCGGGACACTGGAGCTGTGAGACTGTGGTAGTAAACAGAACCGAACCCGGGACACTGGAGCTGTGAGACTGTGACAGTAAACAGAACCGAACCCGGGTCACTGGAGCTGTGAGACTGTGGCAGTAAACAGAACCGAACCCGGGACACTGGAGCTGTGAGACTGTGGCAGTAAACAGAACCGAACCCGGGACACTGGAGCTGTGAGACTGTGACAGTAAACAGAACTGAACCCGGGTCACTGGAGCTGTGAGACTGTGGCAGTAAACAGAACCGAACCCAAGTCACTGGAGCTGTGAGACTGTGGCAGTAAACAGAACCGAACCCGGGTCACTGGAGCTGTGAGACTGTGGCAGTAAACAGAACGGAACCCGGGTCACTGGAGCTGTGAGACTGTGGCAGTAAACAGAACCGAACCCAGGACACTAGAGCTGTGAGGCTGTGGCAGTAAACAGAACCGAACCCGGGTCACTGGAGCTGTGAGACTGTGGCAGTAAACAGAACCGAACCTGGGTCACTGGAGCTGTGAGACTGTGGCAGTAAACAGAACCGAACCCGGGACACTGGAGCTGTGAGACTGTGGCAGTAAACAGAACCGAACCCGGGACACTGGAGCTGTGAGACTGTGGCAGTAAACAGAACTGAACCCAGGACACTGGAGCTGTGAGACTGTGGCAGTAAACAGAACCGAACCCGGGACACTGGAGCTGTGACACTGTGGCAGTAAACAGAACTGAACCCAGGTCACTGGAGCGGTGAGACTGTGGCAGTAAACAGAACCGAACCCGGGACACTGGAGCTGTGAGACTGTGGCAGTAAACAGAACCGAACCCGGGACACTGGAGCTGTGAGACTGTGGCAGTAAACAGAACCGAACCCGGGACACTGGAGCTGTGAGACTGTGACAGTAAACAGAACCGAACCCAAGTCACTGGAGCTGTGAGACTGTGGCAGTAAACAGAACGGAACCCAGGTCACTGGAGCTGTGAGACTGTGGCAGTAAACAGAACCGAACCCGGGACACTGGAGCTGTGAGACTGTGGCAGTACGCAGAACCGAACCCAGGTCACTGGAGCTGTGAGACTGTGGCAGTAAACAGAACCGAACCCGGGTCACTGGAGCTGTGAGACTGTGGCAGTGAACAGAACAGAACCCGGGTCACTGGAGCTGTGAGACTGTGGCAGTACGCAGAACCGAACCCAGGTCACTGGAGCTATGAGACTGTGGCAGTAAACAGAACCGAACCCGGGTCACTGAAGCTGTGAGACTGTGGCAGTAAACAGAACCGAACCCAGGTCACTGGAGCTGTGAGGCTGTGGCAGTAAACAGAACCGAACCCGGGTCACTGAAGTTGTGAGGCTGTGGCAGTGAACAGAACCGAACCCATGTCACTGGAGCTGTGAGACTGTGGCAGTAAACAGAACCGAACCCATGTCACTGGAGCTGTGAGGCTGTGGCAGTAAACAGAACTGAACCCAGGTCACTGAAGCTGTGAGACTGTGGCAGTACGCAGAACCGAACCCGGGTCACTGGAGCTGTGAGACTGTGGCAGTAAACAGAACCGAACCCATGTCACTGGAGCTGTGAGACTGTGGCAGTAAACAGAACTGAACCCGGGTCACTGGAGCTGTGAGACTGTGGCAGTAAACAGAACCGAACCCAGGTCACTGGAGCTGTGAGACTGTGGCAGTAAACTAAACCGAACCAGGGTCACTGGAGATGTGAGACGGTGGCAGTACGCAGAACCGAACCCGGGTCACTGGAGCTGTGAGACTGTGGCAGTAAACAGAACCGAACCCGGGTCACTGGAGCTGTGAGACTGTGTCAGTAAACAGAACCGAACCCAGGTCACTGGAGCTGTGAGACTGTGGCAGTAAACAGAACTGAACCCGGGACACTGGAGCTGTGAGACTGTGACAGTCAACAGAACCGAACCCAGGTCACTGGAGCTGTGAGACTGTGGCAGTAAACAGAACTGAACCCGGGACACTGGAGCTTTGAGACTGTGGCAGTAAACAGAACCGAACCCAGGTCACTGGAGCTGTGAGACTGTGGCAGGAAACAGAACCGAACCCAGGTCACTGGAGCTGTGAGACTGTGGCAGTAAACAGAACCGAACCCGGGTCACTGGAGCTGTGAGGCTGTGGCAGTAAACAGAACCGGACTCGGGACACTGGAGCTGTGAGACTGTGGCAGTCCCCAGAACCGAACCCAGGTCACTGGAGCTGTGAGACTGTGGCAAAAAACAGAACCGAACCCGGGTCACTGGAGCTGTGAGGCTGTGGCAGTAAACAGAACCGAACCCAGGTCACTGGAGCTGTGAGGCTGTGGCAGTCCCCAGAACCGAACCCGGGACACTGGAGCTGTGAGAGTGTGGCAGTAAAAAGAACCGAACCCGGGACACTGGAGCTGTGAGGCTGTGGCAGTAAACAGAACTGAACCCAGGTCACTGGAGCTGTGAGACTGTGGCATTAAACAGAACCGAACCCAGGTCACTGGAGCTGTGAGACTGTGGCAGTCCCCAGAACCGAACCCAAGTCACTGGAGCTGTGAGACTGTGACAGTAAACAGAACCGAACCCAGGTCACTGGAGCTGTGAGACTGTGTCAGTAAACAGAACCGAACCCAGGTCACTGGAGCTGTGAGACTGTGTCAGTAAACAGAACCGAACCCAGGTCACTGGAGCTGTGAGACTGTGGCAGTAAACAGAACTGAACCCGGGACACTGGAGCTGTGAGACTGTGGCAGTCAACAGAACCGAACCCAGGTCACTGGAGCTGTGAGACTGTGGCAGTAAACAGAACTGAACCCGGGACACTGGAGCTTTGAGACTGTGGCAGTAAACAGAACCGAACCCAGGTCACTGGAGCTGTGAGACTGTGGCAGGAAACAGAACCGAACCCAGGTCACTGGAGCTGTGAGACTGTGGCAGTAAACAGAACCGAACCCGGGTCACTGGAGCTGTGAGGCTGTGGCAGTAAACAGAACCGGACCCGGGACACTGGAGCTGTGAGACTGTGGCAGTCCCCAGAACCGAACCCAGGTCACTGGAGCTGTGAGACTGTGGCAAAAAACAGAACCGAACCCGGGTCACTGGAGCTGTGAGGCTGTGGCAGTAAACAGAACCGAACCCAGGTCACTGGAGCTGTGAGGCTGTGGCAGTCCCCAGAACCGAACCCGGGACACTGGAGCTGTGAGAGTGTGGCAGTAAAAAGAACCGAACCCGGGACACTGGAGCTGTGAGGCTGTGGCAGTAAACAGAACTGAACCCAGGTCACTGGAGCTGTGAGACTGTGGCATTAAACAGAACCGAACCCAGGTCACTGGAGCTGTGAGACTGTGGCAGTCCCCAGATCCGAACCCAAGTCACTGGAGCTGTGAGACTGTGGCAGTAAACAGAACCGAACCCAGGTCACTGGAGCTGTGAGACTGTGGCAGTAAACAGAACCGATCCCGGGTCACTGGAGCGGTGAGACTGTGGCAGTAAACAGAACCGATCCCGGGTCACTGGAGCTGTGAGGCTGTGGCAGTAAACAGAACCGAACCCGGGTCGCTGGAGCTGTGAGACTGTGGCAGTAAACAGAACCGAACCCGGGACACTGGAGCTGTGAGACTGTGGCAGTAAACAGAACCGAACCCAGGTCACTGTAGCTGTGAGACTGTGGCAGTAAACAGAACCGAACCCAGGACACTGGAGCTGTGAGACTGTGGCAGTAAACAGAACCGAACCCGGGACACTGGAGCTGTGAGACTGTGGCAGTAAACAGAACCGAACCCGGGACACTGGAGCTGTGAGACTGTGGCAGTGAACAGAACCGAACCCAGATCACTGGAGCTGTGAGACTGTGGCAGTAAACAGAACCGAACCCAGATCACTGGAGCTGTGAGACTGTGGCAGTAAACAGAACCGAACCCAGGTCACTGGAGCTGTGAGACTGTGGCAGTAAACAGAACCGAACCCGGGACACTGGAGCTGTGAGACTGTGGCAGTAAACAGAACTGAACCCGGGTCACTGGAGCTGTGAGACTGTGGCAGTAAACAGAACTGAACCCAGGTCACTGGAGCTGTGAGACTGTGGCAGTAAACAGAACCGAACCCAGGTCACTGGAGCTGTGAGACTGTGGCAGTAAACAGAACCGAACCCGGGTCACTGAAGCTGTGAGACTGTGGCAGTAAACAGAACCGAACCCGGGTCACTGGAGCTGTGAGGCTGTGGCAGTAAACAGAACTGAACCCAGGTCACTGAAGCTGTGAGACTGTGGCAGTAAACAGAACTGAACCCGGGTCACTGGAGCTGTGAGACTGTGGCAAAAAACAGAACTGAACCCAGGTCACTGAAGCTGTGAAACTGTGGCAGTAAACAGAACTGAACCCAGGTCACTGAAGCTGTGAGACTGTGGCAGTAAACAGAACTGAACCCGGGTCACTGGAGCTGTGAGACTGTGGCAGTAAACAGAACCGAACCCATGTCACTGGAGCTGTGAGACTGTGGCAGTAAGCAGAACTGAACCCGGGTCACTGGAGCTGTGAGACTGTGGCAGTAAACAGAACCGAACCCAGGTCACTGGAGCTGTGAGACTGTGGCAGTAAACATAACCGAACCCGGGTCACTGGAGCTGTGAGACTGTGGCAGTACGCAGAACCGAACCCGGGTCACTGGAGCTGTGAGACTGTGGCAGTAAACAGAACCGAACCCGGGACACTGGAGCTGTGAGGCTGTGGCAGTCCCCAGAACCGAACCCAGGTCACTGGAGCTGTGAGGCTGTGGCAGTAAACAGAACCGAACTCAGGTCACTGGAGCTGTGAGACTGTGGCTGTAAACAGAACCGAACCCGGGACACTGGAGCTGTGAGAATGTGGCAGTAAACAGAACCGAACCCAGGTCACTGGAGCTGTGAGACTGTGGCAGTCCCCAGAACCGAACCCGGGACACTGGAGCTGTGAGACTGTGGCTGTAAACAGAACCGAACCCGGGACACTGGAGCTGTGAGACTGTGGCAGTAAACAGAACCGAACCCAGGTCACTGGAGCTGTGAGACTGTGGCAGTAAACAGAACCGAACCCAGGTCACTGAAGCTGTGAGACTGTGGCAGTAAACAGAACCGAACCCGGGTCACTGGAGCTGTGAGGCTGTGGCAGTAAACAGAACCGAACTCAGGTCACTGGAGCTGTGAGACTGTGGTAGTAAACAGAACCGAATCCGGGTCACTGGAGCTGTGAGGCTGTGGCAGTCCCCAGAACCGAATCCGGGTCACTGGAGCTGTGAGACTGTGGCAGTAAACAGAACTGAACCCAGGTCACTGGAGCTGTGAGACTGTGGCAGTCCCCAGAACCGAACCCAGGACACTGGAGCTGTGAGGCTGTGGCAGTAAACAGAACCGAACTCAGGTCACTGGAGCTGTGAGACTGTGGCAGTAAACAGAACCGAATCCGGGTCACTGGAGCTGTGAGGCTGTGGCAGTCCCCAGAACCGAACCCGGGTCACTGGAGCTGTGAGACTGTGGCAGTAAACAGAACTGAACCCAGGTCACTGGAGCTGTGAGACTGTGGCAGTAAACAGAACCGAACCCGGGTCACTGGAGCTGTGAGACTGGGGCAGTAAACAGAACTGAACCCGGGTCACTGGAGCTGTGAGACTGTGGCAGTAAACAGAACCGAACCCAGGTCACTGGAGCTGTGAGACTGTGGCAGTAAACAGAACCGAACCCGGGACACTGGAGCTGTGAGACTGTGGCAGTAAACAGAACCGAACCCGGGTCACTGGAGCTGTGAGACTGTGGCAGTAAACAGAACCGAACCCAGGTCACTGAAGCTGTGAGACTGTGGCAGTAAACAGAACCGAACCCGGGACACTGGAGCTGTGAGACTGTGGCAGTAAACAGAACCGAACCCGGGACACTGGAGCTGTGAGACTGTGGCAGTAAACAGAACCGAACCCGGGTCACTGGAGCTGTGAGACTGTGGCAGTAAACAGAACCGAACCCGGGACACTGGAGCTGTGAGACTGTGGCTGTAAACAGAACCGAACCCGGGACACTGGAGCTGTGAGGCTGTGGCAGTAAACAGAACCGAACTCAGGTCACTGGAGCTGTGAGACTGTGGCAGTAAACAGAACCGAACCCGGGTCACTGGAGCTGTGAGACTGTGGCAGTAAACAGAACCGAACCCGGGTCACTGGAGCTGTGAGACTGTGGCAGTAAACAGAACCGAACCCGGGACACTGGAGCTGTGAGACTGTGGCAGTAAACAGAACCGAACCCGGGTCACTGGAGCTGTGAGACTGTGGCAGTAAACAGAACCGAACCCGGGACACTGGAGCTGTGAGACTGTGGCAGTAAACAGAACCGAACCCGGGACACTGGAGCTGTGAGACTGTGGCAGTCCCCAGAACCGAACCCAGGTCACTGAAGCTGTGAGACTGTGGCAGTGAACAGAACCGAACCCGGGACACTGGAGCTGTGAGACTGTGGCAGTAAACAGAACCGAACCCGGGACACTGGAGCTGTGAGACTGTGGCAGTAAACAGAACCGAACCCAGGTCACTGGAGCTGTGAGACTGTGGCAGTAAACAGAACCGAACCCAGGACACTGGAGCTGTGAGACTGTGGCAGTGAACAGAACCGAACCCAGGTCACTGAAGCTGTGAGACTGTGGCAGTGAACAGAACCGAACCCGGGACACTGGAGCTGTGAGACTGTGGCAGTAAACAGAACCGAACCCAGGTCACTGAAGCTGTGAGACTGTGGCAGTGAACAGAACCGAACCCGGGACACTGGAGCTGTGAGACTGTGGCAGTAAACAGAACCGAACCCGGGACACTGGAGCTGTGAGACTGTGGCAGTAAACAGAACCGAACCCGGGTCACTGGAGCTGTGAGACTGGGGCAGTAAACAGAACTGAACCCGGGTCACTGGAGCTGTGAGACTGTGGCAGTAAACAGAACCGAACCCAGGTCACTGGAGCTGTGAGACTGTGGCAGTAAACAGAACCGAACCCGGGACGCTGGAGCTGTGAGACTGTGGCAGTAAACAGAACCGAACCCAGGTCACTGGAGCTGTGAGACTGTGGCAGTAAACAGAACCGAACCCAGGTCACTGAAGCTGTGAGACTGTGGCAGTAAACAGAACCGAACCCGGGACACTGGAGCTGTGAGACTGTGGCAGTAAACAGAACCGTACCCGGGACACTGGAGCTGTGAGACTGTGGCAGTAAACAGAACCGAACCCAGGTCACTGGAGCTGTGAGACTGTGGCAGTAAACAGAACCTAACCCGGGTAACTGGAGCTGTGAGACTGTGGCAGTAAACAGAACCGAACCCGGGACACTGGAGCTGTGAGACTGTGGCAGTAAACAGAACCGTACCCGGGACACTGGAGCTGTGAGACTGTGGCAGTCCCCAGAACCGAACCCAGGACACTGGAGCTGTGAGGCTGTGGCAGTAAACAGAACCGAACTCAGGTCACTGGAGCTGTGAGACTGTGGCAGTAAACAGAACCGAATCCGGGTCACTGGAGCTGTGAGGCTGTGGCAGTCCCCAGAACCGAACCCGGGTCACTGGAGCTGTGAGACTGTGGCAGTAAACAGAACTGAACCCAGGTCACTGGAGCTGTGAGACTGTGGCAGTAAACAGAACCGAACCCGGGTCACTGGAGCTGTGAGACTGGGGCAGTAAACAGAACTGAACCCGGGTCACTGGAGCTGTGAGACTGTGGCAGTAAACAGAACCGAACCCAGGTCACTGGAGCTGTGAGACTGTGGCAGTAAACAGAACCGAACCCGGGACACTGGAGCTGTGAGACTGTGGCAGTAAACAGAACCGAACCCAGGTCACTGGAGCTGTGAGACTGTGGCAGTAAACAGAACCGAACCCGGGTCACTGGAGCTGTGAGACTGTGGCAGTAAACAGAACCGAACCCAGGTCACTGAAGCTGTGAGACTGTGGCAGTAAACAGAACCGAACCCGGGTCACTGGAGCTGTGAGACTGTGGCAGTAAACAGAACCGGACCCGGGACACTGGAGCTGTGAGACTGTGGCTGTAAACAGAACCGAACCCGGGACACTGGAGCTGTGAGGCTGTGGCAGTAAACAGAACCGAACTCAGGTCACTGGAGCTGTGAGACTGTGGCAGTAAACAGAACCGAACCCGGGTCACTGGAGCTGTGAGACTGTGGCAGTAAACAGAACCGAACTCAGGTCACTGGAGCTGTGAGACTGTGGCAGTAAACAGAACCGAACCCGGGTCACTGGAGCTGTGAGACTGTGGCAGTAAACAGAACCGAACCCGGGACACTGGAGCTGTGAGACTGTGGCAGTAAACAGAACCGAACCCGGGTCACTGGAGCTGTGAGACTGTGGCAGTAAACAGAACCGAACCCGGGACACTGGAGCTGTGAGACTGTGGCAGTAAACAGAACCGAACCCGGGACACTGGAGCTGTGAGACTGTGGCAGTCCCCAGAACCGAACCCAGGTCACTGAAGCTGTGAGACTGTGGCAGTAAACAGAACCGAACCCAGGTCACTGGAGCTGTGAGGCTGTGGCAGTCCCCAGAACCGAACCCGGGACACTGGAGCTGTGAGACTGTGGCAGTAAACAGAACCGAAACCAGGTCACTGAAGCTGTGAGACTGTGGCAGTGAACAGAACCGAACCCGGGACACTGGAGCTGTGAGACTGTGGCAGTAAACAGAACCGAACCCGGGACACTGGAGCTGTGAGACTGTGGCAGTAAACAGAACCGAACCCGGGTCACTGGAGCTGTGAGACTGTGGCAGTAAACAGAACCGAACCCAGGTCACTGGAGCTGTGAGACTGTGGCAGTAAACAGAACTGAACCCAGGTCACTGGAGCTGTGAGGCTGTGGCAGTAAACAGAACCGAACCCGGGACACTGGAGCTGTGAGACTGTGGCAGTAAACAGAACCGAACCCGGGACACTGGAGCTGTGAGACTGTGGCAGTAAACAGAACCGAACCCGGGTCACTGGAGCTGTGAGACTGTGGCAGTAAACAGAACCGAACCCGGGACACTGGAGCTGTGAGACTGTGGCAGTCCCCAGATCCGAACCCAGGTCACTGAAGCTGTGAGACTGTGGCAGTAAACAGAACCGAACCCAGGACACTGGAGCTGTGAGGCTGTGGCAGTCCCCAGAACCGAACCCGGGACACTGGAGCTGTGAGACTGTGGCAGTAAACAGAACCGAACCCAGGTCACTGAAGCTGTGAGACTGTGGCAGTGAACAGAACCGAACCCGGGACACTGGAGCTGTGAGACTGTGGCAGTAAACAGAACCGAACCCGGGACACTGGAGCTGTGAGACTGTGGCAGTAAACAGAACCGAACCCGGGTCACTGGAGCTGTGAGACTGGGGCAGTAAACAGAACTGAACCCGGGTCACTGGAGCTGTGAGACTGTGGCAGTAAACAGAACCGAACCCAGGTCACTGGAGCTGTGAGACTGTGTCAGTAAACAGAACCGAACCCGGGACACTGGAGCTGTGAGACTGTGGCAGTAAACAGAACCGAACCCAGGTCACTGGAGCTGTGAGACTGTGGCAGTAAACAGAACCGAACCCAGGTCACTGAAGCTGTGAGACTGTGGCAGTAAACAGAACCGAACCCGGGACACTGGAGCTGTGAGACTGTGGCAGTAAACAGAACCGAACCCGGGTAACTGGAGCTGTGAGACTGTGGCAGTAAACAGAACCGAACCCGGGACACTGGAGCTGTGAGACTGTGGCAGTAAACAGAACCGTACCCGGGACACTGGAGCTGTGAGACTGTGGCAGTCCCCAGAACCGAACCCAGGACACTGGAGCTGTGAGGCTGTGGCAGTAAACAGAACCGAACTCAGGTCACTGGAGCTGTGAGACTGTGGCAGTAAACAGAACCGAATCCGGGTCACTGGAGCTGTGAGGCTGTGGCAGTCCCCAGAACCGAACCCGGGTCACTGGAGCTGTGAGACTGTGGCAGTAAACAGAACTGAACCCAGGTCACTGGAGCTGTGAGACTGTGGCAGTAAACAGAACCGAACCCGGGTCACTGGAGCTGTGAGACTGGGGCAGTAAACAGAACTGAACCCGGGTCACTGGAGCTGTGAGACTGTGGCAGTAAACAGAACCGAACCCAGGTCACTGGAGCTGTGAGACTGTGGCAGTAAACAGAACCGAACCCGGGACACTGGAGCTGTGAGACTGTGGCAGTAAACAGAACCGAACCCGGGACACTGGAGCTGTGAGACTGTGGCAGTAAACAGAACCGAACCCGGGACACTGGAGCTGTGAGACTGTGGCAGTAAACAGAACCGAACCCGGGACACTGGAGCTGTGAGACTGTGGCAGTAAACAGAACCGAACCCGGGTCACTGGAGCTGTGAGACTGTGGCAGTAAACAGAACCGAACCCGGGACACTGGAGCTGTGAGACTGTGGCTGTAAACAGAACCGAACCCGGGACACTGGAGCTGTGAGGCTGTGGCAGTAAACAGAACCGAACTCAGGTCACTGGAGCTGTGAGACTGTGGCAGTAAACAGAACCGAACCCGGGTCACTGGAGCTGTGAGACTGTGGCAGTAAACAGAACCGAACTCAGGTCACTGGAGCTGTGAGACTGTGGCAGTAAACAGAACCGAACCCGGGTCACTGGAGCTGTGAGACTGTGGCAGTAAACAGAACCGAACCCGGGACACTGGAGCTGTGAGACTGTGGCAGTAAACAGAACCGAACCCGGGTCACTGGAGCTGTGAGACTGTGGCAGTAAACAGAACCGAACCCGGGACACTGGAGCTGTGAGACTGTGGCAGTAAACAGAACCGAACCCGGGACACTGGAGCTGTGAGACTGTGGCAGTCCCCAGAACCGAACCCAGGTCACTGAAGCTGTGAGACTGTGGCAGTAAACAGAACCGAACCCAGGTCACTGGAGCTGTGAGGCTGTGGCAGTCCCCAGAACCGAACCCGGGACACTGGAGCTGTGAGACTGTGGCAGTAAACAGAACCGAACCCAGGTCACTGAAGCTGTGAGACTGTGGCAGTGAACAGAACCGAACCCGGGACACTGGAGCTGTGAGACTGTGGCAGTAAACAGAACCGAACCCGGGACACTGGAGCTGTGAGACTGTGGCAGTAAACAGAACCGAACCCGGGTCACTGGAGCTGTGAGACTGTGGCAGTAAACAGAACCGAACCCAGGTCACTGGAGCTGTGAGACTGTGGCAGTAAACAGAACTGAACCCGGGACACTGGAGCTGTGAGACTGTGGCAGTAAACAGAACTGAACCCAGGTCACTGGAGCTGTGAGACTGTGGCAGTAAACAGAACCGAACCCGGGACACTGGAGCTGTGAGACTGTGGCAGTAAACAGAACCGAACCCGGGACACTGGAGCTGTGAGACTGTGGCAGTAAACAGAACCGAACCCGGGTCACTGGAGCTGTGAGACTGTGGCAGTAAACAGAACCGAACCCGGGACACTGGAGCTGTGAGACTGTGGCAGTAAACAGAACCGACCCCGGGACACTGGAGCTGTGAGACTGTAGCAGTCCCCAGAACCGAACCCAGGTCACTGAAGCTGTGAGACTGTGGCAGTAAACAGAACCGAACCCAGGTCACTGGAGCTGTGAGGCTGTGGCAGTCCCCAGAACCGAACCCGGGACACTGGAGCTGTGAGACTGTGGCAGTAAACAGAACCGAACCCAGGTCACTGAAGCTGTGAGACTGTGGCAGTGAACAGAACCGAACCCGGGACACTGGAGCTGTGAGACTGTGGCAGTAAACAGAACCGAACCCGGGACACTGGAGCTGTGAGACTGTGGCAGTAAACAGAACCGAACCCGGGTCACTGGAGCTGTGAGACTGGGGCAGTAAACAGAACTGAACCCGGGTCACTGGAGCTGTGAGACTGTGGCAGTAAACAGAACCGAACCCAGGTCACTGGAGCTGTGAGACTGTGGCAGTAAACAGAACCGAACCCGGGACACTGGAGCTGTGAGACTGTGGCAGTAAACAGAACCGAACCCAGGTCACTGGAGCTGTGAGACTGTGGCAGTAAACAGAACCGAACCCAGGTCACTGAAGCTGTGAGACTGTGGCAGTAAACAGAACCGAACCCGGGACACTGGAGCTGTGAGACTGTGGCAGTAAACAAAACCGAACCCGGGACACTGGAGCTGTGAGACTGTGGCAGTAAACAGAACCGAACCCGGGTAACTGGAGCTGTGAGACTGTGGCAGTAAACAGAACCGAACCCGGGACACTGGAGCTGTGAGACTGTGGCAGTGAACAGAACCGAACCCGGGACACTGGAGCTGTGAGACTGTGGCAGTCCCCAGACCCGAACCCAGGACACTGGAGCTGTGAGGCTGTGGCAGTAAACAGAACCGAACTCAGGTCACTGGAGCTGTGAGACTGTGGCAGTAAACAGAACCGAACCCAGGTCACTGGAGCTGTGAGGCTGTGGCAGTCCCCAGAACCGAACCCGGGACACTGGAGCTGTGAGACTGTGGCAGTAAACAGAACCGAACCCAGGTCACTGAAGCTGTGAGACTGTGGCAGTGAACAGAACCGAACACGGGACACTGGAGCTGTGAGACTGTGGCAGTAAACAGAACCGAACCCAGGTCACTGGAGCTGTGAGACTGTGGCAGTAAACAGAACCGAACCCGGGACACTGGAGCTGTGAGACTGTGGCAGTAAACAGAACCGAACCCAGGTCACTGGAGCTGTGAGACTGTGGCAGTAAACAGAACCGAACCCAGGTCACTGAAGCTGTGAGACTGTGGCAGTAAACAGAACCGAACCCGGGACACTGGAGCTGTGAGACTGTGGCAGTAAACAGAACCGAACCCGGGACACTGGAGCTGTGAGACTGTGGCTGTAAACAGAACCGAAACCGGGACACTGGAGCTGTGAGACTGTGGCAGTAAACAGAACCGAACCCGGGTCACTGGAGCTGTGAGACTGTGGCAGTCCCCAGAACCGAACCCAGGACACTGGAGCTGTGAGGCTGTGGCAGTAAACAGAAACGAACTCAGGTCACTGGAGCTGTGAGACTGTGGCAGTAAACAGAACTGAACCCAGGTCACTGAAGCTGTGAGACTGTGGCAGTAAACAGAACCGAACCCAGGTCACTGGAGCTGTGAGACTGTGGCAGTAAACAGAACTGAACCCAGGTCACTGAAGCTGTGAGACTGTGGCAGTAAACAGAACTGAACCCAGGTCACTGAAGCTGTGAGACTGTGGCAGTAAACAGAACCGAACCCAGGTCACTGAAGCTGTGAGACTGTGGCAGTAAACAGAACCGAACCCGGGTCACTGGAGCTGTGAGACTGTGGCAGTAAACAGAACCGAACTCAGGTCACTGGAGCTGTGAGACTGTGGCAGTAAACAGAACTGAACCCAGGTCACTGGAGCTGTGAGGCTGTGGCAGTAAACAGAACCGAACCCGGGACTCTGGAGCTGTGAGACTGTGGCAGTAAACAAAACCGAACCCGGGACACTGGAGCTGTGAGACTGTGGCAGTAAACAGAACCGAAGCCGGGTCACTGGAGCTGTGAGACTGTGGCAGTAAACAGAACCGAACCCGGGACACTGGAGCTGTGAGACTGTGGCAGTAAACAGAACCGAACCCGGGACACTGGAGCTGTGAGACTGTGGCCGTCCCCAGAACCGAACCCAGGTCACTGAAGCTGTGAGACTGTGGCAGTAAACAGAACCGAACCCAGGTCACTGGAGCTGTGAGGCTGTGGCAGTCCCCAGAACCGAACCCGGGACACTGGAGCTGTGAGACTGTGGCAGTAAACAGAACCGAACCCAGGTCACTGAAGCTGTGAGACTGTGGCAGTGAACAGAACCGAACCCAGGTCACTGGAGCTGTGAGAATGTGGCATTGAACAGAACCGAACCCGGGACACTGGAGCTGTGAGACTGTGGCAGTAAACAGAACCGAACCCAGGACACTGGAGCTGTGAGACTGTGGCAGTAAACAGAACCGAACCCAGGACACTGGAGCTGTGAGACTGTGGCAGTAAACAGAACCGAACCCGGGTCACTGGAGCTGTGAGACTGTGGCAGTAAACAGAACTGAACCCGGGTCACTGGAGCTGTGAGACTGTGGCAGTAAACAGAACCGAACCCAGGTCACTGGAGCTGTGAGACTGTGGCAGTAAACAGAACCGAACCCGGGACACTGGAGCTGTGAGACTGTGGCAGTAAACAGAACCGAACCCAGGTTACTGGAGCTGTGAGACTGTGGCAGTAAACAGAACCGAACCCAGGTCACTGAAGCTGTGAGACTGTGGCAGTAAACAGAACCGAACCCGGGACACTGGAGCTGTGAGACTGTGGCAGTAAACAGAACCGAACCCGGGACACTGGAGCTGTGAGACTGTGGCAGTAAACAGAACCGAACCCGGGTCACTGGAGCTGTGAGACTGTGGCAGTAAACAGAACCGAACCCGGGACACTGGAGCTGTGAGACTGTGGCAGTCCCCAGAACCGAACCCAGGACACTGGAGCTGTGAGACTGTGGCAGTAAACAGAACCGAACCCGGGTCACTGGAGCTGTGAGACTGTGGCAGTAAACAGAACCGAACCCGGGACACTGGAGCTGTGAGACTGTGGCAGTAAACAGAACCGAACCCGGGACACTGGAGCTGTGAGACTGTGGCCCTCCCCAGAACCGAACCCAGGTCACTGAAGCTGTGAGACTGTGGCAGTAAACAGAACCGAACCCAGGTCACTGGAGCTGTGAGGCTGTGGCAGTCCCCAGAACCGAACCCGGGACACTGGAGCTGTGAGACTGTGGCAGTGAACAGAACCGAACCCAGGTCACTGGAGCTGTGAGACTGTGGCAGTGAACAGAACCGAACCCGGGACACTGGAGCTGTGAGACTGTGGCAGTAAAGAGAACCGAACCCGGGACACTGGAGCTGTGAGACTGTGGCAGTAAACAGAACTGAACCCGGGTCACTGGAGCTGTGAGACTGTGGCAGTAAACAGAACCGAACCCAGGTCACTGGAGCTGTGAGACTGTGGCAGTGAACAGAACCGAACCCGGGACACTGGAGCTGTGAGACTGTGGCAGTAAACAGAACCGAACCCAGGTCACTGGAGCTGTGAGACTGTGGCAGTAAACAGAACCGAACCCAGGTCACTGAAGCTGTGAGACTGTGGCAGTAAACAGAACCGAACCCGGGACACTGGAGCTGTGAGACTGTGGCAGTAAACAGAACCGAACCCGGGACACTGGAGCTGTGAGACTGTGGCAGTAAACAGAACCGAACCCGGGTCACTGGAGCTGTGAGACTGTGGCAGTAAACAGAACCGAACCCGGGACACTGGAGCTGTGAGACTGTGGCAGTAAACAGAACCGAACCCGGGACACTGGAGCTGTGAGACTGTGGCAGTCCCCAGAACCGAACCCAGGACACTGGAGCTGTGAGGCTGTGGCAGTAAACAGAACCGAACCCGGGTCACTGGAGCTGTGAGACTGTGGCAGTAAACAGAACCGAACCCAGGTCACTGGAGCTGTGAGACTGTGGCAGTCCCCAGAACCGAACCCAGGACACTGGAGCTGTGAGGCTGTGGCAGTAAACAGAACCGAACCCGGGTCACTGGAGCTGTGAGACTGGGGCAGTAAACAGAACTGAACCCGGGTCACTGGAGCTGTGAGACTGTGGCAGTAAACAGAACCGAACCCGGGTCACTGGAGCTGTGAGACTGTGGCAGTAAACAGAACCGAACCCAGGTCACTGGAGCTGTGAGACTGTGGCAGTAAACAGAACCGAACTCAGGTCACTGGAGCTGTGAGACTGTGGCAGTAAACAGAACCGAACCCGGGACACTGGAGCTGTGAGACTGTGGCAGTAAACAGAACCGAACCCGGGTCACTGGAGCTGTGAGACTCTGGCAGTAAACAGAACCGAACCCGGGACACTGGAGCTGTGAGACTGTGGCAGTAAACAGAACCGAACCCGGGTCACTGGAGCTGTGAGACTGTGGCAGTAAACAGAACCGAACCCGGGACACTGGAGCTGTGAGACTGTGGCAGTAAACAGAACCGAACCCGGGACACTGGAGCTGTGAGACTGTGGCAGTCCCCAGAACCGAACCCAGGTCACTGAAGCTGTGAGACTGTGGCAGTAAACAGAACCGAACCCGGGACACTGGAGCTGTGAGACTGTGGCAGTAAACAGAACCGAACCCAGGTCACTGGAGCTGTGAGGCTGTGGCAGTCCCCAGAACCGAACCCGGGACACTGGAGCTGTGAGACTGTGGCAGTAAACAGAACCGAACCCAGGTCACTGAAGCTGTGAGACTGTGGCAGTGAACAGAACCGAACCCGGGACACTGGAGCTGTGAGACTGTGGCAGTAAACAGAACCGAACCCGGGACACTGGAGCTGTGAGACTGTGGCAGTAAACAGAACCGAACCCGGGTCACTGGAGCTGTGAGACTGTGGCAGTAAACAGAACCGAACCCAGGTCACTGGAGCTGTGAGACTGTGGCAGTAAACAGAACTGAACCCAGGTCACTGGAGCTGTGAGGCTGTGGCAGTAAACAGAACCGAACCCGGGACACTGGAGCTGTGAGACTGTGGCAGTAAACAGAACCGAACCCGGGACACTGGAGCTGTGAGACTGTGGCAGTAAACAGAACCGAACCCGGGTCACTGGAGCTGTGAGACTGTGGCAGTAAACAGAACCGAACCCGGGACACTGGAGCTGTGAGACTGTGGCAGTAAACAGAACCGAACCCGGGACACTGGAGCTGTGAGACTGTGGCAGTCCCCAGAACCGAACCCAGGTCACTGAAGCTGTGAGACTGTGGCAGTAAACAGAACCGAACCCAGGTCACTGGAGCTGTGAGGCTGTGGCAGTCCCCAGAACCGAACCCGGGACACTGGAGCTGTGAGACTGTGGCAGTAAACAGAACCGAACCCGGGTCACTGGAGCTGTGAGACTGGGGCAGTAAACAGAACTGAACCCGGGTCACTGGAGCTGTGAGATTGTGGCAGTAAACAGAACCGAACCCAGGTCACTGGAGCTGTGAGACTGTGGCAGTAAACAGAACCGAACCCGGGACACTGGAGCTGTGAGACTGTGGCAGTAAACAGAACCGAACCCAGGTCACTGGAGCTGTGAGACTGTGGCAGTAAACAGAACCGAACCCAGGTCACTGAAGCTGTGAGACTGTGGCAGTAAACAGAACCGAACCCGGGACACTGGAGCTGTGAGACTGTGACAGTAAACAGAACCGAACCCGGGTCACTGGAGCTGTGAGACTGTGGCAGCAAACAGAACCGAACCCGGGTAACTGGAGCTGTGAGGCTGTGGCAGTAAACAAAACCGAACCCGGGACACTGGAGCTGTGAGACTGTGGCAGCAAACAGAACCGAACCCGGGTAACTGGAGCTGTGAGACTGTGGCAGTAAACAGAACCGAACCCGGGACACTGGAGCTGTGAGACTGTGGCAGTAAACAGAACCGAACCCGGGACACTGGAGCTGTGAGACTGTGGCAGTCCCCAGAACCGAACCCAGGACACTGGAGCTGTGAGTCTGTGGCAGTAAACAGAAACGAACTCAGGTCACTGGAGCTGTGAGACTGCGGCAGTAAACAGAACCGAACCCAGGTCACTGGAGCTGTGAGGCTGTGGCAGTCCCCAGAACCGAAACCGGGACACTGGAGCTGTGAGACTGTGGCAGTAAACAGAACCGAACCCAGGTCACTGAAGCTGTGAGACTGTGGCAGTGAACAGAACCGAACCCGGGACACTGGAGCTGTGAGACTGTGGCAGTAAACAGAACCGAACCCGGGACACTGGAGCTGTGAGACTGTGGCAGTAAACAGAACCGAACCCGGGTCACTGGAGCTGTGAGACTGTGGCAGTAAACAGAAAAGAACCCAGGTCACTGGAGCAGTGAGACTGTGGCAGTGAACAGAACCGAACCCGGGTCACTGGAGCTGTGAGACTGTGGCAGTAAACAGAACCGAACCCAGGTCACTGGAGCTGTGAGACTGTGGCAGTAAACAGAACCGAACCCAGGTCACTGAAGCTGTGAGACTGTGGCAGTAAACAGAACCGAACCCGGGACACTGGAGCTGTGAGACTGTGGCAGTAAACAGAACCGAACCCGGGACACTGGAGCTGTGAGACTGTGGCAGTAAACAGAACCGAACCCGGGACGCTGGAGCTGTGAGACTGTGGCTGTAAACAGAACCGAACCCGGGACACTGGAGCTGTGAGAATGTGGCAGTAAACAGAACCGAACCCAGGTCACTGGAGCTGTGAGACTGTGGCAGTCCCCAGAACCGAACCCAGGACACTGGAGCTGTGAGACTGTGGCAGTAAACAGAACCGAACTCAGGTCACTGGAGCTGTGAGACTGTGACAGTAAACAGAACCGAACCCAGGTCACTGGAGCTGTGAGACTGTGACAGTAAACAGAACCGAACCCGGGTCACTGGAGCTGTGAGACTGTGGCAGTAAACAGAACCGAACCCGGGTCACTGGAGCTGTGAGACTGTGGCAGTAAACAGTACCGAACCCGGGTTACTGGAGCTGTGAGACTGTGGCAGTAAACAGAACCGAACCCAGGTCACTGGAGCTGTGAGACTGTGGCAGTAAACAGAACCGAACCCGGGTCACTGGAGCTGTGAGACTGTGGCAGTAAACAGAACCGAACCCGGGACACTGGAGCTGTGAGACTGTGGCAGTAAACAGAACCGAACCCGGGACACTGGAGCTGTGAGACTGTGGCCGTCCCCAGAACCGAACCCAGGTCACTGAAGCTGTGAGACTGTGGCAGTAAACAGAACCGAACCCAGGTCACTGGAGCTGTGAGGCTGTGGCAGTAAACAGAACCGAACCCAGGTCACTGGAGCTGTGAGACTGTGGCAGTAAACAGAACCGAACCCAGGTCAATGAAGCTGTGAGACTGTGGCAGTGAACAGAACCGAACCCAGGTCAATGAAGCTGTGAGACTGTGGCAGTGAACAGAACCGAACCCAGGTCACTGGAGCTGTGAGACTGTGGCAGTGAACAGAACCGAACCCGGGACACTGGAGCTGTGAGACTGTGGCAGTAAACAGAACCGAACCCAGGTCAATGAAGCTGTGAGACTGTGGCAGTGAACAGAACCGAACCCAGGTCACTGGAGCTGTGAGACTGTGGCAGTGAACAGAACCGAACCCGGGACACTGGAGCTGTGAGACTGTGGCAGTAAACAGAACCGAACCCAGGTCAATGAGGCTGTGAGACTGTGGCAGTGAACAGAACCGAACCCAGGTCACTGGAGCTGTGAGACTGTGGCAGTAAACAGAACCGAACCCGGGACACAGGAGCTGTGAGACTGTGGCAGTAAACAGAACTGAACCCGGGTCACTGGAGCTGTGAGACTGTGGCAGTAAACAGAACCGAACCCAGGTCACTGGAGCTGTGAGACTGTGGCAGTAAACAGAACCGAACCCGGGACACTGGAGCTGTGAGACTGTGGCAGTAAACAGAACCGAACCCAGGTCACTGGAGCTGTGAGACTGTGGCAGTAAACAGAACCGAACCCAGGTCACTGAAGCTGTGAGACTGTGGCAGTAAACAGAACCGAACCCGGGACACTGGAGCTGTGAGACTGTGGCAGTAAACAGAAGCGAACCCAGGACACTGGAGCTGTGAGACTGTGGCAGTAAACAGAACCGAACCCGGGTCACTGGAGCTGTGAGACTGTGGCAGTAAACAGAACCGAACCCGGGACACTGGAGCTGTGAGACTGTGGCAGTAAACAGAACCGAACCCGGGACACTGGAGCTGTGAGACTGTGGCAGTCCCCAGAACCGAACCCAGGACACTGGAGCTGTGAGGCTGTGGCAGTAAACAGAACCGAACCCGGGTCACTGGAGCTGTGAGACTGTGGCAGTAAACAGAACCGAACCCGGGTCACTGGAGCTGTGAGACTGTGGCAGTAAACAGAACCGAACCCAGGTCACTGGAGCTGTGAGACTGTGGCAGTAAACAGAACTGAACACAGGTCACTGGAGCTGTGAGACTGTGGCAGTAAACAGAACCGAACCCGGGTCACTGGAGCTGTGAGACTGTGGCAGTAAACAGAACCGAACCCAGGTCACTGGAGCTGTGAGGCTGTGGCAGTAAACAGAACCGAACCCGGGACACTGGAGCTGTGAGACTGTGGCAGTAAACAGAACCGAACCCGGGACACTGGAACTGTGAGACTGTGGCAGTAAACAGAACCGAACCCGGGACACTGGAGCTGTGAGACTGTGGCAGTAAACAGAACCGAACCCGGGACACTGGAGCTGTGAGACTGTGGCAGTAAACAGAACCGAACCCGGGTCACTGGAGCTGTGAGACTGTGGCAGTAAACAGAACCGAACCCGGGACACTGGAGCTGTGAGACTGTGGCAGTAAACAGAACCGAACCCGGGACACTGGAGCTGTGAGACTGTGGCAGTCCCCAGAACCGAACCAAGGTCACTGAAGCTGTGAGACTGTGGCTGTAAACAGAACCGAACCCAGGTCACTGGAGCTGTGAGGCTGTGGCAGTCCCCAGAACCGAACCCGGGACACTGGAGCTGTGAGACTGTGGCAGTAAACAGAACCGAACCCAGGTCACTGAAGCTGTGAGACTGTGGCAGTGAACAGAACCGAACCCGGGACACTGGAGCTGTGAGACTGTGGCAGTAAACAGAACCGAACCCAGGTCACTGGAGCTGTGAGACTGTGGCAGTAAACAGAACCGAACCCGGGTCACTGGAGCTGTGAGACTGTGGCAGTAAACAGAACTGAACCCGGGTCACTGGAGCTGTGAGAATGTGGCAGTAAACAGAACCGAACCCAGGTCAATGAAGCTGTGAGACTGTGGCAGTGAACAGAACCGAACCCAGGTCAATGAAGCTGTGAGACTGTGGCAGTAAACAGAACCGAACCCAGGTCAATGAAGCTGTGAGACTGTGGCAGTGAACAGAACCGAACCCAGGTCACTGGAGCTGTGAGACTGTGGCAGTGAACAGAACCGAACCCGGGACACTGGAGCTGTGAGACTGTGGCAGTAAACAGAACCGAACCCAGGTCAATGAAGCTGTGAGACTGTGGCAGTGAACAGAACCGAACCCAGGTCACTGGAGCTGTGAGACTGTGGCAGTGAACAGAACCGAACCCGGGACACTGGAGCTGTGAGACTGAGGCAGTAAACAGAACCGAACCCAGGTCAATGAAGCTGTGAGACTGTGGCAGTGAACAGAACCGAACCCAGGTCACTGGAGCTGTGAGACTGTGGCAGTGAACAGAACCGAACCCGGGACACTGGAGCTGTGAGACTGTGGCAGTAAACAGAACCGAACCCAGGTCAATGAAGCTGTGAGACTGTGGCAGTGAACAGAACCGAACCCAGGTCACTGGAGCTGTGAGACTGTGGCAGTAAACAGAACCGAACCCGGGTCACTGGAGCTGTGAGACTGTGGCAGTAAACAGAACCGAACCCAGGTCACTGGAGCTGTGAGACTGTGGCAGTAAACAGAACCGAACCCGGGACACTGGAGCTGTGAGACTGTGGCAGTAAACAGAACCGAACCCAGGTCACTGGAGCTGTGAGACTGTGGCAGTAAACAGAACCGAACCCGGGACACTGGAGCTGTGAGACTGTGGCAGTAAACAGAACTGAACCCGGGTCACTGGAGCTGTGAGACTGTGACAGTAAACAGAACCGAACCCGGGACACTGGAGCTGTGAGACTGTGGCAGTAAACAGAAGCGAACCCAGGTCACTGGAGCTGTGAGACTGTGGCAGTAAACAGAACCGAACCCGGGACACTGGAGCTGTGAGGCTGTGGCATTAAACAGAACCGAACCCAGGTCACTGGAGCTGTGAGACTGTGGCAGTAAACAGAACCGAACCCAGGTCACTGGAGCGGTGAGACTGTGGCAGTAAACAGAACCGAACCCGGGTCACTGGAGCTGTGAGACTGTGGCAGTAAACAGAACCGAACCCAGGTCACTGGAGCTGTGAGACTGTGGCAGTAAACAGAACCGAACCCGGGTCACTGGAGCTGTGAGACTGTGGCAGTAAACAGAACCGAACCCAGGTCACTGGAGCTGTGAGACTGTGGCAGTAAACAGAACCGAACCCGGGTCACTGGAGCTGTGAGACTGTGGCAGTAAACAGAACCGAACCCGGGACACTGGAGCTGTGAGACTGTGGCAGTAAACAGAACTGAACCCGGGTCACTGGAGCTGTGAGACTGTGACAGTAAACAGAACCGAACCCAGGTCACTGGAGCTGTGAGACTGTGGCAGTAAACAGAACCGAACCCAGGTCACTGGAGCTGTGAGACTGTGGCAGTAAACAGAACCGAACCCAGGTCACTGGAGCTGTGAGACTGTGGCAGTAAACAGAACCGAACCCAGGTCACTGGAGCTGTGAGACTGTGGCAGTAAACAGAACCGAACCCAGGTCACTGGAGCTGTGAGACTGTGGCAGTAAACAGAACCGAACCCAGGTCACTGGAGCTGTGAGACTGTGGCAGTAAACAGAACCGAACCGGGGACACTGGAGCTGTGAGACTGTGGCAGTAAACAGAACTGAACCCGGGTCACTGGAGCTGTGAGACTGTGGCAGTAAACAGAACTGAACCCGGGTCACTGGAGCTGTGAGACTGTGGCAGTAAACAGAACCGAACCCAGGTCACTGGAGCTGTGAGACTGTGGCAGTAAACAGAACCGAACCCAGGTCACTGGAGCTGTGAGACTGTGGCAGGAAACAGAACCGAACCCGGGACACTGGAGCTGTGAGACTGTGGGCAGAAAACAGAACTGAACCCGGGTCACTGGAGCTGTGAGACTGTGACAGTAAACAGAACCGAACCCAGGTCACTGAAGCTGTGAGACTGTGGCAGTAAACAGAACCGAACCCGGGACACTGGAGCTGTGAGACTGTGGCAGTAAACAGAACTGAACCCGGGTCACTGGAGCTGTGAGACTGTGGCAGTAAACAGAACCGAACCCGGGACACTGGAGGTGTGAGACTGTGGCAGTAAACAGAACCGAACCCGGGACACTGGAGCTGTGAGACTGTGGCAGTAAACAGAACCGAACCCGGGTCACTGGAGCTGTGAGACTGTGGCAGTAAACAGAACCGAACCCGGGACACTGGAGCTGTGAGACTGTGGCAGTGAACAGAACCGAACCCGGGACACTGGAGCTGTGAGACTGTGGCAGTAAACAGAACCGAACCCGGGACACTGGAGCTGTGAGACTGTGGCAGTAAACAGAACCGAACCCAGGTCACTGGAGCTGTGAGACTGTGGCAGTAAACAGAACCGAACCCGGGTCACTGGAGCTGTGAGACTGTGGCAGTAAACAGAACCGAACCCAGGTCACTGGAGCTGTGAGACTGTGGCAGTAAACAGAACCGAACCCAGGTCACTGGAGCTGTGAGACTGTGGCAGTAAACAGAACCGAACCCGGGACACTGGAGCTGTGAGACTGTGGCAGTAAACAGAACCGAACCCAGGTCACTGGAGCTGTGAGACTGTGGCAGTAAACAGAACTGAACCCGGGTCACTGAAGCTGTGAGACTGTGGCAGTAAACAGAACTGAACCCGGGACACTGGAGCTGTGAGACTGTGGCAGTAAACAGAACCGAACCCAGGTCACTGGAGCTGTGAGACTGTGGCAGTAAACAGAACCGAACCCGGGTCACTGGAGCTGTGAGACTGTGGCAGTAAACAGAACCGAACCCGGGACACTGGAGCTGTGAGACTGTGGCAGTAAACAGAACCGAACCCAGGTCACTGGAGCTGTGAGATTGTGGCAGTAAACAGAACTGAACCCAGGACACTGGAGCTGTGAGACTGTGACAGTAAACAGAACCGAACCCGGGACACTGGAGCTGTGAGACTGTGGCAGTAAACAGAACCGAACCCGGGACACTGGAGCTGTGAGACTGTGGCAGTAAACAGAACCGAACCCGGGACACTGGAGCTGTGAGACTGTGGCAGTAAACAGAACCGAACCCAGGACACTGGAGCAGTGAGACTGTGGCAGTAAACAGAACTGAACCCGGGACACTGGAGCGCTGAGGTTGTGGTACTAATACCTGTTACAAAAACAATACTCTGTTACATTGAGAGGCTGATTGACAGCGTCTCCAGACAGAGTTCATAAAAACAGAGAGTGCTGGAAATACTCAGCAGGTCGGGCAACATCTGTGGAGAGAGAAACAGAGTTAATAAAAACAGAGAGTGCTGGAAATACTCAGCAGGTCGGGCAACATCTGTGCATAGAGAAACGGAGTTAATAAAAACAGAGAGTGCTGGAAATACTCAGCAGGTCGGGCAGAATCTGTGGAGAGAGAAACGGAGTTAATAAAAACAGAGAGTGCTGGAAATACTCAGCAGGTCGGGCAACATCTGTGGAAAGAGAAACAGAGTTAATAAAAACAGAGAGTGCTGGAAATACTCAGCAGGTCGGGCAACATCTGTGGAGAGAGAAACAGAGTTAATAAAAACAGAGAGTGCTGGAAATATTCAGCAGGTCGGGCAACATCTGTGGAGAGAGAAACGGAGTTAACGTTTCAGGTCTGTGACCCTTCACCAGAACTAACAGATATAAGAAATGTAAAAGATTTTAAGCAAGTAAAGCGGGGGTGGGGTAAGAGATAACAAAAGAGAAGGTGTTGATAGGACAAGGTCACAGACTAACAGACCAGAAGGTCATGGAGCAAAGACAAACAATATGTTAATGTTTTGCTGAAAGACACTTTAATGTAAAGCTCTGTTATCTTGTACCTCCTGGAGGCAGACACTCTGCTCTCTGACCCATGGTGACTGCACTGTGACCCAGAATATGGTGACTTCACATCTTCTTTCTTTCAGTGGGAGATATTCAATTCAGGAATGTTTTAGCATGGTACAGGATGTGTTCATTTGACACCTGTTAGCTTTGACCATTTGTCCTTTGTCCTTGTCAGACAGTTTCAACACACAAAGATCAAGATTTGTTTTCTTTCAATGCCATTTTGGATACATTGTTCATTTTGTAAATTAAAGGCTGATTTTTTTTCCTTAAAGACAAAGATGGTTTCTGGAGCTCTTTGGAGTTATTTTCACGATTGTTGTATTATCACAGCTGTGGTTTGTGTGACAACTCCATGTGGATGTTAAACTGCAAGGATGATTGCACTGTCAAAGGCCTCTCCAGTCCTTAAACTGTCATTGTATCCTGCATTGCAAGGTGCTGTCACCGTGCAAGAGGTGATTGAATTACAAAGGACTATTAAACTGTCATTGTATCCTGCATTGCAAGGTGCTGTCACCGTGCGAGAGGTGATTGAATTACAAAGGACTATTAAACTGTCAGTGTATCCTGCATTGCAAGGTGCTGTCACCGTGCAAGAGGTGATTGAATTACAAAGGACTATTAAACTGTCAGTGTATCCTGCATTGCAAGGTGCTGTCACCGTGCAAGAGGTGATTGAATTACAAAGGACTATTAAACTGTCAGTGTATCCTGCATTGCAAGGTGCTGTCACCGTGCAAGAGGTGATTGAATTACAAAGGACTATTAAACTGTCAGTGTATCCTGCATTGCAAGGTGCTGTCACCGTGCAAGAGGTGATTGAATTACAAAGGACTATTAAACTGTCAGTGTATCCTGCATTGCAAGGTGCTGTCACCGTGCAAGAGGTGATTGAATTACAAAGGACTATTAAACTGTCATTGTATCCTGCATTGCAAGGTGCTGTCACCGTGCAAGAGGTGATTGAATTACAAAGGACTATTAAACTGTCAGTGTATCCTGCATTGCAAGGTGCTGTCACCGTGCAAGAGGTGATTGAATTACAAAGGACTATTAAACTGTCAGTGTATCCTGCATTGCAAGGTGCTGTCACCGTGCAAGAGGTGATTGAATTACAAAGGACTATTAAACTGTCATTGTATCCTGCATTGCAAGGTGCTGTCACCGTGCAAGAGGTGATTGAATTACAAAGGACTATTAAACTGTCAGTGTATCCTGCATTGCAAGGTTCTGTCACCGTGCAAGAGGTGATTGAATTACAAAGGACTATTAAACTGTCAGTGTATCCTGCATTGCAAGGTGCTGTCACCGTGCAAGAGGTGATTGAATTACAAAGGACTATTAAACTGTCAGTGTATCCTGCATTGCAAGGTGCTGTCACCGTGCAAGAGGTGATTGAATTACAAAGGACTATTAAACTGTCAGTGTATCCTGCATTGCAAGGTGCTGTCACCGTGCAAGAGGTGATTGAATTACAAAGGACTATTAAACTGTCAGTGTATCCTGCATTGCAAGGTGCTGTCACCGTGCAAGAGGTGATTGAATTACAAAGGACTATTAAACTGTCAGTGTATCCTGCATTGCAAGGTGCTGTCACCGTGCAAGAGGTGATTGAATTACAAAGGACTATTAAACTGTCAGTGTATCCTGCATTGCAAGGTGCTGTCACCGTGCAAGAGGTGATTGAATTACAAAGGACTATTAAACTGTCAGTGTATCCTGCAGTGCAAGGTGCTGTCACCGTGCAAGAGGTGATTGAATTACAAAGGACTATTAAACTGTCAGTGTATCCTGCATTGCAAGGTGCTGTCACCGTGCAAGAGGTGATTGAATTACAAAGGACTATTAAACTGTCATTGTATCCTGCATTGCAAGGTGCTGCCACCGTGCAAGAGGTGATTGAATTATTCTTTTCTTTTGGGCCTCCTTATCTCGAGAGACAATGGATACGCGCCTGGAGGTGGTCAGTGGTTTGTGAAGCAGCGCCTGGAGTGGCTATAAAGGCCAATTCTGGAGTGACAGGCTCTTCCACAGGTGCTGCAGAGAAATTTGTTTGTTGGGGCTGTTGCACAGTTGGCTCTCCCCTTGCGCCTCTGTCTTTTTTCCTGCCAACTACTAAGTCTCTTCGACTCGCCACAATTTAGCCCTGTCTTTATGGCTGCCCGCCAGCTCTGGCGAATTATAAAGGACTATGAAACTGTCAGTGTATCCTGCATTGCAAGGTGCTGTCACCGTGCAAGAGGTGATTGAATTACAAAGGACTATTAAACTGTCATTGTTTCCTGCATTGCAAGGTGGTGTCACCGTGCAAGAGGTGATTGAATTACAAAGGACTATTAAACTGTCAGTGTATCCTGCATTGCAAGGTGCTGTCACCGTGCAAGAGGTGATTGAATTACAAAGGACTATTAAACTGTCATTGTTTCCTGCATTGCAAGGTGCTGTCACCGTGCAAGAGGTGATTGAATTACAAAGGACTATTAAACTGTCAGTGTCTCCTGCATTGCAAGGTGCTGTCACCGTGCAAGAGGTGATTGAATTACAAAGGACTATTAAACTGTCAGTGTATCCTGCATTGCAAGGTGCTGTCACCGTGCAAGAGGTGATTGAATTACAAAGGACTATTAAACTGTCAGTGTATCCTGCATTGCAAGGTGCTGTCACCGTGCAAGAGGTGATTGAATTACAAAGGACTATTAAACTGTCATTGTTTCCTGCATTGCAAGGTGCTGTCACCGTGCAAGAGGTGATTGAATTACAAAGGACTATTAAACTGTCATTGTATCCTGCATTGCAAGGTGCTGTCACCGTGCAAGAGGTGATTGAATTACAAAGGACTATTAAACTGTCAGTGTATCCTGCATTGCAAGGTGCTGTCACCGTGCAAGAGGTGATTGAATTACAAAGGGTATTTCTTTGCAAGAGGCTTCTGCTTTCCAGCACGTAGCTATTGAACTGGAAGAGTGTTCACACTACAAGAAGATATTACAGTGTAAGAGGCCATTGTAATGTAAAGTGTTATTGTATTAATCATGGATACTGTATTGTAAGCCCCCAATGTACTGCTTCAGGTTATTGCATTGCAAAGGGCAATTGCACTCCGATGAGCTATTGCTCTGTAAAAGTCCATTACTTTGCCAGTGTGCAATGTTATCAATGGGCTATTGCATGACTTAGCCCTATTGCATTGCAAGTAGTTGTTTCAGTGCATTGCCAAACATTCTTGGTTTTCTTGCGTTGCATGTGGATGTTGTATTGAAAGGGGCCATTGCATTGAAAGGGGCTCTGACATTGCAAGGATAATAGTCTGCAAGGGAGGGACTGTTGGACTGCAAGCTCTATTGCAATGAAATGCGTGTTGCAATGCTGGAGTTTTTGCTTTGCAAATACTTCTTGTATTGCAAGGTGCCTTTGCATTTTCATTGCAAGTGGATGTTGCACACCACGCTCTATTGCAAACTCAAAGACCTTTGCATTGGAAGGAGTTATTGCACTACCAAAGGTCCCTGCATTGCAAGCTGCTATTGCACTGCAAGAGGCTATTACAATACAAGGATCATGCACACTAATGGTTCCATTACATTGCAACTGGATGTTACATGGCAAGTGTCTATTGTCTTGAAAGTCACAATTGCAAAACAAATAGCTATTGCACTGCAGGGAAATTTTGTATTGCGAGATGGTTTCCATTGTGAGAGGATATTATATTTCAATAGGGTATCAAAAGGCAATTTGCTCTTGGACTGCACCTGGCTTTTGTACCATAAGCATGTTATGCAAAGCATAGAACTGTTGCAGTGTAAGGGGAAAATACATTGTCAGGGTCTATTGCACACCAAAGAGCTTTTGCACTGCAAGAGGCTACTGAATTATCATGGTCTGTTGTGTTCAAAAGGCTACAGCATTTCTTCACGTTATTGCTATGTCACTCTTAGAGACTATTACATTGCATGTTGTTTTTACACTGTCAGTGGAGATTGCACTGCATGGGGCTATTGCTTTGTTAGTGGATGTTGTACTGCAAAGGCTATTGTACTACAAGTTTTTGTGTTGCATTGTAAGGGTCTAGTGCACCATAACTTCAATGGGATTTCAAATGCTTGCTGCATTGCAACATTCTATGACATCTCAAGGTGCTTTTTGCACTACAAGGGGCTGCAGCACTGCATGGGAAATTTGCATTACAATTGGATTTTACATAGCAAGTCCCATTGTATTACATGGGCAAATGCACAGGAAAGGCCTCTGCATTGCAAGATGCTCTTGTGCTGCTAGAGGTTCCTGCACTGCGAGGTACAATTACCCTTTCAGAGGTTCCTGCACTGCGAGGTACAATTACCCTGTCAGAGGTTCCTGCACTGTGAGGTACAATTACCCTGTCAGAGGTTCCTGCACTGTGAGGTACAATTACCCTGTCAGAGGTTCCTGCACTGCGAGGTACAATTACCCTGTCAGAGGTTCCTGCACTGCGAGGTACAATTACCCTGTCAGAGGTTCCTGTACTGCGAGGTACAATTACCCTGTCAGAGGTTCCTGTACTGCAAGGTACAATTACACTGTCAGAGGTTCCTGCACTGCGAGGTACAATTACCCTGTCAGAGGTTCCTGCACTGCGAGGTACAATTACACTGTCAGAGGTTCCTGTACTGCGAGGTACAATTACCCTGTCAGAGGTTCCTGCACTGCGAGGTACAATTACACTGTCAGAGGTTCCTGCACTGCGAGGTACAATTACCCTGTCAGAGGTTCCTGTACTGCGAGGTACAATTACCCTGTCAGAGGTTCCTGCACTGCGAGGTACAATTACCCTGTCAGAGGTTCCTGTACTGCGAGGTACAATTACCCTGTCAGAGGTTCCTGTACTGCGAGGTACAATTACACTGTCAGAGGTTCCTGTACTGCGAGGTACAATTACCCTGTCAGAGGTTCCTGTACTGCGAGGTACAATTACCCTGTCAGAGGTTCCTGTACTGCGAGGTACAATTACCCTGTCAGAGGTTCCTGTACTGCGAGGTACAATTACCCTGTCAGAGGTTCCTGTACTGCGAGGTACAATTACCCTGTCAGAGGTTCCTGTACTGCGAGGTACAATTACACTGTCAGAGGTTTCTGTACTGCGAGGTACAATTACACTGTCAGAGGTTCCTGTACAGCGAGGTACAATTACCCTGTCAGAGGTTCCTGTACTGCGAGGTACAATTACCCTGTCAGAGGTTCCTGTACTGCGAGGTACAATTACCCTGTCAGAGGTTCCTGTACAGCGAGGTACAATTACCCTGTCAGAGGTTCCTGTACTGCGAGGTACAATTACCCTGTCAGAGGTTCCTGTACTGCGAGGTACAATTACACTGTCAGAGGTTCCTGCACTGCGAGGTACAATTACCCTGTCAGAGGTTCCTGTACTGCGAGGGACAATTACACTGCAATAGGCCTTTGCATTCCAATAGTCAAGCATGCTAAAAAGGTCCAGGGCATTGTAAGTGAATGGTGTGTTAAACGTTTCTATTACTTTGCACTTATAAATGTCTATGGCACTACCAGAGTGAGCGTGTTAATATTAATCTGTGTCCTCTGTCAGTGTGTTAATATTACTGAGGACAGTGGGGGTGTTTTACACTTCACAGGGTGTATCTGACTGTGGGTCATGATATACACAGTGTGTCAGTGAGTGTGTTAATATTAATCTGTGTTCTCTGTCAGTGTGTTAATATTCCTGAGGACAGTGGGGGTGTTTTACACTTCACAGGGTGTATCTGACTTTGGGTCATGATGTACACAGTGTGTCAGTGAGTGTGTTAATATTAATCTGTGTTCTCTGTCAGTGTGTTAATATTACTGAGGACAGTGGGGGTGTTTTACACTTCACAGGGTGTATCTGACTGTGGGTCATGATATACACAGTGTGTCAGTGAGTGTGTTAATATTAATCTGTGTTCTCTGTCAGTGTGTTAATATTACTGAGGACAGTGGGGATGTTTTACACTTCACAGGGTTTATCTGACTGTGGGTCATGATATACACAGTGTGTCAGTGAGTGTGTTAATATTAATCTGTGTTCTCTGTCAGTGTGTTAATATTACTGAGGACAGTGGGGGTGTTTTACACTTCACAGGGTGTATCTGACTGTGGGTCATGATATACACAGTGTGTCAGTGAGTGTGTTAATATTACTCTGTGTTCTCTGTCAGTGTGTTAATATTACTGAGGACAGTGGGGATGTTTTACACTTCACAGGGTGTATCTGACTGTGGGTCATGATATACACAGTGTGTCAGTGAGTGTGTTAATATTAATCTGTGTACTCTGTCAGTGTGTTAATATTCCTGAGGACAGTGGGGGTGTTTTACACTTCACAGGGTGTATCTGACTGTGGGTCATGATATACACAATGTGTCAGTGAGTGTGTTAATATTAATCTGTGTTCTCTGTCAGGTGTTAATATTACTGAGGACAGTGGGGGTGTTTTACACTTCACAGGGTGTATCTGACTGTGGGTCATGATATACACAGTGTGTCAGTGAGTGTGTTAATATTAATCTGTGTTCTCTGTCAGTGTGTTAATATTCCTGAGGACAGTGGGGGTGTTTTACACTTCACAGGGTGTATCTGACTGTGGGTCATGATATACACAGTGTGTCAGTGAGTGTGTTAATATTAATCTGTGTTCTCTGTCAGTGTGTTAATATTCCTGAGGACAGTGGGGGTGTTTTACACTTCACAGGGTGTATCTGACTGTGGGTCATGATATACACAGTGTGTCAGTGAGTGTGTTAATATTAATCTGTGTTCTCTGTCAGTGTGTTAATATTCCTGAGGACAGTGGGGGTGTTTTACACTTCACAGGGTGTATCTGACTGTGGGTCATGATGTACACAGTGTGTCAGTGAGTGTGTTAATATTAATCTGTGTTCTCTGTCAGTGTGTTAATATTCCTGAGGACAGTGGGGGTGTTTTACACTTCACAGGGTGTATCTGACTGTGGGTCATGATATACACAGTGTGTCAGTGAGTGTGTTAATATTAATCTGTGTTCTCTGTCAGTGTGTTAATATTCCTGAGGACAGTGGGGGTGTTTTACACTTCACAGGGTGTATCTGACTGTGGGTCATGATATACACAGTGTGTCAGTGAGTGTGTTAATATTAATCTGTGTTCTCTGTCAGTGTGTTAATACTACTGAGGACAGTGGGGATGTTTTACACTTCACAGGGTGTATCTGACTGTGGGTCATGATATACACAGTGTGTCAGTGAGTGTGTAAATATTAATCTGTGTACTCTGTCAGTGTGTTAATATTACTGAGGACAGTGGGGGTGTTTTACACTTCACAGGGTATATCTGACTGTGGGTCATGATGTACACAGTGTGTCAGTGAGTGTGTTAATATTAATCTGTGTTCTCTGTCAGTGTGTTAATATTCCTGAGGACAGTGGGGGTGTTTTACACTTCACAGGGTTTATCTGACAGTGGGTCATGATGTACACAGTGTGTCAGTGAGTGTGTTAATATTAATCTGTGTTCTCTGTCAGTGTGTTAATATTCCTGAGGACAGTGGGGGTGTTTTACACTTCACAGGGTGTATCTGACTGTGGATCATGATGTACACATTGTGTCAGTGAGTGTGTTAATATTAATCTGTGTTCTCTGTCAGTGTGTTAATATTACTGAGGACAGTGGGGGTGTTTTACACTTCACAGGGTTTATCTGACTGTGGGTCATGATATACACAGTGTGTCAGTGAGTGTGTTAATATTAATCTGTGTTCTCTGTCAGTGTGTTAATATTACTGAGGACAGTGGCAGTGTTTTACACTTCACAGGGTGTATCTGACTGTGGATCATGATATACACAGTGTGTCAGTGAGTGTGTTAATATTAATCTGTGTTCTCTGTCAGTGTGTTAATATTCCTGAGGACAGTGGGGATGTTTTACACTTCACAGGGTGTATCTGACTGTGGGTCATGATATACACAGTGTGTCAGTGAGTGTGTTAATATTAATCTGTGTTCTCTGTCAGTGTGTTAATATTACTGAGGACAGTGGGGGTGTTTTACACTTCACAGGGTGTATCTGACTGTGGGTCATGATATACACAGTGTGTCAGTGAGTGTGTTAATATTAATCTGTGTTCTCTGTCAGTGTGTTAATATTACTGAGGACAGTGGGGGTGTTTTACACTTCACAGGGTGTATCTGACTGTGGGTCATGATGTACACAGTGTGTCAGTGAGTGTGTTAATATTAATCTGTGTTCTCTGTCAGTGTGTTAATATTCCTGAGGACAGTGGGGGTGTTTTACACTTCACAGGGTGTATCTGACTGTGGGTCATGATATACACAGTGTGTCAGTGAGTGTGTTAATATTAATCTGTGTTCTCTGTCAGTGTGTTAATATTACTGAGGACAGTGGGGGTGTTTTACACTTCACAGGGTGTATCTGACTGTGGGTCATGACATACACAGTGTGTCAGTGAGTGTGTTAATATTACTCTGTGTTCTCTGTCAGTGTGTTAATATTACTGAGGACAGTGGGGGTGTTTTACACTTCACAGGGTTTATCTGACTGTGGGTCATGATATACACAGTGTATCAGTGAGTGTGTTAATATTAATCGGTGTTCTCTGTCAGTGTGTTAATATTACTGAGGACAGTGGGGGTGTTTTACACTTCACAGGGTGTATCTGACTGTGGGTCATGATATACACAGTGTGTCAGTGAGTGTGTTAATATTAATCTGTGTTCTCTGTCAGTGTGTTAATGTTCCTGAGGACAGTGGGGATGTTTTGCACTTCACAGGGTTTATCTGACTGTGGGTCATGATGTACATAGTGTGTCAGTGAGTGTGTTAATATTAATCTGTGTACTCTGTCAGTGTGTTAATATTACTGAGGACAGTGGGGGTGTTTTACACTTCACAGGGTGTATCTGACTGTGGGTGATGATATATACAGTGTGTCAGTGAGTGTGTTAATATTAATCTGTGTTCTCTGTCAGTGTGTTAATATTCCTGAGGACAGTGGGGATGTTTTACACTTCACAGGGTTTATCTGACTGTGGGTCATGATGTACATAGTGTGTCAGTGAGTCTTTTAATATTAATCTGTGTTCTCTGTCAGTGTGTTAATATTGCTGAGGACAGTGGGAATGTTTTACACTTCACAGGGTGTATCTGACTGTGGGTCATGATGTACACAGTGTGTCAGTGAGTGTGTTAATATGAATCTGTGTTCTCTGTCAGTGTGTTAATATTACTGAGGACAGTGGGGATGTTTTACACTTCACAGGGTGTATCTGACTGTGGGTCATGATATACACAGTGTGTCAGTGAGTGTGTTAATATTAATCTGTGTTCTCTGTCAATGTGTTAATATTACTGAGGACAGTGGGGGTGTTTTACACTTCACCGGGTGTATCTGACTGTGGGTCATGATATACACAGTGTGTCAGTGAGTGTGTTAATATTAATCTGTGTTCTCTGTCAATGTGTTAATATTACTGAGGACAGTGGGGGTGTTTTACACTTCACCGGGTGTATCTGACTTTGGGTCATGATGTACACAGTGTGTCAGTGAGTGTGTTAATATTAATCTGTGTTCTCTGTCAGTGTGTTAATATTACTGAGGACAGTGGGGGTGTTTTACACTTCACAGGGTGTATCTGACTGTGGGTCATGATATACACAGTGTGTCAGTGAGTGTGTTAATATTAATCTGTGTTCTCTGTCAGTGTGTTAATATTCCTGAGGACAGTGGGGGTGTTTTACACTTCACAGGGTGTATCTGACTGTGGATCATGATGTACACAGTGTGTCAGTGAGTGTGTTAATATTAATCTGTGTTCTCTGTCAGTGTGTTAATATTACTGAGGACAGTGGGAATGTTTTACACTTCACAGGGTGTATCTGACTGTGGGTCATGAGATACACAGTGTGTCAGTGAGTGTGTTAATATTAATCTGTGTTCTCTGTCAGTGTGTTAATATTACTGAGGACAGTGGGGGTGTTTTACACTTCACAGGGTGTATCTGACTGTGGGTCATGATATACACAGTGTGTCAGTGAGTGTGTTAATATTAATCTGTGTTCTCTGTCAGTGTGTTAATATTCCTGAGGACAGTGGGCATGTTTTACACTTCACAGGGTGTATCTGACTGTGGGTCATGATATACACAGTGTGTCAGTGAGTGTGTTAATATTAATCTGTGTTCTCTGTCAGTGTGTTAATATTCCTGAGGACAGTGGGGGTGTTTTACACTTCACAGGGTGTATCTGACTGTGGATCATGATGTACACAGTGTGTCAGTGAGTGTGTTAATATTAATCTGTGTTCTCTGTCAGTGTGTTAATATTCCTGAGGACAGTGGGGATGTTTTACACTTCACAGGGTGTATCTGACTTTGGGTCATGATATACACAGTGTGTCAGTGAGTGTGTTAATATTAATCTGTGTTCTCTGTCAGTGTGTTAATATTACTGAGGACAGTGGGGGTGTTTTACACTTCACAGGGTGTATCTGACTGTGGGTCATGATGTACACAGTGTGTCAGTGAGTGTGTTCATATTAATCTGTGTTCTCTGTCAGTGTGTTAATATTCCTGAGGACAGTGGGGGTGTTTTACACTTCACAGGGTTTATCTGACTGTGGGTCATGATATACACAGTGTGTCAGTGAGTGTGTTAATATTAATCTGTGTTCTCTGTCAGTGTGTTAATATTCCTGAGGACAGTGGGGGTGTTTTACACTTCACAGGGTGTATCTGACTGTGGGTCATGATATACACAGTGTGTCAGTGAGTGTGTTAATATTAATCTGTGTTCTCTGTCAGTGTGTTAATATTCCTGAGGACAGTGGGGGTGTTTTACACTTCACAGGGTGTATCTGACTGTGGGTCATGATATACACAGTGTGTCAGTGAGTGTGTTAATATTAATCTGTGTTCTCTGTCAGTGTGTTAATATTCCTGAGGACAGTGGGGGTGTTTTACACTTCACAGGGTTTATCTGACTGTGGGTCATGATGTACACAGTGTGTCAGTGAGTGTGTTAATATTAATCTGTGTTCTCTGTCAGTGTGTTAGTACTACTGAGGACAGTGGGGGTGTTTTACACTTCACAGGGTGTATCTGCCTGTGGGTCATGATGTACACAGTGTGTCAGTGAGTGTGTTAATATTAATCTGTGTTCTCTGTCAGTGTGTTAATATTACTGAGGACAGTGGGGGTGTTTTACACTTCACAGGGTGTATCTGACTGTGGGTCATGATATACACAGTGTGTCAGTGATGTGTGTTAATATTAATCTGTGTTCTCTGTCAGTGTGTTAATATTCCTGAGGACAGTGGGGATGTTTTACACTTCACATGGTGTATCTGACTGTGGGTCATGATATACACAGTGTGTCAGTGAGTGTGTTAATATTAATCTGTGTTCTCTGTCAGTGTGTTAATATTACTGAGGACAGTGGGGGTGTTTTACACTTCACAGGGTGTATCTGACTGTGGGTCATGATATACACAGTGTGTCAGTGATGTGTGTTAATATTAATCTGTGTTCTCTGTCAGTGTGTTAATATTCCTGAGGACAGTGGGGGTGTTTTACACTTCACAGGGTGTATCTGACTGTGGGTCATGATATACACAGTGTGTCAGTGAGTGTGTTAATATTAATCTGTGTTCTCTGTCAGTGTGTTAATATTCCTGAGGACAGTGGGGATGTTTTACACTTCACAGGGTTTATCTGACTGTGGGTCATGATGTACACAGTGTGTCAGTGAGTGTGTTAATATTAATCTGTGTTCTCTGTCAGTGTGTTAATATTCCTGAGGACAGTGGGGGTGTTTTACACTTCACAGGGTGTATCTGACTGTGGGTCATGATATACACAGTGTGTCAGTGAGTGTGTTAATATTAATCTGTGTTCTCTGTCAGTGTGTTAATATTACTGAGGACAGTGGGGGTGTTTTACACTTCACAGTTTGTATCTAACTGTGGGTCATGATGTACACAGTATGTCAGTGAGTGTGTTAATATTAATCTGTGTTCTCTGTCAGTGTGATAATATTACTGAGGACAGTGGGGATGTTTTACACTTCACAGGGTGTATCTGACTGTGGGTCATGATATACACAGTGTGTCAGTGAGTGTGTTAATATTAATCTGTGTTCTCTGTCAGTGTGTTAATATTACTGAGGACAGTGGGGGTGTTTTACACTTCACAGGGTGTATCTGACTGTGGGTCATGATATACACAGTGTGTCAGTGATGTGTGTTAATATTAATCTGTGTTCTCTGTCAGTGTGTTAATATTCCTGAGGACAGTGGGGGTGTTTTACACTTCACAGGGTGTATCTGACTGTGGGTCATGATATACACAGTGTGTCAGTGAGTGTGTTAATATTAATCTGTGTTCTCTGTCAGTGTGTTAATATTCCTGAGGACAGTGGGGATGTTTTACACTTCACAGGGTTTATCTGACTGTGGGTCATGATGTACACAGTGTGTCAGTGAGTGTGTTAATATTAATCTGTGTTCTCTGTCAGTGTGTTAATATTCCTGAGGACAGTGGGGGTGTTTTACACTTCACAGGGTGTATCTGACTGTGGGTCATGATATACACAGTGTGTCAGTGAGTGTGTTAATATTAATCTGTGTTCTCTGTCAGTGTGTTAATATTACTGAGGACAGTGGGGGTGTTTTACACTTCACAGTTTGTATCTAACTGTGGGTCATGATGTACACAGTGTGTCAGTGAGTGTGTTAATATTAATCTGTGTTCTCTGTCAGTGTGATAATATTACTGAGGACAGTGGGGATGTTTTACACTTCACAGGGTGTATCTGACTGTGGGTCATGATATACACAGTGTGTCAGTGAGTGTGTTAATATTAATCTGTGTTCTCTGTCAGTGTGTTAATATTACTGAGGACAGTGGGGGTGTTTTACACTTCACAGGGTGTATCTGACTGTGGGTCATGATATACACAGTGTGTCAGTGAGTGTGTTAATATTAATCTGTGTTCTCTGTCAGTGTGTTAATATTACTGAGGACAGTGGGGGTGTTTTACACTTCACAGGGTGTATCTGACTCTGGGTGATGATATACACAGTGTGTCAGTGAGTGTGTTAATATTAATCTGTGTTCTCTGTCAGTGTGTTAATATTACTGAGGACAGTGGGGGTGTTTTACACTTCACAGGGTGTATCTGACTGTGGGTCATGATATACACAGTGTGTCAGTGAGTGTGTTAATATTAATCTGTGTTCTCTGTCAGTGTGTTAATATTACTGAGGACAGTGGGGGTGTTTTACACTTCACAGGGTGTATCTGACTGTGGGTCATGATATACACAGTGTGTCAGTGAGTGTGTTAATATTAATCTGTGTTCTCTGTCAGTGTGTTAATATTACTGAGGACAGTGGGGGTGTTTTACACTTCACAGGGTGTATCTGACTGTGGGTCATGATGTACACAGTGTGTCAGTGAGTGTGTTAATATTAATCTGTGTTCTCTGTCAGTGTGTTAATATTCCTGAGGACAGTGGGGGTGTTTTACACTTCACAGGGTGTATCTGACTGTGGGTCATGATATACACAGTGTGTCAGTGAGTGTGTTAATATTAATCTGTGTTCTCTGTCAGTGTGTTAATATTCCTGAGGACAGTGGGGTGTTTTACACTTCACAGGGTGTATCTGACTGTGGGTCATGATATACACAGTGTGTCAGTGAGTGTGTTAATATTAATCTGTGTTCTCTGTCAGTGTGTTAATATTCCTGAGGACAGTGGGGGTGTTTTACACTTCACAGGGTGTATCTGACTGTGGGTCATGATATACACAGTGTGTCAGTGAGTGTGTTAATATTAATCTGTGTTCTCTGTCAGTGTGTTAATATTCCTGAGGACAGTGGGGGTGTTTTACACTTCACAGGGTTAATCTGACTGTGGGTCATGATGTACACAGTGTGTCAGTGAGTCTGTTAATATTAATCTGTGTTCTCTGTCAGTGTGTTAATATTACTGAGGACAGTGGGGGTGTTTTACACTTCACAGGGTGTATCTGACTGTGGGTCATGATATACACAGTGTGTCAGTGAGTGTGTTAATATTAATCTGTGTTCTCTGTCAGTGTGTTAATATTACTGAGGACAGTGGGGGTGTTTTACACTTCACAGGGTTTATCTGACTGTGGGTCATGATATACACAGTGTGTCAGTGAGTGTGTTAATATTAATCTGTGTTCTCTGTCAGTGTGTTAATATTCCTGAGGACAGTGGGGGTGTTTTACACTCCACAGGGTGTATCTGACTGTGGGTCATGATATACACAGTGTGTCAGTGAGTGTGTTAATATTAATCTGTGTTCTCTGTCAGTGTGTTAATATTACTGAGGACAGTGGGGGTGTTTTACACTTCACAGGGTGTATCTGACTGTGGGTCATGATATACACAGTGTGTCAGTGAGTGTGTTAATATTAATCTGTGTTCTCTGTCAGTGTGTTAATATTCCTGAGGACAGTGGTGGTGTTTTACACTTCACAGGGTGTATCTGACGGTGGGTCATGATATACACAGTGTGTCAGTGAGTGTGTTAATATTAATCTGTGTTCTCTGTCAGTGTGTTAATATTCCTGAGGACAGTGGGGGTGTTTTACACTTCACAGGGTATATCTGACTGTGGGTCATGATATACACAGTGTGTCAGTGAGTGTGTTAATATTAATCTGTGTTCTCTGTCAGTGTGTTAATATTCCTGAGGACAGTGGGGGTGTTTTACACTTCACAGGGTGTATCTGACTGTGGGTCATGATATACACAGTGTGTCAGTGAGTGTGTTAATATTAATCTGTGTTCTCTGTCAGTGTGTTAATATTCCTGAGGACAGTGGGGGTGTTTTACACTTCACAGGGTGTATCTGACTGTGGGTCATGATATACACAGTGTGTCAGTGAGTGTGTTAATATTAATCTGTGTTCTCTGTCAGTGTGTTAATATTACTGAGGACAGTGGGGGTGTTTTACACTTCACCGGGTGTATCTGACTGTGGGTCATGATATACACAGTGTGTCAGTGAGTGTGTTAATATTAATCTGTGTTCTCTGTCAGTGTGTTAATATTACTGAGGACAGTGGGGGTGTTTTACACTTCACAGGGTTATCTGACTGTGGGTCATGATATACACAGTGTGTCAGTGAGTGTGTTAATATTAATCTGTGTTCTCTGTCAGTGTGTTAATATTCCTGAGGACAGTGGGGGTGTTTTAAACTTCACAGGGTTTATCTGACTGTGGGTCATGATATACACAGTGTGTTAGTGAGTGTGTTAATATTAATCTGTGTTCTCTGTCAGTGTGTTAATATTACTGAGGACAGTGGGGGTGTTTTGCACTTCACAGGGTGTATCTGACTGTGGGTCATGATATACACAGTGTGTCAGTGAGTGTGTTAATATTAATCTGTGTTCTCTGTCAGTGTGTTAATATTACTGAGGACAGTGGGGGTGTTTTACACTTCACAGGGTGTATCTGACTGTGAGTCATGATGTACACAGTGTGTCAGTGAGTGTGTTAGTATTAATCTGTGTTCTCTGTCAGTGTGTTAATATTACTGATGACAGTGGGGGTGTTTTACACTTCACAGGGTGTATCTGACTGTGGGTCATGATATACACAGTGTGTCAGTGAGAGCGTTAATATTAATCTGTGTTCTCTGTCAGTGTGTTAATATTCCTGAGGACAGTGGGGGTGTTTTACACTTCACAGGGTTTATCTGACTGTGGGTCATGATATACACAGTGTGTCAGTGAGTGTGTTAATATTAATCTGTGTTCTCTGTCAGTGTGTTAATATTGCTGAGGACAGTGGGGATGTTTTACACTTCACAGGGTGTATCTGACTGTGGGTCATGATATACACAGTGTGTCAGTGAGTGTGTTAATATTAATCTGTGTTCTCTGTCAGTGTGTTAATATTACTGAGGACAGTGGGGGTGTTTTACACTTCACAGGGTGTATCTGACTGTGGGTCATGATATACACAGTGTGTCAGTCAGTGTGTTAATATTAATCTGTGTTCTCTGTCAGTGTGTTAATATTACTGAGGACAGTGGGGGTGTTTTACACTTCACAGGGTGTATCTGACTGTGGGTCATGATATACACAGTGTGTCAGTGAGTGTGTTAATATTAATCTGTGTTCTCTGTCAGTGTGTTAATATTACTGAGGACAGTGGGGGTGTTTTACACTTCACAGGGTTTATCTGACTGTGGGTCATGATGTACACAGTGTGTCAGTGAGTGTGTTAATATTAATCTGTGTTCTCTGTCAGTGTGTTAATATTCCTGAGGACAGTGGGGGTGTTTTACACTTCACAGGGTTTATCTGACTGTGGGTCATGATATACACAGTGTGTCAGTGAGTGTGTTAATATTAATCTGTGTTCTCTGTCAGTGTGTTAATATTGCTGAGGACAGTGGGGATGTTTTACACTTCACAGGGTGTATCTGACTGTGGGTCATGATGTACACAGTGTGTCAGTGAGTGTGTTAATATTAATCTGTGTACTCTGTCAGTGTGTTAATATTCCTGAGGACAGTGGGGATGTTTTACACTTCACAGGGTGAATCTGACTGTGGGTCATGATGTACACAGTGTGTCAGTGAGTGTGTTAATATTAATCTGTGTTCTCTGTCAGTGTGTTAATATTGCTGAGGACAGTGGGGATGTTTTACACTTCACAGGGTGTATCTGACTGTGGGTCATGATATACACAGTGTGTCAGTGAGTGTGTTAATATTAATCTGTGTTCTCTGTCAGTGTGTTAATATTCCTGAGGACAGTGGGGGTGTTTTACACTTCACAGGGTGTATCTGACTGTGGGTCATGATGTACACAGTGTGTCAGTGAGTGTGTTAATATTAATCTGTGTTCTCTGTCAGTGTGTTAATATTGCTGAGGACAGTGGGGATGTTTTACACTTCACAGGGTTTATCTGACTGTGGGTCATGATGTACACAGTGTGTCAGTGAGTGTGTTAATATTAATCTGTGTACTCTGTCAGTGTGTTAATATTGCTGAGGACAGTGGGGGTGTTTTACACTTCACAGGGTGTATCTGACTGTGGGTCATGATATACACAGTGTGTCAGTGAGTGTGTTAATATTAATCTGTGTACTCTGTCAGTGTGTTAATATTGCTGAGGACAGTGGGAATGTTTTACACTTCACAGGGTTTATCTGACTGTGGGTCATGATGTACACAGTGTGTCAGTGAGTGTGTTAATATTAATCTGTGTTCTCTGTCAGTGTGTTAATATTACTGAGGACAGTGGGGGTGTTTTACACTTCACAGGGTGTATCTGACTCTGGGTCATGATATACACAGTGTGTCAGTGAGTGTGTTAATATTAATCTGTGTTCTCTGTCAGTGTGTTAATATTACTGAGGACAGTGGGGGTGTTTTACACTTCACAGGGTGTATCTGACTGTGGGTCATGATGTACACAGTGTGTCAGTGAGTGTGTTAATATTAATCTGTGTTCTCTGTCAGTGTGTTAATATTACTGAGGACAGTGGGGATGTTTTACACTTCTCAGGGTGTATCTGACTGTGGGTCATGATATACACAGTGTGTCAGTGAGTGTGTTAATATTAATCTGTGTTCTCTGTCAGTGTGTTAATATACCTGAGGACAGTGGGGGTGTTTTACACTTCACAGGGTGTATCTGACTGTGGGTCATGATATACACAGTGTGTCAGTGAGTGTGTTAATATTAATCTGTGTTCTCTGTCAGTGTGTTAATATTACTGAGGACAGTGGGGGTGTTTTACACTTCACAGGGTGTATCTGACTGTGGGTCATGATATACACAGTGTGTCAGTGAGTGTGTTAATATTAATCTGTGTTCTCTGTCAGTGTGTTAATATACCTGAGGACAGTGGGGGTGTTTTACACTTCACAGGGTTTATCTGACTGTGGGTCATGATATACACAATGTGTCAGTGAGTGTGTTAATATTAATCTGTGTTCTCTGTCAGTGTGTTAATATTACTGAGGACAGTGGGGGTGCTTTACACTTCACAGTTTGTATCTAACTGTGGGTCATGATATACACAGTGTGTCAGTGAGTGTGTTAATATTAATCTGTGTTCTCTGTCAGTGTGTTAATATTCCTGAGGACAGTGGGGGTGTTTTACACTTCACAGGGTTTATCTGACTGTGGGTCATGATGTACACAGTGTGTCAGTGAGAGTGTTAATATTAATCTGTGTTCTTTGTCAGTGTGTTAATATTACTGAGGACAGTGGGGGTGTTTTACACTTCACAGGGTTTATCTGACTGTGAGTCATGATGTACAAAGTGTGTCAGTGAGTGTGTTAATATTAATCTGTGTTCTCTGTCAGTGTGTTAATATTCCTGAGGACAGTGGGGATGTTTTACACTTCACCGGGTGTATCTGACTGTGGGTCATGATATACACAGTGTGTCAGTGAGTGTGTTAATATTAATCTGTGTTCTCTGTCAGTGTGTTAATATTACTGAGGACAGTGGGGGTGTTTTACACTTCACAGGGTGTATCTGACTGTGGGTCATGATATACACAGTGTGTCAGTGAGTGTGTTAATATTAATCTGTGTTCTCTGTCAGTGTGTTAATATTACTGAGGACAGTGGGGGTGTTTTACACTTCACAGGGTTTATCTGACTGTGGGTCATGATATACACAGTGTGTCAGTGAGTGTGTTAATATTAATCTGTGTTCTCTGTCAGTGTGTTAATATTACTGAGGACAGTGGTGGTGTTTTACACTTCACAGGGTGTATCTGACTGTGGGTCATGATATACACAGTGTGTCAGTGAGTGTGTTAATATTAATCTGTGTTCTCTGTCAGTGTGTTAATATTCCTGAGGACAGTGGGGGTGTTTTACAATTCACAGGGTGTATCTGACTGTGGGTCATGATGTACACAGTGTGTCAGTGAGAGCGTTAATATTAATCTGTGTTCTCTGTCAGTGTGTTACTATTCCTGAGGACAGTGGGGGTGTTTTACACTTCACAGGGTGTATCTGACTGTGGGTCATGATGTACACAGTGTGTCAGTGAGTGTGTTAATATTAATCTGTGTTCTCTGTCAGTGTGTTAATATTACTGAGGACAGTGGGGGTGTTTTACACTTCACAGGGTGTATCTGACTGTGGGTCATGATATACACAGTGTGTCAGTGAGTGTGTTAATATTAATCTGTGTTCTCTGTCAGTGTGTTAATATTACTGAGGACAGTGGGGGTGTTTTACACTTCACAGGGTGTATCTGACTGTGGGTCATGATGTACAAAGTGTGTCAGTGAGTGTGTTAATATTAATCTGTGTTCTCTGTCAGTGTGTTAATATTCCTGAGGACAGTGGGGATGTTTTACACTTCACAGGGTGTATCTGACTGTGGGTCATGATATACACAGTGTGTCAGTGAGTGTGTTAATATTAATCTGTGTTCTCTGTCAGTGTGTTAATATTCCTGAGGACAGTGGGGGTGTTTTACACTTCACAGGGTTTATCTGACTGTGGGTCATGATATACACAGTGTGTCAGTGAGTGTGTTAATATTAATCTGTGTTCTCTGTCAGTGTGTTAATATTCCTGAGGACAGTGGGGGTGTTTTACACTTCACAGGGTTTATCTGACTGTGGGTCATGATATACACAGTGTGTCAGTGAGTGTGTTAATATTAATCTGTGTTCTCTGTCAGTGTGTTAATATTCCTGAGGACAGTGGGGGTGTTTTACACTTCACAGGGTTTATCTGACTGTGGGTCATGATATACACAGTGTGTCAGTGAGTGTGTTAATATTAATCTGTGTTCTCTGTCACTGTGTTAATATTACTGAGGACAGTGGGGGTGTTTCACACTTCACAGGGTGTATCTGACTGTGAGTCATGATGTACAAAGTGTGTCAGTGAGTGTGTTAATATTTATCTGTGTTCTCTTTCAGTGTGTTAATATTACTGAGGACAGAGGGGATGTTTTACACTTCACAGGGTTTATCTGACTGTGGGTCATGATATACACAGTGTGTCAGTGAGTGTGTTAATATTAATCTGTGTTCTCTGTCAGTGTGTTAATATTCCTGAGGACAGTGGGGATGCTTTACACTTCACAGGGTGTATCTGACTGTGGGTCATGATGTACACAGTGTGTCAGTGAGTGTGTTAATATTAATCTGTGTTCTCTGTCAGTGTGTTAATATTCCTGAGGACAGTGGGGATGTTTTACACTTCACCGGGTGTATCTGACTGTGGGTCATGATATACACAGTGTGTCAGTGAGTGTGTTAATATTAATCTGTGTTTTCTGTCAGTGTGTTAATATTACTGAGGACAGTGGGGGTGTTTTACACTTCACAGGGTGTATCTGACTGTGGGTCATGATATACACAGTGTGTCAGTGAGTGTGTTAATATTAATCTGTGTTCTCTGTCAGTGTGTTAATATTACTGAGGACAGTGGGGGTGTTTTACACTTCACAGGGTTTATCTGACTGTGGGTCATGATATACACAGTGTGTCAGTGAGTGTGTTAATATTAATCTGTGTTCTCTGTCAGTGTGTTAATATTACTGAGGACAGTGGTGGTGTTTTACACTTCACAGGGTGTATCTGACTGTGGGTCATGATATACACAGTGTGTCAGTGAGTGTGTTAATATTAATCTGTGTTCTCTGTCAGTGTGTTAATATTCCTGAGGACAGTGGGGGTGTTTTACACTTCACAGGGTGTATCTGACTGTGGGTCATGATGTACACAGTGTGTCAGTGAGAGCGTTAATATTAATCTGTGTTCTCTGTCAGTGTGTTACTATTCCTGAGGACAGTGGGGGTGTTTTACACTTCACAGGGTGTATCTGACTGTGGGTCATGATGTACACAGTGTGTCAGTGAGTGTGTTAATATTAATCTGTGTTCTCTGTCAGTGTGTTAATATTACTGAGGACAGTGGGGGTGTTTTACACTTCACAGGGTGTATCTGACTGTGGGTCATGATATACACAGTGTGTCAGTGAGTGTGTTAATATTAATCTGTGTTCTCTGTCAGTGTGTTAATATTACTGAGGACAGTGGGGGTGTTTTACACTTCACAGGGTGTATCTGACTGTGGGTCATGATGTACACAGTGTGTCAGTGAGTGTGTTAATATTAATCTGTGTTCTCTGTCAGTGTGTTAATATTGCTGAGGACAGTGGGGATGTTTTACACTTCACAGGGTGTATCTGACTGTGGGTCATGACATACACAGTGTGTCAGTGAGTGTGTTAATATTAATCTGTGTTCTCTGTCAGTGTGTTAATATTCCTGAGGACAGTGGGGGTGTTTTACACTTCACAGGGTGTATCTGACTGTGGGTCATGATGTACACAGTGTGTCAGTGAGTGTGTTAATATTAATCTGTGTTCTCTGTCAGTGTGTTAATATTGCTGAGGACAGTGGGGATGTTTTACACTTCACAGGGTGTATCTGACTGTGGGTCATGATGTACACAGCGTGTCAGTGAGCGTGTTAATATTAATCTGTGTTCTCCGTCAGTGTGTTAATATTCCTGAGGACAGTGGGGGTGTTTTACACTTCACAGGGTGTATCTGACTGTGGGTCATGATGTACACAATGTGTCAGTGAGTGTGTTAATATTAATCTGTGTTCTCTGTCAGTGTGTTAATATTACTGAGGACAGTGGGGGTGTTTTACACTTCACAGGGTGTATCTGACTGTGGGTCATGATATACACAGTGTGTCAGTGAGTGTGTTAATATTAATCTGTGTTCTCTGTCAGTGTGTTAATATTCCTGAGGACAGTGGGGATGTTTTACACTTCACAGGGTGTATCTGACTGTGGGTCATGATATACATAGTGTGTCAGTGAGTGTGTTAATATTAATCTGTGTTCTCTGTCAGTGTGTTAATATTACTGAGGACAGTGGGGATGTTTTACACTTCACAGGGTGTATCTGACTGTGGGTCATGATATACACAGTGTGTCAGTGAGTGTGTTAATATTAATCTGTGTTCTCTGTCAGTGTGTTAATATTACTGAGGACAGTGGGGATGTTTTACACTTCACAGGGTGTATCTGACTGTGAGTCATGATGTACACAGTGTGTCAGTGAGTGTGTTAATATTAATCTGTGTTCTCTGTCAGTGTGTTAATATTCCTGAGGACAGTGGGGATGTTTTACACTTCACAGGGTTTATCTGACTGTGGGTCATGATATGCACAGTGTGTCAGTGAGTGTGTTAATATTAATCTGTGTTCTCTGTCAGTGTGTTAATATTCCTGAGGACAGTGGGGGTGTTTTACACTTCACAGAGTGTATCTGACTGTGGGTCATGATGTACACAGTGTGTCAGTGAGTGTGTTAATATTAATCTGTGTTCTCTGTCAGTGTGTTAATATTACTGAGGACAGTGGGGGTGTTTTACACTTCACAGGGTGTATCTGACTGTGAGTCATGATATACACAGTTTGTCAGTGAGTGTGTTAATATTAATCTGTGTTCTCTGTCTGTGTGTTAATATTACTGAGGACAGTGGGGGTCTTTTACACTTCACAGGGTGTATCTGACTGTGGGTCATGATATACACAGTGTGTCAGTGAGTGTGTTAATATTAATCTGTGTTCTCTGTCAGTGTGTTAATATTACTGAGGACAGTGGGGGTGTTTTACACTTCACAGTTTGTATCTAACTGTGGGTCATGATGTACACAGTGTGTCAGTGAGTGTGTTAATATTAATCTGTGTTCTCTGTCAGTGTGTTAATATTCCTGAGGACAGTGGGGGTGTTTTACACTTCACAGGGTGTATCTGACTGTGGGTCATGATGTACACAGTATGTCAGTGAGTGTGTTAATATTAATCTGTGTTCTCTGTCAGTGTGTTAATATTACTGAGGACAGTGGAGGTGTTTTACACTTCACAGGGTGTATCTGACTGTGGGTCATGATATACACAGTGTGTCAGTGAGTGTGTTAATATTCATCTGTGTTCTCTGTCAGTGTGTTAATATTCCTGAGGACAGTGGGGGTGTTTTACAATTCACAGGGTTTATCTGACTGTGGGTCATGATATACACAGTGTGTCAGTGAGTGTGTTAATATTAATCTGTGTTCTCTGTCAGTGTGTTAATATTACTGAGGACAGTGGGAGTGTTTTACACTTCACAGGGTGTATCTGACTGTGAGTCATGATATACACAGTGTGTCAGTGAGTGTGTTAATATTAATCTGTGTACTCTGTCAGTGTGTTAATATTCCTGAGGACAGTGGGGGTGTTTTACACTTCACAGGGTGTATCTGACTGTGAGTCATGATGTACACAGTGTGTCAGTGAGTGTGTTAATATTAATCTGTGTTCTCTGTCAGTGTGTTAATATTCCTGAGGACAGTGGGGGTGTTTTACACTTCACAGGGTGTATCTAACTGTGGGTCATGATATACACAGTGTGTCAGTGAGTGTGTTAATATTAATCTGTGTTCTCTGTCAGTGTGTTAATATTCCTGAGGACAGTGGGGGTGTTTTACACTTCACAGGGTTTATCTGACTGTGGGTCATGATGTGCACAGTGTGTCAGTGAGAGTGTTAATATTAATCTGTGTTCTTTGTCAGTGTGTTAATATTACTGAGGACAGTGGGGGTGTTTTACACTTCACAGTGTGTATCTGACTGTGGGTCATGATGTACACAGTGTGTCAGTGAGTGTGTTAATATTAATCTGTGTTCTCTGTCAGTGTGTTAATATTACTGAGGACAGTGGGGGTGTTTTACACTTCACAGGGTGTATCTGACTGTGAGTCATGATGTACAAAGTGTGTCAGTGAGTGTGTTAATATTAATCTGTGTTCTCTGTCAGTGTGTTAATATTCCTGAGGACAGTGGGGATGTTTTACACTTCACAGGGTGTATCTGACTGTGGGTCATGATATACACAGTGTGTCAGTGAGTGTGTTAATATTAATCTGTGTTCTCTGTCAGTGTGTTAATATTCCTGAGGACAGTGGGGGTGTTTTACACTTCACAGGGTTTATCTGACTGTGGGTCATGATATACACAGTGTGTCAGTGAGTGTGTTAATATTAATCTGTGTTCTCTGTCAGTGTGTTAATATTCCTGAGGACAGTGGGGGTGTTTTACACTTCACAGGGTGTATCTGACTGTGGGTCATGATATACACAGTGTGTCAGTGAGTGTGTTAATATTAATCTGTGTTCTCTGTCAGTGTGTTAATATTCCTGAGGACAGTGGGGGTGTTTTACACTTCACAGGGTTTATCTGACTGTGGGTCATGATATACACAGTGTGTCAGTGAGCGTGTTAATATTAATCTGTGTTCTCTGTCACTGTGTTAATATTACTGAGGACAGTGGGGGTGTTTTACACTTCACAGGGTGTATCTGACTGTGAGTCATGATGTACAAAGTGTGTCAGTGAGTGTGTTAATATTAATCTGTGTTCTCTGTCAGTGTGTTAATATTACTGAGGACAGAGGGGATGTTTTACACTTCACAGGGTTTATCTGACTGTGGGTCATGATATACACAGTGTGTCAGTGAGTGTGTTAATATTAATCTGTGTTCTCTGTCAGTGTGTTAATATTCCTGAGGACAGTGGGGATGCTTTACACTTCACAGGGTGTATCTGACTGTGGGTCATGATGTACACAGTGTGTCAGTGAGTGTGTTAATATTTATCTGTGTTCTCTGTCAGTGTGTTAATATTCCTGAGGACAGTGGGGATGTTTTACACTTCACCGGGTGTATCTGACTGTGGGTCATGATATACACAGTGTGTCAGTGAGTGTGTTAATATTAATCTGTGTTCTCTGTCAGTGTGTTAATATTACTGAGGACAGTGGGGGTGTTTTACACTTCACAGGGTGTATCTGACTGTGGGTCATGATATACACAGTGTGTCAGTGAGTGTGTTAATATTAATCTGTGTTCTCTGTCAGTGTGTTAATATTACTGAGGACAGTGGGGGTGTTTTACACTTCACAGGGTTTATCTGACTGTGGGTCATGATATACACAGTGTGTCAGTGAGTGTGTTAATATTAATCTGTGTTCTCTGTCAGTGTGTTAATATTACTGAGGACAGTGGTGGTGTTTTACACTTCACAGGGCGTATCTGACTGTGGGTCATGATATACACAGTGTGTCAGTGAGTGTGTTAATATTAATCTGTGTTCTCTGTCAGTGTGTTAATATTACTGAGGACAGTGGGGGTGTTTTACACTTCACAGGGTGTATCTGACTGTGGGTCATGATGTACACAGTGTGTCAGTGAGAGCGTTAATATTAATCTGTGTTCTCTGTCAGTGTGTTACTATTCCTGAGGACAGTGGGGGTGTTTTACACTTCACAGGGTGTATCTGACTGTGGGTCATGATATACACAGTGTGTCAGTGAGTGTGTTAATATTAATCTGTGTTCTCTGTCAGTGTGTTAATATTACTGAGGACAGTGGGGGTGTTTTACACTTCACAGGGTGTATCTGACTGTGGGTCATGATGTACACAGTGTGTCAGTGAGTGTGTTAATATTAATCTGTGTTCTCTGTCGGTGTGTTAATATTACTGAGGACAGTGGGGGTGTTTTACACTTCACAGGGTGTATCTGACTGTGGGTCATGATATACACAGTGTGTCAGTGAGTGTGTTAATATTAATCTGTGTTCTCTGTCAGTGTGTTAATATTACTGAGGACAGTGGGGGTGTTTTACACTTCACAGGGTGTATCTGACTGTGGGTCATGACATACACAGTGTGTCAGTGAGTGTGTTAATATTAATCTGTGTTCTCTGTCAGTGTGTTAATATTCCTGAGGACAGTGGGGGTGTTTTACACTTCACAGGGTGTATCTGACTTTGGGTCATGATGTACACAGTGTGTCAGTGAGTGTGTTAATATTAATCTGTGTTCTCTGTCAGTGTGTTAATATTGCTGAGGACAGTGGGGATGTTTTACACTTCACAGGGTGTATCTGACTGTGGGTCATGATGTACACAGCGTGTCAGTGAGCGTGTTAATATTAATCTGTGTTCTCTGTCAGTGTGTTAATATTCCTGAGGACAGTGGGGGTGTTTTACACTTCACAGGGTGTATCTGACTGTGGGTCATGATATACACAGTGTGTCAGTGAGTGTGTTAATATTAATCTGTGTTCTCTGTCAGTGTGTTAATATTCCTGAGGACAGTGGGGGTGTTTTACACTTCACAGGGTGTATCTGACTGTGGGTCATGATATACACAGTGTGTCAGTGAGTGTGTTAATATTAATCTGTGTTCTCTGTCAGTGTGTTAATATTCCTGAGGACAGTGGGGGTGTTTTACACTTCACAGGGTGTATCTGACTGTGGGTCATGATGTACACAGTGTGTCAGTGAGTGTGTTAATATTAATCTGTGTTCTCTGTCAGTGTGTTAATATTGCTGAGGACAGTGGGGATGTTTTACACTTCACAGGGTGTATCTGACTGTGGGTCATGATGTACACAGCGTGTCAGTGAGCGTGTTAATATTAATCTGTGTTCTCTGTCAGTGTGTTAATATTCCTGAGGACAGTGGGGGTGTTTTACACTTCACAGGGTGTATCTGACTGTGGGTCATGATATACACAGTGTGTCAGTGAGTGTGTTAATATTAATCTGTGTTCTCTGTCAGTGTGTTAATATTACTGAGGACAGTGGGGGTGTTTTACACTTCACAGGGTGTATCTGACTGTGGGTCATGATGTACACAGTGTGTCAGTGAGTGTGTTAATATTAATCTGTGTTCTCTGTCAGTGTGTTAATATTGCTGAGGACAGTGGGGATGTTTTACACTTCACAGGGTGTATCTGACTGTGGGTCATGACATACACAGTGTGTCAGTGAGTGTGTTAATATTAATCTGTGTTCTCTGTCAGTGTGTTAATATTCCTGAGGACAGTGGGGGTGTTTTACACTTCACAGGGTGTATCTGACTGTGGGTCATGATGTACACAGTGTGTCAGTGAGTGTGTTAATATTAATCTGTGTTCTCTGTCAGTGTGTTAATATTGCTGAGGACAGTGGGGATGTTTTACACTTCACAGGGTGTATCTGACTGTGGGTCATGATGTACACAGCGTGTCAGTGAGCGTGTTAATATTAATCTGTGTTCTCTGTCAGTGTGTTAATATTCCTGAGGACAGTGGGGGTGTTTTACACTTCACAGGGTGTATCTGACTGTGGGTCATGATGTACACAATGTGTCAGTGAGTGTGTTAATATTAATCTGTGTTCTCTGTCAGTGTGTTAATATTACTGAGGACAGTGGGGGTGTTTTACACTTCACAGGGTGTATCTGACTGTGGGTCATGATATACACAGTGTGTCAGTGAGTGTGTTAATATTAATCTGTGTTCTCTGTCAGTGTGTTAATATTCCTGAGGACAGTGGGGATGTTTTACACTTCACAGGGTGTATCTGACTGTGGGTCATGATATACATAGTGTGTCAGTGAGTGTGTTAATATTAATCTGTGTTCTCTGTCAGTGTGTTAATATTACTGAGGACAGTGGGGATGTTTTACACTTCACAGGGTGTATCTGACTGTGGGTCATGATATACACAGTGTGTCAGTGAGTGTGTTAATATTAATCTGTGTTCTCTGTCAGTGTGTTAATATTACTGAGGACAGTGGGGATGTTTTACACTTCACAGGGTGTATCTGACTGTGAGTCATGATGTACACAGTGTGTCAGTGAGTGTGTTAATATTAATCTGTGTTCTCTGTCAGTGTGTTAATATTCCTGAGGACAGTGGGGATGTTTTACACTTCACAGGGTTTATCTGACTGTGGGTCATGATATGCACAGTGTGTCAGTGAGTGTGTTAATATTAATCTGTGTTCTCTGTCAGTGTGTTAATATTCCTGAGGACAGTGGGGGTGTTTTACACTTCACAGAGTGTATCTGACTGTGGGTCATGATGTACACAGTGTGTCAGTGAGTGTGTTAATATTAATCTGTGTTCTCTGTCAGTGTGTTAATATTACTGAGGACAGTGGGGGTGTTTTACACTTCACAGGGTGTATCTGACTGTGAGTCATGATATACACAGTTTGTCAGTGAGTGTGTTAATATTAATCTGTGTTCTCTGTCAGTGTGTTAATATTACTGAGGACAGTGGGGGTGTTTTACACTTCACAGGGTGTATCTGACTGTGGGTCATGATATACACAGTGTGTCAGTGAGTGTGTTAATATTAATCTGTGTTCTCTGTCAGTGTGTTAATATTACTGAGGACAGTGGGGGTGTTTTACACTTCACAGTTTGTATCTAACTGTGGGTCATGATGTACACAGTGTGTCAGTGAGTGTGTTAATATTAATCTGTGTTCTCTGTCAGTGTGTTAATATTCCTGAGGACAGTGGGGGTGTTTTACACTTCACAGGGTGTATCTGACTGTGGGTCATGATGTACACAGTATGTCAGTGAGTGTGTTAATATTAATCTGTGTTCTCTGTCAGTGTGTTAATATTACTGAGGACAGTGGAGGTGTTTTACACTTCACAGGGTGTATCTGACTGTGGGTCATGATATACACAGTGTGTCAGTGAGTGTGTTAATATTCATCTGTGTTCTCTGTCAGTGTGTTAATATTCCTGAGGACAGTGGGGGTGTTTTACAATTCACAGGGTTTATCTGACTGTGGGTCATGATATACACAGTGTGTCAGTGAGTGTGTTAATATTAATCTGTGTTCTCTGTCAGTGTGTTAATATTACTGAGGACAGTGGGAGTGTTTTACACTTCACAGGGTGTATCTGACTGTGAGTCATGATATACACAGTGTGTCAGTGAGTGTGTTAATATTAATCTGTGTACTCTGTCAGTGTGTTAATATTCCTGAGGACAGTGGGGGTGTTTTACACTTCACAGGGTGTATCTGACTGTGAGTCATGATGTACACAGTGTGTCAGTGAGTGTGTTAATATTAATCTGTGTTCTCTGTCAGTGTGTTAATATTCCTGAGGACAGTGGGGGTGTTTTACACTTCACAGGGTGTATCTAACTGTGGGTCATGATATACACAGTGTGTCAGTGAGTGTGTTAATATTAATCTGTGTTCTCTGTCAGTGTGTTAATATTCCTGAGGACAGTGGGGGTGTTTTACACTTCACAGGGTTTATCTGACTGTGGGTCATGATGTGCACAGTGTGTCAGTGAGAGTGTTAATATTAATCTGTGTTCTTTGTCAGTGTGTTAATATTACTGAGGACAGTGGGGGTGTTTTACACTTCACAGTGTGTATCTGACTGTGGGTCATGATGTACACAATGTGTCAGTGAGTGTGTTAATATGAATCTGTGTTCTCTGTCAGTGTGTTAATATTACTGAGGACAGTGGGGGTGTTTTACACTTCACAGGGTGTATCTGACTGTGAGTCATGATGTACAAAGTGTGTCAGTGAGTGTGTTAATATTAATCTGTGTTCTCTGTCAGTGTGTTAATATTCCTGAGGACAGTGGGGATGTTTTACACTTCACAGGGTGTATCTGACTGTGGGTCATGATATACACAGTGTGTCAGTGAGTGTGTTAATATTAATCTGTGTTCTCTGTCAGTGTGTTAATATTCCTGAGGACAGTGGGGGTGTTTTACACTTCACAGGGTTTATCTGACTGTGGGTCATGATATACACAGTGTGTCAGTGAGTGTGTTAATATTAATCTGTGTTCTCTGTCAGTGTGTTAATATTCCTGAGGACAGTGGGGGTGTTTTACACTTCACAGGGTGTATCTGACTGTGGGTCATGATATACACAGTGTGTCAGTGAGTGTGTTAATATTAATCTGTGTTCTCTGTCAGTGTGTTAATATTCCTGAGGACAGTGGGGGTGTTTTACACTTCACAGGGTTTATCTGACTGTGGGTCATGATATACACAGTGTGTCAGTGAGCGTGTTAATATTAATCTGTGTTCTCTGTCACTGTGTTAATATTACTGAGGACAGTGGGGGTGTTTTACACTTCACAGGGTGTATCTGACTGTGAGTCATGATGTACAAAGTGTGTCAGTGAGTGTGTTAATATTAATCTGTGTTCTCTGTCAGTGTGTTAATATTACTGAGGACAGAGGGGATGTTTTACACTTCACAGGGTTTATCTGACTGTGGGTCATGATATACACAGTGTGTCAGTGAGTGTGTTAATATTAATCTGTGTTCTCTGTCAGTGTGTTAATATTCCTGAGGACAGTGGGGATGCTTTACACTTCACAGGGTGTATCTGACTGTGGGTCATGATGTACACAGTGTGTCAGTGAGTGTGTTAATATTAATCTGTGTTCTCTGTCAGTGTGTTAATATTCCTGAGGACAGTGGGGATGTTTTACACTTCACCGGGTGTATCTGACTGTGGGTCATGATATACACAGTGTGTCAGTGAGTGTGTTAATATTAATCTGTGTTCTCTGTCAGTGTGTAAATATTACTGAGGACAGTGGGGGTGTTTTACACTTCACAGGGTTTATCTGACTGTGGGTCATGATATACACAGTGTGTCAGTGAGTGTGTTAATATTAATCTGTGTTCTCTGTCAGTGTGTTAATATTACTGAGGACAGTGGGGGTGTTTTACACTTCACAGGGTTTATCTGACTGTGGGTCATGATATACACAGTGTGTCAGTGAGTGTGTTAATATTAATCTGTGTTCTCTGTCAGTGTGTTAATATTACTGAGGACAGTGGTGGTGTTTTACACTTCACAGGGCGTATCTGACTGTGGGTCATGATATACACAGTGTGTCAGTGAGTGTGTTAATATTAATCTGTGTTCTCTGTCAGTGTGTTAATATTACTGAGGACAGTGGGGGTGTTTTACACTTCACAGGGTGTATCTGACTGTGGGTCATGATGTACACAGTGTGTCAGTGAGAGCGTTAATATTAATCTGTGTTCTCTGTCAGTGTGTTACTATTCCTGAGGACAGTGGGGGTGTTTTACACTTCACAGGGTGTATCTGACTGTGGGTCATGATATACACAGTGTGTCAGTGAGTGTGTTAATATTAATCTGTGTTCTCTGTCAGTGTGTTAATATTACTGAGGACAGTGGGGGTGTTTTACACTTCACAGGGTGTATCTGACTGTGGGTCATGATGTACACAGTGTGTCAGTGAGTGTGTTAATATTAATCTGTGTTCTCTGTCAGTGTGTTAATATTACTGAGGACAGTGGGGGTGTTTTACACTTCACAGGGTGTATCTGACTGTGGGTCATGATATACACAGTGTGTCAGTGAGTGTGTTAATATTAATCTGTGTTCTCTGTCAGTGTGTTAATATTACTGAGGACAGTGGGGGTGTTTTACACTTCACAGGGTGTATCTGACTGTGGGTCATGACATACACAGTGTGTCAGTGAGTGTGTTAATATTAATCTGTGTTCTCTGTCAGTGTGTTAATATTCCTGAGGACAGTGGGGGTGTTTTACACTTCACAGGGTGTATCTGACTTTGGGTCATGATGTACACAGTGTGTCAGTGAGTGTGTTAATATTAATCTGTGTTCTCTGTCAGTGTGTTAATATTGCTGAGGACAGTGGGGATGTTTTACACTTCACAGGGTGTATCTGACTGTGGGTCATGATGTACACAGCGTGTCAGTGAGCGTGTTAATATTAATCTGTGTTCTCTGTCAGTGTGTTAATATTCCTGAGGACAGTGGGGGTGTTTTACACTTCACAGGGTGTATCTGACTGTGGGTCATGATATACACAGTGTGTCAGTGAGTGTGTTAATATTAATCTGTGTTCTCTGTCAGTGTGTTAATATTCCTGAGGACAGTGGGGGTTTTTTACACTTCACAGGGTGTATCTGACTGTGGGTCATGATATACACAGTGTGTCAGTGAGTGTGTTAATATTAATCTGTGTTCTCTGTCAGTGTGTTAATATTACTGAGGACAGTGGGGGTGTTTTACACTTCACAGGGTGTATCTGACTGTGGGTCATGATGTACACAGTGTGTCAGTGAGTGTGTTAATATTAATCTGTGTTCTCTGTCAGTGTGTTAATATTACTGAGGACAGTGGGGGTGTTTTACACTTCACAGGGTGTATCTGACTGTGGGTCATGACATACACAGTGTGTCAGTGAGTGTGTTAATATTAATCTGTGTTCTCTGTCAGTGTGTTAATATTCCTGAGGACAGTGGGGGTGTTTTACACTTCACAGGGTGTATCTGACTGTGGGTCATGACATACACAGTGTGTCAGTGAGTGTGTTAATATTAATCTGTGTTCTCTGTCAGTGTGTTAATATTCCTGAGGACAGTGGGGGTGTTTTACACTTCACAGGGTGTATCTGACTTTGGGTCATGATGTACACAGTGTGTCAGTGAGTGTGTTAATATTAATCTGTGTTCTCTGTCAGTGTGTTAATATTGCTGAGGACAGTGGGGATGTTTTACACTTCACAGGGTGTATCTGACTGTGGGTCATGATGTACACAGCGTGTCAGTGAGCGTGTTAATATTAATCTGTGTTCTCTGTCAGTGTGTTAATATTCCTGAGGACAGTGGGGGTGTTTTACACTTCACAGGGTGTATCTGACTTTGGGTCATGATATACACAGTGTGTCAGTGAGTGTGTTAATATTAATCTGTGTTCTCTGTCAGTGTGTTAATATTCCTGAGGACAGTGGGGGTGTTTTACACTTCACAGGGTGTATCTGACTGTGGGTCATGATATACACAGTGTGTCAGTGAGTGTGTTAATATTAATCTGTGTTCTCTGTCAGTGTGTTAATATTCCTGAGGACAGTGGGGGTGTTTTACACTTCACAGGGTGTATCTGACTGTGGGTCATGATGTACACAGTGTGTCAGTGAGTGTGTTAATATTAATCTGTGTTCTCTGTCAGTGTGTTAATATTGCTGAGGACAGTGGGGATGTTTTACACTTCACAGGGTGTATCTGACTGTGGGTCATGATGTACACAGCGTGTCAGTGAGCGTGTTAATATTAATCTGTGTTCTCTGTCAGTGTGTTAATATTCCTGAGGACAGTGGGGGTGTTTTACACTTCACAGGGTGTATCTGACTGTGGGTCATGATATACACAGTGTGTCAGTGAGTGTGTTAATATTAATCTGTGTTCTCTGTCAGTGTGTTAATATTCCTGAGGACAGTGGGGGTGTTTTACACTTCACAGTTTGTATCTAACTGTGGGTCATGATATACACAGTGTGTCAGTGAGTGTGTTAATATTAATCTGTGTTCTCTGTCAGTGTGTTAATATTACTGAGGACAGTGGGGGTGTTTTACACTTCACCGGGTGTATCTGACTCTGGGTCATGATATACACAGTGTGTCAGTGAGTGTGTTAATATTAATCTGTGTTCTCTGTCAGTGTGTTAATATTACTGAGGACAGTGGGGGTGTTTTACACTTCACAGGGTGTATCTGACTGTGGGTCATGATATACACAGTGTGTCAGTGAGTGTGCTAATATTAATCTGTGTTCTCTGTCAGTGTGTTAATATTACTGAGGACAGTGGGAATGTTTTACACTTCACAGGGTGTATCTGACTGTGGGTCATGATATATACAGTGTGTCAGTGAGTGTGTTAATATTAATCTGTGTTCTCTGTCAGTGTGTTAATATTACTGAGGACAGTGGGGGTGTTTTACACTTCACAGGGTGTATCTGACTGTGGGTCATGATGTACACAATGTGTCAGTGAGTGTGTTAATATTAATCTGTGTTCTCTGTCAGTGTGTTAATATTACTGAGGACAGTGGGGATGTTTTACACTTCACAGGGTGTATCTGACTGTGGGTCATGATATACACAGTGTGTCAGTGAGTGTGTTAATATTAATCTGTGTTCTCTGTCAGTGTGTTAATATTACTGAGGACAGTGGGAATGTTTTACACTTCACAGGGTGTATCTGACTGTGGGTCATGATATACACAGTGTGTCAGTGAGTGTGTTAATATTAATCTGTGTTCTCTGTCAGTGTGTTAATATTCCTGAGGACAGTGGGGGTGTTTTACACTTCACAGGGTTTATCTGACTGTGGGTCATGATATGCACAGTGTGTCAGTGAGTGTGTTAATATTAATCTGTGTTCTCTGTCAGTGTGTTAATATTCCTGAGGACAGTGGGGGTGTTTTACACTTCACAGGGTGTATCTGACTGTGGGTCATGATATACACAGTGTGTCAGTGAGAGTGTTAATATTAATCTGTGTTCTCTGTCAGTGTGTTAATATTCCTGAGGACAGTGGGGGTGTTTTACACTTCACAGGGTGTATCTGACTGTGGGTCATGATATACACAGTGTGTCAGTGAGTGTGTTAATATTAATCTGTGTTCTCTGTCAGTGTGTTAATATTCCTGAGGACAGTGGGGGTGTTTTACACTTCACAGGGTGTATCTGACTGTGGGTCATGATATACACAGTGTGTCAGTGAGTGTTTTAATATTAATCTGTGTTCTCTGTCAGTGTGTTAATATTCCTGATGACAGTGGGGGTGTTTTACACTTCACAGGGTGTATCTGACTGTGGGTCATGATATACACAGTGTGTCAGTGAGTGTGTTAATATTAATCTGTGTTCTCTGTCAGTGTGTTAATATTCCTGAGGACAGTGGGGATGTTTTACACTTCACAGGGTTTATCTGACATGGGTCATGATGTACACAGTGTGTCAGTGAGTGTGTTAATATTAATCTGTGCTCTCTGTCAGTGTGTTAATATTCCTGAGGACAGTGGGGGTGTTTTACACTTCACAGGGTGTATCTGACTGTGGGTCATGATATACACAGTGTGTCAGTGAGTGTGTTAATATTAATCTGTGTTCTCTGTCAGTGTGTTAATATTACTGAGGACAGTGGGGGTGTTTTACACTTCACAGTTTGTATCTAACTGTGGGTCATGATGTACACAGTGTGTCAGTGAGTGTGTTAATATTAATCTGTGTTCTCTGTCAGTGTGTTAATATTCCTGAGGACAGTGGAGGTGTTTTACACTTCACAGGGTGTATCTGACTGTGGGTCATGATATACACAGTGTGTCAGTGAGTGTGTTAATATTCATCTGTGTTCTCTGTCAGTGTGTTAATATTCCTGAGGACAGTGGGGGTGTTTTACACTTCACAGGGTTTATCTGACTGTGGGTCATGATATACACAGTGTGTCAGTGAGTGTGTTAATATTAATCTGTGTTCTCTGTCAGTGTGTTAATATTACTGAGGACAGTGGGAGTGTTTTACACTTCACAGGGTGTATCTGACTGTGAGTCATGATATACACAGTGTGTCAGTGAGTGTGTTAATATTAATCTGTGTACTCTGTCAGTGTGTTAATGTTCCTGAGGACAGTGGGGGTGTTTTACACTTCACAGGGTGTATCTGACTGTGAGTCATGATGTACACAGTGTGTCAGTGAGTGTGTTAATATTAATCTGTGTTCTCTGTCAGTGTGTTAATATTCCTGAGGACATTGGGGGTGTTTTACACTTCACAGGGTGTATCTGACTGTGGGTCATGATATACACAGTGTGTCAGTGAGTGTGTTAATATTAATCTGTGTTCTCTGTCAGTGTGTTAATATTACTGAGGACAGTGGGGGTGTTTTACACTTCACAGGGTGTATCTGACTGTGGGTCATGATATACACAGTGTGTCAGTGAGTGTGTTAATATTAATCTGTGTTCTCTGTCAGTGTGTTAATATTACTGAGGACAGTGGGGGTGTTTTACACTTCACAGGGTGTATCTGACTGTGGGTCATGATATACACAGTGTGTCAGTGAGTGTGTTAATATTAATCTGTGTTCTCTGTCAGTGTGTTAATATTCCTGAGGACAGTGGGGATGTTTTACACTTCACAGGGTGTATCTGACTGTGGGTCATGATATACACAGTGTGTCAGTGAGTGTGTTAATATTAATCTGTGTTCTCTGTCAGTGTGTTAATATTCCTGAGGACAGTGGGGGTGTTTTACACTTCACAGGGTGTATCTGACTGTGGGTCATGATATACACAGTGTGTCAGTGAGTGTGTTAATATTAATCTGTGTTCTCTCTCAGTGTGTTAATATTACTGAGGACAGTGGGGGTGTTTTACACTTCACAGGGTGTATCTGACTGTGAGTCATGATATACACAGTGTGTCAGTGAGTGTGTTAATATTAATCTGTGTTCTCTGTCAGTGTGTTAATATTACTGAGGACAGTGGGGATGTTTTACACTTCACAGGGTGTATCTGACTGTGGGTCATGATATACACAGTGTGTCAGTGAGTGTGTTAATATTAATCTGTGTTCTCTGTCAGTGTGTTAATATTCCTGAGGACAGTGGGGGTGTTTTACACTTCACAGGGTGTTCTGACTGTGGGTCATGATGTACACAGTGTGTCAGTGAGTGTGTTAATATTAATCTGTGTTCTCTGTCAGTTTGTTAATATTACTGAGGACAGTTGGGGTGTTTTACTCTTCACAGGGGGTATCTGACTGTGGGTCATGATATACACAGTGTGTCAGTGAGTGTGTTAATATTAATCTGTGTTCTCTGTCAGTGTGTTAATATTCCTGAGGACAGTGGGGGTGTTTTACACTTCACAGGGTGTATCTGACTGTGGGTCATGACATAAACAGTGTGTCAGTGAGTGTGTTAATATTACTCTGTGTTCTCTGTCAGTGTGTTAACATTACTGAGGACAGTGGGGGTGTTTTACACTTCACAGGGTGCATCTGGCTGTGGGTCATGATATACACAGTGTGTCAGTGAGTGTGTTAATATTAATCTGTGTTCTCTGTCAGTGTGTTAATATTCCTGAGGACAGTGGGGGTGTTTTACACTTCACAGGGTGGATCTGACTGTGTGTCATGATGTACACAGTTTGTCAGTGAGTGTGTTAATATTAATCTGTGTTCTCTGTCAGTGTGTTAATATTCCTGAGGACAGTGGGGGTGTTTTACACTTCACAGGGTGTATCTGACTGTGGGTCATGATATACACAGTGTGTCAGTGAGTGTGTTAATATTAATCTGTGTTCTCTGTCAGTGTGTTAATAATACTGAGGACAGTGGGAATGTTTTACACTTCACAGGGTGTATCTGACTGTGGGTCATGATATACACAGTGTGTCAGTGAGTGTGTTAATATTAATCTGTGTTCTCTGTCAGTGTGTTAATATTCCTGAGGACAGTGGGGGTGTTTTACACTTCACAGGGTTTATCTGACTGTGGGTCATGATATACACAGTGTGTCAGTGAGTGTGTTAATATTAATCTGTGTTCTCTGTCAGTGTGTTAATATTCCTGAGGACAGTGGGGGTGTTTTACACTTCACAGGGTGTATCTGACTGTGGGTCATGATATACACAGTGTGTCAGTGAGAGTGTTAATATTAATCTGTGTTCTCTGTCAGTGTGTTAATATTCCTGAGGACAGTGGGGGTGTTTTACACTTCACAGGGTGTATCTGACTGTGGGTCATGATATACACAGTGTGTCAGTGAGTGTGTTAATATTAATCTGTGTTCTCTGTCAGTGTGTTAATATTCCTGAGGACAGTGGGGGTGTTTTACACTTCACAGGGTGTATCTGACTGTGGGTCATGATATACACAGTGTGTCAGTGAGTGTTTTAATATTAATCTGTGTTCTCTGTCAGTGTGTTAATATTCCTGAGGACAGTGGGGGTGTTTTACACTTCACAGGGTGTATCTGACTGTGGGTCATGATATACACAGTGTGTCAGTGAGTGTGTTAATATTAATCTGTGTTCTCTGTCAGTGTGTTAATATTCCTGAGGACAGTGGGGATGTTTTACACTTCACAGGGTTTATCTGACATGGGTCATGATGTACACAGTGTGTCAGTGAGTGTGTTAATATTAATCTGTGTTCTCTGTCAGTGTGTTAATATTCCTGAGGACAGTGGGGGTGTTTTACACTTCACAGGGTGTATCTGACTGTGGGTCATGATATACACAGTGTGTCAGTGAGTGTGTTAATATTAATCTGTGTTCTCTGTCAGTGTGTTAATATTACTGAGGACAGTGGGGGTGTTTTACACTTCACAGTTTGTATCTAACTGTGGGTCATGATGTACACAGTGTGTCAGTGAGTGTGTTAATATTAATCTGTGTTCTCTGTCAGTGTGTTAATATTCCTGAGGACAGTGGGGGTGTTTTACACTTCACAGGGTGTATCTGACTGTGGGTCATGATGTACACAGTATGTCAGTGAGTGTGTTAATATTAATCTGTGTTCTCTGTCAGTGTGTTAATATTACTGAGGACAGTGGAGGTGTTTTACACTTCACAGGGTGTATCTGACTGTGGGTCATGATGTACACAGTGTGTCAGTGAGTGTGTTAATATTCATCTGTGTTCTCTGTCAGTGTGTTAATATTCCTGAGGACAGTGGGGGTGTTTTACACTTCACAGGGTTTATCTGACTGTGGGTCATGATATACACAGTGTGTCAGTGAGTGTGTTAATATTAATCTGTGTTCTCTGTCAGTGTGTTAATATTACTGAGGACAGTGGGAGTGTTTTACACTTCACAGGGTGTATCTGACTGTGAGTCATGATATACACAGTGTGTCAGTGAGTGTGTTAATATTAATCTGTGTACTCTGTCAGTGTGTTAATATTCCTGAGGACAGTGGGGGTGTTTTACACTTCACAGGGTGTATCTGACTGTGAGTCATGATGTACACAGTGTGTCAGTGAGTGTGTTAATATTAATCTGTGTTCTCTGTCAGTGTGTTAATATTCCTGAGGACAGTGGGGGTGTTTTACACTTCACAGGGTGTATCTGACTGTGGGTCATGATATACACAGTGTGTCAGTGAGTGTGTTAATATTAATCTGTGTTCTCTGTCAGTGTGTTAATATTACTGAGGACAGTGGGGGTGTTTTACACTTCACAGGGTGTATCTGACTGTGGGTCATGATATACACAGTGTGTCAGTGAGTGTGTTAATATTAATCTGTGTTCTCTGTCAGTGTGTTAATATTACTGAGGACAGTGGGGGTGTTTTACACTTCACAGGGTGTATCTGACTGTGGGTCATGATATACACAGTGTGTCAGTGAGTGTGTTAATATTAATCTGTGTTCTCTGTCAGTGTGTTAATATTCCTGAGGACAGTGGGGATGTTTTACACTTCACAGGGTGTATCTGACTGTGGGTCATGATATACACAGTGTGTCAGTGAGTGTGTTAATATTAATCTGTGTTCTCTGTCAGTGTGTTAATATTCCTGAGGACAGTGGGGGTGTTTTACACTTCACAGGGTGTATCTGACTGTGGGTCATGATATACACAGTGTGTCAGTGAGTGTGTTAATATTAATCTGTGTTCTCTGTCAGTGTGTTAATATTACTGAGGACAGTGGGGGTGTTTTACACTTCACAGGGTGTATCTGACTGTGAGTCATGATATACACAGTGTGTCAGTGAGTGTGTTAATATTAATCTGTGTTCTCTGTCAGTGTGTTAATATTACTGAGGACAGTGGGGATGTTTTACACTTCACAGGGTGTATCTGACTGTGGGTCATGATATACACAGTGTGTCAGTGAGTGTGTTAATATTAATCTGTGTTCTCTGTCAGTGTGTTAATATTCCTGAGGACAGTGGGGGTGTTTTACACTTCACAGGGTGTATCTGACTGTGGGTCATGATGTACACAGTGTGTCAGTGAGTGTGTTAATATTAATCTGTGTTCTCTGTCAGTTTGTTAATATTACTGAGGACAGTTGGGTTGTTTTACTCTTCACAGGGGGTATCTGACTGTGGGTCATGATATACACAGTGTGTCAGTGAGTGTGTTAATATTAATCTGTGTTCTCTGTCAGTGTGTTAATATTCCTGAGGACAGTGGGGGTGTTTTACACTTCACAGGGTGTATCTGACTGTGGGTCATGACATACACAGTGTGTCAGTGAGTGTGTTAATATTACTCTGTGTTCTCTGTCAGTGTGTTAACATTACTGAGGACAGTGGGGGTGTTTTACACTTCACAGGGTGCATCTGGCTGTGGGTCATGATATACACAGTGTGTCAGTGAGTGTGTTAATATTAATCTGTGTTCTCTGTCAGTGTGTTAATATTCCTGAGGACAGTGGGGGTGTTTTACACTTCACAGGGTGGATCTGACTGTGTGTCATGATGTACACAGTTTGTCAGTGAGTGTGTTAATATTAATCTGTGTTCTCTGTCAGTGTGTTAATATTCCTGAGGACAGTGGGGGTGTTTTACACTTCACAGGGTGTATCTGACTGTGGGTCATGATATACACAGTGTGTCAGTGAGTGTGTTAATATTAATCTGTGTTCTCTGTCAGTGTGTTAATATTACTGAGGACAGTGGGGGTGTTTTACACTTCACAGTTTGTATCTAACTGTGGGTCATGATATACACAGTGTGTCAGTGAGTGTGTTAATATTAATCTGTGTTCTCTGTCAGTGTGTTAATATTACTGAGGACAGTGGTGATGTTTTACACTTCACAGGGTTTATCTGACTGTGGGTCATGATATGCACAGTGTGTCAGTGAGTGTGTTAATATTAATCTGTGTTCTCTGTCAGTGTGTTAATATTACTGAGGACAGTGGGGGTGTTTTACACTTCACAGGGTGTATCTGACTGTGAGTCATGATGTACACAGTGTGTCAGTGAGAGTGTTAATATTAATCTGTGTTCTCTGTCAGTGTGTAAAAATGACTGAGGACAGTGGGGGTGTTTTACACTTCACAGGGTGTATCTGACTGTGGGTCATGATATACACAGTGTGTCAGTCATTGTGTGAATATTAATCTGTGTTCTCTGTCAGTGTGTGAATATTACTGAGGACAGTGGGGGTGTTTTACACTTCACAGGGTGTATCTGACTGTGGGTCATGATGTACACAGTGTGTCAGTGAGTGTGTTAATATTAATCTGTGTTCTCTGTCAGTGTGTTAATATTACTGAGGACAGTGGGGGTGTTTTACACTTCACAGGGTGTATCTGACTGTGGGTCATGATATACACAGTGTGTCAGTGAGTGTGTTAATATTAATCTGTGTTCTCTGTCAGTGTGTTAATATTACTGAGGACAGTGGGGGTGTTTTACACTTCACAGGGTGTATCTGACTGTGGGTCATGATATACACAGTGTGTCAGTGAGTGTGTTAATATTAATCTGTGTTCTCTGTCAGTGTGTTAATATTCCTGAGGACAGTGGGGATGTTTTACACTTCACAGGGTGTATCTGACTGTGGGTCATGATATACACAGTGTGTCAGTGAGTGTGTTAATATTAATCTGTGTTCTCTGTCAGTGTGTTAATATTACTGAGGACAGTGGGGATGTTTTACACTTCACAGGGTTTATCTGACTGTGGGTCATGATATACACAGTGTGTCAGTGAGTGTGTTAATATTAATCTGTGTTCTCTGTCAGTGTGTTAATATTACTGAGGACAGTGGGGGTGTTTTACACTTCACAGGGTGTATCTGACTGTGAGTCATGATGTACACAGTGTGTCAGTGAGAGTGTTAATATTAATCTGTGTTCTCTGTCAGTGTGTAAAAATGACTGAGGACAGTGGGGGTGTTTTACACTTCACAGGGTGTATCTGACTGTGGGTCATGATATACACAGTGTGTCAGTCATTGTGTGAATATTAATCTGTGTTCTCTGTCAGTGTGTGAATATTACTGAGGACAGTGGGGGTGTTTTACACTTCACAGGGTGTATCTGACTGTGGGTCATGATGTACACAGTGTGTCTGTGAGTGTGTTAATATTAATCTGTGTTCTCTGTCAGTGTGTTAATATTACTGAGGACAGTGGGGGTGTTTTACACTTCACAGGGTGTATCTGACTGTGGGTCATGATATACACAGTGTGTCAGTGAGTGTGTTAATATTAATCTGTGTTCTCTGTCAGTGTGTTAATATTACTGAGGACAGTGGGGGTGTTTTACACTTCACAGGGTGTATCTGACTGTGGGTCATGATATACACAGTGTGTCAGTGAGTGTGTTAATATTAATCTGTGTTCTCTGTCAGTGTGTTAATATTCCTGAGGACAGTGGGGATGTTTTACACTTCACAGGGTGTATCTGACTGTGGGTCATGATATACACAGTGTGTCAGTGAGTGTGTTAATATTAATCTGTGTTCTCTGTCAGTGTGATAATATTACTGAGGACAGTGGGGGTGTTTTACACTTCACAGGGTGTATCTGACTGTGGGTCATGATATACACAGTGTGTCAATGAGTGTGTTAATATTAATCTGTGTTCTCTGTCAGTGTGTTAATATTACTGAGGACAGTGGGGGTGTTTTACACTTCACAGGGTTTATCTGACTGTGGGTCATGATATACACAGTGTGTCAGTGAGGGTGTTAATATTAATCTGTGTTCTCTGTCAGTGTGTTAATATTCCTGAGGACAGTGGGGGTGTTTTACACTTCACAGGGTTTATCTGACTGTGGGTCATGATATACACAGTGTGTCAGTGAGGGTGTTAATATTAATCTGTGTTCTCTGTCAGTGTGTTAATATTACTGAGGACAGTGGGGGTGTTTTACACTTCACAGGGTGTATCTGACTGTGGGTCATGATTTACACAGTGTGTCAGTGAGGGTGTTAATATTAATCTGTGTTCTCTGTCAGTGTGTTAATATTACTGAGGACAGTGGGGGTGTTTTACACTTCACAGGGTTTATCTGACTGTGGGTCATGATATACACAGTGTGTCAGTGAGTGTGTTAATATTAATCTGTGTTCTCTGTCAGTGTGTTAATATTACTGAGGACAGTGGGGGTGTTTTACACTTCACAGGGTGTATCTGACTGTGGGTCATGATTTACACAGTGTGTCAGTGAGTGTGTTAATATTAATCTGTGTTCTCTGTCAGTGTGTTAATATTCCTGAGGACAGTGGGGGTGTTTTACACTTCACAGGGTGTATCTGACTGTGGGTCATGATATACACAGTGTGTCAGTGAGTGTGTTAATATTAATCTGTGTTCTCTGTCAGTGTGTTAATATTACTGAGGACAGTGGGGGTGTTTTACACTTCACAGGGTGTATCTGACTGTGGGTCATGATGTACACAGTGTGTCAGTGAGTGTGTTAATATTAATCTGTGTTCTCTGTCAGTGTGTTAATATTCCTGAGGACAGTGGGGGTGTTTTACACTTCACAGGGTGTATCTGACTGTGAGTCATGATATACACAGTGTGTCAGTGAGTGTGTTAATATTAATCTGTGTTCTCTGTCAGTGTGTTAATATTACTGAGGACAGTGGGGATGTTTTACACTTCACAGGGTGTATCTGACTGTGGGTCATGATATACACAGTGTGTCAGTGAGTGTGTTAATATTAATCTGTGTTCTCTGTCAGTGTGTTAATATTACTGAGGACAGTGGGGGTGTTTTACACTTCACAGTTTGTATCTAACTGTGGGTCATGATATACACAGAGTGTCAGTGAGTGTGTTAATATTAATCTGTGTTCTCTGTCAGTGTGTTAATATTACTGAGGACAGTGGGGATGTTTTACACTTCACAGGGTTTATCTGACTGTGGGTCATGATATACACAGTGTGTCAGTGAGTGTGTTAATATTAATCTGTGTTCTCTGTCAGTGTGTTAATATTACTGAGGACAGTGGGGGTGTTTTACACTTCACAGCGTGTATCTGACTGTGAGTCATGATGTACACAGTGTGTCAGTGAGAGTGTTAATATTAATCTGTGTTCTCTGTCAGTGTGTAAAAATGACTGAGGACAGTGGGGGTGTTTTACACTTCACAGGGTGTATCTGACTGTGGGTCATGATATACACAGTGTGTCAGTGAGTGTGTTAATATTCATCTGTGTTCTCTGTCAGTGTGTGAATATTACTGAGGACAGTGGGGGTGTTTTACACTTCACAGGGTGTATCTGACTGTGGGTCATGATGTACACAGTGTGTCAGTGAGTGTGTTAATATTAATCTGTGTTCTCTGTCAGGGTGTTAATATTACTGAGGACAGTGGGGGTGTTTTACACTTCACATGGTGTATCTGACTGTGGGTCATGATATACACAGTGTGTCAGTGAGTGTGTTAATATTAATCTGTGTTCTCTGTCAGTGTGTTAATATTACTGAGGACAGTGGGGGTGTTTTACACTTCACAGGGTGTATCTGACTGTGGGTCATGATATACACAGTGTGTCAGTGAGTGTGTTAATATTAATCTGTGTTCTCTGTCAGTGTGTTAATATTCCTGAGGACAGTGGGGATGTTTTACACTTCACAGGGTGTATCTGACTGTGGGTCATGATATACACAGTGTGTCAGTGAGTGTGTTAATATTAATCTGTGTTCTCTGTCAGTGTGATAATATTACTGAGGACAGTGGGGGTGTTTTACACTTCACAGGGTGTATCTGACTGTGGGTCATGATTTACACAGTGTGTCAGTGAGTGTGTTAATATTAATCTGTGTTCTCTGTCAGTGTGTTAATATTACTGAGGACAGTGGGGGTGTTTTACACTTCACAGGGTTTATCTGACTGTGGGTCATGATGTACACAGTGTGTCAGTGAGTGTGTTAATATTAATCTGTGTTCTCTGTCAGTGTGTTAATATTCCTGTGGACAGTGGGGGTGTTTTACACTTCACAGGGTTTATCTGACTGTGGGTCATGATATACACAGTGTGTCAGTGAGGGTGTTAATATTAATCTGTGTTCTCTGTCAGTGTGTTAATATTCCTGAGGACAGTGGGGGTGTTTTACACTTCACAGGGTGTATCTGACTGTGGGTCATGATTTACACAGTGTGTCAGTGAGGGTGTTAATATTAATCTGTGTTCTCTGTCAGTGTGTTAATATTACTGAGGACAGTGGGGGTGTTTTACACTTCACAGGGTTTATCTGACTGTGGGTCATGATGTACACAGTGTGTCAGTGAGTGTGTTAATATTAATCTGTGTTCTCTGTCAGTGTGTTAATATTCCTGAGGACAGTGGGGGTGTTTTACACTTCACAGGGTTTATCTGACTGTGGGTCATGATATACACAGTGTGTCAGTGAGGGTGTTAATATTAATCTGTGTTCTCTGTCAGTGTGTTAATATTCCTGAGGACAGTGGGGGTGTTTTACACTTCACAGGGTGTATCTGACTGTGGGTCATGATTTACACAGTGTGTCAGTGAGGGTGTTAATATTAATCTGTGTTCTCTGTCAGTGTGTTAATATTACTGAGGACAGTGGGGGTGTTTTACACTTCACAGGGTTTATCTGACTGTGGGTCATGATATACACAGTGTGTCAGTGAGTGTGTTAATATTAATCTGTGTTCTCTGTCAGTGTGTTAATATTACTGAGGACAGTGGGGGTGTTTTACACTTCACAGGGTGTATCTGACTGTGGGTCATGATTTACACAGTGTGTCAGTGAGTGTGTTAATATTAATCTGTGTTCTCTGTCAGTGTGTTAATATTCCTGAGGACAGTGGGGGTGTTTTACACTTCACAGGGTGTATCTGACTGTGGGTCATGATATACACAGTGTGTCAGTGAGTGTGTTAATATTAATCTGTGTTCTCTGTCAGTGTGTTAATATTACTGAGGACAGTGGGGGTGTTTTACACTTCACAGGGTGTATCTGACTGTGGGTCATGATGTACACAGTGTGTCAGTGAGTGTGTTAATATTAATCTGTGTTCTCTGTCAGTGTGTTAATATTCCTGAGGACAGTGGGGGTGTTTTACACTTCACAGGGTGTATCTGACTGTGAGTCATGATATACACAGTGTGTCAGTGAGTGTGTTAATATTAATCTGTGTTCTCTGTCAGTGTGTTAATATTACTGAGGACAGTGGGGATGTTTTACACTTCACAGGGTGTATCTGACTGTGGGTCATGATATACACAGTGTGTCAGTGAGTGTGTTAATATTAATCTGTGTTCTCTGTCAGTGTGTTAATATTACTGAGGACAGTGGGGGTGTTTTACACTTCACAGTTTGTATCTAACTGTGGGTCATGATATACACAGAGTGTCAGTGAGTGTGTTAATATTAATCTGTGTTCTCTGTCAGTGTGTTAATATTACTGAGGACAGTGGGGATGTTTTACACTTCACAGGGTTTATCTGACTGTGGGTCATGATATACACAGTGTGTCAGTGAGTGTGTTAATATTAATCTGTGTTCTCTGTCAGTGTGTTAATATTACTGAGGACAGTGGGGGTGTTTTACACTTCACAGCGTGTATCTGACTGTGAGTCATGATGTACACAGTGTGTCAGTGAGAGTGTTAATATTAATCTGTGTTCTCTGTCAGTGTGTAAAAATGACTGAGGACAGTGGGGGTGTTTTACACTTCACAGGGTGTATCTGACTGTGGGTCATGATATACACAGTGTGTCAGTGAGTGTGTTAATATTCATCTGTGTTCTCTGTCAGTGTGTGAATATTACTGAGGACAGTGGGGGTGTTTTACACTTCACAGGGTGTATCTGACTGTGGGTCATGATGTACACAGTGTGTCAGTGAGTGTGTTAATATTAATCTGTGTTCTCTGTCAGTGTGTTAATATTACTGAGGACAGTGGGGGTGTTTTACACTTCACATGGTCTATCTGACTGTGGGTCATGATATACACAGTGTGTCAGTGAGTGTGTTAATATTAATCTGTGTTCTCTGTCAGTGTGTTAATATTACTGAGGACAGTGGGGGTGTTTTACACTTCACAGGGTGTATCTGACTGTGGGTCATGATATACACAGTGTGTCAGTGAGTGTGTTAATATTAATCTGTGTTCTCTGTCAGTGTGTTAATATTCCTGAGGACAGTGGGGATGTTTTACACTTCACAGGGTGTATCTGACTGTGGGTCATGATATACACAGTGTGTCAGTGAGTGTGTTAATATTAATCTGTGTTCTCTGTCAGTGTGATAATATTACTGAGGACAGTGGGGGTGTTTTACACTTCACAGGGTGTATCTGACTGTGGGTCATGATTTACACAGTGTGTCAGTGAGTGTGTTAATATTAATCTGTGTTCTCTGTCAGTGTGTTAATATTACTGAGGACAGTGGGGGTGTTTTACACTTCACAGGGTTTATCTGACTGTGGGTCATGATATACACAGTGTGTCAGTGAGTGTGTTAATATTAATCTGTGTTCTCTGTCAGTGTGTTAATATTACTGAGGACAGTGGGGGTGTTTTACACTTCACAGGGTGTATCTGACTGTGGGTCATGATTTACACAGTGTGTCAGTGAGTGTGTTAATATTAATCTGTGTTCTCTGTCAGTGTGTTAATATTCCTGAGGACAGTGGGGTTGTTTTACACTTCACAGGGTGTATCTGACTGTGGGTCATGATATACACAGTGTGTCAGTGAGTGTGTTAATATTAATCTGTGTTCTCTGTCAGTGTGTTAATATTACTGAGGACAGTGGGGGTGTTTTACACTTCACAGGGTGTATCTGACTGTGGGTCATGATGTACACAGTGTGTCAGTGAGTGTGTTAATATTAATCTGTGTTCTCTGTCAGTGTGTTAATATTCCTGAGGACAGTGGGGGTGTTTTACACTTCACAGGGTGTATCTGACTGTGAGTCATGATATACACAGTGTGTCAGTGAGTGTGTTAATATTAATCTGTGTTCTCTGTCAGTGTGTTAATATTACTGAGGACAGTGGGGATGTTTTACACTTCACAGGGTGTATCTGACTGTGGGTCATGATATACACAGTGTGTCAGTGAGTGTGTTAATATTAATCTGTGTTCTCTGTCAGTGTGTTAATATTCCTGAGGACAGTGGGGGTGTTTTACACTTCACAGGGTGTATCTGACTGTGGGTCATGATATACACAGTGTGTCAGTGAGTGTGTTAATATTAATCTGTGTTCTCTGTCAGTGTGTTAATATTCCTGAGGACAGTGGGGGTGTTTTACACTTCACAGGGTGTATCTGACTGTGGGTCATGACATACACAGTGTGTCAGTGAGTGTGTTAATATTACTCTGTGTTCTCTGTCAGTCTGTTAACATTACTGAGGACAGTGGGGGTGTTTTACACTTCACAGGGTGCATCTGGCTGTGGGTCATGATATACACAGTGTGTCAGTGAGTGTGTTAATATTAATCTGTGTTCTCTGTCAGTGTGTTAATATTCCTGAGGACAGTGGGGGTGTTTTACACTTCACAGGGTGGATCTGACTGTGGGTCATGATGTACACAGTTTGTCAGTGAGTGTGTTAATATTAATCTGTGTTCTCTGTCAGTGTGTTAATATTCCTGAGGACAGTCGGGGTGTTTTACACTTCACAGGGTGTATCTGACTGTGGGTCATGATATACACAGTGTGTCAGTGAGTGTGTTAATATTAATCTGTGTTCTCTGTCAGTGTGTTAATATTTCTGAGGATAGTGGGGGTGTTTTACACTTCACAGTTTGTATCTAACTGTGGGTCATGATATACACAGTGTGTCAGTGAGTGTGTTAATATTAATCTGTGTTCTCTGTCAGTGTGTTAATATGACTGAGGACAGTGGGGATGTTTTACACTTCACAGGGTTTATCTGACTGTGGGTCATGATATACACAGTGTGTCAGTGAGTGTGTTAATATTAATCTGTGTTCTCTGTCAGTGTGTTAATATTACTGAGGACAGTGGGGGTGTTTTACACTTCACAGGGTGTATCTGACTGTGAGTCCTGATGTACACAGTGTGTCAGTGAGAGTGTTAATATTAATCTGTGTTCTCTGTCAGTGTGTTAATATTACTGAGGACAGTGGGGGTGTTTTACACTTCACAGGGTGTATTTGACTGTGGGTCAAGATATACACAGTGTGTCAGTGAGTGTGTTAATATTAATCTGTGTTCTCTGTCAGTGTGTTAATATTACTGAGGACAGTGGAGGTGTTTTACACTTCACAGGGTGTATCTGACTATGGGTCATGATATACACAGTGTGTCAGTGAGTGTGTTAATATTAATCTGTGTTCTCTGTCAGTGTGTTAATATTACTGAGGACAGTGGGGGTGTTTTACACTTCACAGGGTGTATCTGACTGTGGGTCATGATATACACAGTTTGTCAGTGAGTGTGTTAATATTAATCTGTGTTCTCTGTCAGTGTGTTAATATTCCTGAGGACAGAGGGGGTGTTTTACACTTCACAGGATGTATCTGACTGTGGGTCATGATATACACAGTGTGTCAGTGAGTGTGTTAATATTAATCTGTGTTCTCTGTCAGTGTGTTAATATTACTGACGACAGTGGGGGTGTTTTACACTTCACAGGGTGTATCTGACTGTGGGTCATGATGTACACAGTGTGTCCGTGAGTGTGTTAACATTAATCTGTGTTCTCTGTCAGTGTGTTAATATTCCTGAGGACAGTGGGGGTGTTTTACACTTCACAGGGTTTATCTGGCTGTGGGTCATGATGTACACAGTGTGTCAGTGAGTGTGTTAATATTAATCTGTGTTCTCTGTCAGTGTGTTAATATTACTGAGGACAGTGGGGGTGTTTTACACTTCACAGGGTGTATCTGACTGTGGGTCATGATGTACACAGTGTGTCAGAGAGTGTGTTAATATTAATCTGTGTTCTCTGTCAGTGTGTTAATATTACTGAGGACAGTGGGGGTGTTTTACACTTCACAGGGTGTATCTGACTGTGGGTCATGATATACACAGTGTGTCAGTGAGTGTGTTAATATTAATCTGTGTTCTCTGTCAGTGTGTTAATATTACTGAGGACAGTGGGGGTGTTTTACACTTCACAGGGTGTATCTGACTGTGGGTCATGATATACACAGTGTGTCAGTGAGTGTGTTAATATTAATCTGTGTTCTCTGTCAGTGTGTTAATATTCCTGAGGACAGTGGGGGTGTTTTACACTTCACAGGGTGTATCTGACTGTGGGTCATGATGTACACAGTGTGTCAGTGAGTGTGTTAATATTAATCTGTGTTCTCTGTCAGTGTGTTAATATTACTGAGGACAGTGGGGGTGTTTTACACTTCACAGGGTGTATCTGACTGTGGGTCATGATATACACAGTGTGTCAGTGAGTGTGTTAATATTAATCTGTGTTCTCTGTCAGTGTGTTAATATTACTGAGGACAGTGGGGATGTTTTACACTTCACAGGGTTTATCTGACTGTGGAACGTGATGTACACAGTGTGTCAGTGAGTGTGTTAATATTAATCTGTGTTCTCTGTCAGTGTGTTAATATTACTGAGGACAGTGGGGGTGTTTTACACTTCACAGGGTGTATCTGACTGTGGGTCATGATATACACAGTGTGTCAGTGAGTGTGTTAATATTAATCTGTGTTCTCTGTCAGTGTGTTAATATTACTGAGGACAGTGGGGGTGTTTTACACTTCACAGGGTTTATCTGACTGTGGGTCATGATATACACAGTGTGTCAGTGAGTGTGTTAATATTAATCTGTGTTCTCTGTCAGTGTGTTAATATTACTGAGGACAGTGGGGGTGTTTTACACTTCACAGGGTGTATCTGAATGTTTCTCATGATATATACAGTGTGTCAGTGAGTGTGTTAATGTTAATCTGTGTTCTCTGTCAGTGTGTTAATATTCCTGAGGACAGTGGGGGTGTTTTACACTTCACAGGGATTATCTGTCTGTGGGTCACGATATACGCAGTGTGTCAGTGAGTGTGTTAATATTAATCTGTGTTCTCTGTCAGTGTGTTAATATTACTGAGGACAGTGGGGGTGTTTTACACTTCACAGGGTGCATCTGGCCTTGGGTCATGATATACACAGTGTGTCAGTGAGTGTGTTAATATTAATCTGTGTTCTCTGTCAGTGTGTTAATATTCCTGAGGACAGTGGGGGTGTTTTACACTTCACAGGGTTTATCTGACTGTGGGTCATGATGTACACAGTGTGTCAGTGAATGTGTTAATATTAATCTGTGTTCTCTGTCAGTGTGATAATATTACTGAGGACAGTGGGGGTGTTTTACACTTCACAGGGTTTATCTGACTGTGGGTCATGAAATACACAGTGTGTCAGTGAGTGTGTAAATATTAATCTGTGTTCTCTGTCAGTGTGTTAATATTACTGAGGACAGTGGGGGTGTTTTACACTTCACAGGGTGTATCTGACTGTGGGTCATGATATACACAGTGTGTCAGTGAGTGTGTTAATATTAATCTGTGTTCTCTGTCAGTGTGTTAATATTCCTGAGGACAGAGGGGGTGTTTTACACTTCACAGGATGTATCTGACTGTGGGTCATGATATACACAGTGTGTCAGTGAGTGTGTTAATATTAATCTGTGTTCTCTGTCAGTGTGTTAATATTACTGACGACAGTGGGGGTGTTTTACACTTCACAGGGTGTATCTGACTGTGGGTCATGATGTACACAGTGTGTCAGTGAGTGTGTTAATATTAATCTGTGTTCTCTGTCAGTGTGTTAATATTCCTGAGGACAGTGGGGGTGTTTTACACTTCACAGGGTTTATCTGGCTGTGGGTCATGATGTACACAGTGTGTCGGTCAGTGTGTTAATATTAATCTGTGTTCTCTGTCAGTGTGTTAATATTACTGAGGACAGTGGGGGTGTTTTACACTTCACAGGGTGTATCTGACTGTGGGTCATGATATACACAGTGTGTCAGTGAGTGTGTTAATATTAATCTGTGTTCTCTGTCAGTGTGTTAATATTACTGAGGACAGTGGGGATGTTTTACACTTCACAGGGTTTATCTGACTGTGGAACGTGATGTACACAGTGTGTCAGTGAGTGTGTTAATATTAATCTGTGTTCTCTGTCAGTGTGTTAATATTACTGAGGACAGTGGGGGTGTTTTACACTTCACAGGGTGTATCTGACTGTGGGTCATGATATACACAGTGTGTCAGTGAGTGTGTTAATATTAATCTGTGTTCTCTGTCAGTGTGTTAATATTACTGAGGACAGTGGGGGTGTTTTACACTTCACCGGGTGTATCTGACTGTGGGTCATGATATACACAGTGTGTCAGTGAGTGTGTTAATATTAATCTGTGTTCTCTGTCAGTGTGTTAATATTACTGAGGACAGTGGGGGTGTTTTACACTTCACAGGGTGTATCTGACTGTGGGTCATGATATACACAGTGTGTCAGTGAGTGTGTTAATATTAATCTGCGTTCTCTGTCAGTGTGTTAATATTACTGAGGACAGTGGGGGTGTTTTACACTTCACAGGGTTTATCTGACTGTGGGTCATGATATACACAGTGTGTCAGTGAGTGTGTTAATATTAATCTGTGTTCTCTGTCAGTGTGTTAATATTACTGAGGACAGTGGGGGTGTTTTACACTTCACAGGGTGTATCTGACTGTGGGTCATGATATATACAGTGTGTCAGTGAGTGTGTTAATATTAATCTGTGTTCTCTGTCAGTGTGTTAATATTCCTGAGGACAGTGGGGGTGTTTTACACTTCACAGGGATTATCTGTCTGTGGGTCACGATATACACAGTGTGTCAGTGAGTGTGTTAATATTAATCTGTGTTCTCTGTCAGTGTGTTAATATTACTGAGGACAGTGGGGGTGTTTTACACTTCACAGGGATTATCTGTCTGTGGGTCACGATATACACAGTGTGTCAGTGAGTGTGTTAATATTAATCTGTGTTCTCTGTCAGTGTGTTAATATTCCTGAGGACAGTGGGGGTGTTTTACACTTCACAGGGTGTATCTGACTGTGGGTCATGATATACACAGTGTGTCAGTGAGTGTGTTAATATTAATCTGTGTTCTCTGTCAGTGTGTTAATATTACTGAGGACAGTGGGGGTGTTTTACACTTCACAGGGTGCATCTGGCCTTGGGTCATGATATACACAGTGTGTCAGTGAGTGTGTTAATATTAATCTGTGTTCTCTGTCAGTGTGTTAATATTCCTGAGGACAGTGGGGGTGTTTTACACTTCACAGGGTTTATCTGACTGTGGGTCATGATGTACACAGTGTGTCAGTGAGTGTGTTAATATTAATCTGTGTTCTCTGTCAGTGTGTTAATATTACTGTGGACAGTGGGGGTGTTTTACACTTCACAGGGTGTATCTGACTGTGGGTCATGATATACACAGTGTGTCAGTGAGTGTGTTAATATTAATCTGTGTTCTCTGTCAGTGTGTTAATATTACTGAGGACAGTGGGGGTGTTTTACACTTCACAGGGTTTATCTGACTGTGAGTCATGATATACACAGTGTGTCAGTGAGTGTGTTAATATTAATCTGTGTTCTCTGTCAGTGTGTTAATATTACTGAGGACAGTGGGGGTGTTTTACACTTCACAGGGTGTATCTGACTCTGGGTCATGATATACACAGTGCGTCAGTGAGTGTGTTAATATTAATCTGTGTTCTCTGTCAGTGTGTTAATATTCCTGAGGACAGTGGGGGTGTTTTATACTTCACAGGGTGCATCTGGCCTTGGGTCATGATATACACAGTGTGTCAGTGAGCGTGTTAATATTAATCTGTGTTCTCTGTCAGTGTGTTAATATTCCTGAGGACAGTGGGGGTGTTTTACACTTCACAGGGTGTATCTGACTGTGGGTCATGATATACACAGTGTGTCAGTGAGTGTGTTAATATTAATCTGTGTTCTCTGTCAGTGTGTTAATATTCCTGAGGACAGTGGGGGTGTTTTACACTTCACAGGGTGTATCTGACTGTGGGTCATGATATACACAGTGTGTCAGTGAGTGTGTTAATATTAATCTGTGTTCTCTGTCAGTGTGTTAATATTACTGACGACAGTGGGGGTGTTTTACACTTCACAGGGTGTATCTGACTGTGGGTCATGATATACACAGTGTGTCAGTGAGTGTGTTAATATTAATCTGTGTTCTCTGTCAGTGTGTTAATATTACTGAGGACAGTGGGGGTGTTTTACACTTCACAGGGTGTATCTGACTGTGGGTCATGATATACACAGTGTGTCAGTGAGTGTGTTAATATTAATCTGTGTTCTCTGTCAGTCTGTTAATATTACTGAGGACAGTGGGGGTGTTTTACACTTCACAGGGTTTATCTGACTGTGGGTCATGATATACACAGTGTGTCAGTGAGTGTGTTAATATTAATCTGTGTTCTCTGTCAGTGTGTTAATATGACTGAGGACAGTGGGGGTGTTTTACACTTCACAGGGTGTATCTGACTGTGGGTCATGATATACACAGTGTGTCAGTGAGTGTGTTAATATTAATCTGTGTTCTCTGTCAGTGTGTTAATATTGCTGAGGACAGTGGGGGTGTTTTACACTTCACAGGGTGTATCTGACTGTGGGTCATGATATACACAGTGTGTCAGTGAGTGTGTTAATATTAATCTGTGTTCTCTGTCAGTGTGTTAATATTGCTGAGGATAGTGGGGATGTTTTACACTTCACAGGGTGTATCTGACTGTGGGTCATGATATACACAGTGTGTCAGTGAGTGTGTTAATATTAATCAGTGTTCTCTGTCAGTGTGTTAATATTCCTGAGGACAGTGGGAATGTTTTACACTTCACAGGGTGTATCTGACTGTGGGTCATGATATACACAGTGTGTCAGTGAGTGTGTTAATATTAATCAGTGTTCTCTGTCAGTGTGTTAATATTCCTGAGGACAGTGGGAATGTTTTACACTTCACAGGGTGTATCTGACTGTGGGTCATGATATACACAGTGTGTCAGTGAGTGTGTTAATATTAATCTGTGTTCTCTGTCAGTGTGTTAATATTACTGAGGACAGTGGGGGTGTTTCACACTTCACAGGGTGTATCTGACTGTGGGTCATGATATACACAGTGTGTCAGTGAGTGTGTTAATATTAATCTGTGTTCTCTGTCAGTGTGTTAATATGACTGAGGACAGTGGGGGTGTTTTACACTTCACAGGGTGTATCTGACTGTGGGTCATGATATACACAGTGTGTCAGTGAGTGTGTTAATATTAATCTGTGTTCTCTGTCAGTGTGTTAATATTGCTGAGGACAGTGGGGATGTTTTACACTTCACAGGGTGTATCTGACTGTGGGTCATGATATACACAGTGTGTCAGTGAGTGTGTTAATATTAATCAGTGTTCTCTGTCAGTGTGTTAATATTCCTGAGGACAGTGGGAATGTTTTACACTTCACAGGGTGTATCTGACTGTGGGTCATGATATACACAGTGTGTCAGTGAGTGTGTTAATATTAATCTGTGTTCTCTGTCAGTGTGTTAATATTACTGAGGACAGTGGGGGTGTTTCACACTTCACAGGGTGTATCTGACTGTGGGTCATGATATACACAGTGTGTCACTGAGTGTGTTAATATTAATCTGCGTTCTCTGTCAGTGTGTTAATATTTCTGAGGACAGTGGGGGTGTTTTACACTTCACAGTTTGTATCTAACTGTGGGTCATGATATACACAGTGTGTCAGTGAGTGTGTTAATATTAATCTGTGTTCTCTGTCAGTGTGTTAATATTACTGAGGACAGTGGGGATGTTTTACACTTCACAGGGTTTATCTGACTGTGGGTCATGATATACACAGTGTGTCAGTGAGTGTGTTAATATTAATCTGTGTTCTCTGTCAGTGTGTTAATATTACTGAGGACAGTGGGGGTGTTTTACACTTCACAGGGTGTATCTGACTGTGAGTCATGATGTACACAGTGTGTCAGTGAGAGTGTTAATATTAATCTGTGTTCTCTGTCAGTGTGTTAATATTACTGAGGACAGTGGGGGTGTTTTACACTTCACAGGGTGTATCTGACTGTGGGTCAATATATGCACAGTGTGTCAGTGAGTGTGTTAATATTAATCTGTGTTCTCTGTCAGTGTGTTAATATTACTGAGGACAGTGGAGGTGTTTTACACTTCACAGGGTGTATCTGACTGTGGGTCATGATATACACAGTGTGTCAGTGAGTGTGTTAATATTAATCTGTGTTCTCTGTCAGTGTGTTAATATTACTGAGGACAGTGGGGGTGTTTTACACTTCACAGGGTGTATCTGACTGTGGGTCATGATATACACAGTGTGTCAGTGAGTGTGTTAATATTAATCTGTGTTCTCTGTCAGAGTGTTAATATTCCTGAGGACAGTGGGGGTGTTTTACACTTCACAGGATGTATCTGACTGTGGGTCATGATATACACAGTGTGTCAGTGAGTGTGTTAATATTAATCTGTGTTCTCTGTCAGTGTGTTAATATTACTGACGACAGTGGGGGTGTTTTACACTTCACAGGGTGTATCTGACTGTGGGTCATGATGTACACAGTGTGTCAGTGAGTGTGTTAATATTAATTTGTGTTCTCTGTCAGTGTGTTAATATTACTGAGGACAGTGGGGGTGTTTTACACTTCACAGGGTGTATCTGACTCTGGGTCATGATGTACACAGTGTGTCAGTGAGTGTGTTAATATTAATCTGTGTTCTCTGTCAGTGTGTTAATATTACTGAGGACAGTGGGGGTGTTTTACACTTCACAGGGTGTATCTGACTGTGGGTCATGATGTACACAGTGTGTCAGAGAGTGTGTTAATATTAATCTGTGTTCTCTGTCAGTGTGTTAATATTGCTGAGGACAGTGGGGGTGTTTTACACTTCACAGGGTGTATCTGACTGTGGGTCATGATATACACAGTGTGTCAGTGAGTGTGTTAATATTAATCTGTGTTCTCTGTCAGTGTGTTAATATTACTGAGGACAGTGGGGGTGTTTTACACTTCACAGGGTGTATCTGACTGTGGGTCATGATATACACAGTGTGTCAGTGAGTGTGTTAATATTAATCTGTGTTCTCTGTCAGTGTGTTAATATTACTGAGGACAGTGGGGGTGTTTTACACTTCACAGGGTGTATCTGACTGTGGGTCATGATATACACAGTGTGTCAGTGAGTGTGTTAATATTAATCTGTGTTCTCTGTCAGTGTGTTAATATTACTGAGGACAGTGGGGGTGTTTTACACTTCACAGGGTGTATCTGACTGTGGGTCATGATATACACAGTGTGTCAGTGAGTGTGTTAATATTAATCTGTGTTCTCTGTCAGTGTGTTAATATTACTGAGGACAGTGGGGGTGTTTTACACTTCACAGGGTTTATCTGACTGTGGGTCATGATATACACAGTGTGTCAGTGAGTGTGTTAATATTAATCTGTGTTCTCTGTCAGTGTGTTAATATTACTGAGGACAGTGGGGGTGTTTTACACTTCACAGGGTGTATCTGACTGTTTTTCATGATATATACAGTGTGTCAGTGAGTGTGTTAATATTAATCTGTGTTCTCTGTCAGTGTGTTAATATTACTGAGGACAGTGGGGCTGTTTTACACTTCACAGGGTGTATCTGACTGTGGGTCATGATATACACAGTGTGTCAGTGAGTGTGTTAATATTAATCTGTGTTCTCTGTCAGTGTGTTAATATTCCTGAGGACAGTGGGGGTGTTTTACACTTCACAGGGATTATCTGTCTGTGGGTCACGATATACACAGTGTGTCAGTGAGTGTGTTAATATTAATCTGTGTTCTCTGTCAGTGTGTTAATATTACTGAGGACAGTGGGGGTGTTTTACACTTCACAGGGTGCATCTGGCCTTGGGTCATGATATACACAGTGTGTCAGTGAGTGTGTTAATATTAATCTGTGTTCTCTGTCAGTGTGTTAATATTCCTGAGGACAGTGGGGGTGTTTTACACTTCACAGGGTTTATCTGACTGTGGGTCATGATGTACACAGTGTGTCATTGAATGTGTTAATATTAATCTGTGTTCTCTGTCAGTGTGATAATATTACTGAGGACAGTGGGGGTGTTTTACACTTCACAGGGTTTATCTGACTGTGGGTCATGAAATACACAGTGTGTCAGTGAGTGTGTAAATATTAATCTGTGTTCTCTGTCAGTGTGTTAATATTACTGAGGACAGTGGGGGTGTTTTACACTTCACAGGGTGTATCTGACTGTGGGTCATGATATACACAGTGTGTCAGTGAGTGTGTTAATATTAATCTGTGTTCTCTGTCAGTGTGTTAATATTCCTGAGGACAGAGGGGGTGTTTTACACTTCACAGGATGTATCTGACTGTGGGTCATGATATACACAGTGTGTCAGTGAGTGTGTTAATATTAATCTGTGTTCTCTGTCAGTGTGTTAATATTACTGACGACAGTGGGGGTGTTTTACACTTCACAGGGTGTATCTGACTGTGGGTCATGATGTACACAGTGTGTCAGTGAGTGTGTTAATATTAATCTGTGTTCTCTGTCAGTGTGTTAATATTCATGAGGACAGTGGGGGTGTTTTACACTTCACAGGGTTTATCTGGCTGTGGGTCATGATGTACACAGTGTGTCGGTCAGTGTGTTAATATTAATCTGTGTTCTCTGTCAGTGTGTTAATATTACTGAGGACAGTGGGGGTGTTTTACACTTCACAGGGTGTATCTGACTGTGGGTCATGATATACACAGTGTGTCAGTGAGTGTGTTAATATTAATCTGTGTTCTCTGTCAGTGTGTTAATATTACTGAGGACAGTGGGGATGTTTTACACTTCACAGGGTTTATCTGACTGTGGAACGTGATGTACACAGTGTGTCAGTGAGTGTGTTAATATTAATCTGTGTTCTCTGTCAGTGTGTTAATATTACTGAGGACAGTGGGGGTGTTTTACACTTCACAGGGTGTATCTGACTGTGGGTCATGATATACACAGTGTGTCAGTGAGTGTGTTAATATTAATCTGTTTTCTCTGTCAGTGTGTTAATATTACTGAGGACAGTGGGGGTGTTTTACACTTCACAGGGTGTATCTGACTGTGGGTCATGATATACACAGTGTGTCAGTGAGTGTGTTAATATTAATCTGTGTTCTCTGTCAGTGTGTTAATATTACTGAGGACAGTGGGGGTGTTTTACACTTCACAGGGTGTATCTGACTGTGGGTCATGATATACACAGTGTGTCAGTGAGTGTGTTAATATTAATCTGTGTTCTCTGTCAGTGTGTTAATATTACTGAGGACAGAGGGGATGTTTTACACTTCACAGGGTGTATCTGACTGTGGGTCATGATATACACAGTGTGTCAGTGAGTGTGTTAATATTAATCTGTGTTCTCTGTCAGTGTGTTAATATTACTGAGGACAGTGGGGGTGTTTTACACTTCACAGGGTTTATCTGACTGTGGGTCATGATATACACAGTGTGTCAGTGAGTGTGTTAATATTAATCTGTGTTCTCTGTCAGTGTGTTAATATTACTGAGGACAGTGGGGGTGTTTTACACTTCACAGGGTGTATCTGACTGTGGGTCATGATATATACAGTGTGTCAGTGAGTGTGTTAATATTAATCTGTGTTCTCTGTCAGTGTGTTAATATTCCTGAGGACAGTGGGGGTGTTTTACACTTCACAGGGTGTATCTGACTGTGGGTCATGATGTACACAGTGTGTCAGTGAGTGTGTTAATATTAATCTGTGTTCTCTGTCAGTGTGTTAATATTACTGAGGACAGTGGGGGTGTTTTACACTTCACAGGGTGCATCTGGCCTTGGGTCATGATATACACAGTGTGTCAGTGAGTGTGTTAATATTAATCTGTGTTCTCTGTCAGTGTGTTAATATTCCTGAGGACAGTGGGGGTGTTTTACACTTCACAGGGTGTATCTGACTGTGGGTCATGATATACACAGTGTGTCAGTGAGTGTGTTAATATTAATCTGTGTTCTCTGTCAGTGTGTTAATATTACTGAGGACAGTGGGGGTGTTTTACACTTCACAGGGTTTATCTGACTGTGGGTCATGATGTACACAGTGTGTCAGTGAATGTGTTAATATTAATCTGTGTTCTCTGTCAGTGTGATAATATTACTGAGGACAGTGGGGGTGTTTTACACTTCACAGGGTTTATCTGACTGTGGGTCATGAAATACACAGTGTGTCGGTGAGTGTGTTAATATTAATCTGTATTCTCTGTCAGTGTGTTAATAATACTGTGGACAGTGGGGGTGTTTTACACTTCACAGGGTGTATCTGACTGTGGGTCATGATATACACAGTGTGTCAGTGAGTGTGTTAATATTAATCTGTGTTCTCTGTCAGTGTGTTAATATTACTGAGGACAGTGGGGGTGTTTTACACTTCACAGGGTTTATCTGACTGTGAGTCATGATATACACAGTGTGTCAGTGAGTGTGTTAATATTAATCTGTGTTCTCTGTCAGTGTGTTAATATTACTGAGGACAGTGGGGGTGTTTTACACTTCACAGGGTGTATCTGACTCTGGGTCATGATATACACAGTGTGTCAGTGAGTGTGTTAATATTAATCTGTGTTCTCTGTCAGTGTGTTAATATTCCTGAGGACAGTGGGGGTGTTTTACACTTCACAGGGTGTATCGGACTGTGGGTCATGATATACACAGTGTGTCAGGGAGTTTGTTAATATTAATCTGTGTTCTCTGTCAGTGTGTTAATATTACTGAGGACAGTGGGGGTGTTTTACACATCACAGGGTGCATCTGGCCTTGGGTCATGATATACACAGTGTGTCAGTGAGCGTGTTAATATTAATCTGTGTTCTCTGTCAGTGTGTTAATATTCCTGAGGACAGTGGGGGTGTTTTACACTTCACAGGGTGTATCTGACTGTGGGTCATGATATACACAGTGTGTCAGTGAGTGTGTTAATATTAATCTGTGTTCTCTGTCAGTGTGTTAATATTACTGAGGACAGTGGGGGTGTTTTACACTTCACAGGGTGTATCTGACTGTGGGTCATGATATACACAGTGTGTCAGTGAGTGTGTTAATATTAATCTGTGTTCTCTGTCAGTGTGTTAATATTACTGAGGACAGTGGGGGTGTTTTACACTTCACAGGGTGTATCTGACTGTGGGTCATGATATACACAGTGTGTCAGTGAGTGTGTTAATATTAATCTGTGTTCTCTGTCAGTGTGTTAATATTCCTGAGGACAGTGGGGGTGTTTTACACTTCACAGGGTGTATCTGACTGTGGGTCATGATATACACAGTGTGTCAGTGAGTGTGTTAATATTAATCTGTGTTCTCTGTCAGTGTGTTAATATTCCTGAGGACAGTGGGGGTGTTTTACACTTCACAGGGTGTATCTGACTGTGGGTCATGATATACACAGTGTGTCAGTGAGTGTGTTAATATTAATCTGTGTTCTCTGTCAGTGTGTTAATATTGCTGAGGACAGTGGGGATGTTTTACACTTCACAGGGTGTATCTGACTGTGGGTCATGATATACACAGTGTGTCAGTGAGTGTGTTAATATTAATCAGAGTTCTCTGTCAGTGTGTTAATATTCCTGAGGACAGTGGGAATGTTTTACACTTCACAGGGTGTATCTGACTGTGGGTCATGATATACACAGTGTGTCAGTGAGTGTGTTAATATTAATCTGTGTTCTCTGTCAGTGTGTTAATATTACTGAGGACAGTGGGGGTGTTTCACACTTCACAGGGTGTATCTGACTGTGGGTCATGATGTACTCAGTGTGTCAGTGAGTGTGTTAATATTAATCTGTGTTCTCTGTCAGTGTGTTAATATTACTGAGGACAGTGGGGGTGTTTTACACTTCACAGGGTGTATCTGACTGTGGGTCATGATATACACAGTGTGTCAGTGAGTGTGTTAATATTAATCTGTGTTCTCTGTCAGTGTGTTAATATTACTGAGGACAGTGGGGGTGTTTTACACTTCACAGGGTTTATCTGACTGTGGGTCATGATATACACAGTTTGTCAGTGAGTGTGTTAATATTAATCTGTGTTCTCTGTCAGTGTATTAATATTACTGAGGACAGTGGGGGTGTTTTACACTTCACAGGGTGTATCTGACTGTGGGTCATGATGTACACAGTGTGTCAGTGAGTGTGTTAATATTAATCTGTGTTCTCTGTCAGTGTGTTAATATTCCTGAGGACAGTGGGGGTGTTTTACACTTCACAGGGTGTATCTTACTGTGGGTCATGATTTACACAGTATGTCAGTGAGTGTGTTAATATTAATCTGTGTTCTCTGTCAGTGTGTTAATATTACTGAGGACAGTGGGGATGTTTTACACTTCACAGGGTTTATCTGACTGTGGGTCATGATGTACACAGTGTGTCAGTGAGTGTGTTAATATTAATCTGTGTTCTCTGTCAGTGTGTTAATATTACTGAGGACAGTGGGGGTGTTTTACGCTTCACAGGGTTTATCTGACTGTGGGTCATGAAGTACACAGTGTGTCAGTGAGTGTGTTAATATTAATCTGTGTTCTCTGTCAGTGTGTTAATATTACTGAGGACAGTGGGGGTGTTTTACACTTCACAGGGTGTATCTGACTGTGGGTCATGATATACACAGTGTGTCAGTGAGTGTGTTAATATTAATCTGTGTTCTCTGTCAGTGAGTTAATATTACTGAGGACAGTGGTGGTGTTTTACACTTCACAGGGTGTATCTGACTGTGGGTCATGATGTACACAGTGTGTCAGTGAGTGTGTTAATATTAATCTGTGTTCACTGTCAGGTGTTAATATTCCTGAGGACAGGGGGGGTGTTTTACACTTCACAGGGTGTATCTGACTGTGGGTCATGATATACACAGTGTGTCAGTGAGTGTGTTAATATTAATCTGTGTTCTCTGTCAGTGTGTTAATATTCCTGTGGCCAGTGGGGGTGTTTTACACTTCACAGGGTTTATCTGACTCTGGGTCATGATATACACAGTGTGTCAGTGAGTGTGTTAATATTAATCTGTGTTCTCTGTCAGTGTGTTAATATTCCTGAGGACAGTGGGGGTGTTTTACACTTCACCGGGTGTATCTGACTGTGGGTGATGATATACACAGTGTGTCAGTGAGTGTGTTAATATTAATCTGTGTTCTCTGTCAGTGTGTTAATATTACTGAGGACAGTGGGGGTGTTTTACACTTCACAGGGTGTATCTGACTGTGGGTTATGATATACACAGTGTGTCAGTGAGTGTGTTAATATTAATCTGTGTTCTCTGTCAGTGTGTTAATATTACTGAGGACAGTGGGGGTGATTTACACTTCACAGGGTGTATCTGACTGTGGGTCATGATATACACAGTTTGTCAGTGAGTGTGTTAATATTAATCTGTGTTCTCTGTCAGTGTGTTAATATTACTGAGGACAGTTGGGGTGTTTTACACTTCACAGGGTGTATCTGACTGTGGGTCATGATGGACACAGTGTGTCAGTGAGTGTGTTAATATTAATCTGTGTTCTCTGTCAGTGTGTTAATATTACTGAGGACAGTGGGGGTGTTTTACACTTCACAGGGTGTATCTGACTGTGGGTCATGATATACACAGTGTGTCAGTGAGTGTGTTAATATTAATCTGTGTTCTCTGTCAGTGTGTTAATATTACTGAGGACAGTGGGGTTGTTTTACACTTCACAGGGTGTATCTGACTGTGGGTCATGATATACACAGTGTGTCAGTGAGTGTGTTAATATTAATCTGTGTTCTCTGTCAGTGTGTTAATATTACTGAGGACAGTGGGGGTGTTTTACACTTCACAGGGTTTATCTGACTGTGGGTCATGATGTACACAGTGTGTCAGTGAGTGTGTTAATATTAATCTGTGTTCTCTGTCAGTGTGTTAATATTACTGAGGACAGTGGGGGTGTTTTCCATTCACAGGGTTTATCTGACTGTGGGTCATGATATACACAGTGTGTCAGTGAGTGTGTTAATATTAATCTGTGTTCTCTGTCAGTGTGTTAATATTACTGAGCACAGTGGAGGTGTTTTACACTTCACAGGGTGTATCTGACTGTGGGTCATGATATACACAGTGTGTCAGTGAGTGTGTTAATATTAATCTGTGTTCTCTGTCAGTGTGTTAATATTACTGAGGACAGTGGGGGTGTTTTACACTTCACAGGGTGTATCTGACTGTGGGTCATGATGTACACAGTGTGTCAGTGAGTGTGTTAATATTAATCTGTGTTCTCTGTCAGTGTGTTAATATTACTGAGGACAGTGGGGGTGTTTTACACTTCACAGGGTGTATCTGACTGTGGGTCATGATATACACAGTGTGTCAGTGAGTGTGTTAATATTAATCTGTGTTCTCTGTCAGTGTGTTAATGTTCCTGAGGACAGTAGGGATGTTTTACACTTCACAGGGTGTATCTGACTGTGAGTCATGATATACACAGTGTGTCAGTGAGTGTGTTAATATTAATCTGTGTTCTCTGTCAGTGTGTTAATATTCCTGAGGACAGTGGGGGTGTTTTACACTTCACAGGGTGTATCTGACTGTGGGTCATGATGTACACAGTGTGTTAGTGAGTGTGTTAATATTAATCTGTGTTCTCTGTCAGTGTGTTAATATTACTGAGGACAGTGGGGGTGTTTTACACTTCACAGGGTGTATCTGACTGTGGGTCATGATATACACAGTGTGTCAGTGAGTGTGTTAATATTAATCTGTGTTCTCTGTCAGTGTGTTAATATTACTGAGGACAGTGGGGGTGTTTTACACTTCACAGGGTGTATCTGACTGTGGGTCATGATATACATAGTGTGTCAGTGAGTGTGTTAATATTAATCTGTGTTCTCTGTCAGTGTGTTAATATTCCTGAGGACAGTGGGGGTGTTTTACACTTCACAGGGTGTATCTGACTGTGGGTCATGATGTACACAGTGTGTCAGTGAGTGTGTTAATATTAATCTGTGTTCTCTGTCAGTGTGTTAATATTGCTGAGGGCAGTGGGGGTGTTTTACACTTCACCGGGTGTATCTGACTGTGGATCATGATATACACAGTGTGTCAGTGAGTGTGTTAATATTAATCTGTGTTCTCTGTCAGTGTGTTAATATTCCTGAGGACAGTGGGGGTGTTTTACACTTCACAGGGTGTATCTGACTGTGGGTCATGATGTACACAGTGTGTCAGTGAGTGTGTTAATATTAATCTGTGTTCTCTGTCAGTGTGTTAATATTGCTGAGGGCAGTGGGGGTGTTTTACACTTCACCGGGTGTATCTGACTGTGGGTCATGATATACACAGTGTGTCAGTGAGTGTGTTAATATTAATCTGTGTTCTCTGTCAGTGTGTTAATATTCCTGAGGACAGTGGGGGTGTTTTACACTTCACAGGGTGTATCTGACTGTGGGTCATGATATACACAGTGTGTCAGTGAGTGTGTTAATATTAATCTGTGTTCTCTGTCAGTGTGTTAATATTGCTGAGGGCAGTGGGGGTGTTTTACACTTCACCGGGTGTATCTGACTGTGGGTCATGATATACACAGTGTGTCAGTGAGTGTGTTAATATTAATCTGTGTTCTCTGTCAGTGTGTTAATATTCCTGAGGACAGAGGGGGTGTTTTACACTTCACAGGATGTATCTGACTGTGGGTCATGTTATACACAGTGTGTCAGTGAGTGTGTTAATATTAATCTGTGTTCTCTGTCAGTGTGTTAATATTACTGAGGACAGTGGGGGTGTTTTACACTTCACAGGGTGTATCTGACTGTGGGTCATGATATACACAGTGTGTCAGTGAGTGTGTTAATATTAATCTGTGTTCTCTGTCAGTGTGTTAATATTACTGACGACAGTGGGGGTGTTTTACACTTCACAGGGTGTATCTGACTGTGGGTCATGATGTACACAGTGTGTCAGTGAGTGTGTTAATATTAATCTGTGTTCTCTGTCAGTGTGTTAATATTACTGAGGACAGTGGGGATGTTTTACACTTCACAGGGTTTATCTGACTGTGGAACGTGATGTACACAGTGTGTCAGTGAGTGTGTTAATATTAATCTGTGTTCTCTGTCAGTGTGTTAATATTCCTGAGGACAGTGGGGGTGTTTTAAATTTCACAGGGTGTATCTAACTGTGGGTCATGATATACACAGTGTGTCAGTGAGTGTGTTAATATTAATCTGTGTTCTCTGTCAGTGTGTTAATATTCCTGAGGACAGTGGGGGTGTTTTACACCTCACAGGGTGTATCTGACTGTGGGTCATGATATACACAGTGTGTCAGTGCGTGTGTTAATATTAATCTGTGTACTCTGTCAGTGTGTTATTATTCCTGAGGACAGTGGGGATGTTTTACGCTTCACAGGGTTTATCTGACTGTGGGTCATGATGTACACAGTGTGTCAGTGAGTGTGTTAATATTAATCTGTGTTCTCTGTCAGTGTGTTAATATTCCTGAGGACAGTGGGGGTGTTTTACACTTCACAGGGTGTATCTGACTGTGGGTCATGATATACACAGTGTGTCAGTGAGAGTGTTAATATTAATCTGTGTTCTCTGTCAGTGTGTTAATATTCCTGAGGACAGTGGGGATGTTTTACACTTCACCGGGTGTATCTGACAGTGGGTCATGATATACACAGTGTGTCAGTGAGTGTGTTAATATGAATCTGTGTTCTCTGTCAGTGTGTTAATATTCCTGAGGACAGTGGGGATGTTTTACACTTCACAGGGTGTATCTGACTGTGGGTCATGATAGACACAGTGTGTCAGTGAGTGTGTTATTATTAATCTGTGTTCTCTGTCAGTGTGTTAATATTCCTGAGGACAGTGGGGGTGTTTTACACTTCACAGGGTGTATCTGACTGTGGGTCATGATATACACAGTGTGTCAGTGAGTGTGTTAATATTAATCTGTGTACTCTGTCAGTGTGTTAATATTCCTGAGGACAGTGGGGGTGTTTTACACTTCACAGGGTGTATCTGACTGTGGGTCATGATGTACACAGTGTGTCAGTGAGTGTGTTAATATTAATCTGTGTTCTCTGTCAGTGTGTTAATATTGCTGAGGACAGTGGGGGTGTTTTACACTTCACAGGGTGTATCTGACTGTGGGTCATGATATACACAGTGTGTCAGAGAGTGTTTTAATATTAATCTGTGTACTCTGTCAGTGTGTTAATATTACTGAGGACAGTGGGGGTGTTTTACACTTCACAGGGTTTATCTGACTGTGGGTCATGATATACACAGTGTGTCAGTGAGTGTGTTAATATTATACTGTGTTCTCTGTCAGTGTGTTAATATTCCTGAGGACAGTGGGGGTGTTTTGCACTTCACCGGGTGTATCTGACTGTGGGTCATGATATACACAGTGTGTCAGTGAGTGTGTTAATATTAATCTGTGTTCCCTGTCAGTGTGTTAATATTCCTGAGGACTGTGGGGGTGTTTTACACTTCACAGGGTGTATCTGACTGTGGGTCATGACATACACAGTGTGTCAGTGAGTGTGTTAATATTAATCTGTGTTCTCTGTCAGTGTGTTAATATTACTGAGGACAGTTGGGGTTGTTTTACACTTCACCGGGTGTATCTGACTGTGAGTCATGATGTACACAGTGTGTCAGTGAGTGTGTTAATATTAATCTGTGTTCTCTGTCAGTGTGTTAATATTACTGAGGACAGTGGGGGTGTTTTACACTTCACCGGGTGTATCTGACTGTGGGTCATGATGTACACAGTGTGTCAGTGAGTGTGTTAATATTAATCTGTGTTCTCTGTCAGTGTGTTAATATTACTGAGGACAGTGGGGGTGTTTTACACTTCACCGGGTGTATCTGACTGTGAGTCATGATATGCACAGAGTGTCAGTGAGTGTGTTAATATTAATCTGTGTTCTCAGTCAGTGCGTTAATATTGCTGAGGACAGTGGGAGTGTTTTACACTTCACAGGGTGTATCTGACTGTGGGTCATGATATACACAGTGTGTCAGTGAGTGTGTTATTATTAACCTGTGTTCTCTGTCAGTGTGTTAATATTCCTGAGGACAGTGGGGGTGTTTTACACTTCACAGGGTGTATCTGACTGTGGGTCATGATGTACACAGTGTGTCAGTGAGTGTGTTAATATTAATCTGTGTTCTCTGTCAGATGTTAATATTACTGAGGACAGTGGGGATGTTTTACACTTCACAAGGTGTATCTGACTATGGGTCATGATATACACAGTGTGTCAGTGAGTGTGTTAATATTAATCTGTGTTCTCTGTCAGTGTGTTAATATTCCTGAGGACAGTGGGGGTGTTTTACACTTCACAGGGTGTATCTGACTGTGGGTCATGATATACACAGTGTGTCAGTGAGTGTGTTAATATTAATCTGTGTTCTCTGTCAGTGTGTTAATATTACTGAGGACAGTGGGGGTGTTTTACACTTCACAGGGTGTATCTGACTGTGGGTCATGATATACACAGTGTGTCAGTGAGTGTGTTAATATTAATCTGTGTTCTCTGTCAGTGTGTTAATATTCCTGAGGACAGTGGGAGTGTTTTACACTTCACAGGGTTTATCTGACTGTGGGTCATGATATACACAGTGTGTCAGTGAGTGTGTTAATATTAATCTGTGTTCTCTGTCAGTGTGTTAATATTCCTGAGGACAGTGGGGGTGTTTTACACTTCACAGGGTTTATCTGACTCTGGGTCATGATGTACATAGTGTGTCAGTGAGTGTGTTAATATTAATCTGTGTTCTCTGTCAGTGTGTTAATATTACTGAGGACAGTGGGGGTGTTTTACACTTCACCGGGTGTATCTGACTGTGGGTCATGATATACACAGTGTGTCAGTGAGTGTGTTAATATTAATCTGTGTTCTCTGTCAGTGTGTTAATATTGCTGAGGACAGTGGGGGTGTTTTACACTTCACCGGGTGTATCTGACTGTGGGTCATGATATACACAGTGTGTCAGTGAGTGTGTTAATATTAATCTGTGTTCTCTGTCAGTGTGTTAATATTCCTGAGGACAGTGGGGATGTTTTACACTTCACAGGGTGTATCTGACTGTGGGTCATGATATACACTGTGTGTCGGTGAGTGTGTTAATATTAATCTGTGTTCTCTGTCAGTGTGTTAATATTCCTGAGGACAGTGGGGGTGTTTTACACTTCACAGGGTGTATCTGACTGTGGGTCATGATATACACAGTGTGTCAGTGAGTGTGTTAAAATTAATCTGTGTTCTCTGTCACTGTGTTAATATTCCTGAGGACAGTGGGGGTGTTTTACACTTCACAGGGTTTATCTGACTGTGGGTCATGATGTACACAGTGTGTCAGTGAGTGTGTTAATATTAATCTGTGTTCTCTGTCACTGTGTTAATATTCCTGAGGACAGTGGGGGTGTTTTACACTTCACAGGGTGTATCTGACTGTGGGTCATGATATACACTGTGTGTCAGTGAGTGTGTTAATATTAATCTGTGTTCTCTGTCAGTGTGTTAATATTCCTGAGGACAGTGGGGGTGTTTTACACTTCACAGGGTTTATCTGACTGTGGGTCATGATGTACACAGTGTGTCAGTGAGTGTGTTAATATTAATCTGTGTTCTCTGTCAGTGTGTTAATATTCCTGAGGACAGTGGGGGTGTTTTACACTTCACAGGGTGTATCTGACTGTGGGTCATGATGTACATAGTGTGTCAGTGAGTGTGTTAATATTAATCTGTGTTCTCTGTCAGTGTGTTAATATTCCTGAGGACAGTGGGGGTGTTTTACACTTCACAGGGTTTATCTGACTGTGGGTCATGATATACACAGTGTGTCAGTGAGTGTGTTAATATTAGTCTGTGTTCTCTGTCAGTGTGTTAATATTCCTGAGGACAGTGGGGGTGTTTTACACTTCAGAGGGTGTATCTGACTGTGGGTCATGATATACACAGTGTGTCAGTGAGTGTGTTAATATTAATCTGTGTTCTCTGTCAGTGTGTTAATATTGCTGAGGGCAGTGGGGGTGTTTTACACTTCACCGGGTGTATCTGACTGTGGGTCATGATCTACACAGTGTGTCAGTGAGTGTGTTAATATTAATCTGTGTTCTCTGTCAGTGTGTTAATATTCCTGAGGACAGAGGGGGTGTTTTACACTTCACAGGATGTATCTGACTGTGGGTCATGTTATACACAGTGTGTCAGTGAGTGTGTTAATATTAATCTGTGTTCTCTGTCAGTGTGTTAATATTACTGAGGACAGTGGGGGTGTTTTACGCTTCACAGGGTGTATCTGACTGTGGGTCATGATATACACAGTGTGTCAGTGAGTGTGTTAATATTAATCTGTGTTCTCTGTCAGTGTGTTAATATTACTGACGACAGTGGGGGTGTTTTACACTTCACAGGGTGTATCTGACTGTGGGTCATGATGTACACAGTGTGTCAGTGAGTGTGTTAATATTAATCTGTGTTCTCTGTCAGTGTGTTAATATTACTGAGGACAGTGGGGATGTTTTACACTTCACAGGGTTTATCTGACTGTGGAACGTGATGTACACAGTGTGTCAGTGAGTGTGTTAATATTAATCTGTGTTCTCTGTCAGTGTGTTAATATTCCTGAGGACAGTGGGGGTGTTTTACACTTCACAGGGTGTATCTAACTGTGGGTCATGATATACACAGTGTGTCAGTGAGTGTGTTAATATTAATCTGTGTTCTCTGTCAGTGTGTTAATATTCCTGAGGACAGTGGGGGTGTTTTACACTTCACAGGGTGTATCTGACTGTGGGTCATGATGTACACAGTGTGTCAGTGAGTGTGTTAATATTAATCTGTGTTCTCTGTCAGATGTTAATATTACTGAGGACAGTGGGGATGTTTTACACTTCACAAGGTGTATCTGACTATGGGTCATGATATACACAGTGTGTCAGTGAGTGTGTTAATATTAATCTGTGTTCTCTGTCAGTGTGTTAATATTCCTGAGGACAGTGGGGGTGTTTTACACTTCACAGGGTGTATCTGACTGTGGGTCATGATATACACAGTGTGTCAGTGAGTGTGTTAATATTAATCTGTGTTCTCTGTCAGTGTGTTAATATTACTGAGGACAGTGGGGGTGTTTTACACTTCACAGGGTGTATCTGACTGTGGGTCATGATATACACAGTGTGTCAGTGAGTGTGTTAATATTAATCTGTGTTCTCTGTCAGTGTGTTAATATTCCTGAGGACAGTGGGAGTGTTTTACACTTCACAGGGTTTATCTGACTGTGGGTCATGATATACACAGTGTGTCAGTGAGTGTGTTAATATTAATCTGTGTTCTCTGTCAGTGTGTTAATATTCCTGAGGACAGTGGGGGTGTTTTACACTTCACAGGGTTTATCTGACTCTGGGTCATGATGTACATAGTGTGTCAGTGAGTGTGTTAATATTAATCTGTGTTCTCTGTCAGTGTGTTAATATTACTGAGGACAGTGGGGGTGTTTTACACTTCACCGGGTGTATCTGACTGTGGGTCATGATATACACAGTGTGTCAGTGAGTGTGTTAATATTAATCTGTGTTCTCTGTCAGTGTGTTAATATTGCTGAGGACAGTGGGGGTGTTTTACACTTCACCGGGTGTATCTGACTGTGGGTCATGATATACACAGTGTGTCAGTGAGTGTGTTAATATTAATCTGTGTTCTCTGTCAGTGTGTTAATATTCCTGAGGACAGTGGGGATGTTTTACACTTCACAGGGTGTATCTGACTGTGGGTCATGATATACACTGTGTGTCGGTGAGTGTGTTAATATTAATCTGTGTTCTCTGTCAGTGTGTTAATATTCCTGAGGACAGTGGGGGTGTTTTACACTTCACAGGGTGTATCTGACTGTGGGTCATGATATACACAGTGTGTCAGTGAGTGTGTTAAAATTAATCTGTGTTCTCTGTCACTGTGTTAATATTCCTGAGGACAGTGGGGGTGTTTTACACTTCACAGGGTTTATCTGACTGTGGGTCATGATGTACACAGTGTGTCAGTGAGTGTGTTAATATTAATCTGTGTTCTCTGTCACTGTGTTAATATTCCTGAGGACAGTGGGGGTGTTTTACACTTCACAGGGTGTATCTGACTGTGGGTCATGATATACACTGTGTGTCAGTGAGTGTGTTAATATTAATCTGTGTTCTCTGTCAGTGTGTTAATATTCCTGAGGACAGTGGGGGTGTTTTACACTTCACAGGGTTTATCTGACTGTGGGTCATGATGTACACAGTGTGTCAGTGAGTGTGTTAATATTAATCTGTGTTCTCTGTCAGTGTGTTAATATTCCTGAGGACAGTGGGGGTGTTTTACACTTCACAGGGTGTATCTGACTGTGGGTCATGATGTACATAGTGTGTCAGTGAGTGTGTTAATATTAATCTGTGTTCTCTGTCAGTGTGTTAATATTCCTGAGGACAGTGGGGGTGTTTTACACTTCACAGGGTTTATCTGACTGTGGGTCATGATATACACAGTGTGTCAGTGAGTGTGTTAATATTAGTCTGTGTTCTCTGTCAGTGTGTTAATATTCCTGAGGACAGTGGGGGTGTTTTACACTTCAGAGGGTGTATCTGACTGTGGGTCATGATATACACAGTGTGTCAGTGAGTGTGTTAATATTAATCTGTGTTCTCTGTCAGTGTGTTAATATTGCTGAGGGCAGTGGGGGTGTTTTACACTTCACCGGGTGTATCTGACTGTGGGTCATGATCTACACAGTGTGTCAGTGAGTGTGTTAATATTAATCTGTGTTCTCTGTCAGTGTGTTAATATTCCTGAGGACAGAGGGGGTGTTTTACACTTCACAGGATGTATCTGACTGTGGGTCATGTTATACACAGTGTGTCAGTGAGTGTGTTAATATTAATCTGTGTTCTCTGTCAGTGTGTTAATATTACTGAGGACAGTGGGGGTGTTTTACACTTCACAGGGTGTATCTGACTGTGGGTCATGATATACACAGTGTGTCAGTGAGTGTGTTAATATTAATCTGTGTTCTCTGTCAGTGTGTTAATATTACTGACGACAGTGGGGGTGTTTTACACTTCACAGGGTGTATCTGACTGTGGGTCATGATGTACACAGTGTGTCAGTGAGTGTGTTAATATTAATCTGTGTTCTCTGTCAGTGTGTTAATATTACTGAGGACAGTGGGGATGTTTTACACTTCACAGGGTTTATCTGACTGTGGAACGTGATGTACACAGTGTGTCAGTGAGTGTGTTAATATTAATCTGTGTTCTCTGTCAGTGTGTTAATATTCCTGAGGACAGTGGGGGTGTTTTACACTTCACAGGGTGTATCTAACTGTGGGTCATGATATACACAGTGTGTCAGTGAGTGTGTTAATATTAATCTGTGTTCTCTGTCAGTGTGTTAATATTCCTGAGGACAGTGGGGGTGTTTTACACCTCACAGGGTGTATCTGACTGTGGGTCATGATATACACAGTGTGTCAGTGCGTGTGTTAATATTAATCTGTGTACTCTGTCAGTGTGTTATTATTCCTGAGGACAGTGGGGATGTTTTACGCTTCACAGGGTTTATCTGACTGTGGGTCATGATGTACACAGTGTGTCAGTGAGTGTATTAATATTAATCTGTGTTCTCTGTCAGTGTGTTAATATTCCTGAGGACAGTGGGGGTGTTTTACACTTCACAGGGTGTATCTGACTGTGGGTCATGATATACACAGTGTGTCAGTGAGAGTGTTAATATTAATCTGTGTTCTCTGTCAGTGTGTTAATATTCCTGAGGACAGTGGGGATGTTTTACACTTCACCGGGTGTATCTGACAGTGGGTCATGATATACACAGTGTGTCAGTGAGTGTGTTAATATGAATCTGTGTTCTCTGTCAGTGTGTTAATATTCCTGAGGACAGTGGGGATGTTTCACACTTCACAGGGTGTATCTGACTGTGGGTCATGATAGACACAGTGTGTCAGTGAGTGTGTTATTATTAATCTGTGTTCTCTGTCAGTGTGTTAATATTCCTGAGGACAGTGGGGGTGTTTTACCCTTCACAGGGTGTATCTGACTGTGGGTCATGATATACACAGTGTGTCAGTGAGTGTGTTAATATTAATCTGTGTACTCTGTCAGTGTGTTAATATTCCTGAGGACAGTGGGGGTGTTTTACAATTCACAGGGTGTATCTGACTGTGGGTCATGATGTACACAGTGTGTCAGTGAGTGTGTTAATATTAATCTGTGTTCTCTGTCAGTGTGTTAATATTGCTGAGGACAGTGGGGGTGTTTTACACTTCACAGGGTGTATCTGACTGTGGGTCATGATATACACAGTGTGTCAGAGAGTGTTTTAATATTAATCTGTGTACTCTGTCAGTGTGTTAATATTACTGAGGACAGTGGGGGTGTTTTACACTTCACAGGGTTTATCTGACTGTGGGTCATGATATACACAGTGTGTCAGTGAGTGTGTTAATATTATACTGTGTTCTCTGTCAGTGTGTTAATATTCCTGAGGACAGTGGGGGTGTTTTGCACTTCACCGGGTGTATCTGACTGTGGGTCATGATATACACAGTGTGTCAGTGAGTGTGTTAATATTAATCTGTGTTCTCTGTCAGTGTGTTAATATTCCTGAGGACTGTGGGGGTGTTTTACACTTCACAGGGTGTATCTGACTGTGGGTCATGACATACACAGTGTGTCAGTGAGTGTGTTAATATTAATCTGTGTTCTCTGTCAGTGTGTTAATATTACTGAGGACAGTTGGGGGTGTTTTACACTTCACCGGGTGTATCTGACTGTGAGTCATGATGTACACAGTGTGTCAGTGAGTGTGTTAATATTAATCTGTGTTCTCTGTCAGTGTGTTAATATTACTGAGGACAGTGGGGGTGTTTTACACTTCACAGGGTGTATCTGACTGTGGGTCATGATATACACAGTGTGTCAGTGAGTGTGTTAATATTAATCTGTGTTCTCTGTCAGTGTGTTAATATTACTGAGGACAGTGGGGGTGTTTTACACTTCACAGGGTGTATCTGACTGTGGGTCATGATATACACAGTGTGTCAGTGAGTGTGTTAATATTAATCTGTGTTCTCTGTCAGTGTGTTAATATTACTGAGGACAGTGGGGGTGTTTTACACTTCACAGGGTGTATCTGACTGTGGGTCATGATATACACAGTGTGTCAGTGAGTGTGTTAATATTAATCTGTGTTCTCTGTCAGTCTGTTAATATTACTGAGGACAGTGGGGGTGTTTTACACTTCACAGGGTGTATCTGACTGTGGGTCATGATATACACAGTGTGTCAGTGAGTGTGTTAATATTAATCTGTGTTCTCTGTCAGTGTGTTAATATGACTGAGGACAGTGGGGGTGTTTTACACTTCACAGGGTGTATCTGACTGTGGGTCATGATATACACAGTGTGTCAGTGAGTGTGTTAATATTAATCTGTGTTCTCTGTCAGTGTGTTAATATTGCTGAGGACAGTGGGGATGTTTTACACTTCACAGGGTGTATCTGACTGTGGGTCATGATATACACAGTGTGTCAGTGAGTGTGTTAATATTAATCAGTGTTCTCTGTCAGTGTGTTAATATTCCTGAGGACAGTGGGAATGTTTTACACTTCACAGGGTGTATCTGACTGTGGGTCATGATATACACAGTGTGTCAGTGAGTGTGTTAATATTAATCTGTGTTCTCTGTCAGTGTGTTAATATTACTGAGGACAGTGGGGGTGTTTCACACTTCACAGGGTGTATCTGACTGTGGGTCATGATATACACAGTGTGTCAGTGAGTGTGTTAATATTAATCTGTGTTCTCTGTCAGTGTGTTAATATGACTGAGGACAGTGGGGGTGTTTTACACTTCACAGGGTGTATCTGACTGTGGGTCATGATATACACAGTGTGTCAGTGAGTGTGTTAATATTAATCTGTGTTCTCTGTCAGTGTGTTAATATTGCTGAGGACAGTGGGGATGTTTTACACTTCACAGGGTGTATCTGACTGTGGGTCATGATATACACAGTGTGTCAGTGAGTGTGTTAATATTAATCAGTGTTCTCTGTCAGTGTGTTAATATTCCTGAGGACAGTGGGAATGTTTTACACTTCACAGGGTGTATCTGACTGTGGGTCATGATATACACAGTGTGTCAGTGAGTGTGTTAATATTAATCTGTGTTCTCTGTCAGTGTGTTAATATTACTGAGGACAGTGGGGGTGTTTCACACTTCACAGGGTGTATCTGACTGTGGGTCATGATATACACAGTGTGTCAGTGAGTGTGTTAATATTAATCTGTGTTCTCTGTCAGTGTGTTAATATTTCTGAGGACAGTGGGGGTGTTTTACACTTCACAGTTTGTATCTAACTGTGGGTCATGATATACACAGTGTGTCAGTGAGTGTGTTAATATTAATCTGTGTTCTCTGTCAGTGTGTTAATATTACTGAGGACAGTGGAGGTGTTTTACACTTCACAGGGTGTATCTGACTGTGGGTCATGATATACACAGTGTGTCAGTGAGTGTGTTAATATTAATCTGTGTTCTCTGTCAGTGTGTTAATATTACTGAGGACAGTGGGGGTGTTTTACACTTCACAGGGTGTATCTGACTGTGGGTCATGATATACACAGTGTGTCAGTGAGTGTGTTAATATTAATCTGTGTTCTCTGTCAGTGTGTTAATATTCCTGAGGGCAGTGGGGGTGTTTTACACTTCACAGGATGTATCTGACTGTGGGTCATGATATACACAGTGTGTCAGTGAGTGTGTTAATATTAATCTGTGTTCTCTGTCAGTGTGTTAATATTACTGACGACAGTGGGGGTGTTTTACACTTCACAGGGTGTATCTGACTGTGGGTCATGATGTACACAGTGTGTCAGTGAGTGTGTTAATATTAATTTGGGTTCTCTGTCAGTGTGTTAATATTACTGAGGACAGTGGGGGTGTTTTACACTTCACAGGGTGTATCTGACTCTGGGTCATGATGTACACAGTGTGTCAGTGAGTGTGTTAATATTAATCTGTGTTCTCTGTCAGTGTGTTAATATTACTGAGGACAGTGGGGGTGTTTTACACTTCACAGGGTGTATCTGACTGTGGGTCATGATGTACACAGTGTGTCAGAGAGTGTGTTAATATTAATCTGTGTTCTCTGTCAGTGTGTTAATATTGCTGAGGACAGTGGGGGTGTTTTACACTTCACAGGGTGTATCTGACTGTGGGTCATGATATACACAGTGTGTCAGTGAGTGTGTTAATATTAATCTGTGTTCTCTGTCAGTGTGTTAATATTACTGAGGACAGTGGGGGTGTTTTACACTTCACAGGGTGTATCTGACTGTGGGTCATGATATACACAGTGTGTCAGTGAGTGTGTTAATATTAATCTGTGTTCTCTGTCAGTGTGTTAATATTACTGAGGACAGTGGGGGTGTTTTACACTTCACAGGGTGTATCTGACTGTGGGTCATGATATACACAGTGTGTCAGTGAGTGTGTTAATATTAATCTGTGTTCTCTGTCAGTGTGTTAATATTACTGAGGACAGTGGGGGTGTTTTACACTTCACAGGGTGTATCTGACTGTGGGTCATGATATACACAGTGTGTCAGTGAGTGTGTTAATATTAATCTGTGTTCTCTGCCAGTGTGTTAATATTACTGAGGACAGTGGCAGTGTTTTACACTTCACAGGGTGTATCTGACTGTGGGTCATGATATACACAGTGTGTCAGTGAGTGTGTTAATATTAATCTGTGTTCTCTGTCAGTTTTTAAATTTACTGAGGACAGTGGGGGTGTTTTACACTTCACAGGGTTTATCTGACTGTGGGTCATGATATACACAGTGTGTCAGTGAGTGTGTTAATATTAATCTGTGTTCTCTGTCAGTGTGTTAATATTACTGAGGACAGTGGGGGTGTTTTACACTTCACAGGGTGTATCTGACTGTTTTTCATGATATATACAGTGTGTCAGTGAGTGTGTTAATATTAATCTGTGTTCTCTGTCAGTGTGTTAATATTACTGAGGACAGTGGGGGTGTTTTACACTTCACAGGGTGTATCTGACTGTGGGTCATGATATACACCGTGTGTCAGTGAGTGTGTTAATATTAATCTGTGTTCTCTGTCAGTGTGTTAATATTCCTGAGGACAGTGGGGGTGTTTTACACTTCACAGGGATTATCTGTCTGTGGGTCACGATATACACAGTGTGTCAGTGAGTGTGTTAATATTAATCTGTGTTCTCTGTCAGTGTGTTAATATTACTGAGGACAGTGGGGGTGTTTTACACTTCACAGGGTGCATCTGGCCTTGGGTCATGATATACACAGTGTGTCAGTGAGTGTGTTAATATTAATCTGTGTTCTCTGTCAGTGTGTTAATATTCCTGAGGACAGTGGGGGTGTTTTACACTTCACAGGGTTTATCTGACTGTGGGTCATGATGTACACAGTGTGTCATTGAATGTGTTAATATTAATCTGTGTTCTCTGTCAGTGTGATAATATTACTGAGGACAGTGGGGGTGTTTTACACTTCACAGGGTTTATCTGACTGTGGGTCATGAAATACACAGTGTGTCAGTGAGTGTGTAAATATTAATCTGTGTTCTCTGTCAGTGTGTTAATATTACTGAGGACAGTGGGGGTGTTTTACACTTCACAGGGTGTATCTGACTGTGGGTCATGATATACATAGTGTGTCAGTGAGTGTGTTAATATTAATCTGTGTTCTCTGTCAGTGTGTTAATATTCCTGAGGACAGAGGGGGTGTTTTACACTTCACAGGATGTATCTGACTGTTTTTCATGATATACACAGTGTGTCAGTGAGTGTGTTAATATTAATCTGTGTTCTCTGTCAGTGTGTTAATATTACTGACGACAGTGGGGGTGTTTTACACTTCACAGGGTGTATCTGACTGTGGGTCATGATATACACAGTGTGTCAGTGAGTGTGTTAATATTAATCTGTGTTCTCTGTCAGTGTGTTAATATTACTGAGGACAGTGGGGGTGTTTTACACTTCACAGGGTGTATCTGACTGTGGGTCATGATGTACACAGTGTGTCAGTGAGTGTGTTAATATTAATCTGTGTTCTCTGTCAGTGTGTTAATATTCCTGAAGACAGTGGGGGTGTTTTACACTTCACAGGGTTTATCTGACTGTGGGTCATGATATACACAGTGTGTCAGTGAGTGTGTTAATATTAATCTGTGTTCTCTGTCAGTGTGTTAATATTACTGAGGACAGTGGGGGTGTTTTACACTTCACAGATGTATCTGACTGTGGGTCATGATGTACACAGTGTGTCAGTGGGTGTGTTAATATTAATCTGTGTTCTCTGTCAGTGTGTTAATATTCCTGAGGACAGTGGGGGTGTTTTACACTTCACAGGGTTTATCTGGCTGTGGGTCATGATGTACACAGTGTGTCGGTCAGTGTGTTAATATTAATCTGTGTTCTCTGTCAGTGTGTTAATATTACTGAGGACAGTGGGGGTGTTTTACACTTCACAGGGTGTATCTGACTGTGGGTCATGATATACACAGTGTGTCAGTGAGTGTGTTAATATTAATCTGTGTTCTCTGTCAGTGTGTTAATATTACTGAGGACAGTGGGGATGTTTTACACTTCACAGGGTTTATCTGACTGTGGAACGTGATGTACACAGTGTGTCAGTGAGTGTGTTAATATTAATCTGTGTTCTCTGTCAGTGTGTTAATATTACTGAGGACAGTGGGGGTGTTTTACACTTCACAGGGTGTATCTGACTGTGGGTCATGATATACACAGTGTGTCAGTGAGTGTGTTAATATTAATCTGTGTTCTCTGTCAGTGTGTTAATATTACTGAGGACAGTGGGGGTGTTTTACACTTCACAGGGTGTATCTGACTGTGGGTCATGATATACACAGTGTGTCAGTGAGTGTGTTAATATTAATCTGTGTTCTCTGTCAGTGTGTTAATATTACTGAGGACAGTGGGGGTGTTTTACACTTCACAGGGTGTATCTGACTGTGGGTCATGATATACACAGTGTGTCAGTGAGTGTGTTAATATTAATCTGTGTTCTCTGTCAGTGTGTTAATATTACTGAGGACAGAGGGGATGTTTTACACTTCACAGGGTGTATCTGACTGTGGGTCATGATATACACAGTGTGTCAGTGAGTGTGTTAATATTAATCTGTGTTCTCTGTCAGTGTGTTAATATTACTGAGGACAGTGGGGGTGTTTTACACTTCACAGGGTTTATCTGACTGTGGGTCATGATATACACAGTGTGTCAGTGAGTGTGTTAATATTAATCTGTGTTCTCTGTCAGTGTGTTAATATTACTGAGGACAGTGGGGGTGTTTTACACTTCACAGGGTGTATCTGACTGTGGGTCATGATATATACAGTGTGTCAGTGAGTGTGTTAATATTAATCTGTGTTCTCTGTCAGTGTGTTAATATTCCTGAGGACAGTGGGGGTGTTTTACACTTCACAGGGTGTATCTGACTGTGGGTCATGATGTACACAGTGTGTCAGTGAGTGTGTTAATATTAATCTGTGTTCTCTGTCAGTGTGTTAATATTACTGAGGACAGTGGGGGTGTTTTACACTTCACAGGGTGCATCTGGCCTTGGGTCATGATATACACAGTGTGTCAGTGAGTGTGTTAATATTAATCTGTGTTCTCTGTCAGTGTGTTAATATTCCTGAGGACAGCGGGGGTGTTTTACACTTCACAGGGTGTATCTGACTGTGGGTCATGATATACACAGTGTGTCAGTGAATGTGTTAATATTAATCTGTGTTCTCTGTCAGTGTGATAATATTACTGAGGACAGTGGGGGTGTTTTACACTTCACAGGGTTTATCTGACTGTGGGTCATGAAATACACAGTGTGTCGGTGAGTGTGTTAATATTAATCTGTATTCTCTGTCAGTGTGTTAATATTACTGTGGACAGTGGGGGTGTTTTACACTTCACAGGGTGTATCTGACTGTGGGTCATGATATACACAGTGTGTCAGTGAGTGTGTTAATATTAATCTGTGTTCTCTGTCAGTGTGTTAATATTACTGAGGACAGTGGGGGTGTTTTACACTTCACAGGGTTTATCTGACTGTGAGTCATGATATACACAGTGTGTCAGTGAGTGTGTTAATATTAATCTGTGTTCTCTGTCAGTGTGTTAATATTACTGAGGACAGTGGGGGTGTTTTACACTTCACAGGGTGTATCTGACTCTGGGTCATGATATACACAGTGTGTCAGTGAGTGTGTTAATATTAATCTGTGTTCTCTGTCAGTGTGTTAATATTCCTGAGGACAGTGGGGGTGTTTTACACTTCACAGGGTGTATCGGACTGTGGGTCATGATATACACAGTGTGTCAGTGAGTTTGTTAATATTAATCAGTGTTCTCTGTCAGTGTGTTAATATTACTGAGGACAGTGGGGGTGTTTTACACATCACAGGGTGTATCTGACTGTGGGTCATGATATACACAGTGTGTCAGTGAGTGTGTTAATATTAATCTGTGTTCTCTGTCAGTGTGTTAATATTACTGAGGACAGTGGGGGTGTTTTACACTTCACAGGGTTTATCTGAATGTGAGTCATGATATACACAGTGTGTCAGTGAGTGTGTTAATATTAATCTGTGTTCTCTGTCAGTGTGTTAATATTACTGAGGACAGTGGGGGTGTTTTACACTTCACAGGGTGTATCTGACTCTGGGTCATGATATACACAGTGTGTCAGTGAGTGTGTTAATATTAATCTGTGTTCTCTGTCAGTGTGTTAATATTCCTGAGGACAGTGGGGGTGTTTTACACTTCACAGGGTGTATCGGACTGTGGGTCATGATATACACAGTGTGTCAGTGAGTGTGTTAATATTAATCTGTGTTCTCTGTCAGTGTGTTAATATTACTGAGGACAGTGGGGGTGTTTTACACATCACAGGATGCATCTGGCCTTGGGTCATGATATACACAGTGTGTCAGTGAGTGTGTTAATATTAATCTGTGTTCTCTGCCAGTGTGTTAATATTACTGAGGACAGTGGCAGTGTTTTACACTTCACAGGGTGTATCTGACTGTGGGTCATGATATACACAGTGTGTCAGTGAGTGTGTTAATATTAATCTGTGTTCTCTGTCAGTGTGTTAATATTACTGAGGACAGTGGGGGTGTTTTACACTTCACAGGGTTTATCTGACTGTGGGTCATGATATACACAGTGTGTCAGTGAGTGTGTTAATATTAATCTGTGTTCTCTGTCAGTGTGTTAATATTACTGAGGACAGTGGGGGTGTTTTACACTTCACAGGGTGTATCTGACTGTTTTTCATGATATATACAGTGTGTCAGTGAGGGTGTTAATATTAATCTGTGTTCTCTGTCAGTGTGTTAATATTACTGAGGACAGTGGGGGTGTTTTACACTTCACAGGGTGTATCTGACTGTGGGTCATGATATACACAGTGTTTCAGTGAGTGTGTTAATATTAATCTGTGTTCTCTGTCAGTGTGTTAATATTCCTGAGGACAGTGGGGGTGTTTTACACTTCACAGGGATTATCTGTCTGTGGGTCACGATATACACAGTGTGTCCGTGAGTGTGTTAATATTAATCTGTGTTCTCTGTCAGTGTGTTAATATTACTGAGGACAGTGGGGGTGTTTTACACTTCACAGGGTGCATCTGGCCTTGGGTCATGATATACACAGTGTGTCAGTGAGTGTGTTAATATTAATCTGTGTTCTCTGTCAGTGTGTTAATATTCCTGAGGACAGTGGGGGTGTTTTACACTTCACAGGGTTTATCTGACTGTGGGTCATGATGTACACAGTGTGTCATTGAATGTGTTAATATTAATCTGTGTTCTCTGTCAGTGTGATAATATTACTGAGGACAGTGGGGGTGTTTTACACTTCACAGGGTTTATCTGACTGTGGGTCATGAAATACACAGTGTGTCAGTGAGTGTGTAAATATTAATCTGTGTTCTCTGTCAGTGTGTTAATATTACTGAGGACAGTGGGGGTGTTTTACACTTCACAGGGTGTATCTGACTGTGGGTCATGATATACACAGTGTGTCAGTGAGTGTGTTAATATTAATCTGTGTTCTCTGTCAGTGTGTTAATATTCCTGAGGACAGAGGGGGTGTTTTACACTTCACAGGATGTATCTGACTGTGGGTCATGATATACACAGTGTGTCAGTGAGTGTGTTAATATTAATCTGTGTTCTCTGTCAGTGTGTTAATATTACTGACGACAGTGGGGGTGTTTTACACTTCACAGGGTGTATCTGACTGTGGGTCATGATGTACACAGTGTGTCAGTGAGTGTGTTAATATTAATCTGTGTTCTCTGTCAGTGTGTTAATATTCCTGAGGACAGTGGGGGTGTTTTACACTTCACAGGGTTTATCTGGCTGTGGGTCATGATGTACACAGTGTGTCGGTCAGTGTGTTAATATTAATCTGTGTTCTCTGTCAGTGTGTTAATATTACTGAGGACAGTGGGGGTGTTTTACACTTCACAGGGTGTATCTGACTGTGGGTCATGATATACACAGTGTGTCAGTGAGTGTGTTAATATTAATCTGTGTTCTCTGTCAGTGTGTTAATATTACTGAGGACAGTGGGGATGTTTTACACTTCACAGGGTTTATCTGACTGTGGAACGTGATGTACACAGTGTGTCAGTGAGTGTGTTAATATTAATCTGTGTTCTCTGTCAGTGTGTTAATATTACTGAGGACAGTGGGGGTGTTTTACACTTCACAGGGTGTATCTGACTGTGGGTCATGATATACACAGTGTGTCAGTGAGTGTGTTAATATTAATCTGTGTTCTCTGTCAGTGTGTTAATATTACTGAGGACAGTGGGGGTGTTTTACACTTCACAGGGTGTATCTGACTGTGGGTCATGATATACACAGTGTGTCAGTGAGTGTGTTAATATTAATCTGTGTTCTCTGTCAGTGTGTTAATATTACTGAGGACAGTGGGGGTGTTTTACACTTCACAGGGTGTATCTGACTGTGGGTCATGATATACACAGTGTGTCAGTGAGTGTGTTAATATTAATCTGTGTTCTCTGTCAGTGTGTTAATATTACTGAGGACAGAGGGGATGTTTTACACTTCACAGGGTGTATCTGACTGTGGGTCATGATATACACAGTGTGTCAGTGAGTGTGTTAATATTAATCTGTGTTCTCTGTCAGTGTGTTAATATTACTGAGGACAGTGGGGGTGTTTTACACTTCACAGGGTGTATCTGACTGTGGGTCATGATATATACAGTGTGTCAGTGAGTGTGTTAATATTAATCTGTGTTCTCTGTCAGTGTGTTAATATTCCTGAGGACAGTGGGGGTGTTTTACACTTCACAGGGTGCATCTGGCCTTGGGTCATGATATACACAGTGTGTCAGTGAGTGTGGTAAAATTAATCTGTGTTCTCTGTCAGTGTGTTAATATTCCTGAGGACAGCGGGGGTGTTTTACACTTCACAGGGTGTATCTGACTGTGGGTCATGATATACACAGTGTGTCAGTGAATGTGTTAATATTAATCTGTGTTCTCTGTCAGTGTGATAATATTACTGAGGACAGTGGGGGTGTTTTACACTTCACAGGGTTTATCTGACTGTGGGTCATGAAATACACAGTGTGTCGGTGAGTGTGTTAATATTAATCTGTATTCTCTGTCAGTGTGTTAATATTACTGAGGACAGTGGGGGTGTTTTACACTTCACAGGGTGTATCTGACTGTGGGTCATGATATACACAGTGTGTCAGTGAGTGTGTTAATATTAATCTGTGTTCTCTGTCAGTGTGTTAATATTACTGAGGACAGTGGGGATGTTTTACACTTCACAGGGTTTATCTGACTGTGGAACGTGATGTACACAGTGTGTCAGTGAGTGTGTTAATATTAATCTGTGTTCTCTGTCAGTGTGTTAATATTACTGAGGACAGTGGGGGTGTTTTACACTTCACAGGGTGTATCTGACTGTGGGTCATGATATACACAGTGTGTCAGTGAGTGTGTTAATATTAATCTGTGTTCTCTGTCAGTGTGTTAATATTACTGAGGACAGTGGGGGTGTTTTACACTTCACAGGGTGTATCTGACTGTGGGTCATGATATACACAGTGTGTCAGTGAGTGTGTTAATATTAATCTGTGTTCTCTGTCAGTGTGTTAATATTACTGAGGACAGTGGGGGTGTTTTACACTTCACAGGGTGTATCTGACTGTGGGTCATGATATACACAGTGTGTCAGTGAGTGTGTTAATATTAATCTGTGTTCTCTGTCAGTGTGTTAATATTACTGAGGACAGAGGGGATGTTTTACACTTCACAGGGTGTATCTGACTGTGGGTCATGATATACACAGTGTGTCAGTGAGTGTGTTAATATTAATCTGTGTTCTCTGTCAGTGTGTTAATATTACTGAGGACAGTGGGGGTGTTTTACACTTCACAGGGTTTATCTGACTGTGGGTCATGATATACACAGTGTGTCAGTGAGTGTGTTAATATTAATCTGTGTTCTCTGTCAGTGTGTTAATATTACTGAGGACAGTGGGGGTGTTTTACACTTCACAGGGTGTATCTGACTGTGGGTCATGATATATACAGTGTGTCAGTGAGTGTGTTAATATTAATCTGTGTTCTCTGTCAGTGTGTTAATATTCCTGAGGACAGTGGGGGTGTTTTACACTTCACAGGGTGTATCTGACTGTGGGTCATGATGTACACAGTGTGTCAGTGAGTGTGTTAATATTAATCTGTGTTCTCTGTCAGTGTGTTAATATTACTGAGGACAGTGGGGGTGTTTTACACTTCACAGGGTGCATCTGGCCTTGGGTCATGATATACACAGTGTGTCAGTGAGTGTGTTAATATTAATCTGTGTTCTCTGTCAGTGTGTTAATATTACTGAGGACAGTGGGGGTGTTTTACACTTCACAGGGTTTATCTGACTGTGAGTCATGATATACACAGTGTGTCAGTGAGTGTGTTAATATTAATCTGTGTTCTCTGTCAGTGTGTTAATATTACTGAGGACAGTGGGGGTGTTTTACACTTCACAGGGTGTATCTGACTCTGGGTCATGATATACACAGTGTGTCAGTGAGTGTGTTAATATTAATCTGTGTTCTCTGTCAGTGTGTTAATATTACTGAGGACAGTGGGGGTGTTTTACACTTCACAGGGTTTATCTGACTGTGAGTCATGATATACACAGTGTGTCAGTGAGTGTGTTAATATTAATCTGTGTTCTCTGTCAGTGTGTTAATATTACTGAGGACAGTGGGGGTGTTTTACACTTCACAGGGTGTATCTGACTCTGGGTCATGATATACACAGTGTGTCAGTGAGTGTGTTAATATTAATCTGTGTTCTCTGTCAGTGTGTTAATATTCCTGAGGACAGTGGGGGTGTTTTACACTTCACAGGGTGTATAGGACTGTGGGTCATGATATACACAGTGTGTCAGTGAGTTTGTTAATATTAATCAGTGTTCTCTGTCAGTGTGTTAATATTACTGAGGACAGTGGGGGTGTTTTACACATCACAGGGTGCATCTGGCCTTGGGTCATGATATACACAGTGTGTCAGTGAGTGTGTTAATATTAATCTGTGTTCTCTGCCAGTGTGTTAATATTCCTGAGGACAGTGGCAGTGTTTTACACTTCACAGGGTGTATCTGACTGTGGGTCATGATATACACAGTGTGTCAGTGAGTGTGTTAATATTAATCTGTGTTCTCTGTCAGTGTGTTAATATTCCTGAGGACAGTGGGGGTGTTTTACACTTCACAGGGTGTATCTGACTGTGGGTCATGATATACACAGTGTGTCAGTGAGTGTGTTAATATTAATCTGTGTTCTCTGTCAGTGTGTTAATATTACTGAGGACAGTGGGGGTGTTTTACACTTCACAGGGTGTATCTGACTGTGGGTCATGATATACACAGTGTGTCAGTGAGTGTGTTAATATTAATCTGTGTTCTCTGTCAGTGTGTTAATATTACTGAGGACAGTGGGGGTGTTTTACACTTCACAGGGTGTATCTGACTGTGGGTCATGATATACACAGTGTGTCAGTGAGTGTGTTAATATTAATCTGTGTTCTCTGTCAGTGTGTTAATATTACTGAGGACAGTGGGGGTGTTTTACACTTCACAGGGTGTATCTGACTGTGGGTCATGATATACACAGTGTGTCAGTGAGTGTGTTAATATTAATCTGTGTTCTCTGTCAGTGTGTTAATATGACTGAGGACAGTGGGGGTGTTTTACACTTCACAGGGTGTATCTGACTGTGGGTCATGATATACACAGTGTGTCAGTGAGTGTGTTAATATTAATCTGTGTTCTCTGTCAGTGTGTTAATATTGCTGAGGACAGTGGGGATGTTTTACACTTCACAGGGTGTATCTGACTGTGGGTCATGATATACACAGTGTGTCAGTGAGTGTGTTAATATTAATCAGTGTTCTCTGTCAGTGTGTTAATATTCCTGAGGACAGTGGGAATGTTTTACACTTCACAGGGTGTATCTGACTGTGGGTCATGATATACACAGTGTGTCAGTGAGTGTGTTAATATTAATCTGTGTTCTCTGTCAGTGTGTTAATATTACTGAGGACAGTGGGGGTGTTTCACACTTCACAGGGTGTATCTGACTGTGGGTCATGATGTACTCAGTGTGTCATTGAGTGTGTTAATATTAATCTGTGTTCTCTGTCAGTGTGTTAATATTACTGAGGACAGTGGGGGTGTTTTACACTTCACAGGGTGTATCTGACTGTGGGTCATGATATACACAGTGTGTCAGTGAGTGTGTTAATATTAATCTGTGTTCTCTGTCAGTGTGTTAATATTACTGAGGACAGTGGGGGTGTTTTACACTTCACAGGGTTTATCTGACTGTGGGTCATGATATACACAGTGTGTCAGTGAGTGCGTTAATATTAATCTGTGTTCTCTGTCAGTGTATTAATATTACTGAGGACAGTGGGGGTGTTTTACACTTCACAGGGTGTATCTGACTGTGGGTCATGATGTACACAGTGTGTCAGTGAGTGTGTTAATATTAATCTGTGTTCTCTGTCAGTGTGTTAATATTCCTGAGGACAGTGGGGGTGTTTTACACTTCACAGGGTGTATCTGACTGTGGGTCATGATTTACACAGTATGTCAGTGAGTGTGTTAATATTAATCTGTGTTCTCTGTCAGTGTGTTAATATTACTGAGGACAGTGGGGATGTTTTACACTTCACAGGGTTTATCTGACTGTGGGTCATGATGTACACAGTGTGTCAGTGAGTGTGTTAATATTAATCTTTGTTCTCTGTCAGTGTGTTAATATTACTGAGGACAGTGGGGGTGTTTTACGCTTCACAGGGTTTATCTGACTGTGGGTCATGAAGTACACAGTGTGTCAGTGAGTGTGTTAATATTAATCTGTGTTCTCTGTCAGTGTGTTAATATTACTGAGGACAGTGGGGGTGTTTTACACTTCACAGGGTGTATCTGACTGTGGGTCATGATATACACAGTGTGTCAGTGAGTGTGTTAATATTAATCTGTGTTCTCTGTCAGTGTGTTAATATTACTGAGGACAGTGGGGGTGTTTTACACTTCACAGGGTGTATCTGACTGTGGGTCATGATGTACACAGTGTGTCAGTGAGTGTGTTAATATTAATCTGTGTTCACTGTCAGGTGTTAATATTCCTGAGGACAGGGGGGGTGTTTTACACTTCACAGGGTGTATCTGACTGTGGGTCATGATATACACAGTGTGTCAGTGAGTGTGTTAATATTAATCTGTGTTCTCTGTCAGTGTGTTAATATTCCTGTGGACAGTGGGGGTGTTTTACACTTCACAGGGTTTATCTGACTCTGGGTCATGATATACACAGTGTGTCAGTGAGTGTGTTAATATTAATCTGTGTTCTCTGTCAGTGTGTTAATATTCCTGAGGACAGTGGGGGTGTTTTACACTTCACCGGGTGTATCTGACTGTGGGTGATGATATACACAGTGTGTCAGTGAGTGTGTTAATATTAATCTGTGTTCTCTGTCAGTGTGTTAATATTACTGAGGACAGTGGGGGTGTTTTACACTTCACAGGGTGTATCTGACTGTGGGTTATGATATACACAGTGTGTCAGTGAGTGTGTTAATATTAATCTGTGTTCTCTGTCAGTGTGTTAATATTACTGAGGACAGTGGGGGTGATTTACACTTCACAGGGTGTATCTGACTGTGGGTCATGTTATACACAGTTTGTCAGTGAGTGTGTTAATATTAATCTGTGTTCTCTGTCAGTGTGTTAATATTACTGAGGACAGTTGGGGTGTTTTACACTTCACAGGGTGTATCTGACTGTGGGTCATGATGTACACAGTGTGTCAGTGAGTGTGTTAATATTAATCTGTGTTCTCTGTCAGTGTGTTAATATTACTGAGGACAGTGGGGGTGTTTTACACTTCACAGGGTGTATCTGACTGTGGGTCATGATATACACAGTGTGTCAGTGAGTGTGTTAATATTAATCTGTGTTCTCTGTCAGTGTGTTAATATTACTGAGGACAGAGGGGATGTTTTACACTTCACAGGGTGTATCTGACTGTGGGTCATGATATACACAGTGTGTCAGTGAGTGTGTTAATATTAATCTGTGTTCTCTGTCAGTGTGTTAATATTACTGAGGACAGTGGGGGTGTTTTACACTTCACAGGGTTTATCTGACTGTGGGTCATGATATACACAGTGTGTCAGTGAGTGTGTTAATATTAATCTGTGTTCTCTGTCAGTGTGTTAATATTACTGAGGACAGTGGGGGTGTTTTACACTTCACAGGGTGTATCTGACTGTGGGTCATGATATATACAGTGTGTCAGTGAGTGTGTTAATATTAATCTGTGTTCTCTGTCAGTGTGTTAATATTCCTGAGGACAGTGGGGGTGTTTTACACTTCACAGGGTGTATCTGACTGTGGGTCATGATTTACACAGTATGTCAGTGAGTGTGTTAATATTAATCTGTGTTCTCTGTCAGTGTGTTAATATTACTGAGGACAGTGGGGATGTTTTACACTTCACAGGGTTTATCTGACTGTGGGTCATGATGTACACAGTGTGTCAGTGAGTGTGTTAATATTAATCTGTGTTCTCTGTCAGTGTGTTAATATTACTGAGGACAGTGGGGGTGTTTTACGCTTCACAGGGTTTATCTGACTGTGGGTCATGAAGTACACAGTGTGTCAGTGAGTGTGTTAATATTAATCTGTGTTCTCTGTCAGTGTGTTAATATTACTGAGGACAGTGGGGGTGTTTTACACTTCACAGGGTGTATCTGACTGTGGGTCATGATATACACAGTGTGTCAGTGAGTGTGTTAATATTAATCTGTGTTCTCTGTCAGTGTGTTAATATTACTGAGGACAGTGGGGGTGTTTTACACTTCACAGGGTGTATCTGACTGTGGGTCATGATGTACACAGTGTGTCAGTGAGTTTGTTAATATTAATCTGTGTTCACTGTCAGGTGTTAATATTCCTGAGGACAGGGGGGGTGTTTTACACTTCACAGGGTGTATCTGACTGTGGGTCATGATATACACAGTGTGTCAGTGAGTGTGTTAATATTAATCTGTGTTCTCTGTCAGTGTGTTAATATTCCTGTGGACAGTGGGGGTGTTTTACACTTCACAGGGTTTATCTGACTCTGGGTCATGATATACACAGTGTGTCAGTGAGTGTGTTAATATTAATCTGTGTTCTCTGTCAGTGTGTTAATATTCCTGAGGACAGTGGGGGTGTTTTACACTTCACCGGGTGTATCTGACTGTGGGTGATGATATACACAGTGTGTCAGTGAGTGTGTTAATATTAATCTGTGTTCTCTGTCAGTGTGTTAATATTACTGAGGACAGTGGGGGTGTTTTACACTTCACAGGGTGTATCTGACTGTGGGTTATGATATACACAGTGTGTCAGTGAGTGTGTTAATATTAATCTGTGTTCTCTGTCAGTGTGTTAATATTACTGAGGACAGTGGGGGTGATTTACACTTCACAGGGTGTATCTGACTGTGGGTCATGATATACACAGTTTGTCAGTGAGTGTGTTAATATTAATCTGTGTTCTCTGTCAGTGTGTTAATATTACTGAGGACAGTTGGGGTGTTTTACACTTCACAGGGTGTATCTGACTGTGGGTCATGATGTACACAGTGTGTCAGTGAGTGTGTTAATATTAATCTGTGTTCTCTGTCAGTGTGTTAATATTACTGAGGACAGTGGGGGTGTTTTACACTTCACAGGGTTTATCTGACTGTGGGTCATGATATACACAGTGTGTCAGTGAGTGTGTTAATATTAATCTGTGTTCTCTGTCAGTGTGTTAATATTACTGAGCACAGTGGAGGTGTTTTGCACTTCACAGGGTGTATCTGACTGTGGGTCATGATAGACACAGTGTGTCAGTGAGTGTGTTAATATTAATCTGTGTTCTCTGTCAGTGTGTTAATATTACTGACGACAGTGGGGGTGTTTTACACTTCACAGGGTGTATCTGACTGTGGGTCATGATGTACACAGTGTGTCAGTGAGTGTGTTAATATTAATCTGTGTTCTCTGTCAGTGTGTTAATATTACTGAGGACAGTGGGGGTGTTTTACACTTCACAGGGTGTATCTGACTGTGGGTCATGATATACACAGTGTGTCAGTGAGTGTGTTAATATTGATCTGTGTTCTCTGTCAGTGTGTTAATGTTCCTGAGGACAGTAGGGATGTTTTACACTTCACAGGGTGTATCTGACTGTGAGTCATGATATACACAGTGTGTCAGTGAGTGTGTTAATATTAATCTGTGTTCTCTGTCAGTGTGTTAATATTCCTGAGGACAGTGAGGGTGTTTTACACTTCACAGGGTGTATCTGACTGTGGGTCATGATGTACACAGTGTGTCAGTGAGTGTGTTAATATTAATCTGTGTTCTCTGTCAGTGTGTTAATATTCCTGAGGACAGTGGGGGTGTTTTACACTTCACAGGGTGTATCTGACTGTGGGTCATGATATACACAGTGTGTCAGTGAGTGTGTTAATATTAATCTGTGTTCTCTGTCAGTGTGTTAATATTACTGAGGACAGTGGGGGTGTTTTACACTTCACAGGGTGTATCTGACTGTGGGTCATGATATACATAGTGTGTCAGTGAGTGTGTTAATATTAATCTGTGTTCTCTGTCAGTGTGTTAATATTCCTGAGGACAGTGGGGGTGTTTTACACTTCACAGGGTGTATCTGACTGTGGGTCATGATGTACACAGTGTGTCAGTGAGTGTGTTAATATTAATCTGTGTTCTCTGTCAGTGTGTTAATATTGCTGAGGGCAGTGGGGGTGTTTTACACTTCACCGGGTGTATCTGACTGTGGGTCATGATATACACAGTGTGTCAGTGAGTGTGTTAATATTAATCTGTGTTCTCTGTCAGTGTGTTAATATTACTGAGGACAGTGGGGGTGTTTTACACTTCACAGGGTGTATCTGACTGTGGGTCATGATATACACAGTGTGTCAGTGAGTGTGTTAATATTAATCTGTGTTCTCTGTCAGTGTGTTAATATGACTGAGGACAGTGGGGGTGTTTTACACTTCACAGGGTGTATCTGACTGTGGGTCATGATATACACAGTGTGTCAGTGAGTGTGTTAATATTAATCTGTGTTCTCTGTCAGTGTGTTAATATTGCTGAGGACAGTGGGGATGTTTTACACTTCACAGGGTGTATCTGACTGTGGGTCATGATATACACAGTGTGTCAGTGAGTGTGTTAATATTAATCAGTGTTCTCTGTCAGTGTGTTAATATTCCTGAGGACAGTGGGAATGTTTTACACTTCACAGGGTGTATCTGACTGTGGGTCATGATATACACAGTGTGTCAGTGAGTGTGTTAATATTAATCTGTGTTCTCTGTCAGTGTGTTAATATTACTGAGGACAGTGGGGGTGTTTCACACTTCACAGGGTGTATCTGACTGTGGGTCATGATGTACTCAGTGTGTCAGTGAGTGTGTTAATATTAATCTGTGTTCTCTGTCAGTGTTTTAATATTACTGAGGACAGTGGGGGTGTTTTACACTTCACAGGGTGTATCTGACTGTGGGTCATGATATACACAGTGTGTCAGTGAGTGTGTTAATATTAATCTGTGTTCTCTGTCAGTGTGTTAATATTACTGAGGACAGTGGGGGTGTTTTACACTTCACAGGGTTTATCTGACTGTGGGTCATGATATACACAGTGTGTCAGTGAGTGTGTTAATATTAATCTGTGTTCTCTGTCAGTGTATTAATATTACTGAGGACAGTGGGGGTGTTTTACACTTCACAGGGTGTATCTGACTGTGGGTCATGATGTACACAGTGTGTCAGTGAGTGTGTTAATATTAATCTGTGTTCTCTGTCAGTGTGTTAATATTCCTGAGGACAGTGGGGGTGTTTTACACTTCACAGGGTGTATCTGACTGTGGGTCATGATTTACACAGTATGTCAGTGAGTGTGTTAATATTAATCTGTGTTCTCTGTCAGTGTGTTAATATTACTGAGGACAGTGGGGATGTTTTACACTTCACAGGGTTTATCTGACTGTGGGTCATGATGTACACAGTGTGTCAGTGAGTGTGTTAATATTAATCTGTGTTCTCTGTCAGTGTGTTAATATTACTGAGGACAGTGGGGGTGTTTTACGCTTCACAGGGTTTATCTGACTGTGGGTCATGAAGTACACAGTGTGTCAGTGAGTGTGTTAATATTAATCTGTGTTCTCTGTCAGTGTGTTAATATTACTGAGGACAGTGGGGGTGTTTTACACTTCACAGGGTGTATCTGACTGTGGGTCATGATATACACAGTGTGTCAGTGAGTGTGTTAATATTAATCTGTGTTCTCTGTCAGTGTGTTAATATTACTGAGGACAGTGGGGGTGTTTTACACTTCACAGGGTGTATCTGACTGTGGGTCATGATGTACACAGTGTGTCAGTGAGTGTGTTAATATTAATCTGTGTTCACTGTCAGGTGTTAATATTCCTGAGGACAGGGGGGGTGTTTTACACTTCACAGGGTGTATCTGACTGTGGGTCATGATATGCACAGTGTGTCAGTGAGTGTGTTAATATTAATCTGTGTTCTCTGTCAGTGTGTTAATATTCCTGTAGACAGTGGGGGTGTTTTACACTTCACAGGGTTTATCTGACTCTGGGTCATGATATACACAGTGTGTCAGTGAGTGTGTTAATATTAATCTGTGTTCTCTGTCAGTGTGTTAATATTCCTGAGGACAGTGGGGGTGTTTTACACTTCACCGGGTGTATCTGACTGTGGGTGATGATATACACAGTGTGTCAGTGAGTGTGTTAATATTAATCGGTGTTCTCTGTCAGTGTGTTAATATTACTGAGGACAGTGGGGGTGTTTTACACTTCACAGGGTGTATCTGACTGTGGGTTATGATATACACAGTGTGTCAGTGAGTGTGTTAATATTAATCTGTGTTCTCTGTCAGTGTGTTAATATTACTGAGGACAGTGGGGGTGATTTACACTTCACAGGGTGTATCTGACTGTGGGTCATGATATACACAGTTTGTCAGTGAGTGTGTTAATATTAATCTGTGTTCTCTGTCAGTGTGTTAATATTACTGAGGACAGTTGGGGTGTTTTACACTTCACAGGGTGTATCTGACTGTGGGTCATGATGTACACAGTGTGTCAGTGAGTGTGTTAATATTAATCTGTGTTCTCTGTCAGTGTGTTAATATTACTGAGGACAGTGGGGGTGTTTTACACTTCACAGGGTGTATCTGACTGTGGGTCATGATATACACAGTGTGTCAGTGAGTGTGTTAATATTAATCTGTGTTCTCTGTCAGTGTGTTAATATTACTGAGGAATGTGGGGGTGTTTTACACTTCACAGGGTGTATCTGACTGTGGGTCATGATATACACAGTGTGTCAGTGAGTGTGTTAATATTAATCTGTGTTCTCTGTCAGTGTGTTAATATTACTGAGGACAGTGGGGGTGTTTTACACTTCACAGGGTTTATCTGACTGTGGGTCATGATGTACACAGTGTGTCAGTGAGTGTGTTAATATTAATCTGTGTTCTCTGTCAGTGTGTTAATATTACTGAGGACAGTGGGGGTGTTTTACACTTCACAGGGTTTATCTGACTGTGGGTCATGATATACACAGTGTGTCAGTGAGTGTGTTAATATTAATCTGTGTTCTCTGTCAGTGTGTTAATATTACTGAGCACAGTGGAGGTGTTTTACACTTCACAGGGTGTATCTGACTGTGGCTCATGATATACACAGTGTGTCAGTGAGTGTGTTAATATTAATCTGTGTTCTCTATCAGTGTGTTAATATTACTGACGACAGTGGGGGTGTTTTACACTTCACAGGGTGTATCTGACTGTGGGTCATGATGTACACAGTGTGTCAGTGAGTGTGTTAATATTAATCTGTGTTCTCTGTCAGTGTGTTAATATTACTGAGGACAGTGGGGGTGTTTTACACTTCACAGGGTGTATCTGACTGTGGGTCATGATATACACAGTGTGTCAGTGAGTGTGTTAATATTAATCTGTGTTCTCTGTCAGTGTGTTAATGTTCCTGAGGACAGTAGGGATGTTTTACACATCACAGGGTGTATCTGACTGTGAGTCATGATATACACAGTGTGTCAGTGAGTGTGTTAATATTAATCTGTGTTCTCTGTCAGTGTGTTAATGTTCCTGAGGACAGTGAGGGTGTTTTACACTTCACAGGGTGTATCTGACTGTGGGTCATGATGTACACAGTGTGTCAGTGAGTGTGTTAATATTAATCTGTGTTCTCTGTCAGTGTGTTAATATTACTGAGGACAGTGGGGGTGTTTTACACTTCACAGGGTGTATCTGACTGTGGGTCATGATATACACAGTGTGTCAGTGAGTGTGTTAATATTAATCTGTGTTCTCTGTCAGTGTGTTAATATTACTGAGGACAGTGGGGGTGTTTTACACTTCACAGGGTGTATCTGACTGTGGGTCATGATATACATAGTGTGTCAGTGAGTGTGTTAATATTAATCTGTGTTCTCTGTCAGTGTGTTAATATTCCTGAGGACAGTGGGGGTGTTTTACACTTCACAGGGTGTATCTGACTGTGGGTCATGATATACACAGTGTGTCAGTGAGTGTGTTAATATTAATCTGTGTTCTCTGTCAGTGTGTTAATATTACTGAGGACAGTGGGGGTGTTTTACACTTCACAGGGTGTATCTGACTGTGGGTCATGATGTACACAGTGTGTCAGTGAGTGTGTTCATATTAATCTGTGTTCTCTGTCAGTGTGTTAATATTGCTGAGGGCAGTGGGGGTGTTTTACACTTCACCGGGTGTATCTGACTGTGGGTCATGATATACACAGTGTGTCAGTGAGTGTGTTAATATTAATCTGTGTTCTCTGTCAGTGTGTTAATATTCCTGAGGACAGTGGGGGTGTTTTACACTTCACAGGGTGTATCTGACTGTGGGTCATGATGTACACAGTGTGTCAGTGAGTGTGTTAATATTAATCTGTGTTCTCTGTCAGTGTGTTAATATTGCTGAGGGCAGTGGGGGTGTTTTACACTTCACCGGGTGTATCTGACTGTGGGTCATGATCTCCACAGTGTGTCAGTGAGTGTGTTAATATTAATCTGTGTTCTCTGTCAGTGTGTTAATATTACTGAGGACAGTGGGGGTGTTTTACACTTCACAGGGTGTATCTGACTGTGGGTCATGATGTACACAGTGTGTCAGTGAGTGTGTTAATATTAATCTGTGTTCTCTGTCAGTGTGTTAATATTACTGAGGACAGTGGGGGTGTTTTACACTTCACAGGGTGTATCTGACTGTGGGTCATGATATACACAGTGTGTCAGTGAGTGTGTTAATATTAATCTGTGTTCTCTGTCAGTGTGTTAATATTACTGACGACAGTGGGGGTGTTTTACACTTCACAGGGTGTATCTGACTGTGGGTCATGATGTACACAGTGTGTCAGTGAGTGTGTTAATATTAATCTGTGTTCTCTGTCAGTGTGTTAATATTACTGAGGACAGTGGTGATGTTTAACACTTCACAGGGTTTATCTGACTGTGGAACGTGATGTACACAGTGTGTCAGTGAGTGTGTTAATATTAATCTGTGTTCTCTGTCAGTGTGTTAATATTCCTGAGGACAGTGGGGGTGTTTTACACTTCACAGGGTGTATCTAACTGTGGGTCATGATATACACAGTGTGTCAGTGAGTGTGTTAATATTAATCTGTGTTCTCTGTCAGTGTGTTAATATTCCTGAGGACAGTGGGGGTGTTTTACACCTCACAGGGTGTATCTGACTGTGGGTCATGATATACACAGTGTGTCAGTGCGTGTGTTAATATTAATCTGTGTACTCTGTCAGTGTGTTATTATTCCTGAGGACAGTGGGGATGTTTTACGCTTCACAGGGTTTATCTGACTGTGGGTCATGATGTACACAGTGTGTCAGTGAGTGTGTTAATATTAATCTGTGTTCTCTGTCAGTGTGTTAATATTCCTGAGGACAGTGGGGGTGTTTTACACTTCACAGGGTGTATCTGACTGTGGGTCATGATATACACAGTGTGTCAGTGAGAGTGTTAATATTAATCTGTGTTCTCTGTTAGTGTGTTAATATTCCTGAGGACAGTGGGGATGTTTTACACTTCACCGGGTGTATCTGACAGTGGGTCATGATATACACAGTGTGTCAGTGAGTGTGTTAATATGAATCTGTGTTCTCTGTCAGTGTGTTAATATTCCTGAGGACAGTGGGGATGTTTTACACTTCACAGGGTGTATCTGACTGTGGGTCATGATAGACACAGTGTGTCAGTGAGTGTGTTAGTATTAATCTGTGTTCTCTGACAGTGTGTTAATATTCCTGAGGACAGTGGGGGTGTTTTACCCTTCACAGGGTGTATCTGACTGTGGGTCATGATATACACAGTGTGTCAGTGAGTGTGTTAATATTAATCTGTGTACTCTGTCAGTGTGTTAATATTCCTGAGGACAGTGGGGGTGTTTTACACTTCACAGGGTGTATCTGACTGTGGGTCATGATGTACACAGTGTGTCAGTGAGTGTGTTAATATTAATCTGTGTTCTCTGTCAGTGTGTTAATATTGCTGAGGACAGTGGGGGTGTTTTACACTTCACAGGGTGTATCTGACTGTGGGTCATGATATACACAGTGTGTCAGAGAGTGTTTTAATATTAATCTGTGTACTCTGTCAGTGTGTTAATATTACTGAGGACAGTGGGGGTGTTTTACACTTCACAGGGTTTATCTGACTGTGGGTCATGATATACACAGTGTGTCAGTGAGTGTGTTAATATTATACTGTGTTCTCTGTCAGTGTGTTAATATTCCTGAGGACAGTGGGGGTGTTTTGCACTTCACCGGGTGTATCTGACTGTGGGTCATGATATACACAGTGTGTCAGTGAGTGTGTTAATATTAATCTGTGTTCTCTGTCAGTGTGTTAATATTCCTGAGGACTGTGGGGGTGTTTTACACTTCACAGGGTGTATCTGACTGTGGGTCATGACATACACAGTGTGTCAGTGAGTGTGTTAATATTAATCTGTGTTCTCTGTCAGTGTGTTAATATTACTGAGGACAGTTGGGGGTGTTTTACACTTCACCGGGTGTATCTGACTGTGAGTCATGATGTACACAGTGTGTCAGTGAGTGTGTTAATATTAATCTGTGTTCTCTGTCAGTGTGTTAATATTACTGAGGACAGTGGGGGTGTTTTACACTTCACCGGGTGTATCTGACTGTGGGTCATGATGTACACAGTGTGTCAGTGAGTGTGTTAATATTAATCTGTGTTCTCTGTCAGTGTGTTAATATTACTGAGGACAGTGGGGGTGTTTTACACTTCACCGGGTGTATCTGACTGTGAGTCATGATATGCACAGAGTGTCAGTGAGTGTGTTAATATTAATCTGTGTTCTCAGTCAGTGTGTTAATATTGCTGAGGACAGTGGGGGTGTTTTACACTTCACAGGGTGTATCTGACTGTGGGTCATGATATACACAGTGTGTCAGTGAGTGTGTTATTATTAACCTGTGTTCTCTGTCAGTGTGTTAATATTACTGAGGACAGTGGGGATGTTTTACACTTCACAGGGTGTATCTGACTGTGGCTCATGATATACACAGTGTGTCAGTGAGTGTGTTAATATTAATCTGTGTTCTCTGTCAGTGTGTTAATATTCCTGAGGACAGTGGGGGTGTTTTACACTTCACAGGGTGTATCTGACTGTGGGTCATGATATACACAGTGTGTCAGTGAGTGTGTTAATATTAATCTGTGTTCTCTGTCAGTGTGTTAATATTCCTGAGGACAGTGGGGGTGTTTTACACTTCACAGGGTGTATCTGACTGTGGGTCATGATATACACAGTGTGTCAGTGAGAGTGTTAATATTAATCTGTGTTCTCTGTCAGTGTGTTAATATTCCTGAGGACAGTGGGAGTGTTTTACACTTCACAGGGTTTATCTGACTGTGGGTCATGATATACACAGTGTGTCAGTGAGTGTGTTAATATTAATCTGTGTTCTCTGTCAGTGTGTTAATATTCCTGAGGACAGTGGGGGTGTTTTACACTTCACAGGGTTTATCTGACTCTGGGTCATGATGTACATAGTGTGTCAGTGAGTGTGATAATATTAATCTGTGTTCTCTGTCAGTGTGTTAATATTACTGAGGACAGTGGGGGTGTTTTACACTTCACCGGGTGTATCTGACTGTGGGTCATGATATACACAGTGTGTCAGTGAGTGTGTTAATATTAATCTGTGTTCTCTGTCAGTGTGTTAATATTGCTGAGGACAGTGGGGGTGTTTTACACTTCACCGGGTGTATCTGACTGTGGGTCATGATATACACAGTGTGTCAGTGAGTGTGTTAATATTAATCTGTGTTCTCTGTCAGTGTGTTAATATTCCTGAGGACAGTGGGGATGTTTTACACTTCACAGGGTGTATCTGACTGTGGGTCATGATATACACAGTGTGTCAGTGAGTGTGTTAATATTAATCTGTGTTCTCTGTCAGTGTGTTAATATTCCTGAGGACAGTGGGGGTGTTTTACACTTCACAGGGTTTATCTGACTGTGGGTCATGATATACACAGTGTGTCAGTGAGTGTGTTAATATGAATCTGTGTTCTCTGTCAGTGTGTTAATATTCCTGAGGACAGTGGGGATGTTTTACACTTCACAGGGTGTATCTGACTGTGGGTCATGATATACACTGTGTGTCGGTGAGTGTGTTAATATTAATCTGTGTTCTCTGTCAGTGTGTTAATATTCCTGAGGACAGTGGGGGTGTTTTACACTTCACAGGGTTTATCTGACTGTGGGTCATGATGTACACAGTGTGTCAGTGAGTGTGTTAATATTAATCTGTGTTCTCTGTCAGTGTGTTAATATTCCTGAGGACAGTGGGGGTGTTTTACACTTCACAGGGTGTATCTGACTGTGGGTCATGATATACACAGTGTGTCAGTGAGTGTGTTAATATTAATCTGTGTTCTCTGTCAGTGTGTTAATATTCCTGAGGACAGTGGGGGTGTTTTACACTTCACAGGGTTTATCTGACTGTGGGTCATGATGTACACAGTGTGTCAGTGAGTGTGTTAATATTAATCTGTGTTCTCTGTCAGTGTGTTAATATTCCTGAGGACAGTGGGGGTGTTTTACACTTCACAGGGTGTATCTGACTGTGGGTCATGATGTACATAATGTGTCAGTGAGTGTGTTAATATTAATCTGTGTTCTCTGTCAGTGTGTTAATATTCCTGAGGACAGTGGGGGTGTTTTACACTTCACAGGGTTTATCTGACTGTGGGTCATGATATACACAGTGTGTCAGTGAGTGTGTTAATATTAGTCTGTGTTCTCTGTCAGTGTGTTAATATTCCTGAGGACAGTGGGGGTGTTTTACACTTCACAGGGTGTATCTGACTGTGGGTCATGATATACACAGTGTGTCAGTGAGTGTGTTAATATTAATCTGTGTTCTCTGTCAGTGTGTTAATATTGCTGAGGGCAGTGGGGGTGTTTTACACTTCAATGGGTGTATCTGACTGTGGGTCATGATATACACAGTGTGTCAGTGAGTGTGTTAATATTAATCTGTGTTCTCTGTCAGTGTGTTAATATTCCTGAGGACAGAGGGGGTGTTTTACACTTCACAGGATGTATCTGACTGTGGGTCATGTTATACACAGTGTGTCAGTGAGTGTGTTAATATTAATCTGTGTTCTCTGTCAGTGTGTTAATATTACTGAGGACAGTGGGGGTTTTTTACACTTCACAGGGTGTATCTGACTGTGGGTCATGATATACACAGTGTGTCAGTGAGTGTGTTAATATTAATCTGTGTTCTCTGTCAGTGTGTTAATATTACTGACGACAGTGGGGGTGTTTTACACTTCACAGGGTGTATCTGACTGTGGGTCATGATGTACACAGTGTGTCAGTGAGTGTGTTAATATTAATCTGTGTTCTCTGTCAGTGTGTTAATATTACTGAGGACAGTGGGGATGTTTTACACTTCACAGGGTTTATCTGACTGTGGAACGTGATGTACACAGTGTGTCAGTGAGTGTGTTAATATTAATCTGTGTTCTCTGTCAGTGTGTTAATATTCCTGAGGACAGTGGGGGTGTTTTACACTTCACAGGGTGTATCTAACTGTGGGTCATGATATACACAGTGTGTCAGTGAGTGTGTTAATATTAATCTGTGTTCTCTGTCAGTGTGTTAATATTCCTGAGGACAGTGGGGGTGTTTTACACCTCACAGGGTGTATCTGACTGTGGGTCATGATATACACAGTGTGTCAGTGCGTGTGTTAATATTAATCTGTGTACTCTGTCAGTGTGTTATTATTCCTGAGGACAGTGGGGATGTTTTACGCTTCACAGGGTTTATCTGACTGTGGGTCATGATGTACACAGTGTGTCAGTGAGTGTGTTAATATTAATCTGTGTTCTCTGTCAGTGTGTTAATATTACTGAGGACAGTGGGGGTGTTTTACACTTCATAGGGTGTATCTGACTGTGGGTCATGATATACACAGTGTGTCAGTGAGTGCGTTAATATGAATCTGTGTTCTCTGTCAGTGTGTTAATATTCCTGAGGACAGTGGGGATGTTTTACACTTCACAGGGTGTATCTGACTGTGGGTCATGATAGACACAGTGTGTCAGTGAGTGTGTTATTATTAATCTGTGTTCTCTGTCAGTGTGTTAATATTCCTGAGGACAGTGGGGGTGTTTTACCCTTCACAGGGTGTATCTGACTGTGGGTCATGATATACACAGTGTGTCAGTGAGTGTGTTAATATTAATCTGTGTACTCTGTCAGTGTGTTAATATTCCTGAGGACAGTGGGGGTGTTTTACACTTCACAGGGTGTATCTGACTGTGGGTCATGATATACACAGTGTGTCAGTGAGTGTGTTAATATTAATCTGTGTTCTCTGTCAGTGTGTTAATATTACTGAGGACAGTGGGGGTGTTTTACACTTCACAGGGTGTATCTGACTGTGGGTCATGATGTACACATTGTGTCAGTGAGTGTGTTAATATTAATCTGTGTTCTCTGTCAGTGTGTTAATATTACTGAGGACAGTGGGGGTGTTTTACACTTCACAGGGTGTATCTGACTGTGGGTCATGATATACACAGTGTGTCAGTGAGTGTGTTAATATTAATCTGTGTTCTCTGTCAGTGTGTTAATATTACTGAGGACAGTGGGGGTGTTTTACACTTCACAGGGTGTATCTGACTGTGGGTCATGATGTACACAGTGTGTCAGTGAGTGTGTTAATATTAATCTGTGTTCTCTGTCAGTGTGTTAATATTGCTGAGGACAGTGGGGGTGTTTTACACTTCACAGGGTGTATCTGACTGTGGGTCATGATATACACAGTGTGTCAGAGAGTGTTTTAATATTAATCTGTGTACTCTGTCAGGGTGTTAATATTACTGAGGACAGTGGGGGTGTTTTACACTTCACAGGGTTTATCTGACTGTGGGTCATGATATACACAGTGTGTCAGTGAGTGTGTTAATATTATACTGTGTTCTCTGTCAGTGTGTTAATATTCCTGAGGACAGTGGGGGTGTTTTGCACTTCACCGGGTGTATCTGACTGTGGGTCATGATATACACAGTGTGTCAGTGAGTGTGTTAATATTAATCTGTGTTCTCTGTCAGTGTGTTAATATTCCTGAGGACTGTGGGGGTGTTTTACACTTCACAGGGTGTATCTGACTGTGGGTCATGACATACACAGTGTGTCAGTGAGTGTGTTAATATTAATCTGTGTTCTCTGTCAGTGTGTTAATATTACTGAGGACAGTTGGGGGTGTTTTACACTTCACCGGGTGTATCTGACTGTGAGTCATGATGTACACAGTGTGTCAGTGAGTGTGTTAATATTAATCTGTGTTCTCTGTCAGTGTGTTAATATTGCTGAGGACAGTGGGGGTGTTTTACACTTCACCGGGTTTATCTGACTGTGGGTCATGATGTACACAGTGTGTCAGTGAGTGTGTTAATATTAATCTGTGTTCTCTGTCAGTGTGTTAATATTACTGAGGACAGTGGGGGTGTTTTACACTTCACCGGGTGTATCTGACTGTGAGTCATGATATGCACAGAGTGTCAGTGAGTGTGTTAATATTAATCTGTGTTCTCAGTCAGTGTGTTAATATTGCTGAGGACAGTGGGGGTGTTTTACACTTCACAGGGTGTATCTGACTGTGGGTCATGATATACACAGTGTGTCAGTGAGTGTGTTATTATTAACCTGTGTTCTCTGTCAGTGTGTTAATATTACTGAGGACAGTGGGGATGTTTTACACTTCACAGGGTGTATCTGACTGTGGGTCATGATATACACAGTGTGTCAGTGAGTGTGTTAATATTAATCTGTGTTCTCTGTCAGTGTGTTAATATTCCTGAGGACAGTGGGGGTGTTTTACACTTCACAGGGTGTATCTGACTGTGGGTCATGATATACACAGTGTGTCAGTGAGTGTGTTAATATTAATCTGTGTTCTCTGTCAGTGTGTTAATATTACTGAGGACAGTGGGGGTGTTTTACACTTCACAGGGTGTATCTGACTGTGGGTCATGATATACACAGTGTGTCAGTGAGTGTGTTAATATTAATCTGTGTTCTCTGTCAGTGTGTTAATATTCCTGAGGACAGTGGGAGTGTTTTACACTTCACAGGGTGTATCTGACTGTGGGTCATGATATACACAGTGTGTCAGTGAGTGTGTTAATATTAATCTGTGTTCTCTGTCAGTGTGTTAATATTACTGAGGACAGTGGGGGTGTTTTACACTTCACCGGGTGTATCTGACTGTGGGTCATGATATACACAGTGTGTCAGTGAGTGTGTTAATATTAATCTGTGTTCTCTGTCAGTGTGTTAATATTGCTGAGGACAGTGGGGGTGTTTTACACTTCACCGGGTGTATCTGACTGTGGGTCATGATATACACAGTGTGTCAGTGAGTGTGTTCATATTAATCTGTGTTCTCTGTCAGTGTGTTAATATTCCTGAGGACAGTGGGGATGTTTTACACTTCACAGGGTGTATCTGACTGTGGGTCATGATATACACAGTGTGTCAGTGAGTGTGTTAATATTAATCTGTGTTCTCTGTCAGTGTGTTAATATTCCTGAGGACAGTGGGGGTGTTTTACACTTCACAGGGTTTATCTGACTGTGGGTCATGATATACACAGTGTGTCAGTGAGTGTGTTAATATGAATCTGTGTTCTCTGTCAGTGTGTTAATATTCCTGAGGACAGTGGGGATGTTTTACACTTCACAGGGTGTATCTGACTGTGGGTCATGATATACACTGTGTGTCGGTGAGTGTGTTAATATTAATCTGTGTTCTCTGTCAGTGTGTTAATATTCCTGAGGACAGTGGGGGTGTTTTACACTTCACAGGGTTTATCTGACTGTGGGTCATGATGTACACAGTGTGTCAGTGAGTGTGTTAATATTAATCTGTGTTCTCTGTCAGTGTGTTAATATTACTGAGGACAGTGGGGGTGTTTTACACTTCACCGGGTGTATCTGACTGTGAGTCATGATATGCACAGAGTGTCAGTGAGTGTGTTAATATTAATCTGTGTTCTCAGTCAGTGTGTTAATATTGCTGAGGACAGTGGGGGTGTTTTACACTTCACAGGGTGTATCTGACTGTGGGTCATGATATACACAGTGTGTCAGTGAGTGTGTTATTATTAACCTGTGTTCTCTGTCAGTGTGTTAATATTACTGAGGACAGTGGGGATGTTTTACACTTCACAGGGTGTATCTGACTGTGGGTCATGATATACACAGTGTGTCAGTGAGTGTGTTAATATTAATCTGTGTTCTCTGTCAGTGTGTTAATATTCCTGAGGACAGTGGGGGTGTTTTACACTTCACAGGGTGTATCTGACTGTGGGTCATGATATACACAGTGTGTCAGTGAGTGTGTTAATATTAATCTGTGTTCTCTGTCAGTGTGTTAATATTACTGAGGACAGTGGGGGTGTTTTACACTTCACAGGGTGTATCTGACTGTGGGTCATGATATACACAGTGTGTCAGTGAGTGTGTTAATATTAATCTGTGTTCTCTGTCAGTGTGTTAATATTCCTGAGGACAGTGGGAGTGTTTTACACTTCACAGGGTGTATCTGACTGTGGGTCATGATATACACAGTGTGTCAGTGAGTGTGTTAATATTAATCTGTGTTCTCTGTCAGTGTGTTAATATTACTGAGGACAGTGGGGGTGTTTTACACTTCACCGGGTGTATCTGACTGTGGGTCATGATATACACAGTGTGTCAGTGAGTGTGTTAATATTAATCTGTGTTCTCTGTCAGTGTGTTAATATTGCTGAGGACAGTGGGGGTGTTTTACACTTCACCGGGTGTATCTGACTGTGGGTCATGATATACACAGTGTGTCAGTGAGTGTGTTCATATTAATCTGTGTTCTCTGTCAGTGTGTTAATATTCCTGAGGACAGTGGGGATGTTTTACACTTCACAGGGTGTATCTGACTGTGGGTCATGATATACACAGTGTGTCAGTGAGTGTGTTAATATTAATCTGTGTTCTCTGTCAGTGTGTTAATATTCCTGAGGACAGTGGGGGTGTTTTACACTTCACAGGGTTTATCTGACTGTGGGTCATGATATACACAGTGTGTCAGTGAGTGTGTTAATATGAATCTGTGTTCTCTGTCAGTGTGTTAATATTCCTGAGGACAGTGGGGATGTTTTACACTTCACAGGGTGTATCTGACTGTGGGTCATGATATACACTGTGTGTCGGTGAGTGTGTTAATATTAATCTGTGTTCTCTGTCAGTGTGTTAATATTCCTGAGGACAGTGGGGGTGTTTTACACTTCACAGGGTTTATCTGACTGTGGGTCATGATGTACACAGTGTGTCAGTGAGTGTGTTAATATTAATCTGTGTTCTCTGTCAGTGTGTTAATATTCCTGAGGACAGTGGGGGTGTTTTACACTTCACAGGGTGTATCTGACTGTGGGTCATGATATACACTGTGTGTCAGTGAGTGTGTTAATATTAATCTGTGTTCTCTGTCAGTGTGTTAATATTCCTGAGGACAGTGGGGGTGTTTTACACTTCACAGGGTTTATCTGACTGTGGGTCATGATGTACACAGTGTGTCAGTGAGTGTGTTAATATTAATCTGTGTTCTCTGTCAGTGTGTTAATATTCCTGAGGACAGTGGGGGTGTTTTACACTTCACAGGGTGTATCTGACTGTGGGTCATGATGTACATAGTGTGTCAGTGAGTGTGTTAATATTAATCTGTGTTCTCTGTCAGTGTGTTAATATTCCAGAGGACAGTGGGGGTGTTTTACACTTCACAGGGTTTATCTGACTGTGGGTCATGATATACACAGTGTGTCAGTGAGTGTGTTAATATTAGTCTGTGTTCTCTGTCAGTGTGTTAATATTACTGAGGACAGTGGGGGTGTTTTACACTTCACAGGGTTTATCTGACTGTGGGTCATGATTACACAGTGTGTCAGTGAGTGTGTTAATATTAGTCTGTGTTCTCTGTCAGTGTGTTAATATTACTGAGGACAGTGGGGGTGTTTTACACTTCACAGGGTTTATCTAACTGTGGGTCATGATGTACACAGTGTGTCAGTGAGTGTGTTAATATTAATCTGTGTTCTCTGTCAGTGTGTTAATATTCCTGAGGACAGTGGGGGTGTTTTACACTTCACAGGGTTTATCTGACTGTGGGTCATGATATACACAGTATGTCAGTGAGTGTGTTAATATGAATCTGTGTTCTCTGTCAGTGTATTAATATTCCTGAGGACAGTGGGGATGTTTTACACTTCACAGGGTTTATCTGACTGTGGGTCATGATATACACAGTGTGTCAGTGAGTGTGTTAATATTAATCTGTGTTCTCTGTCAGTGTGTTAATATTCCTGAGGACAGTGGGGGTGTTTTACACTTCACAGGGTTTATCTGACTGTGGGTCATGATATACACAGTGTGTCAGTGAGTGTGTTAATATGAATCTGTGTTCTCTGTCAGTGTGTTAATATTCCTGAGGACAGTGGGGATGTTTTACACTTCACAGGGTGTATCTGACTGTGGGTCATGATATACACTGTGTGTCAGTGAGTGTGTTAATATTAATCTGTGTTCTCTGTCAGTGTGTTAATATTCCTGAGGACAGTGGGGGTGTTTTACACTTCACAGCGTTTATCTGACTGTGGGTCATGATGTACACAGTGTGTCAGTGAGTGTGTTAATATTAATCTGTGTTCTCTGTCAGTGTGTTAATATTACTGAGGACAGTGGGGATGTTTTACACTTCACCGGGTGTATCTGACTGTGGGTCATGATGTACACAGTGTGTCAGTGAATGTGTTAATATTAATCTGTGTTCTCTGTCAGTGTGTTAACATTACTGAGGACAGTGGGGATGTTTTACACTTCACCGGGTGTATCTGACTGTGAGTCATGATATACACAGTGTGTCAGTGAGTTTGTTAATATTAATCTGTGTTCTCTGTCAGTGTGTTAATATTCCTGAGGACAGTGGGGGTGTTTTACACTTCACAGGGTTTATCTGACTGTGGGTCATGATGTACTCATTGTGTCAGTGAGTGTGTTAATATTAATCTGTGTTCTCTGTCAGTGTGTTAATATTCCTGAGGACAGTGGGGGTGTTTTACACTTCACAGGGTGTATCTGACTGTGGGTCATGATGTACATAGTGTGTCGGTGAGTGTGTTAATATTAATCTGTGTTCTCTCTCAGTGTGTTAATATTCCTGAGGACAGTGGGGGTGTTTTACACTTCACAGGGTTTATCTGACTGTGGGTCATGATATACACAGTGTGTCAGTGAGTGTGTTAATATTAGTCTGTGTTCTCTGTCAGTGTGTTAATATTACTGAGGACAGTGGGGGTGTTTTACACTTCACAGGGTTTATCTGACTGTGGGTCATGATATACACAGTGTGTCAGTGAGTGTGTTAATATGAATCTGTGTTCTCTGTCAGTGTGTTAATATTCCTGAGGACAGTGGGGATGTTTTACACTTCACAGGGTGTATCTGACTGTGGGTCATGATATACACTGTGTGTCAGTGAGTGTTAATATTAATCTGTGTTCTCTGTCAGTGTGTTAATATTCCTGAGGACAGTGGGGGTGTTTTACACTTCACAGGGTTTATCTGACTGTGGGTCATGATGTACACAGTGTGTCAGTGAGTGCGTTAATATTAATCTGTGTTCTCTGTCAGTGTGTTAATATTCCTGAGGACAGTGGGGGTGTTTTACACTTCACAGGGTGTATCTGACTGTGGGTCATGATGTACATCGTGTGTCAGTGAGTGTGTTAATATTAATCTGTGTTCTCTGTCAGTGTGTTAATATTCCTGAGGACAGTGGGGGTGTTTTACACTTCACAGGGTTTATCTGACTGTGGGTAATGATATACACAGTGTGTCAGTGAGTGTGTTAATATTAATCTGTGTTCTCTGTCAGTGTGTTAATATTACTGAGGACAGTGGGGGTGTTTTACACTTCACAGGGTTTATCTGACTGTGGGTCATGATATACACAGTGTGTCAGTGAGTGTGTTAATATTAATCTGTGTTCTCTGTCAGTGTGTTAATATTACTGAGGACAGTGGGGGTGTTTTACACTTCACAGGGTGTATCTGACTGTGAGTCATGATATACACAGTGTGTCAGTGAGTGTGTTAATATTAATCTGTGTTCTCTGTCAGTGTGTTAATATTACTGAGGACAGTGGGGGTGTTTTACACTTTACAGGGTGTATCTGGCTGTGGGTCATGATATACACAGTGTGTCAGTGAGTGTGTTAATATTAATCTGTGTTCTCTGTCAGTGTGTTAATATTACTGAGGACAGTGGGGGCGTTTTACACTTTACAGGGTGTATCTGGCTGTGGGTCATGATATACACAGTGTGTCAGTGAGAGTGTTAATATTAATCTGTGTTCTCTGTCAGTGTGTTAATATTACTGAGGACAGTGGGGGTGTTTTACACTTTACAGGGTGTATCTGGCTGTGGGTCATGATATACACAGTGTGTCAGTGAGAGTGTTAATATTAATCTGTGTTCTCTGTCAGTGTGTTAATATTCCTGAGGACAGTGGGATGTTTTACACTTCACAGGGTGTATCTGACTGTGGGTCATGATGTACACAGTGTGTCAGTGAGTGTGTTAATATTAATCTGTGTTCTCTGTCAGTGTGTTAATATTCCTGAGGACAGTGGGATGTTTTACACTTCACAGGGTGTATCTGACTGTGGGTCATGATGTACACAGTGTGTCAGTGAGTGTGTTAATATTAATCTGTGTTCTCTGTCAGTGTGTTAATATTACTGAGGACAGTGGGGGTGTTTTACACTTCACAGGGTTTATCTGACTGTGGGTCATGATATACACAGTATGTCAGTGAGTGTGTTAATATGAATCTGTGTTCTCTGTCAGTGTATTAATATTCCTGAGGACAGTGGGGATGTTTTTCACTTCACAGGGTTTATCTGACTGTGGGTCATGATATACACAGTGTGTCAGTGAGTGTGTTAATATTAATCTGTGTTCTCTGTCAGTGTGTTAATATTCCTGAGGACAGTGGGGGTGTTTTACACTTCACAGGGTTTATCTGACTGTGGGTCATGATATACACAGTGTGTCAGTGAGTGTGTTAATATTAATCTGTGTTCTCTGTCAGTGTGTTAATATTACTGAGGACAGTGGGGGTGTTTTACACTTTACAGGGTGTATCTGGCTGTGGGTCATGATATACACATTGTGTCAGTGAGAGTGTTAATATTAATCTGTGTTCTCTGTCAGTGTGTTAATATTCCTGAGGACAGTGGGGGTGTTTTACACTTCACAGGGTGTATCTGACTGTGGGTCATGATGTACACAGTGTGTCAGTGAGTGTGTTAATATTAATCTGTGTTCTCTGTCAGTGTGTTAATATTCCTGAGGACAGTGGGATGTTTTACACTTCACAGGGTGTATCTGACTGTGGGTCATGATGTACACAGTGTGTCAGTGAGTGTGTTAATATTAATCTGTGTTCTCTGTCAGAGTGTTAATATTCCTGAGGACAGTGGGGGTGTTTTACACTTCACAGGGTTTATCTGACTGTGGGTCATGATATACACAGTGTGTCAGTGAGTGTGTTAATATTAATCTGTGTTCTCTGTCAGTGTGTTAATATTACTGAGGACAGTGGGGGTGTTTTACACTTCACAGGGTTTATCTGACTGTGGGTCATGATATACACAGTGTGTCAGTGAGTGTGTTAATATTAATCTGTGTTCTCTGTCAGTGTGTTAATATTACTGAGGACAGTGGGGGTGTTTTACACTTTACAGGGTGTATCTGGCTGTGGGTCATGATATACACAGTGTGTCAGTGAGAGTGTTAATATTAATCTGTGTTCTCTGTCAGTGTGTTAATATTCCTGAGGACAGTGGGATGTTTTACACTTCACAGGGTGTATCTGACTGTGGGTCATGATGTACACAGTGTGTCAGTGAGTGTGTTAATATTAATCTGTGTTCTCTGTCAGTGTGTTAATATTCCTGAGGACAGTGGGATGTTTTACACTTCACAGGGTGTATCTGACTGTGGGTCATGATGTACACAGTGTGTCAGTGAGTGTGTTAATATTAATCTGTGTTCTCTGTCAGTGTGTTAATATTACTGAGGACAGTGGGGGTGTTTTACACTTCACAGGGTTTATCTGACTGTGGGTCATGATATACACAGTATGTCAGTGAGTGTGTTAATATGAATCTGTGTTCTCTGTCAGTGTATTAATATTCCTGAGGACAGTGGGGATGTTTTTCACTTCACAGGGTTTATCTGACTGTGGGTCATGATATACACAGTGTGTCAGTGAGTGTGTTAATATTAATCTGTGTTCTCTGTCAGTGTGTTAATATTCCTGAGGACAGTGGGGGTGTTTTACACTTCACAGGGTTTATCTGACTGTGGGTCATGATATACACAGTGTGTCAGTGAGTGTGTTAATATTAATCTGTGTTCTCTGTCAGTGTGTTAATATTACTGAGGACAGTGGGGGTGTTTTACACTTTACAGGGTGTATCTGGCTGTGGGTCATGATATACACATTGTGTCAGTGAGAGTGTTAATATTAATCTGTGTTCTCTGTCAGTGTGTTAATATTCCTGAGGACAGTGGGGGTGTTTTACACTTCACAGGGTGTATCTGACTGTGGGTCATGATGTACACAGTGTGTCAGTGAGTGTGTTAATATTAATCTGTGTTCTCTGTCAGTGTGTTAATATTCCTGAGGACAGTGGGATGTTTTACACTTCACAGGGTGTATCTGACTGTGGGTCATGATGTACACAGTGTGTCAGTGAGTGTGTTAATATTAATCTGTGTTCTCTGTCAGAGTGTTAATATTCCTGAGGACAGTGGGGGTGTTTTACACTTCACAGGGTTTATCTGACTGTGGGTCATGATATACACAGTGTGTCAGTGAGTGTGTTAATATTAATCTGTGTTCTCTGTCAGTGTGTTAATATTACTGAGGACAGTGGGGGTGTTTTACACTTCACAGGGTTTATCTGACTGTGGGTCATGATATACACAGTGTGTCAGTGAGTGTGTTAATATTAATCTGTGTTCTCTGTCAGTGTGTTAATATTACTGAGGACAGTGGGGGTGTTTTACACTTCACAGGGTGTATCTGACTGTGAGTCATGATATACACAGTGTGTCAGTGAGTGTGTTAATATTAATCTGTGTTCTCTGTCAGTGTGTTAATATTACTGAGGACAGTGGGGGTGTTTTACACTTTACAGGGTGTATCTGGCTGTGGGTCATGATATACACAGTGTGTCAGTGAGTGTGTTAATATTAATCTGTGTTCTCTGTCAGTGTGTTAATATTACTGAGGACAGTGGGGGTGTTTTACACTTTACAGGGTGTATCTGGCTGTGGGTCATGATATACACAGTGTGTCAGTGAGAGTGTTAATATTAATCTGTGTTCTCTGTCAGTGTGTTAATATTCCTGAGGACAGTGGGATGTTTTACACTACACAGGGTGTATCTGACTATGGGTCATGATGTACACAGTGTGTCAGTGAGTGTGTTAATATTAATCTGTGTTCTCTGTCAGTGTGTTAATATTCCTGAGGACAGTGGGGGTGTTTTACACTTCACAGGGTGTATCTGACTGTGGGTCATGATATACACTGTGTGTCAGTGAGTGTGTTAATATTAATCTGTGTTCTCTGTCAGTGTGTTAATATTCCTGAGGACAGTGGGGGTGTTTTACACTTCACAGGGTTTATCTGACTGTGGGTCATGATGTACTCATTGTGTCAGTGAGTGTGTTAATATTAATCTGTGTTCTCTGTCAGTGTGTTAATATTCCTGAGGACAGTGGGGGTGTTTTACACTTCACAGGGTGTATCTGACTGTGGGTCATGATGTACATAGTGTGTCAGTGAGTGTGTTAATATTAATCTGTGTTCTCTGTCAGTGTGTTAATATTCCTGAGGACAGTGGGGGTGTTTTACACTTCACAGGGTTTATCTGACTGTGGGTCATGATATACACAGTGTGTCAGTGAGTGTGTTAATATTAGTCTGTGTTCTCTGTCAGTGTGTTAATATTACTGAGGACAGTGGGGGTGTTTTACACTTCACAGGGTTTATCTGACTGTGGGTCATGATATACACAGTGTGTCAGTGAGTGTGTTAATATGAATCTGTGTTCTCTGTCAGTGTGTTAATATTCCTGAGGACAGTGGGGATGTTTTGCACTTCACAGGGTGTATCTGACTGTGGGTCATGATATACACTGTGTGTCAGTGAGTGTTAATATTAATCTGTGTTCTCTGTCAGTGTGTTAATATTCCTGAGGACAGTGGGGGTGTTTTACACTTCACAGGGTTTATCTGACTGTGGGTCATGATGTACACAGTGTGTCAGTGAGTGCGTTAATATTAATCTGTGTTCTCTGTCAGTGTGTTAATATTCCTGAGGACAGTGGGGGTGTCTAACACTTCACAGGGTGTATCTGACTGTGGGTCATGATGTACATCGTGTGTCAGTGAGTGTGTTAATATTAATCTGTGTTCTCTGTCAGTGTGTTAATATTCCTGAGGACAGTGGGGGTGTTTTACACTTCACAGGGTTTATCTGACTGTGGGTCATGATATACACAGTGTGTCAGTGAGTGTGTTAATATTAATCTGTGTTCTCTGTCAGTGTGTTAATATTACTGAGGACAGTGGGGGTGTTTTACACTTCACAGGGTTTATCTGACTGTGGGTCATGATATACACAGTGTGTCAGTGAGTGTGTTAATATTAATCTGTGTTCTCTGTCAGTGTGTTAATATTACTGAGGACAGTGGGGGTGTTTTACACTTCACAGGGTGTATCTGACTGTGAGTCATGATATACACAGTGTGTCAGTGAGTGTGTTAATATTAATCTGTGTTCTCTGTCAGTGTGTTAATATTACTGAGGACAGTGGGGGTGTTTTACACTTTACAGGGTGTATCTGGCTGTGGGTCATGATATACACAGTGTGTCAGTGAGTGTGTTAATATTAATCTGTGTTCTCTGTCAGTGTGTTAATATTACTGAGGACAGTGGGGGTGTTTTACACTTTACAGGGTGTATCTGGCTGTGGGTCGTGATATACACAGTGTGTCAGTGAGAGTGTTAATATTAATCTGTGTTCTCTGTCAGTGTGTTAATATTCCTGAGGACAGTGGGATGTTTTACACTTCACAGGGTGTATCTGACTGTGGGTCATGATGTACACAGTGTGTCAGTGAGTGTGTTAATATTAATCTGTGTTCTCTGTCAGTGTGTTAATATTCCTGAGGACAGTGGGATGTTTTACACTTCACAGGGTGTATCTGACTGTGGGTCATGATGTACACAGTGTGTCAGTGAGTGTGTTAATATTAAACTGTGTTCTCTGTCAGTGTGTTAATATTACTGAGGACAGTGGGGGTGTTTTACACTTTACAGGGTGTATCTGGCTGTGGGTCATGATATACACAGTGTGTCAGTGAGAGTGTTAATATTAATCTGTGTTCTCTGTCAGTGTGTTAATATTCCTGAGGACAGTGGGATGTTTTACACTTCACAGGGTGTATCTGACTGTGGGTCATGATGTACACAGTGTGTCAGTGAGTGTGTTAATATTAATCTGTGTTCTCTGTCAGTGTGTTAATATTCCTGAGGACAGTGGGATGTTTTACACTTCACAGGGTGTATCTGACTGTGGGTCATGATGTACACAGTGTGTCAGTGAGTGTGTTAATATTAATCTGTGTTCTCTGTCAGTGTGTTAATATTCCTGAGGACAGTGGGGGTGTTTTACACTTCACAGGGTTTATCTGACTGTGGGTCATGATATACACAGTGTGTCAGTGAGTGTGTTAATATTAATCTGTGTTCTCTGTCAGTGTGTTAATATTACTGAGGACAGTGGGGGTGTTTTACACTTCACAGGGTTTATCTGACTGTGGGTCATGATATACACAGTGTGTCAGTGAGTGTGTTAATATTAATCTGTGTTCTCTGTCAGTGTGTTAATATTACTGAGGACAGTGGGGGTGTTTTACACTTCACAGGGTGTATCTGACTGTGAGTCATGATATACACAGTGTGTCAGTGAGTGTGTTAATATTAATCTGTGTTCTCTGTCAGTGTGTTAATATTACTGAGGACAGTGGGGGTGTTTTACACTTTACAGGGTGTATCTGGCTGTGGGTCATGATATACACAGTGTGTCAGTGAGTGTGTTAATATTAATCTGTGTTCTCTGTCAGTGTGTTAATATTACTGAGGACAGTGGGGGTGTTTTACACTTTACAGGGTGTATCTGGCTGTGGGTCATGATATACACAGTGTGTCAGTGAGAGTGTTAATATTAATCTGTGTTCTCTGTCAGTGTGTTAATATTCCTGAGGACAGTGGGATGTTTTACACTACACAGGGTGTATCTGACTGTGGGTCATGATGTACACAGTGTGTCAGTGAGTGTGTTAATATTAATCTGTGTTCTCTGTCAGTGTGTTAATATTACTGAGGACAGTGGGGGTGTTTTACACTTCACAGGGTTTATCTGACTGTGGGTCATGATTACACAGTGTGTCAGTGAGTGTGTTAATATTAGTCTGTGTTCTCTGTCAGTGTGTTAATATTACTGAGGACAGTGGGGGTGTTTTACACTTCACAGGGTTTATCTGACTGTGGGTCATGATGTACACAGTGTGTCAGTGAGTGTGTTAATATTAATCTGTGTTCTCTGTCAGTGTGTTAATATTACTGAGGACAGTGGGGGTGTTTTACACTTCACAGGGTTTATCTGACTGTGGGTCATGATATACACAGTGTGTCAGTGAGTGTGTTAATATTAATCTGTGTTCTCTGTCAGTGTGTTAATATTACTGAGGACAGTGGGGGTGTTTTACACTTTACAGGGTGTATCTGGCTGTGGGTCATGATATACACATTGTGTCAGTGAGAGTGTTAATATTAATCTGTGTTCTCTGTCAGTGTGTTAATATTCCTGAGGACAGTGGGGGTGTTTTACACTTCACAGGGTGTATCTGACTGTGGGTCATGATGTACACAGTGCGTCAGTGAGTGTGTTAATATTAATCTGTGTTCTCTGTCAGTGTGTTAATATTCCTGAGGACAGTGGGATGTTTTACACTTCACAGGGTGTATCTGACTGTGGGTCATGATGTACACAGTGTGTCAGTGAGTGTGTTAATATTAATCTGTGTTCTCTGTCAGTGTGTTAATATTCCTGAGGACAGTGGGGGTGTTTTACACTTCACAGGGTTTATCTGACTGTGGGTCATGATATACACAGTGTGTCAGTGAGTGTGTTAATATTAATCTGTGTTCTCTGTCAGTGTGTTAATATTACTGAGGACAGTGGGGGTGTTTTACACTTCACAGGGTTTATCTGACTGTGGGTCATGAAATACACAGTGTGTCAGTGAGTGTGTTAATATTAATCTGTGTTCTCTGTCAGTGTGTTAATATTACTGAGGACAGTGGGGGTGTTTTACACTTCACAGGGTGTATCTGACTGTGAGTCATGATATACACAGTGTGTCAGTGAGTGTGTTAATATTAATCTGTGTTCTCTGTCAGTGTGTTAATATTACTGAGGACAGTGGGGGTGTTTTACACTTTACAGGGTGTATCTGGCTGTGGGTCATGATATACACAGTGTGTCAGTGAGTGTGTTAATATTAATCTGTGTTCTCTGTCAGTGTGTTAATATTACTGAGGACAGTGGGGGTGTTTTACACTTTACAGGGTGTATCTGGCTGTGGGTCATGATATACACAGTGTGTCAGTGAGAGTGTTAATATTAATCTGTGTTCTCTGTCAGTGTGTTAATATTCCTGAGGACAGTGGGATGTTTTACACTACACAGGGTGTATCTGACTGTGGATCATGATGTACACAGTGTGTCAGTGAGTGTGTTAATATTAATCTGTGTTCTCTGTCAGTGTGTTAATATTACTGAGGACAGTGGGGGTGTTTTACACTTCACAGGGTTTATCTGACTGTGGGTCATGATTACACAGTGTGTCAGTGAGTGTGTTAATATTAGTCTGTGTTCTCTGTCAGTGTGTTAATATTACTGAGGACAGTGGGGGTGTTTTACACTTCACAGGGTTTATCTGACTGTGGGTCATGATGTACACAGTGTGTCAGTGAGTGTGTTAATATTAATCTGTGTTCTCTGTCAGTGTGTTAATATTCCTGAGGACAGTGGGGGTGTTTTACACTTCACAGGGTTTATCTGACTGTGGGTCATGATATACACAGTATGTCAGTGAGTGTGTTAATATGAATCTGTGTTCTCTGTCAGTGTATTAATATTCCTGAGGACAGTGGGGATGTTTTACACTTCACAGGGTTTATCTGACTGTGGGTCATGATATACACAGTGTGTCAGTGAGTGTGTTAATATTAATCTGTGTTCTCTGTCAGTGTGTTAATATTCCTGAGGACAGTGGGGGTGTTTTACACTTCACAGGGTTTATCTGACTGTGGGTCATGATATACACAGTGTGTCAGTGAGTGTGTTAATATGAATCTGTGTTCTCTGTCAGTGTGTTAATATTCCTGAGGACAGTGGGGATGTTTTACACTTCACAGGGTGTATCTGACTGTGGGTCATGATATACACTGTGTGTCAGTGAGTGTGTTAATATTAATCTGTGTTCTCTGTCAGTGTGTTAATATTCCTGAGGACAGTGGGGGTGTTTTACACTTCACAGCGTTTATCTGACTGTGGGTCATGATGTACACAGTGTGTCAGTGAGTGTGTTAATATTAATCTGTGTTCTCTGTCAGTGTGTTAATATTCCTGAGGACAGTGGGGGTGTTTTACACTTCACAGGGTGTATCTGACTGTGGGTCATGATATACACTGTGTGTCAGTGAGTGTGTTAATATTAATCTGTGTTCTCTGTCAGTGTGTTAATATTCCTGAGGACAGTGGGGATGTTTTACACTTCACAGGGTGTATCTGACTGTGGGTCATGATATACACTGTGTGTCAGTGAGTGTTAATATTAATCTGTGTTCTCTGTCAGTGTGTTAATATTCCTGAGGACAGTGGGGGTGTTTTACACTTCACAGGGTTTATCTGACTGTGGGTCATGATGTACACAGTGTGTCAGTGAGTGTGTTAATATTAATCTGTGTTCTCTGTCAGTGTGTTAATATTCCTGAGGACAGTGGGGGTGTTTTACACTTCACAGGGTGTATCTGACTGTGGGTCATGATGTACATCGTGTGTCAGTGAGTGTGTTAATATTAATCTGTGTTCTCTGTCAGTGTGTTAATATTCCTGAGGACAGTGGGGGTGTTTTACACTTCACAGGGTTTATCTGACTGTGGGTCATGATATACACAGTGTGTCAGTGAGTGTGTTAATATTAATCTGTGTTCTCTGTCAGTGTGTTAATATTACTGAGGACAGTGGGGGTGTTTTACACTTCACAGGGTTTATCTGTCTGTGGGTCATGATATACACAGTGTGTCAGTGAGTGTGTTAATATTAATCTGTGTTCTCTGTCAGTGTGTTAATATTACTGAGGACAGTGGGGGTGTTTTACACTTCACAGGGTGTATCTGACTGTGAGTCATGATATACACAGTGTGTCAGTGAGTGTGTTAATATTAATCTGTGTTCTCTGTCAGTGTGTTAATATTACTGAGGACAGTGGGGGTGTTTTACACTTTACAGGGTGTATCTGACTGTGGGTCATGATGTACACAGTGTGTCAGTGAGTGTGTTAATATTAATCTGTGTTCTCTGTCAGTGTGTTAATATTACTGAGGACAGTGGGGGTGTTTTACACTTTACAGGGTGTATCTGGCTGTGGGTCATGATATACACAGTGTGTCAGTGAGAGTGTTAATATTAATCTGTGTTCTCTGTCAGTGTGTTAATATTCCTGAGGACAGTGGGATGTTTTACACTTCACAGGGTGTATCTGACTGTGGGTCATGATGTACACAGTGTGTCAGTGAGTGTGTTAATATTAATCTGTGTTCTCTGTCAGTGTGTTAATATTCCTGAGGACAGTGGGATGTTTTACACTTCACAGGGTGTATCTGACTGTGGGTCATGATGTACACAGTGTGTCAGTGAGTGTGTTAATATTAATCTGTGTTCTCTGTCAGTGTGTTAATATTCCTGAGGACAGTGGGGGTGTTTTACACTTCACAGGGTTTATCTGACTGTGGGTCATGATATACACAGTGTGTCAGTGAGTGTGTTAATATTAATCTGTGTTCTCTGTCAGTGTGTTAATATTACTGAGGACAGTGGGGGTGTTTTACACTTCACAGGGTTTATCTGACTGTGGGTCATGATATACACAGTGTGTCAGTGAGTGTGTTAATATTAATCTGTGTTCTCTGTCAGTGTGTTAATATTACTGAGGACAGTGGGGGTGTTTTACACTTCACAGGGTGTATCTGACTATGAGTCATGATATACACAGTGTGTCAGTGAGTGTGTTAATATTAATCTGTGTTCTCTGTCAGTGTGTTAATATTACTGAGGACAGTGGGGGTGTTTTACACTTTACAGGGTGTATCTGGCTGTGGGTCATGATATACACAGTGTGTCAGTGAGTGTGTTAATATTAATCTGTGTTCTCTGTCAGTGTGTTAATATTACTGAGGACAGTGGGGGTGTTTTACACTTTACAGGGTGTATCTGGCTGTGGGTCATGATATACACAGTGTGTCAGTGAGAGTGTTAATATTAATCTGTGTTCTCTGTCAGTGTGTTAATATTCCTGAGGACAGTGGGATGTTTTACACTACACAGGGTGTATCTGACTGTGGGTCATGATGTACACAGTGTGTCAGTGAGTGTGTTAATATTAATCTGTGTTCTCTGTCAGTGTGTTAATATTACTGAGGACAGTGGGGGTGTTTTACACTTCACAGGGTTTATCTGACTGTGGGTCATGATTACACAGTGTGTCAGTGAGTGTGTTAATACTAGTCTGTGTTCTCTGTCAGTGTGTTAATATTACTGAGGACAGTGGGGGTGTTTTACACTTCACAGGGTTTATCTGACTGTGGGTCATGATGTACACAGTGTGTCAGTGAGTGTGTTAATATTAATCTGTGTTCTCTGTCAGTGTGTTAATATTCCTGAGGACAGTGGGGGTGTTTTACACTTCACAGGGTTTATCTGACTGTGGGTCATGATATACACAGTATGTCAGTGAGTGTGTTAATATGAATCTGTGTTCTCTGTCAGTGTATTAATATTCCTGAGGACAGTGGGGATGTTTTTCACTTCACAGGGTTTATCTGACTGTGGGTCATGATATACACAGTGTGTCAGTGAGTGTGTTAATATTAATCTGTGTTCTCTGTCAGTGTGTTAATATTCCTGAGGACAGTGGGGGTGTTTTACACTTCACAGGGTTTATCTGACTGTGGGTCATGATATACACAGTGTGTCAGTGAGTGTGTTAATATTAATCTGTGTTCTCTGTCAGTGTGTTAATATTACTGAGGACAGTGGGGGTGTTTTACACTTTACAGGGTGTATCTGGCTGTGGGTCATGATATACACATTGTGTCAGTGAGAGTGTTAATATTAATCTGTGTTCTCTGTCAGTGTGTTAATATTCCTGAGGACAGTGGGGGTGTTTTACACTTCACAGGGTGTATCTGACTGTGGGTCATGATGTACACAGTGCGTCAGTGAGTGTCTTAATATTAATCTGTGTTCTCTGTCAGTGTGTTAATATTCCTGAGGACAGTGGGATGTTTTACACTTCACAGGGTGTATCTGACTGTGGGTCATGATGTACACAGTGTGTCAGTGAGTGTGTTAATATTAATCTGTGTTCTCTGTCAGTGTGTTAATATTCCTGAGGACAGTGGGGGTGTTTTACACTTCACAGGGTTTATCTGACTGTGGGTCATGATATACACAGTGTGTCAGTGAGTGTGTTAATATTAATCTGTGTTCTCTGTCAGTGTGTTAATATTACTGAGGACAGTGGGGGTGTTTTACACTTCACAGGGTTTATCTGACTGTGGGTCATGAAATACACAGTGTGTCAGTGAGTGTGTTAATATTAATCTGTGTTCTCTGTCAGTGTGTTAATATTACTGAGGACAGTGGGGGTGTTTTACACTTTACAGGGTGTATCTGGCTGTGGGTCATGATATACACAGTGTGTCAGTGAGTGTGTTAATATTAATCTGTGTTCTCTGTCAGTGTGTTAATATTACTGAGGACAGTGGGGGTGTTTTACACTTTACAGGGTGTATCTGGCTGTGGGTCATGATATACACAGTGTGTCAGTGAGAGTGTTAATATTAATCTGTGTTCTCTGTCAGTGTGTTAATATTCCTGAGGACAGTGGGATGTTTTACACTACACAGGGTGTATCTGACTATGGATCATGATGTACACAGTGTGTCAGTGAGTGTGTTAATATTAATCTGTGTTCTCTGTCAGTGTGTTAATATTACTGAGGACAGTGGGGGTGTTTTACACTTCACAGGGTTTATCTGACTGTGGGTCATGATTACACAGTGTGTCAGTGAGTGTGTTAATATTAGTCTGTGTTCTCTGTCAGTGTGTTAATATTACTGAGGACAGTGGGGGTGTTTTACACTTCACAGGGTTTATCTGACTGTGGGTCATGATGTACACAGTGTGTCAGTGAGTGTGTTAATATTAATCTGTGTTCTCTGTCAGTGTGTTAATATTCCTGAGGACAGTGGGGGTGTTTTACACTTCACAGGGTTTATCTGACTGTGGGTCATGATATACACAGTATGTCAGTGAGTGTGTTAATATGAATCTGTGTTCTCTGTCAGTGTATTAATATTCCTGAGGACAGTGGGGATGTTTTACACTTCACAGGGTTTATCTGACTGTGGGTCATGATATACACAGTGTGTCAGTGAGTGTGTTAATATTAATCTGTGTTCTCTGTCAGTGTGTTAATATTCCTGAGGACAGTGGGGGTGTTTTACACTTCACAGGGTTTATCTGACTGTGGGTCATGATATACACAGTGTGTCAGTGAGTGTGTTAATATGAATCTGTGTTCTCTGTCAGTGTGTTAATATTCCTGAGGACAGTGGGGATGTTTTACACTTCACAGGGTGTATCTGACTGTGGGTCATGATATACACTGTGTGTCAGTGAGTGTGTTAATATTAATCTGTGTTCTCTGTCAGTGTGTTAATATTCCTGAGGACAGTGGGGGTGTTTTACACTTCACAGCGTTTATCTGACTGTGGGTCATGATGTACACAGTGTGTCAGTGAGTGTGTTAATATTAATCTGTGTTCTCTGTCAGTGTGTTAATATTCCTGAGGACAGTGGGGGTGTTTTACACTTCACAGGGTGTATCTGACTGTGGGTCATGATATACACTGTGTGTCAGTGAGTGTGTTAATATTAATCTGTGTTCTCTGTCAGTGTGTTAATATTCCTGAGGACAGTGGGGGTGTTTTACACTTCACAGGGTTTATCTGACTGTGGGTCATGATGTACACAGTGTGTCAGTGAGTGTGTTAATATTAATCTGTGTTCTCTGTCAGTGTGTTAATATTCCTGAGGACAGTGGGGGTGTTTTACACTTCACAGGGTGTATCTGACTGTGGGTCATGATGTACATAGTGTGTCAGTGAGTGTGTTAATATTAATCTGTGTTCTCTGTCAGTGTGTTAATATTCCTGAGGACAGTGGGGGTGTTTTACACTTCACAGGGTTTATCTGACTGTGGGTCATGATATACACAGTGTGTCAGTGAGTGTGTTAATATTAGTCTGTGTTCTCTGTCAGTGTGTTAATATTACTGAGGACAGTGGGGGTGTTTTACACTTCACAGGGTTTATCTGACTGTGGGTCATGATATACACAGTGTGTCAGTGAGTGTGTTAATATGAATCTGTGTTCTCTGTCAGTGTGTTAATATTCCTGAGGACAGTGGGGATGTTTTACACTTCACAGGGTGTATCTGACTGTGGGTCATGATATACACTGTGTGTCAGTGAGTGTTAATATTAATCTGTGTTCTCTGTCAGTGTGTTAATATTCCTGAGGACAGTGGGGGTGTTTTACACTTCACAGGGTGTATCTGACTGTGGGTCATGATGTACACAGTGTGTCAGTGAGTGTGTTAATATTAATCTGTGTTCTCTGTCGGTGTGTTAATATTACTGAGGACAGTGGGGGTGTTTTACACTTCACAGGGTTTATCTGACTGTTGGTCATGATATACAGAGTGTGTCAGTGAGTGTGTTAATATTAATCTGTGTTCTCTGTCAGTGTGTTAATATTACTGAGGACAGTGGGGGTGTTTTACACTTCACAGGGTTTATCTGACTGTGGGTCATGATATACACAGTGTGTCAGTGAGTGTGTTAATATTAATCTGTGTTCTCTGTCAGTGTGTTAATATTACTGAGGACAGTGGGGGTGTTTTACACTTCACAGGGTGTATCTGACTGTGAGTCATGATATACACAGTGTGTCAGTGAGTGTGTTAATATTAATCTGTGTTCTCTGTCAGTGTGTTAATATTACTGAGGACAGTGGGGGTGTTTTACACTTTACAGGGTGTATCTGGCTGTGGGTCATGATATACACAGTGTGTCAGTGAGTGTGTTAATATTAATCTGTGTTCTCTGTCAGTGTGTTAATATTACTGAGGACAGTGGGGGTGTTTTACACTTTACAGGGTGTATCTGGCTGTGGGTCATGATATACACAGTGTGTCAGTGAGAGTGTTAATATTAATCTGTGTTCTCTGTCAGTGTGTTAATATTCCTGAGGACAGTGGGATGTTTTACACTTCACAGGGTGTATCTGACTGTGGGTCATGATGTACACAGTGTGTCAGTGAGTGTGTTAATATTAATCTGTGTTCTCTGTCAGTGTGTTAATATTCCTGAGGACAGTGGGATGTTTTACACTTCACAGGGTGTATCTGACTGTGGGTCATGATGTACACAGTGTGTCAGTGAGTGTGTTAATATTAATCTGTGTTCTCTGTCAGTGTGTTAATATTACTGAGGACAGTGGGGGTGTTTTACACTTTACAGGGTGTATCTGGCTGTGGGTCATGATGTACACAGTGTGTCAGTGAGAGTGTTAATATTAATCTGTGTTCTCTGTCAGTGTGTTAATATTCCTGAGGACAGTGGGATGTTTTACACTTCACAGGGTGTATCTGACTGTGGGTCATGATGTACACAGTGTGTCAGTGAGTGTGTTAATATTAATCTGTGTTCTCTGTCAGTGTGTTAATATTCCTGAGGACAGTGGGATGTTTTACACTTCACAGGGTGTATCTGACTGTGGGTCATGATGTACACAGTGTGTCAGTGAGTGTGTTAATATTAATCTGTGTTCTCTGTCAGTGTGTTAATATTCCTGAGGACAGTGGGGGTGTTTTACACTTCACAGGGTTTATCTGACTGTGGGTCATGATATACACAGTGTGTCAGTGAGTGTGTTAATATTAATCTGTGTTCTCTGTCAGTGTGTTAATATTACTGAGGACAGTGGGGGTGTTTTACACTTCACAGGGTTTATCTGACTGTGGGTCATGATATACACAGTGTGTCAGTGAGTGTGTTAATATTAATCTGTGTTCTCTGTCAGTGTGTTAATATTACTGAGGACAGTGGGGGTGTTTTACACTTCACAGGGTGTATCTGACTGTGAGTCATGATATACACAGTGTGTCAGTGAGTGTGTTAATATTAATCTGTGTTCTCTGTCAGTGTGTTAATATTACTGAGGACAGTGGGGGTGTTTTACACTTTACAGGGTGTATCTGGCTGTGGGTCATGATATACACAGTGTGTCAGTGAGTGTGTTAATATTAATCTGTGTTCTCTGTCAGTGTGTTAATATTACTGAGGACAGTGGGGGTGTTTTACACTTTACAGGGTGTATCTGGCTGTGGGTCATGATATACACAGTGTGTCAGTGAGAGTGTTAATATTAATCTGTGTTCTCTGTCAGTGTGTTAATATTCCTGAGGACAGTGGGATGCTTTACACTACACAGGGTGTATCTGACTGTGGGTCATGATGTACACAGTGTGTCAGTGAGTGTGTTAATATTAATCTGTGTTCTCTGTCAGTGTGTTAATATTCATGAGGACAGTGGGATGTTTTACACTTCACAGGGTTTATCTGACTGTGGGTCATGATGTACACAGTGTGTCAGTGAGTGTGTTAATATTAATCTGTGTTCTCTGTCAGTGTGTTAATATTACTGAGGACAGTGGGGGTGTTTTACACTTTACAGGGTGTATCTGGCTGTGGGTCATGATATACACAGTGTGTCAGTGAGTGTGTTAATATTAATCTGTGTTCTCTGTCAGTGTGTTAATATTCCTGAGGACAGTGGGGGTGTTTTACACTTCACAGGGTGTATCTGACTGTGGGTCATGATATACACAGTGTGTCAGTGAGTGTGTTAATATTAATCTGTGTTCTCTGTCAGTCTGTTAATATTACTGAGGACAGTGGGGATGTTTTACACTTCACAGGGTGTATCTGACTGTGGGTCATGATGTACACAGTGTGTCAGTGAGTGTGTTAATATTAATATGTGTTCTCTGTCAGTGTGTTAATATTCCTGAGGACAGTGGGGGTGTTTTCCACTTCACAGGGGGTATCTGACTGTGGGTCATGATATACACAGTGTGTCAGTGAGTGTGTTAATATTAATCTGTGTTCTCTGTCAGTGTGTTAATATTCCTGAGGACAGTGGGGGTGTTTTACACTTCACAGGGTGTATCTGACTGTGGGTCATGATATACACAGTGTGTCAGTGAGTGTGTTAATATTAATCTGTGTTCTCTGTCAGTGTGTTAATATTCCTGAGGACAGTGGGGGTGTTTTACACTTCACAGGGTTTATCTGACTGTGGGTGATGATATACACAGTGTGTCAGTGAGTGTGTTAATATTAATCTGGGTTCTCTGTCAGTGTGTTAATATTACTGAGGACGGTGGGGATGTTTTACACTTCACAGGGTGCATCTGACGGTGGGTCATGATGTACACAGTGTGTCAGTGAGAGTGTTAATATTAATCTGTGTTCTCTGTCAGTGTGTTAATATTACTGAGGACAGTGGGGGTGTTTTACACTTCGCAGGGTGTATCTAACTGTGTGTCATGATATACACAGTGTGTCAGTGAGTGTGTTAATATTAATCTGTGTTCTCTGTCAGTGTGTTAATATTCCTGAGGACAGTGGGGGTGTTTTACACTTCACAGGGTGTATCTGACTGTGGGTCATGATATACACAGTGTGTCAGTGAGTGTGTTAATATTAATCTGTGTTCTCTGTCAGTGTGTTAATATTCCTGAGGACAGTGGGGGTGTTTTACACTTCACAGGGTGTATCTGACTGTGGGTCATGATATACACAGTGTGTCAGTGAGTGTGTTAATATTAGTCTGTGTTCTCTGTCAGTGTGTTAATATTACTGAGGACAGTGGGGGTGTTTTACACTTCACAGGGTGTATCTGACTGTGGGTCATGATATACACAGTGTGTCAGTGAGTGTGTTAATATTAATCTGTGTTCTCTGTCAGTGTGTTAATATTCCTGAGGACAGTGGGGGTGTTTTACACTTCACAGGGTGCATCTGACTGTGGGTCATGATGTACACAGTGTGTCAGTGAGTGTGTTAATATTAATCTGTGTTCTCTGTCAGTGTGTTAATATTCCTGAGGACAGTGGGGGTGTTTTACACCTCACAGGGGGTATCTGACTGTGGGTCATGATATACACAGTGTGTCAGTGAGTGTGTTAATATTAATCTGTGTTCTCTGTCAGTGTGTTAATATTACTGAGGACAGTGGGGGTGTTTTACACTTCACAGGGTGTATCTGACTGTGGGTCATGATATACACAGTGTGTCAGTGAGTGTGTTAATATTAATCTGTGTTCTCTGTCAGTGTGTTAATATTCCTGAGGACAGTGGGGGTGTTTTACACTTCACAGGGTTTATCTGACTGTGGGTCATGATATACACAGTGTGTCAGTGAGTGTGTTAATATTAATCTGTGTTCTCTGTCAGTGTGTTAATATTACTGAGGACAGTGGGGGTGTTTTACACTTCACAGGGTTTATCTGACTGTGGGTCATGATATACACAGTGTGTCAGTGAGTGTGTTAATATTAATCTGTGTTCTCTGTCAGTGTGTTAATATTCCTGAGGACAGTGGGGGTGTTTTACACTTCACAGGGTTTATCTGACTGTGGGTCATGATGTACACAGTGTGTCAGTGAGTGTGTTAATATTAATCTGTGTTCTCTGTCAGTGTGTTAATATTCCTGAGGACAGTGGGGGTGTTTTACACTTCACAGGGTGTATCTGACTGTGGGTCATGATATACACAGTGTGTCAGTGAGTGTGTTAATATTAATCTGTGTTCTCTGTCAGTGTGTTAATATTCCTGAGGACAGTGGGGATGTTTTACACTTCGCAGGGTTTATCTGACTGTGGGTCATGATGTACACAGTGTGTCAGTGAGTGTGTTAATATTAATCTGTGTTCTCTGTCAGTGTGTTAATATTCCTGAGGACAGTGGGGGTGTTTTACACTTCACAGGGTGTATCTGACTGTGGGTCATGATATACACAGTGTGTCAGTGAGTGTGTTAATATTAATCTGTGTTCTCTGTCAGTGTGTTAATATTCCTGAGGACAGTGGGGATGTTTTACACTTCACAGGGTGTATCTGACTGTGGGTCATGATATACACAGTGTGTCAGTGAGTGTGTTAATATTAATCTGTGTTCTCTGTCAGTGTGTTAATATTACTGAGGACAGTGGGGGTGTTTTACACTTCACAGGGTGTATCTGACTGTGGGTCATGATATACACAGTGTGTCAGTGAGTGTGTTAATATTAATCTGTGTTCTCTGTCAGTGTGTTAATATTCCTGAGGACAGTGGAGGTGTTTTACACTTCACAGGGTGTATCTGACTGTGTGTCATGATGTACACAGTGTGTCAGTGAGTGTGTTAATATTAATCTGTGTTCTCTGTCAGTGTGTTAATATTACTGAGGACAGTGGGGATGTTCTCCACTTCACAGGGTGTATCTGACTGTGGGGCATGATATACACAGTGTGTCAGTGAGTGTGTTAATATTAATCTGTGTTCTCTGTCAGTGTGTTAATATTCCTGAGGACAGTGGGGGTGATTTACACTTCACAGGGTGTATCTGACTGTGGGTCATGATATACACAGTGTGTCAGTGATTGTGTTAATATTAATCTGTGTTCTCTGTCAGTGTGTTAATATTACTGAGGACAGTGGGGGTGTTTTACACTTCACAGGGTGTATCTGACTGTGGGTCATGATATACACAGTGTGTCAGTGAGTGTGTTAATATTAATCTGTGTTCTCTGTCAGTGTGTAAATATTACTGAGGACAGTGGGGGTGTTTTACACTTCACAGGGTGTATCTGACTGTGGGTCATGATGTACACAGTGTGTCAGTGAGTGTGTTAATATTAATCTGTGTTCTCTGTCAGTGTGTTAATATTCCTGAGGACAGTGGGGGTGTTTTACACTTCACAGGGTGTATCTGACTGTGGGTCATGATATACACAGTGTGTCAGTGAGTGTGTTAATGTTAATCTGTGTTCTCTGTCAGTGTGTTAATATTCCTGAGGACAGTGGGGGTGTTTTACACTTCACAGGGTGTATCTGACTGTGGGTCATGATATACAAAGTGTGTCAGTGAGTGTGTTAATATTAATCTGTGTTCTCTGTCAGTGAGATAATATTGCTGACGACAGTGTGGGTGTTTTACACTTCACAGGGTGTATCTGACTGTGGGTCATGATATACAAAGTGTGTCAGTGAGTGTGTTAATATTAATCTGTGTTCTCTGTCAGTGTGTTAATATTGCTGAGGACAGTGGGAATGTTTTACACTTCACAGGGTGTATCTGACTGTGGGTCATGATGTACACAGTGTGTCAGTGAGTGTGTTAATATTAATCTGTGTTCTCTGTCAGTGTGTTAATATTACTGAGGACAGTGGGTGTGTTTTACACTTCACAGGGTGTATCTGACTGTGGGTCATGATATACACAGTGTGTCAGTGAGTGTGTTAATATTAATCTGTGTTCTCTGTCAGTGTGTCAATATTACTGAGGACAGTGGGGGTGTTTTACACTTCACAGGGTTTATCTGACTGTGGGTCATGATATACACAGTGTGTCAGTGAGTGTGTTAATATTAATCTGTGTTCTCTGTCAGTGTGTTAATATTACTGAGGACAGTGGGGGTGTTTTACACTTCACAGGGTGTATCTGACTGTGGGTCATGATGTACACAGTGTGTCAGTGAGTGTGTTAATATTAATCTGTGTTCTCTGTCAGTGTGTTAATATTCCTGAGGACAGTGGGGGTGTTTTACACTTCACAGGGTGTATCTGACTGTGGGTCATGATATACACAGTGTGTCAGTGAGTGTGTTAATATTAATCTGTGTACTCTGTCAGTGTGTTAATATTCCTGAAGACAGTGGGGATGTTTTACACTTCACAGGGTGTATCTGACTGTGAGTCATGATATACACAGTGTGTCAGTGAGTGTGTTAATATTAATCTGTGTCCTCTGTCAGTGTGTTAATATTACTGAGGACAGTGGGGGTGTTTTACACTTCACAGGGTGTATCTGACTGTGGGTCATGATGTACACAGTGTGTCAGTGAGTGTGTTATTATTAACCTGTGTTCTCTGTCAGTGTGTTAATATTACTGAGGACAGTGGGGGTGTTTTACACTTCACCGGGTGTATCTGACTGTGGGTCATGATGTACACAGTGTGTCAGTGAGTGTGTTAATATTAATCTGTGTTCTCTGTCAGTGTGTTAATATTGCTGAGGACAGTGGGGTGTTTTACACTTCACAGGGTGTATCGGACTGTGGGTCATGATGTACACAGTGTGTCAGTGAGTGTGTTAATATTAATCTGTGTTCTCTGTCAGTGTGTTAATATTACTGAGGACAGTGGGGGTGTTTTACACTTCACAGGGTGTATCGGACTGTGGGTCATGATGTACACAGTGTGCAAGTGAGTGTGCTAATATTAATCTGTGTTCTCTGTCAGTGTGTTAATATTACTGAGGACAGTGGGGGTGTTTTACACTTCACAGGGTGTATCTGACTCTGGGTCATGATATACACAGTCTGTCAGTGAGTGTGTTAATATTAATCTGTGTTCTCTGTCAGTGCGTTAATATTCCTGAGGACAGTGGGGGTGTTTTACACTTCACAGGGTTTATCTGACTGTGGGTCATGATGTACACAGTGTGTCAGTGAGTGTGTTATTATTAATCTGTGTCCTCTGTCAGTGTGTTAATATTACTGAGGACAGTGGGGGTATTTTACACTTCTCAGGGTGTATCTGACTGTGGGTCATGATGTACACAGTGTGTTAGTGAGTGTGTTATTATTAATCTGTGTTCTCTGTCAGTGTGTTAATATTACTGAGGACAGTGGGGGTGTTTTACACTTCACAGGGTGTATCTGACTGTGGGTCATGATGTACACAGTGTGTCAGTGAGTGTGTTAATATTAATCTGTGTTCTCTGTCAGTGTGTTAATATTACTGAGGACAGTGGGGATGTTTTACACTTCACAGGGTGTATCTGACTGTGGGTCATGATGTACACAGTGTGTCAGTGAGTGTGTTAATATTAATCTGTGTTCTCTGTCAGTGTGTTAATATTCCTGAGGACAGTGGGGTTGTTTTACACTTCACAGGGTGTATCTGACTGTGGGTCATGATATACACAGTGTGTCAGTGAGTGTGTTAATATTAATCTGTGTTCTCTGTCAGTGTGTTAATATTACTGAGGACAGTGGGGGTGTTTTACACTTCACAGGGTGTATCTGACTGTGGGTCATGATATACACAGTGTGTCAGTGAGTGTGTTAATATTAATCTGTGTTCTCTGTCAGTGTGTTAATATTACTGAGGACAGTGGGGATGTTTTACACTTCACAGGGTGTATCTGACTGTGGGTCATGATGTACACAGTGTGTCAGTGAGTGTGTTAATATTAATCTGTGTTCTCTGTCAGTGTGTTAATATTACTGAGGACAGTGGGGGTGTTTTACACTTCACAGGGTGTATCTGACTGTGGGTCATGATATACACAGTGTGTCAGTGAGTGTGTTAATATTAATCTGTGTTCTCTGTCAGTGTGTTAATATTGCTGAGGACAGTGGGGGTGTTTTACACTTCACAGGGTGTATCTGGCTGTGGGTCATGATATACACAGTGTGTCAGTGAGTGTGTTAATATTAATCTGTGTTCTCTGTCAGTGTGTTAATATTGCTGAGGACAGTGGGGGTGTTTTACACTTCACAGGGTGTATCTGACTGTGGGTCATGATGTACACAGTGTGTCAGTGAGTGTGTTATTATTAATCTGTGTTCTCTGTCAGTGTGTTAATATTCCTGAGGACAGTGGGGGTGTTTTACACTTCACAGGGTTTATCTGACTGTAGGTCATGATATACACAGTGTGTCAGTGAGTGTGTTAATATTAATCTGTGTTCTCTGTCAGTGTGTTAATATTACTGAGGACAGTGGGGGTGTTTTATACTTCACAGGGTTTATCTGACTGTGGGTCATGATATACACAGTGTGTCAGTGAGTGTGTTAATATTAATCTGTGTTCTCTGTCAGTGTGTTAATATTCCTGAGGACAGTGGGGGTGTTTTACACTTCACAGGGTGTATCTGACTGTGGGTCATGATATACACAGTGTGTCAGTGAGTGTGTTAATATTAATCTGTGTTCTCTGTCAGTGTGTTAATATTCCTGAGGACAGTGGGGGTGTTTTACACTTCACAGGGTGTATCTGACTGTGGGTCATGATATACACAGTGTGTCAGTGAGTGTGTTAATATTAATCTGTGTTCTCTGTCAGTGTGTTAATATTACTGAGGACAGTGGGGGTGTTTTACACTTCACAGGGTGTATCTGACTGTGGGTCATGATATACACAGTGTGTCAGTGAGTGTGTTAATATTAATCTGTGTTCTCTGTCAGTGTGTTAATATTCCTGAGGACAGTGGGGGTGTTTTACACTTCACAGGGTGTATCTGACTGTGGGTCATGATATACACAGTGTGTCAGTGAGTGTGTTAATATTAATCTGTGTACTCTGTCATTGTGTTAATATTCCTGAGGACAGTGGGGATGTTTTACACTTCACAGGGTGTATCTGACTGTGGGTCATGATATACACAGTGTGTCAGTGAGTGTGTTAATATTAATCTGTGTCCTCTGTCAGTGTGTTAATATTACTGAGGACAGTGGGGGTGTTTTACACTTCACAGGGTGTATCTGACTGTGGGTCATGATGTACACAGTGTGTCAGTGAGTGTGTTATTATTAACCTGTGTTCTCTGTCAGTGTGTTAATATTACTGAGGACAGTGGGGGTGTTTTACACTTCACCGGGTGTATCTGACTGTGGGTCATGATGTACACAGTGTGTCAGTGAGTGTGTTAATATTAATCTGTGTTCTCTGTCAGTGTGTTAATATTGCTGAGGACAGTGGGGTGTTTTACACTTCACAGGGTGTATCGGACTGTGGGTCATGATGTACACAGTGTGTCAGTGAGTGTGTTAATATTAATCTGTGTTCTCTGTCAGTGTGTTAATATTACTGAGGACAGTGGGGGTGTTTTACACTTCACAGGGTGTATCGGACTGTGGGTCATGATGTACACAGTGTGTCAGTGAGTGTGTTAATATTAATCTGTGTTCTCTGTCAGTGTGTTAATATTACTGAGGACAGTGGGGGTGTTTTACACTTCACAGGGTGTATCTGACTCTGGGTCATGATATACACAGTCTGTCAGTGAGTGTGTTAATATTAATCTGTGTTCTCTGTCAGTGCGTTAATATTCCTGAGGACAGTGGGGGTGTTTTACACTTCACAGGGTTTATCTGACTGTGGGTCATGATGTACACAGTGTGTCAGTGAGTGTGTTATTATTAATCTGTGTCCTCTGTCAGTGTGTTAATATTACTGAGGACAGTGGGGGTGTTTTACACTTCACAGGGTGTATCTGACTGTGGGTCATGATGTACACAGTGTGTTAGTGAGTGTGTTATTATTAATCTGTGTTCTCTGTCAGTGTGTTAATATTACTGAGGACAGTGGGGGTGTTTTACACTTCACAGGGTGTATCTGACTGTGGGTCATGATATACACAGTGTGTCAGTGAGTGTGTTAATATTAATCTGTGTTCTCTGTCAGTGTGTTAATATTACTGAGGACAGTGGGGCTGTTTTACACTTCACAGGGTGTATCTGACTGTGGGTCATGATGTACACAGTGTGTCAGTGAGTGTGTTAATATTAATCTGTGTTCTCTGTCAGTGTGTTAATATTACTGAGGACAGTGGGGGTGTTTTACACTTCACAGGGTGTATCTGACTGTGGGTCATGATATACACAGTGTGTCAGTGAGTGTGTTAATATTAATCTGTGTTCTCTGTCAGTGTGTTAATATTGCTGAGGACAGTGGGGGTGTTTTACACTTCACAGGGTGTATCTGGCTGTGGGTCATGATATACACAGTGTGTCAGTGAGTGTGTTAATATTAATCTGTGTCCTCTGTCAGTGTGTTAATATTACTGAGGACAGTGGGGGTGTTTTACACTTCACAGGGTGTATCTGACTGTGGGTCATGATGTACACAGTGTGTCAGTGAGTGTGTTATTATTAACCTGTGTTCTCTGTCAGTGTGTTAATATTACTGAGGACAGTGGGGGTGTTTTACACTTCACCGGGTGTATCTGACTGTGGGTCATGATGTACACAGTGTGTCAGTGAGTGTGTTAATATTAATCTGTGTTCTCTGTCAGTGTGTTAATATTGCTGAGGACAGTGGGGTGTTTTACACTTCACAGGGTGTATCGGACTGTGGGTCATGATGTACACAGTGTGTCAGTGAGTGTGTTAATATTAATCTGTGTTCTCTGTCAGTGTGTTAATATTACTGAGGACAGTGGGGGTGTTTTACACTTCACAGGGTGTATCGGACTGTGGGTCATGATGTACACAGTGTGTCAGTGAGTGTGTTAATATTAATCTGTGTTCTCTGTCAGTGTGTTAATATTACTGAGGACAGTGGGGGTGTTTTACACTTCACAGGGTGTATCTGACTCTGGGTCATGATATACACAGTCTGTCAGTGAGTGTGTTAATATTAATCTGTGTTCTCTGTCAGTGCGTTAATATTCCTGAGGACAGTGGGGGTGTTTTACACTTCACAGGGTTTATCTGACTGTGGGTCATGATGTACACAGTGTGTCAGTGAGTGTGTTATTATTAATCTGTGTCCTCTGTCAGTGTGTTAATATTACTGAGGACAGTGGGGGTGTTTTACACTTCACAGGGTGTATCTGACTGTGGGTCATGATGTACACAGTGTGTTAGTGAGTGTGTTATTATTAATCTGTGTTCTCTGTCAGTGTGTTAATATTACTGAGGACAGTGGGGGTGTTTTACACTTCACAGGGTGTATCTGACTGTGGGTCATGATGTACACAGTGTGTCAGTGAGTGTGTTAATATTAATCTGTGTTCTCTGTCAGTGTGTTAATATTACTGAGGACAGTGGGGATGTTTTACACTTCACAGGGTGTATCTGACTGTGGGTCATGATGTACACAGTGTGTCAGTGAGTGTGTTAATATTAATCTGTGTTCTCTGTCAGTGTGTTAATATTCCTGAGGACAGTGGGGTTGTTTTGCACTTCACAGGGTGTATCTGACTGTGGGTCATGATATACACAGTGTGTCAGTGAGTGTGTTAATATTAATCTGTGTTCTCTGTCAGTGTGTTAATATTACTGAGGACAGTGGGGGTGTTTTACACTTCACAGGGTGTATCTGACTGTGGGTCATGATATACACAGTGTGTCAGTGAGTGTGTTAATATTAATCTGTGTTCTCTGTCAGTGTGTTAATATTACTGAGGACAGTGGGGATGTTTTACACTTCACAGGGTGTATCTGACTGTGGGTCATGATGTACACAGTGTGTCAGTGAGTGTGTTAATATTAATCTGTGTTCTCTGTCAGTGTGTTAATATTACTGAGGACAGTGGGGGTGTTTTACACTTCACAGGGTGTATCTGACTGTGGGTCATGATATACACAGTGTGTCAGTGAGTGTGTTAATATTAATCTGTGTTCTCTGTCAGTGTGTTAATATTGCTGAGGACAGTGGGGGTGTTTTACACTTCACAGGGTGTATCTGGCTGTGGGTCATGATATACACAGTGTGTCAGTGAGTGTGTTAATATTAATCTGTGTTCTCTGTCAGTGTGTTAATATTGCTGAGGACAGTGGGGGTGTTTTACACTTCACAGGGTGTATCTGACTGTGGGTCATGATGTACACAGTGTGTCAGTGAGTGTGTTATTATTAATCTGTGTTCTCTGTCAGTGTGTTAATATTCCTGAGGACAGTGGGGGTGTTTTACACTTCACAGGGTTTATCTGACTGTGGGTCATGATGTACACAGTGTGTCAGTGAGTGTGTTATTATTAATCTGTGTCCTCTGTCAGTGTGTTAATATTACTGAGGACAGTGGGGGTGTTTTACACTTCACAGGGTGTATCTGACTGTGGGTCATGATGTACACAGTGTGTTAGTGAGTGTGTTATTATTAATCTGTGTTCTCTGTCAGTGTGTTAATATTACTGAGGACAGTGGGGGTGTTTTACACTTCACAGGGTGTATCTGACTGTGGGTCATGATATACACAGTGTGTCAGTGAGTGTGTTAATATTAATCTGTGTTCTCTGTCAGTGTGTTAATATTACTGAGGACAGTGGGGCTGTTTTACACTTCACAGGGTGTATCTGACTGTGGGTCATGATGTACACAGTGTGTCAGTGAGTGTGTTAATATTAATCTGTGTTCTCTGTCAGTGTGTTAATATTACTGAGGACAGTGGGGGTGTTTTACACTTCACAGGGTGTATCTGACTGTGGGTCATGATATACACAGTGTGTCAGTGAGTGTGTTAATATTAATCTGTGTTCTCTGTCAGTGTGTTAATATTGCTGAGGACAGTGGGGGTGTTTTACACTTCACAGGGTGTATCTGGCTGTGGGTCATGATATACACAGTGTGTCAGTGAGTGTGTTAATATTAATCTGTGTCCTCTGTCAGTGTGTTAATATTACTGAGGACAGTGGGGGTGTTTTACACTTCACAGGGTGTATCTGACTGTGGGTCATGATGTACACAGTGTGTCAGTGAGTGTGTTATTATTAACCTGTGTTCTCTGTCAGTGTGTTAATATTACTGAGGACAGTGGGGGTGTTTTACACTTCACCGGGTGTATCTGACTGTGGGTCATGATGTACACAGTGTGTCAGTGAGTGTGTTAATATTAATCTGTGTTCTCTGTCAGTGTGTTAATATTGCTGAGGACAGTGGGGTGTTTTACACTTCACAGGGTGTATCGGACTGTGGGTCATGATGTACACAGTGTGTCAGTGAGTGTGTTAATATTAATCTGTGTTCTCTGTCAGTGTGTTAATATTACTGAGGACAGTGGGGGTGTTTTACACTTCACAGGGTGTATCGGACTGTGGGTCATGATGTACACAGTGTGTCAGTGAGTGTGTTAATATTAATCTGTGTTCTCTGTCAGTGTGTTAATATTACTGAGGACAGTGGGGGTGTTTTACACTTCACAGGGTGTATCTGACTCTGGGTCATGATATACACAGTCTGTCAGTGAGTGTGTTAATATTAATCTGTGTTCTCTGTCAGTGCGTTAATATTCCTGAGGACAGTGGGGGTGTTTTACACTTCACAGGGTTTATCTGACTGTGGGTCATGATGTACACAGTGTGTCAGTGAGTGTGTTATTATTAATCTGTGTCCTCTGTCAGTGTGTTAATATTACTGAGGACAGTGGGGGTGTTTTACACTTCACAGGGTGTATCTGACTGTGGGTCATGATGTACACAGTGTGTTAGTGAGTGTGTTATTATTAATCTGTGTTCTCTGTCAGTGTGTTAATATTACTGAGGACAGTGGGGGTGTTTTACACTTCACAGGGTGTATCTGACTGTGGGTCATGATGTACACAGTGTGTCAGTGAGTGTGTTAATATTAATCTGTGTTCTCTGTCAGTGTGTTAATATTACTGAGGACAGTGGGGATGTTTTACACTTCACAGGGTGTATCTGACTGTGGGTCATGATGTACACAGTGTGTCAGTGAGTGTGTTAATATTAATCTGTGTTCTCTGTCAGTGTGTTAATATTCCTGAGGACAGTGGGGTTGTTTTGCACTTCACAGGGTGTATCTGACTGTGGGTCATGATATACACAGTGTGTCAGTGAGTGTGTTAATATTAATCTGTGTTCTCTGTCAGTGTGTTAATATTACTGAGGACAGTGGGGGTGTTTTACACTTCACAGGGTGTATCTGACTGTGGGTCATGATATACACAGTGTGTCAGTGAGTGTGTTAATATTAATCTGTGTTCTCTGTCAGTGTGTTAATATTACTGAGGACAGTGGGGATGTTTTACACTTCACAGGGTGTATCTGACTGTGGGTCATGATGTACACAGTGTGTCAGTGAGTGTGTTAATATTAATCTGTGTTCTCTGTCAGTGTGTTAATATTACTGAGGACAGTGGGGGTGTTTTACACTTCACAGGGTGTATCTGACTGTGGGTCATGATATACACAGTGTGTCAGTGAGTGTGTTAATATTAATCTGTGTTCTCTGTCAGTGTGTTAATATTGCTGAGGACAGTGGGGGTGTTTTACACTTCACAGGGTGTATCTGGCTGTGGGTCATGATATACACAGTGTGTCAGTGAGTGTGTTAATATTAATCTGTGTTCTCTGTCAGTGTGTTAATATTGCTGAGGACAGTGGGGGTGTTTTACACTTCACAGGGTGTATCTGACTGTGGGTCATGATGTACACAGTGTGTCAGTGAGTGTGTTATTATTAATCTGTGTTCTCTGTCAGTGTGTTAATATTCCTGAGGACAGTGGGGGTGTTTTACACTTCACAGGGTTTATCTGACTGTAGGTCATGATATACACAGTGTGTCAGTGAGTGTGTTAATATTAATCTGTGTTCTCTGTCAGTGTGTTAATATTACTGAGGACAGTGGGGGTGTTTTACACTTCACAGGGTTTATCTGACTGTGGGTCATGATATACACAGTGTGTCAGTGAGTGTGTTAATATTAATCTGTGTTCTCTGTCAGTGTGTTAATATTGCTAAGGACAGTGGGGGTGTTTTACACTTCGCAGGGTGTATCTGACTTTGGGTCATGATATACACAGTGTGTCAGTGAGTGTGTTAATATTAATCTGTGTCCTCTGTCAGTGTGTTAATATTCCTGAGGACAGTGGGGGTGTTTTACACTTCACAGGGTGTATCTGACTGTGGGTCATGATATACACAGTGTGTCAGTGAGTGTGTTAATATTAATCTGTGTTCTCTGTCAGTGTGTTAATATTACTGAGGACAGTGGGGGTGTTTTACACTTCACAGGTTGTATCTGACTGTGGGTCATGATATACACAGTGTGTCAGTGAGTGTGTTAATATTAATCTGTGTTCTCTGTCAGTGTGTTAATATTACTGAGGACAGTGGGGGTGTTTTACACTTCACAGGGTGTATCTGACTGTGGGTCATGATATACACAGTGTGTCAGTGAGTGTGTTAATATTAATCTGTGTTCTCTGTCAGTGTGTTAATATTCCTGAGGACAGTGGGGCTGTTTTACACTTCACAGGGTGTATCTGACTGTGAGTCATGATATACACAGTGTGTCAGTGAGTGTGTTAATATTAATCTGTGTTCTCTGTCAGTGTGTTAATATTCCTGAGGACAGTAGGGGTGTTTTACACTTCACAGGGTTTATCTGACTGTGGGTCATGATGTACGCAGTGTGTCAGTGAGTGTGTTAATATTAATATGTGTTCTCTGTCAGTGTGTTAATATTCCTGAGGACAGTGGGGGTGTTTTACACTTCACAGGGAGTATCTGACTGTGGGTCATGATATACACAGTGTGTCAGTGAGTGTGTTAATATTAATCTCTGTTCTCTATCAGTGTGTTAATATTCCTGAGGACAGTGGGGGTGTTTCACACTTCACCGGGTGTATCTGACTGTGGGTCATGATGTACACAGTGTGTCAGTGAGTGTGTTAATATTAATCTGTGTTCTCTATCAGTGTGTTAATATTCCTGAGGACAGTGGGGGTGTTTTACACTTCACAGGGTGTATCTGACTGTGGGTCATGATGTACACAGTGTGTCAGTGAGTGTGTTAATATTAATCTGTGTTCTCTGTCAGTGTGTTAATATTCCTGAGGACAGTGGGGGTGTTTTACACTTCACAGGGTGTATCTGACTGTGGGTCATGATATACACAGTGTGTCAGTGAGTGTGTTAATATTAATCTGTGTTCTCTGTCAGTGTGTTAATATTCCTGAGGACAGTGGGGGTGTTTTACACTTCACAGGGTGTATCTGACTGTGGGTCATGATATACACAGTGTGTCAGTGAGTGTGTTAATATTAATCTGTGTTCTCTGTCAGTGTGTTAATATTACTGAGGACAGTGGGGGTGTTTTACACTTCACAGGGTGTATCTGACTGTGGGTCATGATATACACAGTGTGTCAGTGAGTGTGTTAATATTAATCTGTGTTCTCTGTCAGTGTGTTAATATTACTGAGGACAGTGGGGGTGTTTTACACTTCACAGGGTGTATCTGACTGTGGGTCATGATATACACAGTGTGTCAGTGAGTGTGTTAATATTAATCTGTGTTCTCTGTCAGTGTGTTAATATTCCTGAGGACAGTGGGGGTGTTTTACACTTCACAGGGTGTATCTGACTGTGGGTCATGATATACACAGTGTGTCAGTGAGTGTGTTAATATTAATCTGTGTTCTCTGTCAGTGTGTTAATATTACTGAGGACAGTGGGGGTGTTTAACACTTCACAGGGTGTATCTGACTGTGGGTCATGATATACACAGTGTGTCAGTGAGTGTGTTAATATTAATCTGTGCTCTCTGTCAGTGTGTTAATATTACTGAGGACAGTGGGGGTGTTTTACACTTCACAGGGTGTATCTGACTGTGGGTCATGATATACACAGTGTGTCAGTGAGTGTGTTAATATTAATCTGTGTTCTCTGTCAGTGTGTTAATATTACTGAGGACAGTGGGGATGTTTTACACTTCACAGGGTGTATCTGACTGTGGGTCATGATGTACACAGTGTGTCAGTGAGTGTGTTATTATTAATCTGTGTTCTCTGTCAGTGTGTTAATATTACTGAGGACAGTGGGGGTGTTTTACACTTCACCGGGTGTATCTGACTGTGGGTCATGATATACACAGTGTGTCAGTGAGTGTGTTAATATTAATCTGTGTTCTCTGTCAGTGTGTTAATATTCCTGAGGACAGTGGGGGTGTTTTACACTTCACAGGGTGTATCTGACTGTGGGTCATGATATACACAGTGTGTCAGTGAGTGTGTTAATATTGATCTGTGTTCTCTGTCAGTGTGTTAATATTCCTGAGGACAGTGGGGGTGTTTTACACTTCACAGGGTGTATCTGACTGTGGGTCATGATATACACAGTGTGTCAGTGAGTGTGTTAATATTAATCTGTGTTCTCTGTCAGTGTGTTAATATTCCTGAGGACAGTGGGGGTGTTTTACACTTCAACGGGTGTATCTGACTGTGGGTCATGATGTACACAGTGTGTCAGTGAGTGTGTTAATATTAATCTGTGTTCTCTATCAGTGTGTTGATATTACTGAGGACAGTGGGGGTGTTTTACACTTCACAGGGTGTATCTGACTGTGGGTCATGATGTACACAGTGTGTCAGTGAGTGTGTTAATATTAATCTGTGTTCTCTGTCAGTGTGTTAATATTACTGAGGACAGTGGGGGTGTTTTACACTTCACAGGGTGTATCTGACTCTGGGTCTTGATATACACAGTGTGTCAGTGAGTGTGTTAATATTAATCTGTGTTCTCTGTCAGTGCGTTAATATTCCTGAGGACAGTGGGGGTGTTTTACACTTCAGAGGGTTTATCTGACTGTGGGTCATGATGTACACAGTGTGTCAGTGAGTGTGTTAATATTAATCTGTGTCCTCTGTCAGTGTGTTAATATTACTGAGGACAGTGGGGGTGTTTTACACTTCACAGGGTGTATCTGACTGTGGGTCATGATGTACACAGTGTGTCAGTGAGTGTGTTAATATTAATCTGTGTTCTCTGTCAGTGTGTTAATATTCCTGAGGACAGTGGGGGTGTTTTACACTTCACAGGGTGTATCTGACTGTGGGTCATGATATACACAGTGTGTCAGTGAGTGTGTTAATATTAATCTGTGTTCTCTGTCAGTGTGTTAATATTGCTGAGGACAGTGGGGGTGTTTTACACTTCACAGGGTGTATCTGACTGTGGGTCATGATATACACAGTGTGTCAGTGAGTGTGTTAATATTAATCTGTGTTCTCTGTCAGTGTGTTAATATTCCTGAGGACAGTGGGGGTGTTTTACACTTCACAGGGTGTATCTGACTGTGGGTCATGATATACACAGTGTGTCAGTGAGTGTGTTAATATTAATCTGTGTTCTCTGTCAGTGTGTTAATATTACTGAGGACAGTGGGGGTGTTTTACACTTCACAGGGTGTATCTGACTTTGGGTCATGATATACACAGTGTGTCAGTGAGTGTGTTAATATTAATCTGTGTTCTCTGTCAGTGTGTTAACATTACTGAGGACAGTGGGGGTGTTTTACACTTCACAGGGTGTATCTGACTGTGGGTCATGATATACACAGTGTGTCAGTGAGTGTGTTAATATTAATCTGTGTTCTCTGTCAGTGTGTTAATATTCCTGAGGACAGTGGGGCTGTTTTACACTTCACAGGGTGTATCTGACTGTGAGTCATGATATACACAGTGTGTCAGTGAGTGTGTTAATATTAATCTGTGTTCTCTGTCAGTGTGTTAATATTCCTGAGGACAGTGGGGGTGTTTTACACTTCACAGGGTGTATCGGACTGTGGGTCATGATATACACAGTGTGTCAGTGAGTGTGTTAATATTAATCTGTGTTCTCTGTCAGTGTGTTAATATTACTGAGGACAGTGGGGGTGTTTCACACTTCACCGGGTGTATCTGACTGTGGGTCATGATGTACACAGTGTGTCAGTGAGTGTGTTAATATTAATCTGTGTTCTCTATCAGTGTGTTAATATTACTGAGGACAGTGGGGGTGTTTTACACTTCACAGGGTGTATCTGACTGTGGGTCATGATGTACACAGTGTGTCAGTGAGTGTGTTAATATTAATCTGTGTTCTCTGTCAGTGTGTTAATATTACTGAGGACAGTGGGGGTGTTTTACACTTCACAGGGTGTATCTGACTGTGGGTCATGATATACACAGTGTGTCAGTGAGTGTGTTAATATTAATCTGTGTTCTCTGTCAGTGTGTTAATATTCCTGAGGACAGTGGGGGTGTTTTACACTTCACAGGGTGTATCTGACTCTGGGTCTTGATATACACAGTGTGTCAGTGAGTGTGTTAATATTAATCTGTGTTCTCTGTCAGTGCGTTAATATTCCTGAGGACAGTGGGGGTGTTTTACACTTCAGAGGTTTTATCTTACTGTGGGTCATGATGTACACAGTGTGTCAGTGAGTGTGTTAATATTAATCTGTGTTCTCTGTCAGTGTGTTAATATTACTGAGGACAGTGGGGATGTTTTACACTTCACAGGGTGTATCTGACTGTGGGTCATGATATACACAGTGTGTCAGTGAGTGTGTTAATATTAATCTGTGTTCTCTGTCAGTGTGTTAATATTACTGAGGACTGTGGGGGTGTTTTACACTTCACCGGGTGTATCTGACTTTGGGTCATGATATACAGAGTGTGTCAGTGAGTGTGTTAATATTAATCTGTGTTCTCTGTCAGTGTGTTAATATTCCTGAGGACAGTGGGGGTGTTTAACACTTCACAGGGTGTATCTGACTGTGGGTCATGATATACACAGTGTGTCAGTGAGTGTGTTAATATTAATCTGTGTTCTCTGTCAGTGTGTTAATATTCCTGAGGACAGTGGGGGTGTTTTACACTTCACCGGGTGTATCTGACTTTGGGTCATGATATACAGAGTGTGTCAGTGAGTGTGTTAATATTAATCTGTGTTCTCTGTCAGTGTGTTAATATTCCTGAGGACAGTGGGGGTGTTTAACACTTCACAGGGTGTATCTGACTGTGGGTCATGATATACACAGTGTGTCAGTGAGTGTGTTAATATTAATCTGTGCTCTCTGTCAGTGTGTTAATATTACTGAGGACAGTGGGGGTGTTTTACACTTCACAGGGTGTATCTGACTGTGGGTCATGATATACACAGTGTGTCAGTGAGTGTGTTAATATTAATCTGTGTTCTCTGTCAGTGTGTTAATATTACTGAGGACAGTGGGGATGTTTTACACTTCACAGGGTGTATCTGACTGTGGGTCATGATGTACACAGTGTGTCAGTGAGTGTGTTATTATTAATCTGTGTTCTCTCAGTGTGTTAATATTACTGAGGACAGTGGGGGTGTTTTACACTTCACCGGGTGTATCTGACTGTGGGTCATGATATACACAGTGTGTCAGTGAGTGTGTTAATATTAATCTGTGTTCTCTGTCAGTGTGTTAATATTCCTGAGGACAGTGGGGGTGTTTTACACTTCACAGGGTGTATCTGACTGTGGGTCATGATATACACAGTGTGTCAGTGAGTGTGTTAATATTAATCTGTGTTCTCTGTCAGTGTGTTAATATTCCTGAGGACAGTGGGGGTGTTTTACACTTCACAGGGTGTATCTGACTGTGGGTCATGATATACACAGTGTGTCAGTGAGTGTGTTAATATTAATCTGTGTTCTCTGTCAGTGTGTTAATATTCCTGAGGACAGTGGGGGTGTTTTACACTTCACCGGGTGTATCTGACTGTGGGTCATGATATACACAGTGTGTCAGTGAGTGTGTTAATATTAATCTGTGTTCTCTATCAGTGTGTTAATATTACTGAGGACAGTGGGGGTGTTTTACACTTCACAGGGTGTATCTGACTGTGGGTCATGATGTATACAGTGTGTCAGTGAGTGTGTTAATATTAATCTGTGTTCTCTGTCAGTGTGTTAATATTACTGAGGACAGTGGGGGTGTTTTGCACTTCACAGGGTGTATCTGACTCTGGGTCTTGATATACACAGTGTGTCAGTGAGTGTGTTAATATTAATCTGTGTTCTCTGTCAGTGCGTTAATATTCCTGAGGACAGTGGGGGTGTTTTACACTTCAGAGGGTTTATCTGACTGTGGGTCATGATGTACACAGTGTGTCAGTGAGTGTGTTAATATTAATCTGTGTTCTCTGTCAGTGTGTTAATATTACTGAGGACAGTGGGGGTGTTTTACACTTCACAGGGTGTATCTGACTGTGGGTCATGATATACACAGTGTGTCAGTGAGTGTGTTAATATTAATCTGTGTTCTCTGTCAGTGTGTTAATATTCCTGAGGACAGTGGGGATGTTTTACACTTCACAGGGTGTATCTGACTGTGGGTCATGATATACACAGTGTGTCAGTGAGTGTGTTAATATTAATCTGTGTCCTCTGTCAGTGTGTTAATATTACTGAGGACAGTGGGGGTGTTTTACACTTCACAGGGTGTATCTGACTGTGGGTCATGATGTACACAGTGTGTCAGTGAGTGTGTTAATATTAATCTGTGTTCTCTGTCAGTGTGTTAATATTGCTGAGGACAGTGGGGTGTTTTACACTTCACAGGGTGTATCTGACTGTGGGTCATGATATACACAGTGTGTCAGTGAGTGTGTTAATATTAATCTGTGTTCTCTGTCAGTGTGTTAATATTGCTGAGGACAGTGGGGGTGTTTTACACTTCACAGGGTGTATCTGACTGTGGGTCATGATGTACACAGTGTGTCAGTGAGTGTGTTAATATTAATCTGTGTTCTCTGTCAGTGTGTTAATATTACTGAGGACAGTGGGGGTGTTTTACACTTCACAGGGTGTATCTGACTGTGGGTCATGATGTACACAGTGTGTCAGTGAGTGTGTTAATATTAATCTGTGTTCTCTGTCAGTGTGTTAATATTCCTGAGGACAGTGGGGGTGTTTTACACTTCACAGGGTGTATCTGACTGTGGGTCATGATATACACAGTGTGTCAGTGAGTGTGTTAATATTAATCTGTGTTCTCTGTCAGTGTGTTAATATTGCTGAGGACAGTGGGGGTGTTTTACACTTCACAGGGTGTATCTGACTGTGGGTCATGATATACACAGTGTGTCAGTGAGTGTGTTAATATTAATCTGTGTTCTCTGTCAGTGTGTTAATATTCCTGAGGACAGTGGGGGTGTTTTACACTTCACAGGGAGTATCTGACTGTGGGTCATGATATACACAGTGTGTCAGTGAGTGTGTTAATATTAATCTGTGTTCTCTGTCAGTGTGTTAATATTACTGAGGACAGTGGGGGTGTTTTACACTTCACAGGGTGTATCTGACTGTGGGTCATGATGTACACAGTGTGTCAGTGAGTGTGTTAATATTAATCTGTGTCCTCTGTCAGTGTGTTAATATTACTGAGGACAGTGGGTGTGTTTTACACTTCACAGGGTGTATCTGACTGTGGGTCATGATATACACAGTGTGTCAGTGAGTGTGTTATTATTAATCTGTGTTCTCTGTCAGTGTGTTAATATTACTGAGGACAGTGGGCGTGTTTTACACTTCACCGCGTGTATCTGACTGTGGGTCATGATATACAGAGTGTGTCAGTGAGTGTGTTAATATTAATCTGTGTTCTCTGTCAGTGTGTTAATATTCCTGAGGACAGTGGGGGTGTTTAACACTTCACAGGGTGTATCTGACTGTGGGTCATGATATACACAGTGTGTCAGTGAGTGTGTTAATATTAATCTGTGCTCTCTGTCAGTGTGTTAATATTACTGAGGACAGTGGGGGTGTTTTACACTTCACAGGGTGTATCTGACTGTGGGTCATGATATACACAGTGTGTCAGTGAGTGTGTTAATATTAATCTGTGTTCTCTGTCAGTGTGTTAATATTACTGAGGACAGTGGGGATGTTTTACACTTCACAGGGTGTATCTGACTGTGGGTCATGATGTACACAGTGTGTCAGTGAGTGTGTTATTATTAATCTGTGTTCTCTGTCAGTGTGTTAATATTACTGAGGACAGTGGGGGTGTTTTACACTTCACAGGGTGTATTTGACTGTGGGTCATGATATACACAGTGTGTCAGTGAGTGTGTTAATATTAATCTGTGTTCTCTGTCAGTGTGTTAATATTACTGAGGACAGTGGGGGTGTTTTACACTTCACAGGGTGTATCTGACTGTGGGTCATGATATACACAGTGTGTCAGTGAGTGTGTTAATATTAATCTGTGTTCTCTGTCAGTGTGTTAATATTCCTGAGGACAGTGGGGGTGTTTTACACTTCACAGGGTGTATCTGACTGTGGGTCATGATATACACAGTGTGTCAGTGAGTGTGTTAATATTAATCTGTGTTCTCTGTCAGTGTGTTAATATTACTGAGGACAGTGGGGGTGTTTTACACTTCACAGGGTGTATCTGACTGTGGGTCATGATATACAGAGTGTGTCAGTGAGTGTGTTAATATTAATCTGTGTTCTCTGTCAGTGTGTTAATATTACTGAGGACAGTGGGGGTGTTTTACACTTCACAGGGTGTATCTGACTGTGGGTCATGATATACACAGTGTGTCAGTGAGTGTGTTAATATTAATCTGTGTTCTCTGTCAGTGTGTAAATATTCCTGAGGACAGTGGGGCTGTTTTACACTTCACAGGGTGTATCTGACTGTGAGTCATGATATACACAGTGTGTCAGTGAGTGTGTTAATATTAATCTGTGTTCTCTGTCAGTGTGTTAATATTCCTGAGGACAGTGGGGGTGTTTTACACTTCACAGGGTGTATCGGACTGTGGGTCATGATGTACACAGTGTGTCAGTGAGTGTGTTAATATTAATCTGTGTTCTCTATCAGTGTGTTAATATTACTGAGGACAGTGGGGGTGTTTTACACTTCACAGGGTGTATCTGACTGTGGGTCATAATGTACACAGTGTGTCAGTGAGTGTGTTAATATTAATCTGTGTTCTCTGTCAGTGTGTTAATATTACTGAGGACAGTGGGGGTGTTTTACACTTCACAGGGTGTATCTGACTCTGGGTCTTGATATACACAGTGTGTCAGTGAGTGTGTTAATATTAATCTGTGTCCTCTGTCAGTGCGTTAATATTCCTGAGGACAGTGGGGGTGTTTTACACTTCAGAGGGTTTATCTGACTGTGGGTCATGATGTACACAGTGTGTCAGTGAGTGTGTTAATATTAATCTGTGTCCTCTGTCAGTGTGTTAATATTACTGAGGACAGTGGGGGTGTTTTACACTTCACAGGGTGTATCTGACTGTGGGTCATGATGTACACAGTGTGTCAGTGAGTGTGTTAATATTAATCTGTGTTCTCTGTCAGTGTGTTAATATTACTGAGTACAGTGGGGGTGTTTTACACTTCACAGGGTTTATCTGACTGTGGGTCATGATATACACAGTGTGTCAGTGAGTGTGGTAATATTAATCTGTGTCCTCTGTCAGTGTGTTAATATTACTGAGGACAGTGGGGGTGTTTTACACTTCACAGGGTGTATCTGACTGTGGGTCATGATATACAGAGTGTGTCAGTGAGTGTGTTAATATTAATCTGTGTTCTCTGTCAGTGTGTTAATATTCCTGAGGACAGTGGGGGTGTTTAACACTTCACAGGGTGTATCTGACTGTGGGTTATGATATACACAGTGTGTCAGTGAGTGTGTTAATATTAATCTGTGCTCTCTGTCAGTGTGTTAATATTACTGAGGACAGTGGGGGTGTTTTACACTTCACAGGGTGTATCTGACTGTGGGTCATGATATACACAGTGTGTCAGTGAGTGTGTTAATATTAATCTGTGTTCTCTGTCAGTGTGTTAATATTACTGAGGACAGTGGGGATGTTTTACACTTCACAGGGTGTATCTGACTGTGGGTCATGATGTACACAGTGTGTCAGTGAGTGTGTTATTATTAATCTGTGTTCTCTGTCAGTGTGTTAATATTACTGAGGACAGTGGGGGTGTTTTACACTTCACCGGGTGTATCTGACTGTGGGTCATGATATACACAGTGTGTCAGTGAGTGTGTTAATATTAATCTGTGTTCTCTGTCAGTGTGTTAATATTGCTGAGGACAGTGGGGGTGTTTTACACTTCACAGGGTGTATCTGACTGTGGGTCATGATATACACAGTGTGTCAGTGAGTGTGTTAATATTAATCTGTGTTCTCTGTCAGTGTGTTAATATTGCTGAGGACAGTGGGGGTGTTTTACACTTCACAGGGTGTATCTGACTGTGGGTCATGATATACACAGTGTGTCAGTGAGTGTGTTAATATTAATCTGTGTTCTCTGTCAGTGTGTTAATATTCCTGAGGACAGTGGGGGTGTTTTACACTTCACTGGGTGTATCTGACTGTGGGTCATGATATACACAGTGTGTCAGTGAGTGTGTTAATATTAATCTGTGTTCTCTATCAGTGTGTTAATATTACTGAGGACAGTGGGGGTGTTTTACACTTCACAGGGTGTATCTGACTGTGGGTCATGATGTACACAGTGTGTCAGTGAGTGTGTTAATATTAATCTGTGTTCTCTGTCAGTGTGTTAATATTACTGAGGACAGTGGGGGTGTTTTACACTTCACAGGGTGTATCTGACTGTGGGTCATGATGTACACAGTGTGTCAGTGAGTGTGTTAATATTAATCTGTGTTCTCTGTCAGTGTTTAAATATTACTGAGGACAGTGGGGGTGTTTTACACTTCACAGGGTGTATCTGACTGTGGGTCATGATATACACAGTGTGTCAGTGAGAGTGTTAATATTAATCTGTGTTCTCTGTCAGTGTGTTAATATTACTGAGGACAGTGGGGGTGTTTTACACTTCACAGGGTTTATCTGACTGTGGGTCATGATATACACAGTGTGTCAGTGAGTGTGTTAATATTAATCTGTGTTCTCTGTCAGTGTGTTAATATTCCTGAGGACAGTGGGGATGTTTTACACTTCACCGGGTGTATCTGACTGTGGGTCATGATGTACACAGTGTGTCAGTGAGTGTGTTAATATTAATCTGTGTTCTCTGTCAGTGTGTTAATATTGCTGAGGACAGTGGGGTGTTTTACACTTCACAGGGTGTATCTGACTGTGGGTCATGATATACACAGTGTGTCAGTGAGTGTGTTAATATTAATCTGTGTTCTCTGTCAGTGTGTTAATATTGCTGAGGACAGTGGGGGTGTTTTACACTTCACAGGGTGTATCTGACTGTGGGTCATGATGTACACAGTGTGTCAGTGAGTGTGTTAATATTAATCTGTGTTCTCTGTCAGTGTGTTAATATTACTGAGGACAGTGGGGGTGTTTTACACTTCACAGGGTGTATCTGACTGTGGGTCATGATGTACACAGTGTGTCAGTGAGTGTGTTAATATTAATCTGTGTTCTCTGTCAGTGTGTTAATATTCCTGAGGACAGTGGGGGTGTTTTACACTTCACAGGGTGTATCTGACTGTGGGTCATGATATACACAGTGTGTCAGTGAGTGTGTTAATATTAATCTGTGTTCTCTGTCAGTGTGTTAATATTGCTGAGGACAGTGGGGGTGTTTTACACTTCACAGGGTGTATCTGACTGTGGGTCATGATATACACAGTGTGTCAGTGAGTGTGTTAATATTAATCTGTGTTCTCTGTCAGTGTGTTAATATTCCTGAGGACAGTGGGGGTGTTTTACACTTCACAGGGTGTATCTGACTGTGGGTCATGATATACACAGTGTGTCAGTGAGTGTGTTAATATTAATCTGTGTTCTCTGTCAGTGTGTTAATATTACTGAGGACAGTGGGGGTGTTTTACACTTCACAGGGTGTATCTGACTGTGGGTCATGATGTACACAGTGTGTCAGTGAGTGTGTTAATATTAATCTGTGTCCTCTGTCAGTGTGTTAATATTACTGAGGACAGTGGGGGTGTTTTACACTTCACAGGGTGTATCTGACTGTGGGTCATGATATACACAGTGTGTCAGTGAGTGTGTTATTATTAATCTGTGTTCTCTGTCAGTGTGTTCATATTACTGAGGACAGTGGGCGTGTTTTACACTTCACCGGGTGTATCTGACTGTGGGTCATGATATACAGAGTGTGTCAGTGAGTGTGTTAATATTAATCTGTGTTCTCTGTCAGTGTGTTAATATTCCTGAGGACAGTGGGGGTGTTTAACACTTCACAGGGTGTATCTGACTGTGGGTCATGATATACACAGTGTGTCAGTGAGTGTGTTAATATTAATCTGTGCTCTCTGTCAGTGTGTTAATATTACTGAGGACAGTGGGGGTGTTTTACACTTCACAGGGTGTATCTGACTGTGGGTCATGATATACACAGTGTGTCAGTGAGTGTGTTAATATTAATCTGTGTTCTCTGTCAGTGTGTTAATATTACTGAGGACAGTGGGGATGTTTTACACTTCACAGGGTGTATCTGACTGTGGGTCATGATGTACACAGTGTGTCAGTGAGTGTGTTATTATTAATCTGTGTTCTCTGTCAGTGTGTTAATATTACTGAGGACAGTGGGGGTGTTTTACACTTCACAGGGTGTATCTGACTGTGGGTCATGATATACACAGTGTGTCAGTGAGTGTGTTAATATTAATCTGTGTTCTCTGTCAGTGTGTTAATATTCCTGAGGACAGTGGGGGTGTTTTACACTTCACAGGGTGTATCTGACTGTGGGTCATGATATACACAGTGTGTCAGTGAGTGTGTTAATATTAATCTGTGTTCTCTGTCAGTGTGTTAATATTCCTGAGGACAGTGGGGGTGTTTTACACTTCACAGGGTGTATCTGACTGTGGGTCATGATATACACAGTGTGTCAGTGAGTGTGTTAATATTAATCTGTGTTCTCTGTCAGTGAGTTAATATTACTGAGGACAGTGGGGGTGTTTTACACTTCACAGGGTGTATCTGACTGTGGGTCATGATATACAGAGTGTGTCAGTGAGTGTGTTAATATTAATCTGTGTTCTCTGTCAGTGTGTTAATATTACTGAGGACAGTGGGGGTGTTTTACACTTCACAGGGTGTATCTGACTGTGGGTCATGATATACACAGTGTGTCAGTGAGTGTGTTAATATTAATCTGTGTTCTCTGTCAGTGTGTTAATATTCCTGAGGACAGTGGGGCTGTTTTACACTTCACAGGGTGTATCTGACTGTGAGTCATGATATACACAGTGTGTCAGTGAGTGTGTTAATATTAATCTGTGTTCTCTGTCAGTGTGTTAATATTCCTGAGGACAGTGGGGGTGTTTTACACTTCACAGGGTGTATCGGACTGTGGGTCATGATGTACACAGTGTGTCAGTGAGTGTGTTAATATTAATCTGTGTTCTCTATCAGTGTGTTAATATTACTGAGGACAGTGGGGGTGTTTTACACTTCACAGGGTGTATCTGACTGTGGGTCATAATGTACACAGTGTGTCAGTGAGTGTGTTAATATTAATCTGTGTTCTCTGTCAGTGTGTTAATATTACTGAGGACAGTGGGGGTGTTTTACACTTCACAGGGTGTATCTGACTCTGGGTCTTGATATACACAGTGTGTCAGTGAGTGTGTTAATATTAATCTGTGTTCTCTGTCAGTGCGTTAATTTTCCTGAGGACAGTGGGGGTGTTTTACACTTCAGAGGGTTTATCTGACTGTGGGTCATGATGTACACAGTGTGTCAGTGAGTGTGTTAATATTAATCTGTGTTCTCTGTCAGTGTTTAAATATTACTGAGGACAGTGGGGGTGTTTTACACTTCACAGGGTGTATCTGACTGTGGGTCATGATATACACAGTGTGTCAGTGAGAGTGTTAATATTAATCTGTGTTCTCTGTCAGTGTGTTAATATTACTGAGGACAGTGGGGGTGTTTTACACTTCACAGGGTTTATCTGACTGTGGGTCATGATATACACAGTGTGTCAGTGAGTGTGTTAATATTAATCTGTGTTCTCTGTCAGTGTGTTAATATTCCTGAGGACAGTGGGGATGTTTTACACTTCACCGGGTGTATCTGACTGTGGGTCATGATGTACACAGTGTGTCAGTGAGTGTGTTAATATTAATCTGTGTTCTCTGTCAGTGTGTTAATATTGCTGAGGACAGTGGGGTGTTTTACACTTCACAGGGTGTATCTGACTGTGGGTCATGATATACACAGTGTGTCAGTGAGTGTGTTAATATTAATCTGTGTTCTCTGTCAGTGTGTTAATATTGCTGAGGACAGTGGGGGTGTTTTACACTTCACAGGGTGTATCTGACTGTGGGTCATGATGTACACAGTGTGTCAGTGAGTGTGTTAATATTAATCTGTGTTCTCTGTCAGTGTGTTAATATTACTGAGGACAGTGGGGGTGTTTTACACTTCACAGGGTGTATCTGACTGTGGGTCATGATGTACACAGTGTGTCAGTGAGTGTGTTAATATTAATCTGTGTTCTCTGTCAGTGTGTTAATATTCCTGAGGACAGTGGGGGTGTTTTACACTTCACAGGGTGTATCTGACTGTGGGTCATGATATACACAGTGTGTCAGTGAGTGTGTTAATATTAATCTGTGTTCTCTGTCAGTGTGTTAATATTGCTGAGGACAGTGGGGGTGTTTTACACTTCACAGGGTGTATCTGACTGTGGGTCATGATATACACAGTGTGTCAGTGAGTGTGTTAATATTAATCTGTGTTCTCTGTCAGTGTGTTAATATTCCTGAGGACAGTGGGGGTGTTTTACACTTCACAGGGTGTATCTGACTGTGGGTCATGATATACACAGTGTGTCAGTGAGTGTGTTAATATTAATCTGTGTTCTCTGTCAGTGTGTTAATATTACTGAGGACAGTGGGGGTGTTTTACACTTCACAGGGTGTATCTGACTGTGGGTCATGATGTACACAGTGTGTCAGTGAGTGTGTTAATATTAATCTGTGTCCTCTGTCAGTGTGTTAATATTACTGAGGACAGTGGGGGTGTTTTACACTTCACAGGGTGTATCTGACTGTGGGTCATGATATACACAGTGTGTCAGTGAGTGTGTTATTATTAATCTGTGTTCTCTGTCAGTGTGTTCATATTACTGAGGACAGTGGGCGTGTTTTACACTTCACCGGGTGTATCTGACTGTGGGTCATGATATACAGAGTGTGTCAGTGAGTGTGTTAATATTAATCTGTGTTCTCTGTCAGTGTGTTAATATTCCTGAGGACAGTGGGGGTGTTTAACACTTCACAGGGTGTATCTGACTGTGGGTCATGATATACACAGTGTGTCAGTGAGTGTGTTAATATTAATCTGTGCTCTCTGTCAGTGTGTTAATATTACTGAGGACAGTGGGGGTGTTTTACACTTCACAGGGTGTATCTGACTGTGGGTCATGATATACACAGTGTGTCAGTGAGTGTGTTAATATTAATCTGTGTTCTCTGTCAGTGTGTTAATATTACTGAGGACAGTGGGGATGTTTTACACTTCACAGGGTGTATCTGACTGTGGGTCATGATGTACACAGTGTGTCAGTGAGTGTGTTATTATTAATCTGTGTTCTCTGTCAGTGTGTTAATATTACTGAGGACAGTGGGGGTGTTTTACACTTCACAGGGTGTATCTGACTGTGGGTCATGATATACACAGTGTGTCAGTGAGTGTGTTAATATTAATCTGTGTTCTCTGTCAGTGTGTTAATATTCCTGAGGACAGTGGGGGTGTTTTACACTTCACAGGGTGTATCTGACTGTGGGTCATGATATACACAGTGTGTCAGTGAGTGTGTTAATATTAATCTGTGTTCTCTGTCAGTGTGTTAATATTCCTGAGGACAGTGGGGGTGTTTTACACTTCACAGGGTGTATCTGACTGTGGGTCATGATATACACAGTGTGTCAGTGAGTGTGTTAATATTAATCTGTGTTCTCTGTCAGTGAGTTAATATTACTGAGGACAGTGGGGGTGTTTTACACTTCACAGGGTGTATCTGACTGTGGGTCATGATATACAGAGTGTGTCAGTGAGTGTGTTAATATTAATCTGTGTTCTCTGTCAGTGTGTTAATATTACTGAGGACAGTGGGGGTGTTTTACACTTCACAGGGTGTATCTGACTGTGGGTCATGATATACACAGTGTGTCAGTGAGTGTGTTAATATTAATCTGTGTTCTCTGTCAGTGTGTTAATATTCCTGAGGACAGTGGGGCTGTTTTACACTTCACAGGGTGTATCTGACTGTGAGTCATGATATACACAGTGTGTCAGTGAGTGTGTTAATATTAATCTGTGTTCTCTGTCAGTGTGTTAATATTCCTGAGGACAGTGGGGGTGTTTTACACTTCACAGGGTGTATCGGACTGTGGGTCATGATGTACACAGTGTGTCAGTGAGTGTGTTAATATTAATCTGTGTTCTCTATCAGTGTGTTAATATTACTGAGGACAGTGGGGGTGTTTTACACTTCACAGGGTGTATCTGACTGTGGGTCATAATGTACACAGTGTGTCAGTGAGTGTGTTAATATTAATCTGTGTTCTCTGTCAGTGTGTTAATATTACTGAGGACAGTGGGGGTGTTTTACACTTCACAGGGTGTATCTGACTCTGGGTCTTGATATACACAGTGTGTCAGTGAGTGTGTTAATATTAATCTGTGTTCTCTGTCAGTGCGTTAATTTTCCTGAGGACAGTGGGGGTGTTTTACACTTCAGAGGGTTTATCTGACTGTGGGTCATGATGTACACAGTGTGTCAGTGAGTGTGTTAATATTAATCTGTGTCCTCTGTCAGTGTGTTAATATTACTGAGGACAGTGGGGGTGTTTTACACTTCACAGGGTGTATCTGACTGTGGGTCATGATGTACACAGTGTGTCAGTGAGTGTGTTAATATTAATCTGTGTTCTCTGTCAGTGTGTTAATATTACTGAGGACAGTTGGGGTGTTTGACACTTCACAGGGTTTATCTGACTGTGGGTCATGATATACACAGTGTGTCAGTGAGTGTGGTAATATTAATCTGTGTCCGCTGTCAGTGTGTTAATATTACTGAGGACAGTGGGGGTGTTTTACACTTCACAGGGTGTATCTGACTGTGAGTCATGATGTACACAGTGTGTCAGTGAGTGTGTTATTATTAATCTGTGTTCTCTGTCAGTGTGTTAATATTACTGAGGACAGTGGGGATGTTTTACACTTCACCGGGTGTATCTGACTGTGGGTCATGATGTACACAGTGTGTCAGTGAGTGTGTTATTATTAATCTGTGTTCTCTGTCAGTGTGTTAATATTACTGAGGACAGTGGGCGTGTTTTACACTTCACCGGGTGTATCTGACTGTGGGTCATGATATACAGAGTGTGTCAGTGAGTGTGTTAATATTAATCTGTGTTCTCTGTCAGTGTGTTAATATTCCTGAGGACAGTGGGGGTGTTTAACACTTCACAGGGTGTATCTGACTGTGGGTCATGATATACACAGTGTGTCAGTGAGTGTGTTAATATTAATCTGTGCTCTCTGTCAGTGTGTTAATATTACTGAGGACAGTGGGGGTGTTTTACACTTCACAGGGTGTATCTGACTGTGGGTCATGATATACACAGTGTGTCAGTGAGTGTGTTAATATTAATCTGTGTTCTCTGTCAGTGTGTTAATATTACTGAGGACAGTGGGGATGTTTTACACTTCACAGGGTGTATCTGACTGTGGGTCATGATATACACAGTGTGTCAGTGAGTGTGTTAATATTAATCTGTGTTCTCTGTCAGTGTGTTAATATTGCTGAGGACAGTGGGGGTGTTTTACACTTCACAGGGTGTATCTGGCTGTGGGTTGTGATATACACAGTGTGTCAGTGAGTGTGTTAATATTAATCTGTGTTCTCTGTCAGTGTGTTAATATTGCTGAGGACAGTGGGGGTGTTTTACACTTCACAGGGTGTATCTGACTGTGGGTCATGATGTACACAGTGTGTCAGTGAGTGTGTTATTATTAATCTGTGTTCTCTGTCAGTGTGTTAATATTACTGAGGACAGTGGGGGTGTTTTACACTTCACCGGGTGTATCTGACTGTGGGTCATGATATACACAGTGTGTCAGTGAGTGTGTTAATATTAATCTGTGTTCTCTGTCAGTGTGTTAATATTCCTGAGGACAGTGGGGGTGTTTTACACTTCACAGGGTGTATCTGACTGTGGGTCATGACATACACAGTGTGTCAGTGAGTGTGTTAATATTAATCTGTGTTCTCTGTCAGTGTGTTAATATTACTGAGGACAGTGGGGGTGTTTTACACTTCACAGGGTGTATCTGACTGTGGGTCATGATATACACAGTGTGTCAGTGAGTGTGTTAATATTAATCTGTGTTCTCTGTCAGTGTGTTAATATTACTGAGGACAGTGGGTGTGTTTTACACTTCACAGGGTGTATCTGACTGTGGGTCATGATGTACACAGTGTGTCAGTGAGTGTGTTGATATTAATCTGTGTTCTCTGTCAGTGTGTTAATATTACTGAGGACAGTGGGGTGTTTTACACTTCACAGGGTGTATCTGTCTGTGGTTCATGATGTACACAGTGTGTCAGTGAGTGTGTTAATATTAATCTGTGTTCTCTGTCAGTGTGTTAATATTACTGAGGACAGTGGGGGTGTTTTACACTTCACAGGGTGTATCTGACTGTGGGTCATGATGTACACAGTGTGTCAGTGAGTGTGTTAATATTAATCTGTGTTCTCTGTCAGTGTGTTAATATTACTGAGGACAGTGGGGGTGTTTTACACTTCACCGGGTGTATCTGACTGTGGGTCATGATGTACACAGTGTGTCAGTGAGTGTGTTAATATTAATCTGTGTTCTCTGTCAGTGTGTTAATATTACTGAGGACAGTGGGGTGTTTTACACTTCACAGGGTGTATCTGACTGTGGTTCATGATGTACACAGTGTGTCAGTGCGTGTGTTAATATTAATCTGTGTTCTCTGTCAGTGTGTTAATATTACTGAGGACAGTGGGGGTGTTTTACACTTCACAGGGTGTATCTGACTGTGGGTCATGATATACACAGTGTGTCAGTGAGAGTGTTAATATTAATCTGTGTTCTCTGTCAGTGTGTTAATATTCCTGAGGACAGTGGGGGTGTTTTACACTTCACAGGGTGTATCTGACTGTGGGTCATGATGTACACAGTGTGTCAGTGAGTGTGTTAATATTAATCTGTGTTCTCTGTCAGTGTGTTAATATTACTGAGGACAGTGGGGGTGTTTTACACTTCACAGGGTTTATCTGACTGTGGGTCATGCTATACACAGTGTGTCAGTGAGTGTGTTAATATTAATCTGTGTTCTCTGTCAGTATGTTAATATTGCTTAGGACAGTGGGGGTGTTTTACACTTCACAGGGTGTATCTGGCTGTGGGTCATGATATACACAGTGTGTCAGTGAGTGTGTTAATATTAATCTGTGTTCTCTGTCAGTGTGTTAATATTACTGACGACAGTGGGGGTGTTTTACACTTCACAGGGTTTATCTGACTGTGGGTCATGATATACACAGTGTGTCAGTGAGTGTGTTAATATTAATCTGTGTTCTCTGTCAGTGTGTTAATATTACTGATGACAGTGGGGGTGTTTTACACTTCACAGGGTGTATCTGACTGTGGGTCATGATATACACAGTGTGTCAGTGAGTTTGTTAATATTAATCTGTGTTCTCTGTCAGTGTGTTAATATTACTGAGGACAGTGGGGGTGTTTTACACTTCACGGGGTGTATCTGACTGTGGGTCATGATGTACACAGTGTGTCAGTGAGTGTGTTAATATTAATCTGTGTTCTCTGTCAGTGTGTTAATATTACTGAGGACAGTGGGGGTGTTTTACACTTCACCGGGTGTATCTGACTGTGAGTCATGATGTACACAGTGTGTCAGTGAGTGTGTTAATATTAATCTGTGTTCTCTGTCAGTGTGTTAATATTGCTAAGGACAGTGGGGGTGTTTTACACTTCACAGGGTGTATCTGGCTGTGGGTCATGATGTACACAGTGTGTCAGTGAGTGTGTTAATATTAATCTGTGTTCTCTGTCAGTGTGTTAATATTACTGAGGACAGTGGGGGTGTTTTACACTTCACCGGGTGTATCTGACTGTGAGTCATGATATACACAGTGTGTCAGTGAGTTTGTTAATATTAATCTGTGTTCTCTGTCAGTTTGTTAATATTACTGAGGACAGTGGGAGTGTTTTACACTTCACAGGGTGTATCTGACTGTGGGTCATGATGTACACAGTGTGTCAGTGAGTGTGTTAATATTAATCTGTGTTCTCTGTCAGTGTGTTAATATTACTGAGGACAGTGGGGGTGTTTTACACTTCACAGCGTTTATCTGACTGTGGGTCATGATATACACAGTGTGTCAGTGAGTGAGTTAATATTAGTCTGTGTTCTCTGTCAGTGTGTAAATATTCCTGAGGACAGTGGGGGTGTTTTACACTTCACAGGGTTTATCTGACTGTGGGTCATGATTAACACAGTGTGTCAGTGAGTGTGTTAATATTAATCTGTGTTCTCTGTCAGTGTGTTAATATTGCTAAGGACAGTGGGGGTGTTTTACACTTCACAGGGTGTATCTGACTGTGAGTCATGATATACACAGTGTGTCAGTGAGTGTGTTAATATTAATTTGTGTTCTCTGTCAGTGTGTTAATATTCCTGAGGACAGTGGGGGTGTTTTACACTTTCACAGGGTGTATCTGACTGTGGGTCATGATGTACACAGTGTGTCAGTGAGTGTGTTAATATTAATCTGTGTTCTCTGTCAGTGTGTTAATATTACTGAGGACAGTGGGGGTGTTTTACACTTCACCGGGTGTATCTGACTGTGGGTCATGATATACACAGTGTGTCAGTGAGTGTGTTAATATTAATCTGTGTTCTCTGTCAGTGTGTTAATATTACTGAGGACAGTGGCGTGTTTTACACTTCACCGGGTGTATCTGACTGTGGGTCATGATATACACAGTGTGTCAGTGAGTGTGTTAATATTAATCTGTGTTCTCTGTCAGTGTGTTAATATTCCTGAGGACAGTGGGGGTGTTTTACACTTCACAGGGTGTATCTGACTGTGGGTCATGATATACACAGTGTGTCAGTGAGTGTGTTAATATTAATCTGTGTTCTCTGTCAGTGTGTTAATATTCCTGAGGACAGTGGGGGTGTTTTACACTTCACAGGGTGTATCTGACTGTGGGTCATGATATACACAGTGTGTCAGTGAGTGTGTTAATATTAATCTGTGTTCTCTGTCAGTGTGTTAATATTCCTGAGGACAGTGGGGGTGTTTTATACTTCACAGGGTGTATCTGACTGTGGGTCTTGATATACACAGTGTGTCAGTGAGTGTGTTAATATTAATCTGTGTTCTCTGTCAGTGTGTTAATATTCCTGAGGACAGTGGGGGTGTTTTACACTTCACAGGGTGTATCTGACTGTGGGTCATGATATACACAGTGTGTCAGTGAGTGTGTTAATATTAATCTGTGTTCTCTGTCAGTGTGTTAATATTGCTAAGGACAGTGGGGGTGTTTTACACTTCACAGGGTGTATCTGACTGTGGGTCATGATTAACACAGTGTGTCAGTGAGTGTGTTAATATTAATCTGTGTTCTCTGTCAGTGTGTTAATATTGCTAAGGACAGTGGGGGTGTTTTACACTTCACAGGGTGTATCTGACTGTGAGTCATGATATACACTGTGTGTCAGTGAGTGTGTTAATATTAATTTGTGTTCTCTGTCAGTGTGTTAATATTACTGAGGACAGTGGGGGTGTTTTACACTTCACAGGGTGTATCTGACTGTGGGTCATGATATACACAGTGTGTCAGTGAGTGTGTTAATATTAATCTGTGTTCTCTGTCAGTGTGTTAATATTACTGAGGACAGTGGGGGTGTTTTACACTTCACTGGGTGTATCTGACTGTGGGTCATGATATACACAGTGTGTCAGTGAGTGTGTTAATATTAATCTGTGTTCTCTGTCAGTGTGTTAATATTACTGAGGACAGTGGGGTGTTTTACACTTCACCGGGTGTATCTGACTGTGGGTCATGATATACACAGTGTGTCAGTGAGTGTGTTAATATTAATCTGTGTTCTCTGTCAGTGTGTTAATATTCCTGAGGACAGTGGGGGTGTTTTACACTTCACAGGGTGTATCTGACTGTGGGTCATGATATACACAGTGTGTCAGTGAGTGTGTTAATATTAATCTGTGTTCTCTGTCAGTGTGTTAATATTCCTGAGGACAGTGGGGGTGTTTTACACTTCACAGGGTGTATCTGACTGTGGGCCATGATATACACAGTGTGTCAGTGAGTGTGTTAATATTAATCTGTGTTCTCTGTCAGTGTGTTAATATTCCTGAGGACAGTGGGGGTGTTTTACACTTCACAGGGTGTATCTGACTGTGGGTCATGATATACACAGTGTGTCAGTGAGTGTGTTAATATTAATCTGTGTTCTCTGTCAGTGTGTTAATATTACTGAGGACAGTGGGGGTGTTTTACACTTCACAGGGTGTATCTGACTGTGGGTCATGATATACACAGTGTGTCAGTGAGTGTGTTAATATTAATCTGTGTTCTCTGTCAGTGTGTTAATATTACTGAGGACAGTGGGGGTGTTTTACACTTCACGGGGTGTATCTGACTGTGGGTCATGATGTACACAGTGTGTCAGTGAGTGTGTTAATATTAATCTGTGTTCTCTGTCAGTGTGTTAATATTACTGAGGACAGTGGGGGTGTTTTACACTTCACGGGGTGTATCTGACTGTGGGTCATGATGTACACAGTTTGTCAGTGAGTGTGTTAATATTAATCTGTGTTCTCTGTCAGTGTGTTAATATTACTGAGGACAGTGGGGGTGTTTTACACTTCACCGGGTGTATCTGACTGTGAGTCATGATGTACACAGTGTGTCAGTGAGTGTGTTAATATTAATCTCTGTTCTCTGTCAGTGTGTTAATATTGCTAAGGACAGTGGGGGTGTTTTACACTTCACAGGGTGTATCTGGCTGTGGGTCATGATGTACACAGTGTGTCAGTGAGTGTGTTAATATTAATCTGTGTTCTCTGTCAGTGTGTTAATATTACTGAGGACAGTGGGGGTGTTTTACACTTCACCGGGTGTATCTGACTGTGAGTCATGATATACACAGTGTGTCAGTGAGTTTGTTAATATTAATCTGTGTTCTCTGTCAGTTTGTTAATATTACTGAGGACAGTGGGAGTGTTTTACACTTCACAGGGTGTATCTGACTGTGGGTCATGATGTACACAGTGTGTCAGTGAGTGTGTTAATATTAATCTGTGTTCTCTGTCAGTGTGTTAATATTACTGAGGACAGTGGGGGTGTTTTACACTTCACAGCGTTTATCTGACTGTGGGTCATGATATACACAGTGTGTCAGTGAGTGTGTTAATATTAGTCTGTGTTCTCTGTCAGTGTGTAAATATTCCTGAGGACAGTGGGGGTGTTTTACACTTCACAGGGTTTATCTGACTGTGGGTCATGATTAACACAGTGTGTCAGTGAGTGTGTTAATATTAATCTGTGTTCTCTGTCAGTGTGTTAATATTGCTAAGGACAGTGGGGGTGTTTAACACTTCACAGGGTGTATCTGACTGTGGGTCATGATATACACAGTGTGTCAGTGAGTGTGTTAATATTAATCTGTGCTCTCTGTCAGTGTGTTAATATTACTGAGGACAGTGGGGGTGTTTTACACTTCACAGGGTGTATCTGACTGTGGGTCATGATATACACAGTGTGTCAGTGAGTGTGTTAATATTAATCTGTGTTCTCTGTCAGTGTGTTAATATTACTGAGGACAGTGGGGATGTTTTACACTTCACAGGGTGTATCTGACTGTGGGTCATGATATACACAGTGTGTCAGTGAGTGTGTTAATATTAATCTGTGTTCTCTGTCAGTGTGTTAATATTGCTGAGGACAGTGGGGGTGTTTTACACTTCACAGGGTGTATCTGGCTGTGGGTTGTGATATACACAGTGTGTCAGTGAGTGTGTTAATATTAATCTGTGTTCTCTGTCAGTGTGTTAATATTGCTGAGGACAGTGGGGGTGTTTTACACTTCACAGGGTGTATCTGACTGTGGGTCATGATGTACACAGTGTGTCAGTGAGTGTGTTATTATTAATCTGTGTTCTCTGTCAGTGTGTTAATATTACTGAGGACAGTGGGGGTGTTTTACACTTCACCGGGTGTATCTGACTGTGGGTCATGATATACACAGTGTGTCAGTGAGTGTGTTAATATTAATCTGTGTTCTCTGTCAGTGTGTTAATATTCCTGAGGACAGTGGGGGTGTTTTACACTTCACAGGGTGTATCTGACTGTGGGTCATGACATACACAGTGTGTCAGTGAGTGTGTTAATATTAATCTGTGTTCTCTGTCAGTGTGTTAATATTACTGAGGACAGTGGGGGTGTTTTACACTTCACAGGGTGTATCTGACTGTGGGTCATGATATACACAGTGTGTCAGTGAGTGTGTTAATATTAATCTGTGTTCTCTGTCAGTGTGTTAATATTACTGAGGACAGTGGGTGTGTTTTACACTTCACAGGGTGTATCTGACTGTGGGTCATGATGTACACAGTGTGTCAGTGAGTGTGTTGATATTAATCTGTGTTCTCTGTCAGTGTGTTAATATTACTGAGGACAGTGGGGTGTTTTACACTTCACAGGGTGTATCTGTCTGTGGTTCATGATGTACACAGTGTGTCAGTGAGTGTGTTAATATTAATCTGTGTTCTCTGTCAGTGTGTTAATATTACTGAGGACAGTGGGGGTGTTTTACACTTCACAGGGTGTATCTGACTGTGGGTCATGATGTACACAGTGTGTCAGTGAGTGTGTTAATATTAATCTGTGTTCTCTGTCAGTGTGTTAATATTACTGAGGACAGTGGGGGTGTTTTACACTTCACCGGGTGTATCTGACTGTGGGTCATGATGTACACAGTGTGTCAGTGAGTGTGTTAATATTAATCTGTGTTCTCTGTCAGTGTGTTAATATTACTGAGGACAGTGGGGTGTTTTACACTTCACAGGGTGTATCTGACTGTGGTTCATGATGTACACAGTGTGTCAGTGCGTGTGTTAATATTAATCTGTGTTCTCTGTCAGTGTGTTAATATTACTGAGGACAGTGGGGGTGTTTTACACTTCACAGGGTGTATCTGACTGTGGGTCATGATATACACAGTGTGTCAGTGAGAGTGTTAATATTAATCTGTGTTCTCTGTCAGTGTGTTAATATTCCTGAGGACAGTGGGGGTGTTTTACACTTCACAGGGTGTATCTGACTGTGGGTCATGATGTACACAGTGTGTCAGTGAGTGTGTTAATATTAATCTGTGTTCTCTGTCAGTGTGTTAATATTACTGAGGACAGTGGGGGTGTTTTACACTTCACAGGGTTTATCTGACTGTGGGTCATGCTATACACAGTGTGTCAGTGAGTGTGTTAATATTAATCTGTGTTCTCTGTCAGTATGTTAATATTGCTTAGGACAGTGGGGGTGTTTTACACTTCACAGGGTGTATCTGGCTGTGGGTCATGATATACACAGTGTGTCAGTGAGTGTGTTAATATTAATCTGTGTTCTCTGTCAGTGTGTTAATATTACTGACGACAGTGGGGGTGTTTTACACTTCACAGGGTTTATCTGACTGTGGGTCATGATATACACAGTGTGTCAGTGAGTGTGTTAATATTAATCTGTGTTCTCTGTCAGTGTGTTAATATTACTGAGGACAGTGGGGGTGTTTTACACTTCACAGGGTGTATCTGACTGTGGGTCATGATATACACAGTGTGTCAGTGAGTTTGTTAATATTAATCTGTGTTCTCTGTCAGTGTGTTAATATTACTGAGGACAGTGGGGGTGTTTTACACTTCACGGGGTGTATCTGACTGTGGGTCATGATGTACACAGTGTGTCAGTGAGTGTGTTAATATTAATCTGTGTTCTCTGTCAGTGTGTTAATATTACTGAGGACAGTGGGGGTGTTTTACACTTCACCGGGTGTATCTGACTGTGAGTCATGATGTACACAGTGTGTCAGTGAGTGTGTTAATATTAATCTGTGTTCTCTGTCAGTGTGTTAATATTGCTAAGGACAGTGGGGGTGTTTTACACTTCACAGGGTGTATCTGGCTGTGGGTCATGATGTACACAGTGTGTCAGTGAGTGTGTTAATATTAATCTGTGTTCTCTGTCAGTGTGTTAATATTACTGAGGACAGTGGGGGTGTTTTACACTTCACCGGGTGTATCTGACTGTGAGTCATGATATACACAGTGTGTCAGTGAGTTTGTTAATATTAATCTGTGTTCTCTGTCAGTTTGTTAATATTACTGAGGACAGTGGGAGTGTTTTACACTTCACAGGGTGTATCTGACTGTGGGTCATGATGTACACAGTGTGTCAGTGAGTGTGTTAATATTAATCTGTGTTCTCTGTCAGTGTGTTAATATTACTGAGGACAGTGGGGGTGTTTTACACTTCACAGCGTTTATCTGACTGTGGGTCATGATATACACAGTGTGTCAGTGAGTGAGTTAATATTAGTCTGTGTTCTCTGTCAGTGTGTAAATATTCCTGAGGACAGTGGGGGTGTTTTACACTTCACAGGGTTTATCTGACTGTGGGTCATGATTAACACAGTGTGTCAGTGAGTGTGTTAATATTAATCTGTGTTCTCTGTCAGTGTGTTAATATTGCTAAGGACAGTGGGGGTGTTTTACACTTCACAGGGTGTATCTGACTGTGAGTCATGATATACACAGTGTGTCAGTGAGTGTGTTAATATTAATTTGTGTTCTCTGTCAGTGTGTTAATATTCCTGAGGACAGTGGGGGTGTTTTACACTTTCACAGGGTGTATCTGACTGTGGGTCATGATGTACACAGTGTGTCAGTGAGTGTGTTAATATTAATCTGTGTTCTCTGTCAGTGTGTTAATATTACTGAGGACAGTGGGGGTGTTTTACACTTCACCGGGTGTATCTGACTGTGGGTCATGATATACACAGTGTGTCAGTGAGTGTGTTAATATTAATCTGTGTTCTCTGTCAGTGTGTTAATATTACTGAGGACAGTGGCGTGTTTTACACTTCACCGGGTGTATCTAACTGTGGGTCATGATATACACAGTGTGTCAGTGAGTGTGTTAATATTAATCTGTGTTCTCTGTCAGTGTGTTAATATTCCTGAGGACAGTGGGGGTGTTTTACACTTCACAGGGTGTATCTGACTGTGGGTCATGATATACACAGTGTGTCAGTGAGTGTGTTAATATTAATCTGTGTTCTCTGTCAGTGTGTTAATATTCCTGAGGACAGTGGGGGTGTTTTACACTTCACAGGGTGTATCTGACTGTGGGTCATGATATACACAGTGTGTCAGTGAGTGTGTTAATATTAATCTGTGTTCTCTGTCAGTGTGTTAATATTCCTGAGGACAGTGGGGGTGTTTTATGCTTCACAGGGTGTATCTGACTGTGGGTCTTGATATACACAGTGTGTCAGTGAGTGTGTTAATATTAATCTGTGTTCTCTGTCAGTGTGTTAATATTCCTGAGGACAGTGGGGGTGTTTTACACTTCACAGGGTGTATCTGACTGTGGGTCATGATATACACAGTGTGTCAGTGAGTGTGTTAATATTAATCTGTGTTCTCTGTCAGTGTGTTAATATTGCTAAGGACAGTGGGGGTGTTTTACACTTCACAGGGTGTATCTGACTGTGGGTCATGATTAACACAGTGTGTCAGTGAGTGTGTTAATATTAATCTGTGTTCTCTGTCAGTGTGTTAATATTGCTAAGGACAGTGGGGGTGTTTTACACTTCACAGGGTGTATCTGACTGTGAGTCATGATATACACTGTGTGTCAGTGAGTGTGTTAATATTAATTTGTGTTCTCTGTCAGTGTGTTAATATTACTGAGGACAGTGGGGGTGTTTTACACTTCACAGGGTGTATCTGACTGTGGGTCATGATATACACAGTGTGTCAGTGAGTGTGTTAATATTAATCTGTGTTCTCTGTCAGTGTGTTAATATTACTGAGGACAGTGGGGGTGTTTTACACTTCACTGGGTGTATCTGACTGTGGGTCATGATATACACAGTGTGTCAGTGAGTGTGTTAATATTAATCTGTGTTCTCTGTCAGTGTGTTAATATTACTGAGGACAGTGGGGTGTTTTACACTTCACCGGGTGTATCTGACTGTGGGTCATGATATACACAGTGTGTCAGTGAGTGTGTTAATATTAATCTGTGTTCTCTGTCAGTGTGTTAATATTCCTGAGGACAGTGGGGGTGTTTTACACTTCACAGGGTGTATCTGACTGTGGGTCATGATATACACAGTGTGTCAGTGAGTGTGTTAATATTAATCTGTGTTCTCTGTCAGTGTGTTAATATTCCTGAGGACAGTGGGGGTGTTTTACACTTCACAGGGTGTATCTGACTGTGGGCCATGATATACACAGTGTGTCAGTGAGTGTGTTAATATTAATCTGTGTTCTCTGTCAGTGTGTTAATATTCCTGAGGACAGTGGGGGTGTTTTACACTTCACAGGGTGTATCTGACTGTGGGTCATGATATACACAGTGTGTCAGTGAGTGTGTTAATATTAATCTGTGTTCTCTGTCAGTGTGTTAATATTACTGAGGACAGTGGGGGTGTTTTACACTTCACAGGGTGTATCTGACTGTGGGTCATGATATACACAGTGTGTCAGTGAGTGTGTTAATATTAATCTGTGTTCTCTGTCAGTGTGTTAATATTACTGAGGACAGTGGGGGTGTTTTACACTTCACGGGGTGTATCTGACTGTGGGTCATGATGTACACAGTGTGTCAGTGAGTGTGTTAATATTAATCTGTGTTCTCTGTCAGTGTGTTAATATTACTGAGGACAGTGGGGGTGTTTTACACTTCACGGGGTGTATCTGACTGTGGGTCATGATGTACACAGTTTGTCAGTGAGTGTGTTAATATTAATCTGTGTTCTCTGTCAGTGTGTTAATATTACTGAGGACAGTGGGGGTGTTTTACACTTCACCGGGTGTATCTGACTGTGAGTCATGATGTACACAGTGTGTCAGTGAGTGTGTTAATATTAATCTGTGTTCTCTGTCAGTGTGTTAATATTGCTAAGGACAGTGGGGGTGTTTTACACTTCACAGGGTGTATCTGGCTGTGGGTCATGATGTACACAGTGTGTCAGTGAGTGTGTTAATATTAATCTGTGTTCTCTGTCAGTGTGTTAATATTACTGAGGACAGTGGGGGTGTTTTACACTTCACCGGGTGTATCTGACTGTGAGTCATGATATACACAGTGTGTCAGTGAGTTTGTTAATATTAATCTGTGTTCTCTGTCAGTTTGTTAATATTACTGAGGACAGTGGGAGTGTTTTACACTTCACAGGGTGTATCTGACTGTGGGTCATGATGTACACAGTGTGTCAGTGAGTGTGTTAATATTAATCTGTGTTCTCTGTCAGTGTGTTAATATTACTGAGGACAGTGGGGGTGTTTTACACTTCACAGCGTTTATCTGACTGTGGGTCATGATATACACAGTGTGTCAGTGAGTGTGTTAATATTAGTCTGTGTTCTCTGTCAGTGTGTAAATATTCCTGAGGACAGTGGGGGTGTTTTACACTTCACAGGGTTTATCTGACTGTGGGTCATGATTAACACAGTGTGTCAGTGAGTGTGTTAATATTAATCTGTGTTCTCTGTCAGTGTGTTAATATTGCTAAGGACAGTGGGGGTGTTTTACACTTCACAGGGTGTATCTGACTGTGAGTCATGATATACACAGTGTGTCAGTGAGTGTGTTAATATTAATTTGTGTTCTCTGTCAGTGTGTTAATATTCCTGAGGACAGTGGGGGTGTTTTACACTTTCACAGGGTGTATCTGACTGTGGGTCATGATGTACACAGTGTGTCAGTGAGTGTGTTAATATTAATCTGTGTTCTCTGTCAGTGTGTTAATATTACTGAGGACAGTGGGGGTGTTTTACACTTCACCGGGTGTATCTGACAGTGGGTCATGATATACACAGTGTGTCAGTGAGTGTGTTAATATTAATCTGTGTTCTCTGTCAGTGTGTTAATATTACTGAGGACAGTGGCGTGTTTTACACTTCACCGGGTGTATCTGACTGTGGGTCATGATATACACAGTGTCTCAGTGAGTGTGTTAATATTAATCTGTGTTCTCTGTCAGTGTGTTAATATTCCTGAGGACAGTGGGGGTGTTTTACACTTCACAGGGTGTATCTGACTGTGGGTCATGATATACACAGTGTGTCAGTGAGTGTGTTAATATTAATCTGTGTTCTCTGTCAGTGTGTTAATATTGCTGAGGACAGTGGGGGTGTTTTACACTTCACAGGGTGTATCTGACTGTGGGTCATGATATACACAGTGTGTCAGTGAGTGTGTTAATATTAATCTGTGTTCTCTGTCAGTGTGTTAATATTCCTGAGGACAGTGGGGGTGTTTTATACTTCACAGGGTGTATCTGACTGTGGGTCTTGATATACACAGTGTGTCAGTGAGTGTGTTAATATTAATCTGTGTTCTCTGTCAGTGTGTTAATATTGCTGAGGACAGTGGGGGTGTTTTACACTTCACAGGGTGTATCTGACTGTGGGTCATGATATACACAGTGTGTCAGTGAGTGTGTTAATATTAATCTGTGTTCTCTGTCAGTGTGTTAATATTGCTAAGGACAGTGGGGGTGTTTTACACTTCACAGGGTGTATCTGACTGTGGGTCATGATTAACACAGTGTGTCAGTGAGTGTGTTAATATTAATCTGTGTTCTCTGTCAGTGTGTTAATATTGCTAAGGACAGTGGGGGTGTTTTACACTTCACAGGGTGTATCTGACTGTGAGTCATGATATACACTGTGTGTCAGTGAGTGTGTTAATATTAATTTGTGTTCTCTGTCAGTGTGTTAATATTACTGAGGACAGTGGGGGTGTTTTACACTTCACAGGGTGTATCTGACTGTGGGTCATGATATACACAGTGTGTCAGTGAGTGTGTTAATATTAATCTGTGTTCTCTGTCAGTGTGTTAATATTACTGAGGACAGTGGGGGTGTTTTACACTTCACTGGGTGTATCTGACTGTGGGTCATGATATACACAGTGTGTCAGTGAGTGTGTTAATATTAATCTGTGTTCTCTGTCAGTGTGTTAATATTACTGAGGACAGTGGGGTGTTTTACACTTCACCGGGTGTATCTGACTGTGGGTCATGATATACACAGTGTGTCAGTGAGTGTGTTAATATTAATCTGTGTTCTCTGTCAGTGTGTTAATATTCCTGAGGACAGTGGGGGTGTTTTACACTTCACAGGGTGTATCTGACTGTGGGTCATGATATACACAGTGTGTCAGTGAGTGTGTTAATATTAATCTGTGTTCTCTGTCAGTGTGTTAATATTCCTGAGGACAGTGGGGGTGTTTTACACTTCACAGGGTGTATCTGACTGTGGGCCATGATATACACAGTGTGTCAGTGAGTGTGTTAATATTAATCTGTGTTCTCTGTCAGTGTGTTAATATTCCTGAGGACAGTGGGGGTGTTTTACACTTCACAGGGTGTATCTGACTGTGGGTCATGATATACACAGTGTGTCAGTGAGTGTGTTAATATTAATCTGTGTTCTCTGTCAGTGTGTTAATATTCCTGAGGACAGTGGGGGTGTTTTACACTTCACAGGGTGTATCTGACTGTGGGTCATGATATACACAGTGTGTCAGTGAGTGTGTTAATATTAATCTGTGTTCTCTGTCAGTGTGTTAATATTACTGAGGACAGTGGGGGTGTTTTACACTTCACAGGGTTTATCTGACTGTGGGTCATGTTATACACATTGTGTCAGTGAGTGTGTTAGTATTAATCTGTGTTCTCTGTCAGTGTGTTAATATTCCTGAGGACAGTGGGGGTGTTTTACACTTCACAGGGTGTATCTGACTGTGGGTCATGATACACACAGTGTGTCAGTGAGTGTGTTAATATTAATCTGTGTTCTCTGTCAGTGTGTTAATATTACTGAGGACAGTGGGGTGTTTTACACTTCACAGGGTGTATCTGACTGTGGGTCATGATATACACAGTGTGTCAGTGAGTGTGTTAATATTAATCTGTGTTCTCTGTCAGTGTGTTAATATTCCTGAGGACAGTGGGGGTGTTTTACACTTCACAGGGTGTATCTGACTGTGGGTCATGATATACACAGTGTGTCAGTGAGTGTGTTAATATTAATCTGTGTTCTCTGTCAGTGTGTTAATATTACTGAGGACAGTGGGGGTGTTTTACACTTCACGGGGTGTATCTGACTGTGGGTCATGATGTACACAGTGTGTCAGTGAGTGTGTTAATATTAATCTGTGTTCTCTGTCAGTGTGTTAATATTACTGAGGACAGTGGGGGTGTTTTACACTTCACAGGGTGTATCTGACTGTGGGTCATGATGTACACAGTGTGTCAGTGAGTGTGTTAATATTAATCTGTGTTCTCTGTCAGTGTGTTAATATTACTGAGGACAGTGGGGGTGTTTTACACTTCACCGGGTGTATCTGACTGTGAGTCATGATATACACAGTGTGTCAGTGAGTGTGTTAATATTAATCTGTGTTCTCTGTCAGTGTGTTAATATTACTGAGGACAGTGGGGGTGTTTTACACTTCACGGGGTGTATCTGACTGTGGGTCATGATGTACACAGTGTGTCAGTGAGTGTGTTAATATTAATCTGTGTTCTCTGTCAGTGTGTTAATATTACTGAGGACAGTGGGGGTGTTTTACACTTCGCAGGGTGTATCTGACTGTGGGTCATGATGTACACAGTGTGTCAGTGAGTGTGTTAATATTAATCTGTGTTCTCTGTCAGTGTGTTAATATTACTGAGGACAGTGGGGGTGTTTTACACTTCACCGGGTGTATCTGACTGTGAGTCATGATATACACAGTGTGTCAGTGAGTGTGTTAATATTAATCTGTGTTCTCTGTCAGTGTGTTAATATTACTGAGGACAGTGGGGGTGTTTTACACTTCACCGGGTGTATCTGACTGTGGGTCTTGATATACACAGTGTGTCAGTGAGTGTGTTAATATTAATCTGTGTTCTCTGTCAGTGTGTTAATATTACTGAGGACAGTGGGGGTGTTTTACACTTCACAGGGTGTATCTGACTGTGGGTCTTGATATACACAGTGTGTCAGTGAGTGTGTTAATATTAATCTGTGTTCTCTGTCAGTGTGTTAATATTCCTGAGTACAGTGGGGGTGTTTTACACTTCACAGGGTGTATCTGACTGTGGGTCATGATATACACAGTGTGTCAGTGAGTGTGTTAATATTAATCTGTGTTCTCTGTCAGTGTGTTAATATTACTGAGGACAGTGGGGGTGTTTTACACTTCACAGGGTGTATCTGACTGTGGGTCATGATATACACAGTGTGTCAGTGAGTGTGTTAATATTAATCTGTGTTCTCTGTCAGTGTGTTAATATTACTGAGGACAGTGGGGGTGTTTTACACTTCACAGGGTTTATCTGACTGTGGGTCATGATATACACAGTGTGTCAGTGAGTGTGTTAATATTAATCTGTGTTCTCTGTCAGTGTGTTAATATTCCTGAGGACAGTGGGGGTGTTTTACACTTCACAGGGTGTATCTGACTGTGGGTCATGACATACACAGTGTGTCAGTGAGTGTGTTAATATTAATCTGTGTTCTCTGTCAGTGTGTTAATATTACTGAGGACAGTGGGGGTGTTTTACACTTCACAGGGTGTATCTGACTGTGGGTCATGATATACACAGTGTGTCAGTGAGTGTGTTAATATTAATCTGTGTTCTCTGTCAGTGTGTTAATATTACTGAGGACAGTGGGGGTGTTTTACACTTCACGGGGTGTATCTGACTGTGGGTCATGATGTACACAGTGTGTCAGTGAGTGTGTTAATATTAATCTGTGTTCTCTGTCAGTGTGTTAATATTACTGAGGACAGTGGGGGTGTTTTACACTTCACAGGGTGTATCTGACTGTGGGTCATGATGTACACAGTGTGTCAGTGAGTGTGTTAATATTAATCTGTGTTCTCTGTCAGTGTGTTAATATTACTGAGGACAGTGGGGGTGTTTTACACTTCACCGGGTGTATCTGACTGTGAGTCATGATATACACAGTTTGTCAGTGAGTGTGTTAATATTAATCTGTGTTCTCTGTCAGTGTGTTAATATTACTGAGGACAGTGGGGGTGTTTTACACTTCACCGGGTGTATCTGACTGTGGGTCTTGATATACACAGTGTGTCAGTGAGTGTGTTAATATTAATCTGTGTTCTCTGTCAGTGTGTTAATATTACTGAGGACAGTGGGGGTGTTTTACACTTCACAGGGTGTATCTGACTGTGGGTCTTGATATACACAGTGTGTCAGTGAGTCTGTTAATATTAATCTGTGTTCTCTGTCAGTGTGTTAATATTCCTGAGGACAGTGGGGGTGTTTTACACTTCACAGGGTGTATCTGACTGTGGGTCATGATATACACAGTGTGTCAGTGAGTGTGTTAATATTAATCTGTGTTCTCTGTCAGTGTGTTAATATTCCTGAGGACAGTGGGGGTGTTTTACACTTCACAGGGTTTATCTGACTGTGGGTCATGATATACACAGTGTGTCAGTGAGTGTGTTAATATTAATCTGTGTTCTCTGTCAGTGTGTTAATATTCCTGAGGACAGTGGGGGTGTTTTACACTTCACAGGGTGTATCTGACTGTGGGTCATGATATACACAGTGTGTCAGTGAGTGTGTTAATATTAATCTGTGTTCTCTGTCAGTGTGTTAATATTCCTGAGGACAGTGGGGGTGTTTTACACATCACAGGGTTTATCTGACTGTGGGTCATGATATACACAGTGTGTCAGTGAGTGTGTTAATATTAATCTGTGTTCTCTGTCAGTGTGTTAATATTCCTGAGGACAGTGGGGGTGTTTTACACTTCACAAGGTGTATCTGACTGTGGGTCATGATATACACAGTGTGTCAGTGAGTGTGTTAATATTAATCTGTGTTCTCTGTCAGTGTGTTAATATTACTGAGGACAGTGGGGGTGTTTTACACTTCACAGGGTGTATCTGACTGTGGGTCATGATATACACAGTGTGTCAGTGAGTGTGTTAATATTAATCTGTGTTCTCTGTCAGTGTGTTAATATTACTGAGGACAGTGGGGGTGTTTTACACTTCACAGAGTGTATCTGACTGTGGGTCATGATATACACAGTGTGTCAGTGAGTGTGTTAATATTAATCTGTGTTCTCTGTCAGTGTGTTAATATTCCTGAGGACAGTGGGGGTGTTTTACACTTCACAAGGTGTATCTGACTGTGGGTCATGATATACACAGTGTGTCAGTGAGTGTGTTAATATTAATCTGTGTTCTCTGTCAGTGTGTTAATATTCCTGAGGACAGTGGGGGTGTTTTACACTTCACAGGGTGTATCTGACTGTGGGTCATGATATACACAGTGTGTCAGTGAGTGTGTTAATATTAATCTGTGTTCTCTGTCAGTGTGATAATATTACTGACGACAGTGGGGGTGTTTTACACTTCACAAGGTGTATCTGACTGTGGGTCATGATATACACAGTGTGTCAGTGAGTGTGTTAATATTAATCTGTGTTCTCTGTCAGTGTGTTAATATTACTGAGGACAGTGGGGGTGTTTTACACTTCACAGTGTGTATCTGACTGTGGGTCATGATGTACACAGTGTGTCAGTGAGTGTCTTAATATTAATCTGTGTTCTCTGTCAGTGTGTTAATATTACTGAGGACAGTGGGGGATGTTTTACACTTCACAGGGTGTATCTGACTGTGGGTCATGATGTACACAGTGTGTCAGTGAGTTTGTTAATATTAATCTGTGTTCTCTGTCAGTGTGTTAATATTCCTGAGGACAGTGGGGGTGTTTTACACTTCACAGGGTATATCTGACTGTGGGTCATGATATACACAGTCTGTCAGTGAGTGTGTTAATATTAATCTGTGTTCTCTGTCAGTGTGTTAATATTACTCAGGACAGTGGGAATGTTTTACACTTCACAGGGTGTATCTGACTGTGGGTCATGATATACACAGTGTGTCAGTGAGTGTGTTAATATTAATCTGTGTTCTCTGTCAGTGTGTTAATATTCCTGAGGACAGTGGGGGTGTTTTACACTTCACAGGGTTTATCTGACTGTGGGTCATGATATACACAGTGTGTCAGTGAGTGTGTTAATATTAATCTTTGTTCTCTGTCAGTGTGTTAATATTCCTGAGGACAGTGGGGGTGTTTTACACTTCACAGGGTGTATCTGACTGTGGGTCATGATGTACACAGTGTGTCAGTGAGTGTGTTAATATTAATCTGTGTTCTCTGTCAGTGTGTTAATATTCCTGAGGACAGTGGGGGTGTTTTACACTTCACAGGGTGTATCTGACTGTGGGTCATGATATACACAGTGTGTCAGTGAGTGTGTTAATATTAATCTGTGTTCTCTGTCAGTGTGTTAATATTACTGAGGACAGTGGGGGTGTTTTACACTTCACAGGGTGTATCTGACTGTGGGTCATGATATACACAGTGTGTCAGTGAGTGTGTTAATATTAATCTGTGTTCTCTGTCAGTGTGTTAATATTCCTGAGGACAGTGGGGGTGTTTTACACTTCACAGGGTGTATCTGACTGTGGGTCATGATATACACAGTGTGTCAGTGAGTGTGTTAATATTAATCTGTGTTCTCTGTCAGTGTGTTAATATTCCTGAGGACAGTGGGGGTGTTTTACACTTCACAGGGTGTATCTGACTGTGGGTCATGATATACACAGTGTGTCAGTGAGTGTGTTAATATTAATCTGTGTTCTCTGTCAGTGTGTTAATATTCCTGAGGACAGTGGGGGTGTTTTACACTTCACAGGGTGTATCTGACTCTGGGTCATGATTAACACAGTGTGTCAGTGAGTGTGTTAATATTAATCTGTTTTCTCTGTCAGTGTGTTAATATTACTGAGGACAGTGGGGGTGTTTTACACTTCACAGGGTGTATCTGACTGTGGGTCATGATGTACACAGTGTGTCAGTGAGTGTGTTAATATTAATCTGTGTTCTCTGTCAGTGTGTTAATATTGCTAAGGACAGTGGGGGTGTTTTACACTTCACAGGGTGTATCTGACTGTGAGTCATGATATACACAGTGTGTCAGTGAGTGTGTTAATATTAATCTGTGTTCTCTGTCAGTGTGTTAATATTCCTAAGGACAGTGGGGGTGTTTTACACTTCACAGGGTGTATCTGACTGTGGGTCATGATGTACGCAGTGTGTCAGTGAGTGTGTTAATATTAATCTGTGTTCTCTGTCAGTGTGTTAATATTCCTGAGGACAGTGGGGGTGTTTTACACTTCACAGGGTTTATCTGACTGTGGGTGATGATATACACAGTGTGTCAGTGAGTGTGTTAATATTAATCTGTGTTCTCTGTCAGTGTGTTAATATTCCTGAGGACAGTGGGGGTGTTTTACACTTCACAGGGTTTATCTGACTGTGGGTGATGATGTACACAGTGTGTCAGTGAGTGTGTTAATATTAATCTGTGTTCTCTGTCAGTGTGTTAATATTGCTGAGGGCAGTGGGGGAGTTTTACACTTCACAGGGTGTATCTGACTGTGGGTCATGATGTACACAGTGTGTCAGTGAGTGTGTTAATATTAATCTGTGTTCTCTGTCAGTGTGTTAATATTACTGAGGACAGTGGGGGTGTTTTACACTTCACAGGGTGTATCTGACTGTGGGTCATGATATACACAGTGTGTCAGTGAGTGTGTTAATATTAATCTGTGTTCTCTGTCAGTGTGTTAATATTACTGAGGACAGTGGGGGTGTTTTACACTTCACAGGGTGTATCTGACTCTGGGTCATGATATACACAGTGTGTCAGTGAGTGTGTTAATATTAATCTGTGTTCTCTGTCAGTGTGTTAATATTCCTGAGGACAGTGGGGGTGTTTTACACTTCACAGGGTGTATCTGACTGTGGGTCATGATATACACAGTGTGTCAGTGAGTGTGTTAATATTAATCTGTGTTCTCTGTCAGTGTGTTAATATTACTGAGGACAGTGGGGGTGTTTTACACTTCACAGGGTGTATCTGACTGTGGGTCATGATATACACAGTGTGTCAGTGAGTGTGTTAATATTAATCTGTGTTCTCTGTCAGTGTGTTAATATTACTGAGGACAGTGGGGATGTTTTACACTTCACAGGGTGCATCTGACTGTGGGTCATGATGTACACAGTGTGTCAGTGAGTGTGTTAATATTAATCTGTGTTCTCTGTCAGTGTGTTAATATTCCTGAGGACAGTGGGGGTGTTTTACACTTCACAGGGTGTATCTGACTGTGGGTCATGATATACACAGTGTGTCAGTGAGTGTGTTAATATTAATCTGTGTTCTCTGTCAGTGTGATAATATTACTGACGACAGTGGGGGTGTTTTACACTTCACAAGGTGTATCTGACTGTGGGTCATGATATACACAGTGTGTCAGTGAGTGTGTTAATATTAATCTGTGTTCTCTGTCAGTGTGTTAATATTACTGAGGACAGTGGGGGTGTTTTACACTTCACAGGGTGTATCTGACTGTGGGTCATGATGTACACAGTGTGTCAGTGAGTGTGTTAATATTAATCTGTGTTCTCTGTCAGTGTGTTAATATTACTGAGGACAGTGGGGGATGTTTTACACTTCACAGGGTGTATCTGACTGTGGGTCATGATGTACACAGTGTGTCAGTGAGTTTGTTAATATTAATCTGTGTTCTCTGTCAGTGTGTTAATATTCCTGAGGACAGTGGGGGTGTTTTACACTTCACAGGGTATATCTGACTGTGGGTCATGATATACACAGTCTGTCAGTGAGTGTGTTAATATTAATCTGTGTTCTCTGTCAGTGTGTTAATATTACTGAGGACAGTGGGAATGTTTTACACTTCACAGGGTGTATCTGACTGTGGGTCATGATATACACAGTGTGTCAGTGAGTGTGTTAATAGTAATCTGTGTTCTCTGTCAGTGTGTTAATATTCCTGAGGACAGTGGGGGTGTTTTACACTTCACAGGGTGTATCTGACTGTGGGTCATGATGTACACAGTGTTTCAGTGAGTGTGTTAATATTAATCTGTGTTCTCTGTCAGTGTGTTAATATTCCTGAGGACAGTGGGGGTGTTTTACACTTCACAGGGTGTATCTGACTGTGGGTCATGATATACACAGTGTGTCAGTGAGTGTGTTAATATTAATCTGTGTTCTCTGTCAGTGTGTTAATATTACTGAGGACAGTGGGGGTGTTTTACACTTCACAGGGTGTATCTGACTGTGGGTCATGATATACACAGTGTGTCAGTGAGTGTGTTAATATTAATCTGTGTTCTCTGTCAGTGTGTTAATATTCCTGAGGACAGTGGGGGTGTTTTACACTTCACAGGGTGTATCTGACTGTGGGTCATGATATACACAGTGTGTCAGTGAGTGTGTTAATATTAATCTGTGTTCTCTGTCAGTGTGTTAATATTCCTGAGGACAGTGGGGGTGTTTTACACTTCACAGGGTGTATCTGACTGTGGGTCATGATATACACAGTGTGTCAGTGAGTGTGTTAATATTAATCTGTGTTCTCTGTCAGTGTGATAATATTACTGACGACAGTGGGGGTGTTTTACACTTCACAAGGTGTATCTGACTGTGGGTCATGATATACACAGTGTGTCAGTGAGTGTGTTAATATTAATCTGTGTTCTCTGTCAGTGTGTTAATATTACTGAGGACAGTGGGGGTGTTTTACACTTCACAGTGTGTATCTGACTGTGGGTCATGATGTACACAGTGTGTCAGTGAGTGTCTTAATATTAATCTGTGTTCTCTGTCAGTGTGTTAATATTACTGAGGACAGTGGGGGATGTTTTACACTTCACAGGGTGTATCTTACTGTGGGTCATGATGTACACAGTGTGTCAGTGAGTTTGTTAATATTAATCTGTGTTCTCTGTCAGTGTGTTAATATTCCTGAGGACAGTGGGGGTGTTTTACACTTCACAGGGTATATCTGACTGTGGGTCATGATATACACAGTCTGTCAGTGAGTGTGTTAATATTAATCTGTGTTCTCTGTCAGTGTGTTAATATTACTCAGGACAGTGGGAATGTTTTACACTTCACAGGGTGTATCTGACTGTGGGTCATGATATACACAGTGTGTCAGTGAGTGTGTTAATATTAATCTGTGTTCTCTGTCAGTGTGTTAATATTCCTGAGGACAGTGGGGGTGTTTTACACTTCACAGGGTTTATCTGACTGTGGGTCATGATATACACAGTGTGTCAGTGAGTGTGTTAATATTAATCTTTGTTCTCTGTCAGTGTGTTAATATTCCTGAGGACAGTGGGGGTGTTTTACACTTCACAGGGTGTATCTGACTGTGGGTCATGATGTACACAGTGTGTCAGTGAGTGTGTTAATATTAATCTGTGTTCTCTGTCAGTGTGTTAATATTCCTGAGGACAGTGGGGGTGTTTTACACTTCACAGGGTGTATCTGACTGTGGGTCATGATATACACAGTGTGTCAGTGAGTGTGTTAATATTAATCTGTGTTCTCTGTCAGTGTGTTAATATTACTGAGGACAGTGGGGGTGTTTTACACTTCACAGGGTGTATCTGACTGTGGGTCATGATATACACAGTGTGTCAGTGAGTGTGTTAATATTAATCTGTGTTCTCTGTCAGTGTGTTAATATTCCTGAGGACAGTGGGGGTGTTTTACACTTCACAGGGTGTATCTGACTGTGGGTCATGATATACACAGTGTGTCAGTGAGTTTGTTAATATTAATCTGTGTTCTCTGTCAGTGTGTTAATATTCCTGAGGACAGTGGGGGTGTTTTACACTTCACAGGGTGTATCTGACTGTGGGTCATGATATACACAGTGTGTCAGTGAGTGTGTTAATATTAATCTGTGTTCTCTGTCAGTGTGTTAATATTCCTGAGGACAGTGGGGGTGTTTTACACTTCACAGGGTGTATCTGACTCTGGGTCATGATTAACACAGTGTGTCAGTGAGTGTGTTAATATTAATCTGTTTTCTCTGTCAGTGTGTTAATATTACTGAGGACAGTGGGGGTGTTTTACACTTCACAGGGTGTATCTGACTGTGGGTCATGATGTACACAGTGTGTCAGTGAGTGTGTTAATATTAATCTGTGTTCTCTGTCAGTGTGTTAATATTGCTAAGGACAGTGGGGGTGTTTTACACTTCACAGGGTGTATCTGACTGTGAGTCATGATATACACAGTGTGTCAGTGAGTGTGTTAATATTAATCTGTGTTCTCTGTCAGTGTGTTAATATTCCTGAGGACAGTGGGGGTGTTTTACACTTCACAGGGTGTATCTGACTGTGGGTCATGATGTACGCAGTGTGTCAGTGAGTGTGTTAATATTAATCTGTGTTCTCTGTCAGTGTGTTAATATTCCTGAGGACAGTGGGGGTGTTTTACACTTCACAGGGTTTATCTGACTGTGGGTGATGATATACACAGTGTGTCAGTGAGTGTGTTAATATTAATCTGTGTTCTCTGTCAGTGTGTTAATATTCCTGAGGACAGTGGGGGTGTTTTACACTTCACAGGGTTTATCTGACTGTGGGTGATGATGTACACAGTGTGTCAGTGAGTGTGTTAATATTAATCTGTGTTCTCTGTCAGTGTGTTAATATTGCTGAGGGCAGTGGGGGAGTTTTACACTTCACAGGGTGTATCTGACTGTGGGTCATGATGTACACAGTGTGTCAGTGAGTGTGTTAATATTAATCTGTGTTCTCTGTCAGTGTGTTAATATTACTGAGGACAGTGGGGGTGTTTTACACTTCACAGGGTGTATCTGACTGTGGGTCATGATATACACAGTGTGTCAGTGAGTGTGTTAATATTAATCTGTGTTCTCTGTCAGTGTGTTAATATTACTGAGGACAGTGGGGGTGTTTTACACTTCACAGGGTGTATCTGACTCTGGGTCATGATATACACAGTGTGTCAGTGAGTGTGTTAATATTAATCTGTGTTCTCTGTCAGTGTGTTAATATTCCTGAGGACAGTGGGGGTGTTTTACACTTCACAGGGTGTATCTGACTGTGGGTCATGATATACACAGTGTGTCAGTGAGTGTGTTAATATTAATCTGTGTTCTCTGTCAGTGTGTTAATATTACTGAGGACAGTGGGGGTGTTTTACACTTCACAGGGTGTATCTGACTGTGGGTCATGATATACACAGTGTGTCAGTGAGTGTGTTAATATTAATCTGTGTTCTCTGTCAGTGTGTTAATATTACTGAGGACAGTGGGGATGTTTTACACTTCACAGGGTGCATCTGACTGTGGGTCATGATGTACACAGTGTGTCAGTGAGTGTGTTAATATTAATCTGTGTTCTCTGTCAGTGTGTTAATATTCCTGAGGACAGTGGGGGTGTTTTACACTTCACAGGGTGTATCTGACTGTGGGTCATGATATACACAGTGTGTCAGTGAGTGTGTTAATATTAATCTGTGTTCTCTGTCAGTGTGATAATATTACTGACGACAGTGGGGGTGTTTTACACTTCACAAGGTGTATCTGACTGTGGGTCATGATATACACAGTGTGTCAGTGAGTGTGTTAATATTAATCTGTGTTCTCTGTCAGTGTGTTAATATTACTGAGGACAGTGGGGGTGTTTTACACTTCACAGGGTGTATCTGACTGTGGGTCATGATGTACACAGTGTGTCAGTGAGTGTGTTAATATTAATCTGTGTTCTCTGTCAGTGTGTTAATATTACTGAGGACAGTGGGGGATGTTTTACACTTCACAGGGTGTATCTGACTGTGGGTCATGATGTACACAGTGTGTCAGTGAGTTTGTTAATATTAATCTGTGTTCTCTGTCAGTGTGTTAATATTCCTGAGGACAGTGGGGGTGTTTTACACTTCACAGGGTATATCTGACTGTGGGTCATGATATACACAGTCTGTCAGTGAGTGTGTTAATATTAATCTGTGTTCTCTGTCAGTGTGTTAATATTACTGAGGACAGTGGGAATGTTTTACACTTCACAGGGTGTATCTGACTGTGGGTCATGATATACACAGTGTGTCAGTGAGTGTGTTAATAGTAATCTGTGTTCTCTGTCAGTGTGTTAATATTCCTGAGGACAGTGGGGGTGTTTTACACTTCACAGGGTGTATCTGACTGTGGGTCATGATGTACACAGTGTTTCAGTGAGTGTGTTAATATTAATCTGTGTTCTCTGTCAGTGTGTTAATATTCCTGAGGACAGTGGGGGTGTTTTACACTTCACAGGGTGTATCTGACTGTGGGTCATGATATACACAGTGTGTCAGTGAGTGTGTTAATATTAATCTGTGTTCTCTGTCAGTGTGTTAATATTACTGAGGACAGTGGGGGTGTTTTACACTTCACAGGGTGTATCTGACTGTGGGTCATGATATACACAGTGTGTCAGTGAGTGTGTTAATATTAATCTGTGTTCTCTGTCAGTGTGTTAATATTCCTGAGGACAGTGGGGGTGTTTTACACTTCACAGGGTGTATCTGACTGTGGGTCATGATATACACAGTGTGTCAGTGAGTGTGTTAATATTAATCTGTGTTCTCTGTCAGTGTGTTAATATTCCTGAGGACAGTGGGGGTGTTTTACACTTCACAGGGTGTATCTGACTGTGGGTCATGATATACACAGTGTGTCAGTGAGTGTGTTAATATTAATCTGTGTTCTCTGTCAGTGTGTTAATATTCCTGAGGACAGTGGGGGTGTTTTACACTTCACAGGGTGTATCTGACTCTGGGTCATGATTAACACAGTGTGTCAGTGAGTGTGTTAATATTAATCTGTTTTCTCTGTCAGTGTGTTAATATTACTGAGGACAGTGGGGGTGTTTTACACTTCACAGGGTGTATCTGACTGTGGATCATGATGTACACGGTGTGTCAGTGAGTGTGTTAATATTAATCTGTGTTCTCTGTCAGTGTGTTAATGTTGCTAAGGACAGTGGGGGTGTTTTACACTTCACAGGGTGTATCTGACTGTGAGTCATGATATACACAGTGTGTCAGTGAGTGTGTTAATATTAATCTGTGTTCTCTGTCAGTGTGTTAATATTCCTGAGGACAGTGGGGGTGTTTTACACTTCACAGGGTGTATCCGACTGTGGGTCATGATGTACGCAGTGTGTCAGTGAGTGTGTTAATATTAATCTGTGTTCTCTGTCAGTGTGTTAATATTCCTGAGGACAGTGGGGGTGTTTTACACTTCACAGGGTTTATCTGACTGTGGGTGATGATATACACAGTGTGTCAGTGAGTGTGTTAATATTAATCTGTGTTCTCTGTCAGTGTGTTAATATTCCTGAGGACAGTGGGGGTGTTTTACACTTCACAGGGTGTATCTGACTGTGGGTCATGATATACACAGTGTGTCAGTGAGTGTGTTAATATTAATCTGTGTTCTCTGTCAGTGTGTTAATATTGCTGAGGACAGTGGGGGTGTTTTACACTTCACAGGGTGTATCTGACTGTGGGTCATGATGTACACTGTGTGTCAGTGAGTGTGTTAATATTAATCTGTGTTCTCTGTCAGTGTGTTAATATTACTGAGGACAGTGGGGGTGTTTTACACTTCACAGGGTGTATCTGACTGTGGGTCATGATATACACAGTGTGTCAGTGAGTGTGTTAATATTAATCTGTGTACTCTGTCAGTGTGTTAATATTGCTGAGGACAGTGGGGGTGTTTTACACTTCACAGGGTGTATCTGACTGTGGGTCATGATATACACAGTGTGTCAGTGAGTGTGTTAATATTAATCTGTGTTCTCTGTCAGTGTGTTAATATTACTGAGGACAGTGGGGGTGTTTTATACTTCACAGGGTTTATCTGACTGTGGGTCATGATGTTCACAGTGTGTCAGTGAGTGTGTTAATATTAATCTGTGTTCTCTGTCAGTGTTTTAATCTTCCTGAGGACGGTGGGGGTGTTTTACACTTCACAGGGTGTATCTGACTGTGGGTCATGATATACACAGTGTGTCAGTGAGTGTGTTAATATTAATCTGTGTTCTCTGTCAGTGTGTTAATATTCCTGAGGACAGTGGGGGTGTTTTACACTTCACAGGGTGTATCTGACTGTGGGTCATGATATACACAGTGTGTCAGTGAGTGTGTTAATATTTATCTGTGTTCTCTGTCAGTGTGTTAGTATTCCTGAGGACAGTGCGGGTGCTTTACACTTCACAGGGTGTATCTGACTGTGGGTCATGATATACACAGTGTGTCAGTGAGTGTGTTAATATTAATCTGTCTTCTCTGTCAGTGTGTTAATATTACTGAGGACAGTGGGGGTGTTTTACACTTCACAGGGTGTATCTGACTGTGGGTCATGATGTACACAGTGTGTCAGTGAGTGTGTTAATATTAATCTGTGTTCTCTGTCAGTGTGTTAATATTCCTGAGGACAGTGGGGGTGTTTTACACTTCACAGGGTTTATCTGACTGTGGGTGATGATATACACAGTGTGTCAGTGAGTGTGTTAATATTAATCTGTGTTCTCTGTCAGTCTGTTAATATTCCTGAGGACAGTGGGGGTGTTTTACACTTCACAGGGTGTATCTGACTGTGGGTCATGATATACACAGTGTGTCAGTGAGTGTGTTAATATTAATCTGTGTTCTCTGTCAGTGTGTTAATATTACTGAGGACAGTGCGGATGTTTTACACTTCACAGGGTGCATCTGACTGTGGGTCATGATGTGCACAGTGTGTCAGTGAGTGTGTTAATATTAATCTGTGTTCTCTGTCAGTGTGTTAATATTCCTGAGGACAGTGGGGGTGTTTTACACTTCACAGGGTGTATCTAACTGTTGCTCATGATATACACAGTGTGTCAGTGAGTGTGTTAATATTTATCTGTGTTCTCTGTCAGTGTGTTAATATTGCTGAGGACAGTGGGGGTGTTTTACACTTCACAGGGTTTATCTGACTGTGGGTCATGATGTTCACAGTGTGTCAGTGAGTGTGTTAATATTAATCTGTGTTCTCTGTCAGTGTTTTAATCTTCCTGAAGACGGTGGGGGTGTTTTACACTTCACAGGGTGTATCTGACTGTGAGTCATGATATACACAGTGTGTCAGTGAGTTTGTTAATATTAATCTGTGTTCTCTGTCAGTGTGATAATATTACTGAGGACAGTGGGGGTGTTTTACTCTTCACCGTGTGTATCTGACTGTGAGTCATGTTATACACAGTGTGTCAGTGAGTGTGTTAATATTAATCTGTGTTCTCTGTCAGTGTGTTAATATTACTGAGGACAGCGGGGGTGTTTTACACTTCACAGGGTGTATCTGACTGTGGGTCATGATGTACACAGTGTGTCAGTGAGTGTGTTAATATTAATCTGTGTTCTCTGTCAGTGTGTTAATATTACTGAGGACAGTGGGGGTGTTTTACACTTCTCAGGGTTTATCTGACTGTGGGTCATGATATACACAGTGTGTCAGTGAGTTTGTTAATATTAATCTGTGTTCTCTGTCAGTGTGTTAATATTACTGAGGACAGTGGGAGTGTTTTACACTTCACAGGGTGTATCTGACTGTGGGTCATGATGTACACAGTGTGTCAGTGAGTGTGTTAATATTAATCTGTGTTCTCTGTCAGTGTGTTAATATTCCTGAGGACAGTGGGGATGTTTTACACTTCACAGGGTGTATCTGACTGTGGGTCATGATATACACAGTGTGTCAGTGAGTGTGTTAATATTAATCTGTGTTCTCTGTCAGTGTGTTAATATTCCTGAGGACAGTGGGGGTGTTTTACACTTCACAGGGTGTATCTGACTGTGGGTCATGATATACACAGTGTGTCAGTGAGTGTGTTAATATTAATCTGTGTTCTCTGTCAGTGTGTTAATATTCCTGAGGACAGTGGGAATGTTTTACACTTCACAGGGTTTATCTGACTGTGGGTCATGATATACACAGTGTGTCAGTGAGTGTGTTAATATTAATCTGTGTTCTCTGTCAGTGTGTTAATATTCCTGAGGACAGTGGGGGTGTTTTACACTTCACAGGGTGTATCTGACTGTGGGTCATGATATACACAGTGTGTCAGTGAGTGTGTTAATATTAATCTGTGTTCTCTGTCAGTGTGTTAATATTACTGAGGACAGTGGGGGTGTTTTACACTTCACAGGGTGTATCTGACTGTGGCACATGATGTACACAGTGTGTCAGTGAGTGTGTTAATATTAATCTGTGTTCTCTGTCAGTGTGTTAATATTACTGAGGACAGTGGGGGTGTTTTACACTTCACAGGGTGTATCTGACTGTGGATCATGATGTACACAGTGTGTCAGTGAGTGTGTTAATATTAATCTGTGTTCTCTGTCAGTGTGTTAATATTAATGAGGACAGTGGGGGTGTTTTACACTTTACAGGGTTTATCTGACTGTGAGTCATGATATACACAGTGTGTCAGTGAGTGTGTTAATATTAATCTGTGTTCTCTGTCAGTGTGTTAACATTGCTAAGGACAGTGGGGGTCTTTTACACTTCACAGGGTGTATCTGACTGTGAGTCATGACATACACAGTGTGTCAGTGAGTGTGTTAATATTAATCTGTGTTCTCTGTCAGTGTGTTAATATTACTGAGGACAGTGGGGGTGTTTTACACTTCACAGGGTTTATCTGACTGTGAGTCATGATATACACAGTGTGTCAGTGAGTGTGTTAATATTAATCTGTGTACTCTGTCAGTGTGTTAATATTGCTAAGGACAGTGGGGGTCTTTTACACTTCACAGGGTGTATCTGACTGTGAGTCATGATATACACAGTGTGTCAGTGAGTGTGTTAATATTAATCTGTGTTCTCTGTCAGTGTGTTAATATTCCTGAGGACAGTGGGGGTGTTTTACACTTCACAGGGTGTATCTGACTGTGAGTCATGATATACACAGTGTGTCAGTGAGTGTGTTAATATTAATCTGTGTTCTCTGTCAGTGTGTTAATATTGCTGAGGACAGTGGGGGTGTTTTACACTTCACAGGGTGTATCTGACTGTGGGTCATGATGTACACAGTGTGTCAGTGAGTGTGTTAATATTAATCTGTGTTCTCTGTCAGTGTGTTAATATTACTGAGGACAGTGGGGGTGTTTTACACTTCACAGGGTGTATCTGACTGTGGGTCATGATATACACAGTGTGTCAGTGAGTGTGTTAATATTAATCTGTGTTCTCTGTCAGTGTGTTAATATTACTGAGGACAGTGGGGGTGTTTTACACTTCACAGGGTGTATCTGACTGTGGGTCATGATATACACAGTGTGTCAGTGAGTGTGTTAATATTAATCTGTGTTCTCTGTCAGTGTGTTAATATTCCTGAGGACAGTGGGGGTGTTTTACACTTCACAGGGTGTATCTGACTGTGGGTCATGATGTACACAGTGTGTCAGTGAGTGTGTTAATATTAATCTGTGTTCTCTGTCAGTGTGTTAATATTCCTGAGGACAGTGGGGGTGTTTTACACTTCACAGGGTGTATCTGACTGTGGGTCATGATATACACAGTGTGTCAGTGAGTGTGTTAATATTAAACTGTGTTCTCTGTCAGTGTGTTAATATTGCTGAGGACAGTGGGGGTGTTTTACACTTCACAGGGTGTATCTGACTGTGGGTCATGATGTACACAGTGTGTCAGTGAGTGTGTTAATATTAATCTGTGTTCTCTGTCAGTGTGTTAATATTACTGAGGACAGTGGGGGTGTTTTACACTTCACAGGGTGTATCTGACTGTGGGTCATGATATACACAGTGTGTCAGTGAGTGTGTTAATATTAATCTGTGTTCTCTGTCAGTGTGTTAATATTACTGAGGACAGTGGGGGTGTTTTACACTTCACAGGGTGTATCTGACTGTGGGTCATGATATACACAGTGTGTCAGTGAGTGTGTTAATATTAATCTGTGTTCTCTGTCAGTGTGTTAATATTCCTGAGGACAGTGGGGGTGTTTTACACTTCACAGGGTGTATCTGACTGTGGGTCATGATGTACACAGTGTGTCAGTGAGTGTGTTAATATTAATCTGTGTTCTCTGTCAGTGTGTTAATATTCCTGAGGACAGTGGGGGTGTTTTACACTTCACAGGGTGTATCTGACTGTGGGTCATGATGTACACAGTGTGTCAGTGAGTGTGTTAATATTAAACTGTGTTCTCTGTCAGTGTGTTAATATTTCTGAGGACAGTGGGGGTGTTTTACACTTCACAGGGTGTATCTGACTGTGGGTCATGATGTACACAGTGTGTCAGTGAGTGTGTTAATATTTATCTGTGTTCTCTGTCAGTGTGTTAATATTGCTGAGGACAGTGGGGGTGTTTTACACTTCACAGGGTTTATCTGACTGTGGGTGATGATATACACAGTGTGTCAGTGAGTGTGTTAATATTAATCTGTGTTCTCTGTCAGTGTGTTAATATTACTGAGGGCAGTGGGGGTGTTTTACACTTCACAGGGTTTATCTGACTGTGGGTCATGAGATACACAGTGTGTCAGTGAGTGTGTTAATATTAATCTGTGTTCTCTGTCAGTGTGTTAATATTCCTGAGGACAGTGGGGGTGTTTTACACTTCACAGGGTGTATCTGACTGTGGGTCATGATATACACAGTGTGTCAGTGAGTGTGTTAATATTTATCTGTGTTCTCTGTCAGTGTGTTAGTATTCCTGAGGACAGTGCGGGTGCTTTACACTTCACAGGGTGTATCTGACTGTGGGTCATGATATACACAGTGTGTCAGTGAGTGTGTTAATATTAATCTGTGTTCTCTGTCAGTGTGTTAATATTACTGAGGACAGTGGGGGTGTTTTACACTTCACAGGGTGTATCTGACTGTGGGTCATGATGTACACAGTGTGTCAGTGAGTGTGTTAATATTAATCTGTGTTCTCTGTCAGTGTGTTAATATTCCTGAGGACAGTGGGGGTGTTTTACACTTCACAGGGTTTATCTGACTGTGGGTGATGATATACACAGTGTGTCAGTGAGTGTGTTAATATTAATCTGTGTTCTCTGTCAGTGTGTTAATATTCCTGAGGACAGTGGGGGTGTTTTACACTTCACAGGGTGTATCTGACTGTGGGTCATGATATACACAGTGTGTCAGTGAGTGTGTTAATATTAATCTGTGTTCTCTGTCAGTGTGTTAATATTACTGAGGACAGTGCGGATGTTTTACACTTCACAGGGTGCATCTGACTGTGGGTCATGATGTGCACAGTGTGTCAGTGAGTGTGTTAATATTAATCTGTGTTCTCTGTCAGTGTGTTAATATTCCTGAGGACAGTGGGGGTGTTTTACACTTCACAGGGTGTATCTAACTGTTGCTCATGATATACACAGTGTGTCAGTGAGTGTGTTAATATTTATCTGTGTTCTCTGTCAGTGTGTTAATATTGCTGAGGACAGTGGGGGTGTTTTACACTTCACAGGGTTTATCTGACTGTGGGTCATGATGTTCACAGTGTGTCAGTGAGTGTGTTAATATTAATCTGTGTTCTCTGTCAGTGTTTTAATCTTCCTGAGGACGGTGGGGGTGTTTTACACTTCACAGGGTGTATCTGACTGTGAGTCATGATATACACAGTGTGTCAGTGAGTTTGTTAATATTAATCTGTGTTCTCTGTCAGTGTGATAATATTACTGAGGACAGTGGGGGTGTTTTACTCTTCGCCGGGTGTATCTGACTGTGAGTCATGTTATACACAGTGTGTCAGTGAGTGTGTTAATATTAATCTGTGTTCTCTGTCAGTGTGTTAATATTACTGAGGACAGCGGGGGTGTTTTACACTTCACAGGGTGTATCTGACTGTGGGTCATGATGTACACAGTGTGTCAGTGAGTGTGTTAATATTAATCTGTGTTCTCTGTCAGTGTGTTAATATTACTGAGGACAGTGGGGGTGTTTTACACTTCTCAGGGTTTATCTGACTGTGGGTCATGATATACACAGTGTGTCAGTGAGTTTGTTAATATTAATCTGTGTTCTCTGTCAGTGTGTTAATATTACTGAGGACAGTGGGAGTGTTTTACACTTCACAGGGTGTATCTGACTGTGGGTCATGATGTACACAGTGTGTCAGTGAGTGTGTTAATATTAATCTGTGTTCTCTGTCAGTGTGTTAATATTCCTGGGGACAGTGGGGATGTTTTACACTTCACAGGGTGTATCTGACTGTGGGTCATGATATACACAGTGTGTCAGTGAGTGTGTTAATATTAATCTGTGTTCTCTGTCAGTGTGTTAATATTCCTGAGGACAGTGGGGGTGTTTTACACTTCACAGGGTGTATCTGACTGTGGGTCATGATATACACAGTGTGTCAGTGAGTGTGTTAATATTAATCTGTGTTCTCTGTCAGTGTGTTAATATTCCTGAGGACAGTGGGAACGTTTTACACTTCACAGGGTTTATCTGACTGTGGGTCATGATATACACAGTGTGTCAGTGAGTGTGTTAATATTAATCTGTGTTCTCTGTCAGTGTGTTAATATTCCTGAGGACAGTGGGGGTGTTTTACACTTCACAGGGTGTATCTGACTGTGGGTCATGATATACACAGTGTGTCAGTGAGTGTGTTAATATTAATCTGTGTTCTCTGTCAGTGTGTTAATATTACTGAGGACAGTGGGGGTGTTTTACACTTCACAGGGTGTATCTGACTGTGGCACATGATGTACACAGTGTGTCAGTGAGTGTGTTAATATTAATCTGTGTTCTCTGTCAGTGTGTTAATATTACTGAGGACAGTGGGGGTGTTTTACACTTCACAGGGTGTATCTGACTGTGGATCATGATGTACACAGTGTGTCAGTGAGTGTGTTAATATTAATCTGTGTTCTCTGTCAGTGTGTTAATATTACTGAGGACAGTGGGGGTCTTTTACACTTCACAGGGTGTATCTGACTGTGAGTCATGATATACACAGTGTGTCAGTGAGTGTGTTAATATTAATCTGTGTTCTCTGTCAGTGTGTTAATATTCCTGAGGACAGTGGGGGTGTTTTACACTTCACAGGGTGTATCTGACTGTGAGTCATGATATACACAGTGTGTCAGTGAGTGTGTTAATATTAATCTGTGTTCTCTGTCAGTGTGTTAATATTGCTGAGGACAGTGGGGGTGTTTTACACTTCACAGGGTGTATCTGACTGTGGGTCATGATGTACACAGTGTGTCAGTGAGTGTGTTAATATTAATCTGTGTTCTCTGTCAGTGTGTTAATATTACTGAGGACAGTGGGGGTGTTTTACACTTCACAGGGTGTATCTGACTGTGGGTCATGATATACACAGTGTGTCAGTGAGTGTGTTAATATTAATCTGTGTTCTCTGTCAGTGTGTTAATATTACTGAGGACAGTGGGGGTGTTTTACACTTCACAGGGTGTATCTGACTGTGGGTCATGATATACACAGTGTGTCAGTGAGTGTGTTAATATTAATCTGTGTTCTCTGTCAGTGTGTTAATATTCCTGAGGACAGTGGGGGTGTTTTACACTTCACAGGGTGTATCTGACTGTGGGTCATGATGTACACAGTGTGTCAGTGAGTGTGTTAATATTAATCTGTGTTCTCTGTCAGTGTGTTAATATTACTGAGGACAGTGGGGGTGTTTTACACTTCACAGGGTGTATCTGACTGTGGGTCATGATATACACAGTGTGTCAGTGAGTGTGTTAATATTAAACTGTGTTCTCTGTCAGTGTGTTAATATTGCTGAGGACAGTGGGGGTGTTTTACACTTCACAGGGTGTATCTGACTGTGGGTCATGATGTACACAGTGTGTCAGTGAGTGTGTTAATATTAATCTGTGTTCTCTGTCAGTGTGTTAATATTACTGAGGACAGTGGGGGTGTTTTACACTTCACAGGGTGTATCTGACTGTGGGTCATGATATACACAGTGTGTCAGTGAGTGTGTTAATATTAATCTGTGTTCTCTGTCAGTGTGTTAATATTACTGAGGACAGTGGGGGTGTTTTACACTTCACAGGGTGTATCTGACTGTGGGTCATGATATACACAGTGTGTCAGTGAGTGTGTTAATATTAATCTGTGTTCTCTGTCAGTGTGTTAATATTCCTGAGGACAGTGGGGGTGTTTTACACTTCACAGGGTGTATCTGACTGTGGGTCATGATGTACACAGTGTGTCAGTGAGTGTGTTAATATTAATCTGTGTTCTCTGTCAGTGTGTTAATATTCCTGAGGACAGTGGGGGTGTTTTACACTTCACAGGGTGTATCTGACTGTGGGTCATGATGTACACAGTGTGTCAGTGAGTGTGTTAATATTAAACTGTGTTCTCTGTCAGTGTGTTAATATTTCTGAGGACAGTGGGGGTGTTTTACACTTCACAGGGTGTATCTGACTGTGGGTCATGATGTACACAGTGTGTCAGTGAGTGTGTTAATATTTATCTGTGTTCTCTGTCAGTGTGTTAATATTGCTGAGGACAGTGGGGGTGTTTTACACTTCACAGGGTTTATCTGACTGTGGGTGATGATATACACAGTGTGTCAGTGAGTGTGTTAATATTAATCTGTGTTCTCTGTCAGTGTGTTAATATTACTGAGGACAGTGGGGGTGTTTTACACTTCACAGGGTTTATCTGACTGTGGGTCATGAGATACACAGTGTGTCAGTGAGTGTGTTAATATTAATCTGTGTTCTCTGTCAGTGTGTTAATATTACTGAGGACAGTGGGGATGTTTTACACTTCACAGGGTGCATCTGACTGTGGGTCATGATGTACACAGTGTGTCAGTGAGTGTGTTAATATTAATCTGTGTTCTCTGTCAGTGTGTTAATATTCCTGAGGACAGTGGGGGTGTTTTACACTTCACAGGGGGTATCTGACTGTGGGTCATGATGTACACAGTGTGTCAGTGAGTGTGTTAATATTAATCTGTGTTCTCTGTCAGTGTGTTAATATTCCTGAGGACAGTGGGGGGGTTTTACACTTCACAGGGTGTATCTAACTGTGGGTCATGATATACACAGTGTGTCAGTGAGTGTGTTAATATTAATCTGTGTTCTCTGTCAGTGTGTTAATATTACTGAGGACAGTGGGGGTGTTTTACACTTCACAGGGTGTATCTGACTGTGGGTCATGATATACACAGTGTGTCAGTGAGTGTGTTAATATTAATCTGTGTTCTCTGTCAGTGTGTTAATATTGCTGAGGACAGTGGGGGTGTTTTACACTTCACAGGGTGTATCTGACTGTGGGTCATGATATACACAGTGTGTCAGTGAGTGTGTTAATATTAATCTGTGTTCTCTGTCAGTGTGTTAATATTACTGAGGACAGTGGGGGTGTTTTACACTTCACAGGGTGTATCTGACTGTGGGTCATGATATACACAGTGTGTCAGTGAGTGTGTTAATATTAATCTGTGTTCTCTGTCAGTGTGTTAATATTACTGAGGGCAGTGGGGGTGTTTTACACTTCACAGGGTGTATCTGACTGTGGGTCATGATATACACAGTGTGTCAGTGAGTGTGTTAATATTTATCTGTGTTCTCTGTCAGTGTGCTAATATTGCTGAGGACAGTGGGGGTGTTTTACACTTCACTTGGTTTATCTGACTGTGGGTCGTGATGTTCACAGTGTGTCAGTGAGTGTGTTAATATTAATCTGTGTTCTCTGTCAGTGTTTTAATCTTCCTGAGGACGGTGGGGTTGTTTTACACTTCACAGGGTGTATCTGACTGTGGGTCATGATATACAGAGTGTGTCAGTGAGTGTGTTAATATTAATCTGTGTTCTCTGTCAGTGTGTTAATATTCCTGAGGACAGTGGGGGTGTTTTACACTTCACAGGGTGTATCTGACTCTAGGGTCATGATATACACAGTGTGTCAGTGAGTGTGTTAATATTAATCTGTGTTCTCTGTCAGTGTGTTAATATTCCTGAGGACAGTGGGGGTGTTTTACACTTCACAGGGTGTATCTGACTCTGGGTCATGATATACACAGTGTGTCAGTGAGTGTGTTAATATTAATCTGTGTTCTCTGTCAGTGTGTTCATATTACTGAGGACAGTGGGGGTGTTTTACACTTCACAGGGTGTATCTGACTGTGGGTCATGATATACACAGTGTGTCAGTGAGTGTGTTAATATTAATCTGTGTTCTCTGTCAGTGTGTTAATATTCCTGAGGACAGTGGGGATGTTTTACACTTCACAGGGTGTATCTGACTGTGGGTCATGATATACACAGTGTGTCAGTGAGTGTGTTAATATTAATCTGTGTTCTCTGTCAGTGTGTTAATATTACTGAGGACAGTGGGGGTGTTTTACACTTCACAGGGTGTATCTGACTGTGGGTCATGATATACACAGTGTGTCAGTGAGTGTGTTAATATTAATCTGTGTTCTTTGTCAGTGTGTTAATATTACTGAGGACAGTGGGGGTGTTTTACACTTCACAGGGTGTATCTGATTGTGGATCATGATATACACAGTGTGTCAGTGCGTGTGTTAATATTAATCTGTGTTCTCTGTCAGTGTGTTAATATTCCTGAGGACAGTGGGGATGTTTTACACTTCACAGTGTGTATCTGACTGTGGGTCATGATATACACAGTGTGTCAGTGAGTGTGTTAATATTAATCTGTGTTCTCTGTCAGTGTGTTAATATTACTGAGGACAGTGGGGGTGTTTTACACTTCACAGGGGGTATCTGACTGTGGGTCATGATGTACACAGTGTGTCAGTGAGTGTGTTAATATTAATCTGTGTTCTCTGTCAGTGTGTTAATATTCCTGAGGACAGTGGGGGGGTTTTACACTTCACAGGGTGTATCTAACTGTGGGTCATGCTATACACAGTGTGTCAGTGAGTGTGTTAATATTAATCTGTGTTCTCTGTCAGTGTGTTAATATTACTGAGGACAGTGGGGGTGTTTTACACTTCACAGGGTGTATCTGACTGTGGGTCATGATATACACAGTGTGTCAGTGAGTGTGTTAATATTAATCTGTGTTCTCTGTCAGTGTGTTAATATTGCTGAGGACAGTGGGGGTGTTTTACACTTCACAGGGTGTATCTGACTGTGGGTCATGATATACACAGTGTGTCAGTGAGTGTGTTAATATTAATCTGTGTTCTCTGTCAGTGTGTTAATATTACTGAGGACAGTGGGGGTGTTTTACACTTCACAGGGTGTATCTGACTGTGGGTCATGATATACACAGTGTGTCAGTGAGTGTGTTAATATTAATCTGTGTTCTCTGTCAGTGTGTTAATATTACTGAGGGCAGTCGGGGTGTTTTACACTTCACAGGGTGTATCTGACTGTGGGTCATGATATACACAGTGTGTCAGTGAGTGTGTTAATATTTATCTGTGTTCTCTGTCAGTGTGCTAATATTGCTGAGGACAGTGGGGGTGTTTTACACTTCACTTGGTTTATCTGACTGTGGGTCGTGATGTTCACAGTGTGTCAGTGAGTGTGTTAATATTAATCTGTGTTCTCTGTCAGTGTTTTAATCTTCCTGAGGACGGTGGGGTTGTTTTACACTTCACAGGGTGTATCTGACTGTGGGTCATGATATACAGAGTGTGTCAGTGAGTGTGTTAATATTAATCTGTGTTCTCTGTCAGTGTGTTAATATTCCTGAGGACAGTGGGGGTGTTTTACACTTCACAGGGTGTATCTGACTCTAGGGTCATGATATACACAGTGTGTCAGTGAGTGTGTTAATATTAATCTGTGTTCTCTGTCAGTGTGTTAATATTCCTGAGGACAGTGGGGGTGTTTTACACTTCACAGGGTGTATCTGACTCTGGGTCATGATATACACAGTGTGTCAGTGAGTGTGTTAATATTAATCTGTGTTCTCTGTCAGTGTGTTCATATTACTGAGGACAGTGGGGGTGTTTTACACTTCACAGGGTGTATCTGACTGTGGGTCATGATATACACAGTGTGTCAGTGAGTGTGTTAATATTAATCTGTGTTCTCTGTCAGTGTGTTAATATTCCTGAGGACAGTGGGGATGTTTTACACTTCACAGGGTGTATCTGACTGTGGGTCATGATATACACAGTGTGTCAGTGAGTGTGTTAATATTAATCTGTGTTCTCTGTCAGTGTGTTAATATTCCTGAGGACAGTGGGGGTGTTTTACACTTCACAGGATGTATCTGACTGTGGGTCATGATATACACAGTGTGTCAGTGAGTGTGTTAATATTAATCTGTGTTCTTTGTCAGTGTGTTAATATTACTGAGGACAGTGGGGGTGTTTTACACTTCACAGGGTGTATCTGATTGTGGATCATGATATACACAGTGTGTCAGTGCGTGTGTTAATATTAATCTGTGTTCTCTGTCAGTGTGTTAATATTCCTGAGGACAGTGGGGATGTTTTACACTTCACAGTGTGTATCTGACTGTGGGTCATGATATACACAGTGTGTCAGTGAGTGTGTTAATATTAATCTGTGTTCTCTGTCAGTGTGTTAATATTACTGAGGACAGTGGGGGTGTTTTACACTTCACAGGGTGTATCTGACTGTGGGTCATGATGTACACAGTGTGTCAGTGAGTGTGTTAATATTAATCTGTGTTCTCTGTCAGTGTGTTAATATTACTGAGGACAGTGGGGGTGTTTTACACTTCACAGGGTGGATCTGACTGTGGGTCATGATATACACAGTGTGTCAGTGAGTGTGTTAATATTAATCTGTGTTCTCTGTCAGTGTGTTAATATTCCTGAGGACAGTGGGGGTGTTTTACACTTCACAGGGTGTATCTGACTGTGGGTCATGATGTACACAGTGTGTCAGTGAGTGTGTTAATATTAATCTGTGTTCTCTGTCAGTGTGTTAATATTACCGAGGACAGTGGGGTGTTTTACACTTCACAGGGTGTATCTGACTGTGGGTCATGATATACACAGTGTGTCAGTGAGTGTGTTAATATTAATCTGTGTTCTCTGTCAGTGTGTTAATATTGCTGAGGACCGTGGGGGTGTTTTACACTTCACAGGGTGTATCTGACTGTGGGTCATGATATACACAGTGTGTCAGTGAGTGTGTTAATATTAATCTGTGTTCTCTGTCAGTGTGTTAATATTACTGAGGACAGTGGGGGTGTTTTACACTTCACAGGGTGTATCTGACTGTGGGTCATGATATACACAGTGTGTCAGTGAGTGTGTTAATATTAATCTGTGTTCTCTGTCAGTGTGTTAATATTACTGAGGACAGTGGGGGTGTTTTACACTTCACAGGGTGTATCTGACTGTGGGTCATGATATACACAGTGTGTCAGTGAGTGTGTTAATATTAATCTGTGTTCTCTGTCAGTGTGTTAATATTCCTGAGGACAGTGGGGGTGTTTTACACTTCACAGGGTGTATCTGACTGTGGGTCATGATGTACACAGTGTGTCAGTGAGTGTGTTAATATTAATCTGTGTTCTCTGTCAGTGTGTTAATATTACCGAGGACAGTGGGGTGTTTTACACTTCACAGGGTGTATCTGACTGTGGGTCATGATATACACAGTGTGTCAGTGAGTGTGTTAATATTAATCTGTGTTCTCTGTCAGTGTGTTAATATTGCTGAGGACAGTGGGGGTGTTTTACACTTCACAGGGTGTATCTGACTGTGGGTCATGATATACACAGTGTGTCAGTGAGTGTGTTAATATTAATCTGTGTCCTCTGTCAGTGTGTTAATATTACTGACGACAGTGGGGGTGTTTTACACTTCGCAGGGTGTATCTGACTGTGGGTCATGATGTACACAGTGTGTCAGTGAGTGTGTTAATATTAATCTGTGTTCTCTGTCAGTGTGTTAATATTGCTGAGGACAGTGGGGGTGTTTTACACTTCACAGGGTGTATCTGACTGTGGGTCATGGTCTACACAGTGTGTCAGTGAGTGTGTTAATATTAATCTGTGTTCTCTGTCAGTGTGTTAATATTACTGAGGACAGTGGGGGTGTTTTACACTTCACAGGGTGTATCTGACTGTGAGTCATGATATACACAGTGTGTCAGTGAGTGTGTTAATATTAATCTGTGTTCTCTGTCAGTGTGTTAATATTACTGAGGACAGTGGGGGTGTTTTACACTTCACAGGGTGTATCTGACTGTGGGTCATGATATACACAGTGTGTCAGTGAGTGTGTTAATATTAATCTGTGTTCTCTATCAGTGTGTTAATATTCCTGAGGACAGTGGGGGTGTTTTACACTTCACAGGGTGTATCTGACTGTGGGTCATGATGTACACAGAGTGTCAGTGAGTGTGTTAATATTAATCTGTGTTCTCTGTCAGTGTGTTAATATTACTGAGGACAGTGGGGATGTTTTACACTTCACCGGGTGTATCTGACTGTGGGTCATGATATACACAGTGTGTCAGTGAGTGTGTTAATATTAATCTGTGTTCTCTGTCAGTGTGTTAATATTCCTGAGGAGAGTGGAGGTGTTTTACACTTCACAGGGTGTATCTGACTGTGGGTCATGATTTACACCGTGTGTCAGTGAGTGTGTTAATATTAATCTGTGTTCTCTGTCAGTGTGTTAATATTACTGAGGACAGTGGGGGTGTTTTACACTTCACAGGGTTTATCTGACTGTGGGTCATGATGTTCACAGTGTGTCAGTGAGTGTGTTAATATTAATCTGTGTTCTCTGTCAGTGTTTTAATCTTCCTGAGGACGGTGGGGGTGTTTTACACTTCACGGGGTGTATCTGACTGTGGGTCATGATATACACAGTGTGTCAGTGAGTGTGTTAATATTAATCTGTGTTCTCTGTCAGTGTTTTAATCTTCCTGAGGACGGTGGGGGTGTTTTACACTTCACAGGGTGTATCTGACTGTGGGTCATGATATACACAGTGTGTCAGTGAGTGTGTTAATATTAATCTGTGTTCTCTGTCAGTGTGTTAATATTCCTGAGGACAGTGGGGGTGTTTTACACTTCACAGGGTGTATCTGACTGTGGGTCATGATGTACACAGTGTGTCAGTGAGTGTGTTAATATTAATCTGTGTTCTCTGTCAGTGTGTTAATATTACTGAGGACAGTGGGGGTGTTTTACACTTCACAGGGTGTATCTGACTGTGGGTCATGATATACACAGTGTGTCAGTGAGTGTGTTAATATTAATCTGTGTTCTCTGTCAGTGTGTTAATATTACTGAGGACAGTGGGGGTGTTTTACACTTCACAGGGTGTATCTGACTGTGGGTCATGATATACACAGTGTGTCAGTGAGTGTGTTAATATTAATCTGTGTTCTCTGTCAGTGTGTTAATATTCCTGAGGACAGTGGGGGTGTTTTACACTTCACAGGGTGTATCTGACTGTGGGTCATGATGTACACAGTGTGTCAGTGAGTGTGTTAATATTAATCTGTGTTCTCTGTCAGTGTGTTAATATTACCGAGGACAGTGGGGTGTTTTACACTTCACAGGGTGTATCTGACTGTGGGTCATGATGTACACAGTGTGTCAGTGAGTGTGTTAATATTAATCTGTGTTCTCTGTCAGTGTGTTAATATTGCTGAGGACAGTGGGGGTGTTTTACACTTCACAGGGTGTATCTGACTGTGGGTCATGATATACACAGTGTGTCAGTGAGTGTGTTAATATTAATCTGTGTCCTCTGTCAGTGTGTTAATATTACTGACGACAGTGGGGGTGTTTTACACTTCGCAGGGTGTATCTGACTGTGGGTCATGATGTACACAGTGTGTCAGTGATTGTGTTAATATTAATCTGTGTTCTCTGTCAGTGTGTTAATATTGCTAAGGACAGTGGGGATGTTTTACACTTCACCGGGTGTATCTGACTGTGGGTCATGATATACACAGTGTGTCAGTGAGTGTGTTAATATTAATCTGTGTTCTCTGTCAGTGTGTTAATATTCCTGAGGACAGTGGAGGTGTTTTACACTTCACAGGGTGTATCTGACTGTGGGTCATGATTTACACAGTGTGTCAGTGAGTGTGTTAATATTAATCTGTGTTCTCTGTCAGTGTGTTAATATTACTGAGGACAGTGGGGGTGTTTTACACTTCACAGGGTTTATCTGACTGTGGGTCATGATGTTCACAGTGTGTCAGTGAGTGTGTTAATATTAATCTGTGTTCTCTGTCAGTGTTTTAATCTTCCTGAGGACGGTGGGGGTGTTTTACACTTCACAGGGTGTATCTGACTGTGGGTCATGATATACACAGTGTGTCAGTGAGTGTGTTAATATTAATCTGTGTTCTCTGTCAGTGTGTTAATATTACTGAGGACAGTGGGGGTGTTTTACACTTCACAGGGTGTATCTGACTGTGGGTCATGATGTACACAGTGTGTCAGTGAGTGTGTTAATATTAATCTGTGTTCTCTGTCAGTGTGTTAATATTACTGAGGACAGTGGGGGTGTTTTACACTTCACCGGGTGTATCTGACTGTGAGTCATGATATACACAGTGTGTCAGTGAGTGTGTTAATATTAATCTGTGTTCTCTGTCAGTGTGTTAATATTGCTAAGGACAGTGGGGGTGTTTTACACTTCACAGGGTGTATCTGGCTGTATGTCATGATGTACACAGTGTGTCAGTGAGTGTGTTAATATTAATCTGTGTTCTCTGTTAGTGTGTTAATATTACTGAGGACAGTGGGGGTGTTTTACACTTCACCGGGTGTATCTGACTGTGAGTCATGATGTACACAGTGTGTCAGTGAGTGTGTTAATATTAATCTGTGTTCTCTGTCAGTGTGTTAATATTACTGAGGACAGAGGGGGTGTTTTACACTTCACCGGGTGTATCTGACTGTGGGTCATGATGTACACAGTGTGTCAGTGAGTGTGTTAATATTAATCTGTGTTCTCTGTCAGTGTGTTAATATTCCTGAGGACAGTGGAGGTGTTTTACACTTCACAGGGTGTATCTGACTGTGGGTCATGATTTACACAGTGTGTCAGTGAGTGTGTTAATATTAATCTGTGTTCTCTGTCAGTGTGTTAATATTACTGAGGACAGTGGGGGTGTTTTACACTTCACAGGGTTTATCTGACTGTGGGTCATGATGTTCACAGTGTGTCAGTGAGTGTGTTAATATTAATCTGTGTTCTCTGTCAGTGTTTTAATCTTCCTGAGGACGGTGGGGGTGTTTTACACTTCACAGGGTGTATCTGACTGTGGGTCATGATATACACAGTGTGTCAGTGAGTGTGTTAATATTAATCTGTGTTCTCTGTCAGTGTGTTAATATTACTGAGGACAGTGGGGGTGTTTTACACTTCACAGGGTGTATCTGACTGTGGGTCATGATGTACACAGTGTGTCAGTGAGTGTGTTAATATTAATCTGTGTTCTCTGTCAGTGTGTTAATATTACTGAGGACAGTGGGGGTGTTTTACACTTCACCGGGTGTATCTGACTGTGAGTCATGATATACACAGTGTGTCAGTGAGTGTGTTAATATTAATCTGTGTTCTCTGTCAGTGTGTTAATATTGCTAAGGACAGTGGGGGTGTTTTACACTTCACAGGGTGTATCTGGCTGTATGTCATGATGTACACAGTGTGTCAGTGAGTGTGTTAATATTAATCTGTGTTCTCTGTTAGTGTGTTAATATTACTGAGGACAGTGGGGGTGTTTTACACTTCACCGGGTGTATCTGACTGTGAGTCATGATGTACACAGTGTGTCAGTGAGTGTGTTAATATTAATCTGTGTTCTCTGTCAGTGTGTTAATATTACTGAGGACAGAGGGGGTGTTTTACACTTCACCGGGTGTATCTGACTGTGGGTCATGATGTACACAGTGTGTCAGTGAGTGTGTTAATATTAATCTGTGTTCTCTGTCAGTGTGTTAATATTACTGAGGACAGTGGGGGTGTTTTACACTTCACAGGATGTATCTGACTGTGGGTCATGATATACACAGTGTGTCAGTGAGTGTGTTAATATTAATCTGTGTTCTCTGTCAGTGTGTTAATATTACTGAGGACAGTGGGGGTGTTTTACACTTCACAGGGTGTATCTGACTGTGGATCATTATGTACACAGTGTGTCAGTGAGTGTGTTAATATTAATCTGTGTTCTCTGTCAGTGTGTTAATATTACTGAGGACAGTGGGGGTGTTTTACACGTCACAGGGTTTATCTGACTGTGGGTCATGATGTACACAGTGTGTCAGTGAGTGTGTTAATATTAATCTGTGTTCTCTGTCAGTGTGTTAATATTACTCAGGACAGTGGGGGTGTTTTACACTTCACAGGGTGTATCTGACTGTGGGTCATGATATACACAGTGTGTCAGTGAGTGTGTTAATATTAATCTGTGTTCTCTGTCAGTGTGTTAATATTCCTGAGGACAGTGGGGGTGTTTTACACTTCACAGGGTGTATGTGACTGTGGGTCATGATATACACAGTGTGTCAGTGAGTGTGTTAATATTAATCTGTGTTCTCTGTCAGTGTGTTAATATTCCTGAGGACAGTGGGGGTGTTTTACACTTCACAGGGTGTATCTGACTGTGGGTCATGATGTACACAGTGTGTCAGTGAGTGTGTTAATATTAATCTGTGTTCTCTGTCAGTGTGTTAATATTACTGAGGACAGTGGGGGTGTTTTACACTTCACAGGGTGTATCTGACTGTGGGTCATGATGTACACAGTGTGTCAGTGAGTGTGTTAATATTAATCTGTGTTCTCTGTCAGTGTGTTAATATTACTGAGGACAGTGGGGGTGTTTTACACTTCACAGGGTGTATCTGACTGTGGGTCATGATATACACAGTGTGTCAGTGAGTGTGTTAATATTAATCTGTGTTCTCTGTCAGTGTGTTAATATTACTGAGGACAGTGGGGGTGTTTTACACTTCACAGGGTGTATCTGACTGTGGGTCATGATGTACACAGTGTGTCAGTGAGAGTGTTAATATTAATCTGTGTTCTCTGTCAGTGTGTTAATATTCCTGAGGACAGTGGGGGTGTTTTACACTTCACAGGGTTTATCTGACTGTGGGTCATGATGTACACAGTGTGTCAGTGAGTGTGTTAATATTAATCTGTGTTCTCTGTCAGTGTGTTAAAATTACTGAGGACAGTGGGGGTGTTTTACACTTCACAGGGTGTATCTGACTGTGGGTCATGATATACACAGTGTGTCAGTGAGTGTGTTAATATTAATCTGTGTTCTCTGTCAGGGTGTTAATATTCCTGAGGACAGTGGAGGTGTTTTACACTTCACAGGGTGTATCTGACTGTGGGTCATGATTTACACAGTGTGTCAGTGAGTGTGTTAATATTAATCTGTGTTCTCTGTCAGTGTGTTAATATTGCTGAGGAAAGTGGGGGTGTTTTACACTTCACAGGGTGTATCAGACTGTGGGTCATGATATACACAGTGTGTCAGTGAGTGTGTTAATATTAATCTGTGTTCTCTGTCAGCGTGTTAATATTACTGAGGACAGTGGGGGTGTTTTACACTTCACAGGGTTTATCTGACTGTGGGTCATGATGTTCACAGTGTGTCAGTGAGTGTGTTAATATTAATCTGTGTTCTCTGTCAGTGTTTTAATCTTCCTGAGGACGGTGGGGGTGTTTTACACTTCACAGGGTGTATCTGACTGTGGGTCATGATTTACACAGTGTGTCAGTGAGTGTGTTAATATTAATCTGTGTTCTCTGTCAGTGTGTTAATATTACTGAGGACAGTGGGGGTGTTTTACACTTCACAGGGTTTATCTGACTGTGGGTCATGATGTTCACAGTGTGTCAGTGAGTGTGTTAATATTAATCTGTGTTCTCTGTCAGTGTTTTAATCTTCCTGAGGACGGTGGGGGTGTTTTACACTTCACAGGGTGTATCTGACTGTGGGTCATGATATACATAGTGTGTCAGTGAGTGTGTTAATATTAATCTGTGTTCTCTGTCAGTGTGTTAATATTACTGAGGACAGTGGGGGTGTTTTACACTTCACAGGGTGTATCTGACTGTGGGTCATGATGTACACAGTGTGTCAGTGAGTGTGTTAATATTAATCTGTGTTCTCTGTCAGTGTGTTAATATTACTGAGGACAGTGGGGGTGTTTTACACTTCACCGGGTGTATCTGACTGTGAGTCATGATATACACAGTGTGTCAGTGAGTGTGTTAATATTAATCTGTGTTCTCTGTCAGTGTGTTAATATTGCTAAGGACAGTGGGGGTGTTTTACACTTCACAGGGTGTATCTGGCTGTGGGTCATGATGTACACAGTGTGTCAGTGAGTGTGTTAATATTAATCTGTGTTCTCTGTCAGTGTGTTAATATTACTGAGGACAGTGGGGGTGTTTTACACTTCACCGGGTGTATCTGACTGTAAGTCATGATGTACACAGTGTGTCAGTGAGTGTGTTAATATTAATCTGTGTTCTCTGTCAGTGTGTTAATATTACTGAGGACAGAGGGGGTGTTTTACACTTCACCGGGTGTATCTGACTGTAGGTCATGATGTACACAGTGTGTCAGTGAGTGTGTTAATATTAATCTGTGTTCTCTGTCAGTGTGTTAATATTACTGAGGACAGTGGGGGTGTTTTACACTTCACAGGGTGTATCTGACTGTGGGTCATGATATACACAGTGTGTCAGTGAGTGTGTTAATATTAATCTGTGTTCTCTGTCAGTGTGTTAATATTCCTGAGGACAGTGGGGGTGTTTTACACTTCACAGGGTGTATGTGACTGTGGGTCATGATATACACAGTGTGTCAGTGAGTGTGTTAATATTAATCTGTGTTCTCTGTCAGTGTGTTAATATTCCTGAGGACAGTGGGGGTGTTTTACACTTCACAGGGTGTATCTGACTGTGGGTCATGATGTACACAGTGTGTCAGTGAGTGTGTTAATATTAATCTGTGTTCTCTGTCAGTGTGTTAATATTACTGAGGACAGTGGGGGTGTTTTACACTTCACAGGGTGTATCTGACTGTGGGTCATGATGTACACAGTGTGTCAGTGAGTGTGTTAATATTAATCTGTGTTCTCTGTCAGGTGTTAATATTACTGAGGACAGTGGGGATGTTTTACACTTCACAGGGTGTATCTGACTGTGGGTCATGATGTACACAGTGTGTCAGTGAGTGTGTTAATATTAATCTGTGTTCTCTGTCAGTGTGTTAATATTACTGAGGACAGTGGGGGTGTTTTACACTTCACCGGGTGTATCTGACTGTGAGTCATGATATACACAGTGTGTCAGTGAGTGTGTTAATATTAATCTGTGTTCTCTGTCAGTGTGTTAATATTCCTGAGGACAGTGGGGGTGTTTTACACTTCACAGGGTTTATCTGACTGTGGGTCATGATATACACAGTGTGTCAGTGAGTGTGTTAATATTAATCTGTGTTCTCTGTCAGTGTGTTAATATTGCTAAGGACAGTGGGGGTGTTTTACACATCACAGGGTGTATCTGGCTGTGGGTCATGATGTACACAGTGTGTCAGTGAGTGTGTTAATATTAATCTGTGTTCTCTGTCAGTGTGTTAATATTACTGAGGACAGTGGGGGTGTTTTACACTTCACAGGGTGTATCTGACTGTGGGTCATGATGTACACAGTGTGTCAGTGAGTGTGTTAATATTAATCTGTGTTCTCTGTCAGTGTGTTAATATTCCTGAGGACAGTGGGGGTGTTTTACACTTCACAGGGTTTATCTGACTGTGGGTCATGATATACACAGTGTGTCAGTGAGTGTGTTAATATTAATCTGTGTTCTCTGTCAGTGTGTTAATATTGCTAAGGACAGTGGGGGTGTTTTACACTTCACAGGGTGTATCTGGCTGTGGGTCATGATGTACACAGTGTGTCAGTGAGTGTGTTAATATTAATCTGTGTTCTCTGTCAGTGTGTTAATATTACTGAGGACAGTGGGGGTGTTTTACACTTCACAGGGTGTATCTGACTGTGGGTCATGATGTACACAGTGTGTCAGTGAGTGTGTTAATATTAATCTGTGTTCTCTGTCAGTGTGTTAATATTACTGAGGACAGTGGGGGTGTTTTACACTTCACCGGGTGTATCTGACTGTGAGTCATGATGTACACAGTGTGTCAGTGAGTGTGTTAATATTAATCTGTGTTCTCTGTCAGTGTGTTAATATTACTGAGGACAGAGGGGGTGTTTTACACTTCACCGGGTGTATCTGACTGTCGGTCATGATGTACACAGTGTGTCAATGAGTGTGTTAATATTAATCTGTGTTCTCTGTCAGTGTGTTAATATTACTGAGGACAGTGGGGGTGTTTTACACTTCACAGGGTGTATCTGACTGTGGGTCATGATATACACAGTGTGTCAGTGAGTGTGTTAATATTAATCTGTGTTCTCTGTCAGTGTGTTAATATTACTGAGGACAGTGGGGGTGTTTTACACTTCACAGGGTTTAACTGACTGTGGGTCATGTTATACACAGTGTGTCAGTGAGTGTGTTAATATTAATCTGTGTTCTCTGTCAGTGTGTTAATATTACTGTGGACAGTGGGGGTGTTTTACACTTCACAGGGTGTATCTGACTGTGGGTCATGATATACACAGTGTGTCAGTGAGTGTGTTAATATTAATCTGTGTTCTCTGTCAGTGTGTTAATATTCCTGAGGACAGTGGGGGTGTTTTACACTTCACAGGGTTTATCTGACTGTGGGTCATGATATACACAGTGTGTCAGTGAGTGTGTTAATATTAATGTGTGTTCTCTGTCAGTGTGTTAATATTACTGAGGACAGTGGGGGTGTTTTACACTTCACAGGGTTTATCTGACTGTGGGTCATGATATACACAGTGTGTCAGTGAGTGTGTTAATATTAATCTGTGTTCTCTGTCAGTGTGTTAATATTCCTGAGGACAGTGGGGGTGTTTTACACTTCACAGGGTTTATCTGACTGTGGGTCATGATATACACAGTGTGTCAGTGAGTGTGTTAATATTAATCTGTGTTCTCTGTCAGTGTGTTAATATTCCTGAGGACAGTGGGGGTGTTTTACACTTCACAGGGTGTATCAGACTGTGGGTCATGATATACACAGTGTGTCAGTGAGTGTGTTAATATTAATCTGTGTTCTCTGTCAGTGTGTTAATATTGCTAAGGACAGTGGGGGTGTTTTACACTTCACAGGGTGTATCTGGCTGTGGGTCATGATGTACACAGTGTGTCAGTGAGTGTGTTAATATTAATCTGTGTTCTCTGTCAGTGTGTTAATATTACTGAGGACAGTGGGGGTGTTTTACACTTCACAGGGTTTATCTGACTGTGGGTGATGATATACACAGTGTGTCAGTGAGTGTGTTAATATTAATCTGTGTTCTCTGTCAGTGTGTTAATATTCCTGAGGACAGTGGGGGTGTTTTACACTTCACAGGGTGTATCTGACTGTGGGTCATGATATACACAGTGTGGCAGTGAGTGTGTTAATATTAATCTGTGTTCTCTGTCAGTGTGGTAATATTACTGAGGACAGTGGGGATGTTTTACACTTCACAGGGTGTATCTGACTGTGGGTCATGATATACACAGTGTGTCAGTGAGTGTGTTAATATTAATCTGTGTTCTCTGTCAGTGTGTTAATATTACTGAGGACAGTGGGGGTGTTTTACACTTCACAGGGTGTATCTGACTGTGACTCATGATATACACAGTGTGTCAGTGAGTGTGTTAATATTAATCTGTGTTCTCTGTCAGTGTGTTAATATTCCTGAGGACAGTGGGGGTGTTTTACACTTCACAGGGTGTATCTGACTGTGGGTCATGATATACACAGTGTGTCAGTGAGTGTGTTAATATTAATCTGTGTTCTCTGTCAGTGTGTTAATATTACTGAGGACAGTGGGGGTGTTTTACACATCACAGGGTGTATCTGACTGTGGGTCATGATATACACAGTGTGTCAGTGAGTGTGTTAATATTAATCTGTGTTCTCTGTCAGTGTGTTAATATTCCTGAGGACAGTGGGGGTGTTTTACACTTCACAGGGTTTATCTGACTGTGGGTCATGATGTACACAGTGTGTCAGTGAGTGTGTTAATATTAATCTGTGTTCTCTGTCAGTGTGTTAATATTACTGAGGACTGTGGGGGTGTTCTGCACTTGACAGGGTGTATCTGACTGTGGGTCATGATATACACAGTGTGTCAGTGAGTGTGTTAATATTAATCTGTGTTCTCTGTCAGTGTGTTAATATTACTGAGGACAGTGGGGATGTCTTACACTTCACAGGGTGCATCTGACTGTGGGTCATGATGTACACAGTGTGTCAGTGAGTGTGTTAATATTAATCTGTGTTCTCTGTCAGTGTGTTAATATTACTGAGGACAGTGGGGGTGTTTTACACTTCACAGGGTGTATCTGACTGTGGGTCATGATATACACAGTGTGTCAGTGAGTGTGTTAATATTAATCTGTGTTCTCTGTCAGTGTGTTAATATTACTGAGGACAGTGGGGGTGTTTTACACTTCACAGGGTGTATCTGACTGTGGGTCATGATATACACAGTGTGTCAGTGAGTGTGTTAATATTAATCTGTGTTCTCTGTCAGTGTGTTAATATTACTGAGGACAGTGGGGGTGTTTTACACTTCACAGGGTGTATCTGACTGTGGGTCATGATATACACAGTGTGTCAGTGAGTGTGTTAATATTAATCTGTGTTCTCTGTCAGTGTGTTAATATTACTGAGGACAGTGGGGGTGTTTTACACTTCACAGGGTGTATCTGACTGTGGGTCATGATATACACAGTGTGTCAGTGAGTGTGTTAATATTAATCTGTGTTCTCTGTCAGTGTGTTAATATTACTGAGGACAGTGGGGGTGTTTTACACTTCACAGGATGTATCTGACTGTGGGTCATGATATACACAGTGTGTCAGTGAGTGTGTTAATATTAATCTGTGTTCTCTGTCAGTGTGTTAATATTACTGAGGACAGTGGGGGTGTTTTACACTTCACAGGGTGTATCTGACTGTGGGTCATGATATACACAGTGTGTCAGTGAGTGTGTTAATATTAATCTGTGTTCTCTGTCAGTGTGTTAATATTACTGAGGACAGTGGGGGTGTTTTACACTTCACAGGGTGTATCTGACTGTGGGTCATGATATACACAGTGTGTCAGTGAGTGTGTTAATATTAATCTGTGTTCTCTGTCAGTGTGTTAATATTACTGAGGACAGTGGGGGTGTTTTACACTTCACAGGGTGTATCTGACTGTGGGTCATGATATACACAGTGTGTCAGTGAGTGTGTTAATATTAATCTGTGTTCTCTGTCAGTGTGTTAATATTACTGAGGACACTGGGGGTGTTTTACACTTCACAGGGTGTATCTGACTGTGGGTCATGATATACACAGTGTGTCAGTGAGTGTGTTAATATTAATCTGTGTTCTCTGTCAGTGTGTTAATATTACTGAGGACAGTGGGGGTGTTTTACACTTCACAGGATGTATCTGACTGTGGGTCATGATATACACAGTGTGTCAGTGAGTGTGTTAATATTAATCTGTGTTCTCTGTCAGTGTGTTAATATAACTGAGGACAGTGGGGGTGTTTTACACTTCACAGGGTGTATCTGACTGTGGGTCATGATATACACAGTGTGTCAGTGAGTGTGTTAATATTAATCTGTGTTCTCTGTCAGTGTGTTAATATTCCTGAGGACAGTGGGGGTGTTTTACACTTCACAGGGTGTATCTGACTGTGGGTCATGATATACACAGTGTGTCAGTGAGTCTGTTAATATTTATCTGTGTTCTCTGTCAGTGTGTTAATATTGCTGAGGACAGTGGGGGTATTTTACACTTCACAGGGTTTATCTGACTGTGGGTCGTGATGTTCACAGTGTGTCAGTGAGTGTGTTAATATTAATCTATGTTCTCTGTCAGTGTTTTAATCTTCCTGAGGACAGTGGGGGTGTTTTACACTTCACAGGGTGTATCTGACTGTGAGTCATGATGTACACAGTGTGTCAGTGAGTGTGTTAATATTAATCTGTGTTCTCTGTCAGTGTGTTAATATTACTGAGGACAGTGGGGGTGTTTTACACTTCACAGGGTTTATCTGACTGTGGGTCATGATATACACAGTGTGTCAGTGAGTGTGTTAATATTAATCTGTGTTCTCTGTCAGTGTGCTAATATTACTGAGGACAGTGGGGGTGTTTTACACTTCACAGGGTGTATCTGACTGTGGGTCATGATATACAAAGTGTGTCAGTGAGTGTGTTAATATTAATCTGTGTTCTCTGTCAGTGTGTTAATATTACTGAGGACAATGGGGGTGTTTTACACTTCACAGGGTGTATCTGACTGTGGGTCATGATGTACACAGTGTGTCAGTGAGTGTGTTAATATTAATCTGTGTTCTCTGTCAGTGTGTTAATATTACTGAGGACAGTGGGGATGTCTTACACTTCACAGGGTGCATCTGACTGTGGGTCATGATGTACACAGTGTGTCAGTGAGTGTGTTAATATTAATCTGTGTTCTCTGTCAGTGTGTTAATATTACTGAGGACAGTGGGGATGTCTTACACTTCACAGGGTGTATCTGACTGTGGGTCATGATATACACAGTGTGTCAGTGAGTGTGTTAATATTAATCTGTGTTCTCTGTCAGTGTTTTAATATTACTGAGGACAGTGGGAATATTTTACACTTCACAGGGTGTATCTGACTGTGGGTCATGATATACACAGTGTGTCAGTGAGTGTGTTAATATTAATCTGTGTTCTCTTTCAGTGTGTTAATATTACCGAGGACAGTGGGGTGTTTTAGACTTCACAGGGTGTATCTGACTGTGGGTCATGATGTACACAGTGTGTCAGTGAGTGTGTTAATATTAATCTGTGTTCTCTGTCAGTGTGTTAATATTACCGAGGACAGTGGGGTGTTTTACACTTCACAGGGTGTATCTGACTGTGGGTCATGATATACACAGTGTGTCAGTGAGTGTGTTAATATTAATCTGTGTTCTCTGTCAGTGTGTTAATATTGCTGAGGACAGTGGGAATGTTTTACACTTCACAGGGTGTATCTGACTGTGGGTCATGATATACACAGTGTGTCAGTGAATGTGTTAATATTAATCTGTGTTCTCTGTCAGTGTGATAATATTGCTGACGACAGTGGGGGTGTTTTACACTTCACAGGATTTATCTGACTGTGGGTCATGATATACACAGTATGTCAGTGAGTGTGTTAATATTAATCTGTGTTCTCTGTCAGTGTGTTAATATTCCTGAGGACAGTGGGGGTGTTTTACACTTCACAGGGTGTATCTGACTGTGGGTCATGATGTACACAGTGTGTCAGTGAGTGTGTTAATATTAATCTGTGTTCTCTGTCAGTGTGTTAATATTACTGAGGACAGTGGGGATGTCTTACACTTCACAGGGTGCATCTGACTGTGGGTCATGATGTACACAGTGTGTCAGTGAGTGTGTTAATATTAATCTGTGTTCTCTGTCAGTGTGTTAATATTACTGAGGACAGTGGGGGTGTTTTACACTTCACAGGGTGTATCTGACTGTGGGTCATGATATACACAGTGTGTCAGTGAGTGTGTTAATATTAATCTGTGTTCTCTGTCAGTGTGTTAATATTACTGAGGACAGTGGGGGTGTTTTACACTTCACAGGGTGTATCTGACTGTGGGTCATGATATACACAGTGTGTCAGTGAGTGTGTTAATATTAATCTGTGTTCTCTGTCAGTGTGTTAATATTACTGAGGACAGTGGGGGTGTTTTACACTTCACAGGGTGTATCTGACTGTGGGTCATGATATACACAGTGTGTCAGTGAGTGTGTTAATATTAATCTGTGTTCTCTGTCAGTGTGTTAATATTACTGAGGACAGTGGGGGTGTTTTACACTTCACAGGGTGTATCTGACTGTGGGTCATGATATACACAGTGTGTCAGTGAGTGTGTTAATATTAATCTGTGTTCTCTGTCAGTGTGTTAATATTACTGAGGACAGTGGGGGTGTTTTACACTTCACAGGATGTATCTGACTGTGGGTCATGATATACACAGTGTGTCAGTGAGTGTGTTAATATTAATCTGTGTTCTCTGTCAGTGTGTTAATATTACTGAGGACAGTGGGGGTGTTTTACACTTCACAGGGTGTATCTGACTGTGGGTCATGATATACACAGTGTGTCAGTGAGTGTGTTAATATTAATCTGTGTTCTCTGTCAGTGTGTTAATATTACTGAGGACAGTGGGGGTGTTTTACACTTCACAGGGTGTATCTGACTGTGGGTCATGATATACACAGTGTGTCAGTGAGTGTGTTAATATTAATCTGTGTTCTCTGTCAGTGTGTTAATATTACTGAGGACAGTGGGGGTGTTTTACACTTCACAGGGTGTATCTGACTGTGGGTCATGATATACACAGTGTGTCAGTGAGTGTGTTAATATTAATCTGTGTTCTCTGTCAGTGTGTTAATATTACTGAGGACAGTGGGGGTGTTTTACACTTCACAGGGTGTATCTGACTGTGGGTCATGATATACACAGTGTGTCAGTGAGTGTGTTAATATTAATCTGTGTTCTCTGTCAGTGTGTTAATATTACTGAGGACAGTGGGGGTGTTTTACACTTCACAGGATGTATCTGACTGTGGGTCATGATATACACAGTGTGTCAGTGAGTGTGTTAATATTAATCTGTGTTCTCTGTCAGTGTGTTAATATAACTGAGGACAGTGGGGGTGTTTTACACTTCACAGGGTGTATCTGACTGTGGGTCATGATATACACAGTGTGTCAGTGAGTGTGTTAATATTAATCTGTGTTCTCTGTCAGTGTGTTAATATTCCTGAGGACAGTGGGGGTGTTTTACACTTCACAGGGTGTATCTGACTGTGGGTCATGATATACACAGTGTGTCAGTGAGTCTGTTAATATTTATCTGTGTTCTCTGTCAGTGTGTTAATATTGCTGAGGACAGTGGGGGTATTTTACACTTCACAGGGTTTATCTGACTGTGGGTCGTGATGTTCACAGTGTGTCAGTGAGTGTGTTAATATTAATCTATGTTCTCTGTCAGTGTTTTAATCTTCCTGAGGACAGTGGGGGTGTTTTACACTTCACAGGGTGTATCTGACTGTGAGTCATGATGTACACAGTGTGTCAGTGAGTGTGTTAATATTAATCTGTGTTCTCTGTCAGTGTGTTAATATTACTGAGGACAGTGGGGGTGTTTTACACTTCACAGGGTTTATCTGACTGTGGGTCATGATATACACAGTGTGTCAGTGAGTGTGTTAATATTAATCTGTGCTCTCTGTCAGTGTGCTAATATTACTGAGGACAGTGGGGGTGTTTTACACTTCACAGGGTGTATCTGACTGTGGGTCATGATATACAAAGTGTGTCAGTGAGTGTGTTAATATTAATCTGTGTTCTCTGTCAGTGTGTTAATATTACTGAGGACAATATGGGTGTTTTACACTTCACAGGGTGTATCTGACTGTGGGTCATGATATACACAGTGTGTCAGTGAGTGTGTTAATATTAATCTGTGTTCTCTGTCAGTGTGTTAATATTCCTGAGGACAGTGGGGGTGTTTTACACTTCACAGGGTATATCTGACTGTGGGTCATGATATACACAGTGTGTCAGTGAGTGTGTTAATATTAATCTGTGTTCTCTGTCAGTGTGTTAATATTCCTGAGGACAGTGGGGGTGTTTTACACTTCACAGGGTGTATCTGACTGTGGGTCATGATATACACAGTGTGTCAGTGAGTGTGTTAATATTAATCTGTGTTCTCTGTCAGTGTTTTAATATTACTGAGGACAGTGGGAATGTTTTACACTTCACAGGGTGTATCGGACTGTGGGTCATGATATACACAGTGTGTCAGTGAGTGTGTTAATATTAATCTGTGTTCTCTTTCAGTGTGTTAATATTACCGAGGACAGTGGGGTGTTTTACACTTCACAGGGTGTATCTGACTGTGGGTCATGATGTACACAGTGTGTCAGTGAGTGTGTTAATATTAATCTGTGTTCTCTGTCAGTGTGTTAATATTACCGAGGACAGTGGGGTGTTTTACACTTCACAGGGTGTATCTGACTGTGGGTCATGATATACACAGTGTGTCAGTGAGTGTGTTAATATTAATCTGTGTTCTCTGTCAGTGTGTTAATATTGCTGAGGACAGTGGGAATGTTTTACACTTCACAGGGTGTATCTGACTGTGGGTCATGATATACACAGTGTGTCAGTGAATGTGTTAATATTAATCTGTGTTCTCTGTCAGTGTGATAATATTGCTGACGACAGTGGGGGTGTTTTACACTTCACAGGATTTATCTGACTGTGGGTCATGATATACACAGTGTGTCAGTGAGTGTGTTAATATTAATCTGTGTTCTCTGTCAGTGTGTTAATATTCCTGAGGACAGTGGGGGTGTTTTACACTTCACAGGGTGTATCTGACTGTGGGTCATGATATACACAGTGTGTCAGTGAGTGTGTTAATATTAATCTGTGTTCTCTGTCAGTGTGTTAATATTACTGAGGACAGTGGGGGTGTTTTACACTTCACAGGGTGTATCTGACTGTGGGTCATGATATACACAGTGTGTCAGTGAGTGTGTTAATATTAATCTGTGTTCTCTGTCAGTGTGTTAATATTACTGAGGACAGTGGGGGTGTTTTACACTTCACAGGGTGTATCTGACTGTGGGTCATGATATACACAGTGTGTCAGTGAGTGTGTTAATATTAATCTGTGTTCTCTGTCAGTGTGTTAATATTACTGAGGACAGTGGGGGTGTTTTACACTTCACAGGGTGTATCTGACTGTGGGTCATGATATACACAGTGTGTCAGTGAGAGTGTTAATATTAATCTGTGTTCTCTGTCAGTGTGTTAATATTACTGAGGACAGTGGGGGTGTTTTACACTTCACAGGGTGTATCTGGCTGTGAGTCATGATATACACAGTGTGTCAGTGAGTGTGTTAATATTAATCTGTGTTCTCTGTCAGTGTGTTAATATTACTGAGGACAGTGGGGGTGTTTTACACTTCACAGGGTGTATCTGACTGTGGGTCATGATGTACACAGTGTGTCAGTGAGTGTGTTAATATTAATCTGTGTTCTCTGTCAGTGTGTTAATATTACTGAGGACAGTGGGGGTGTTTTACACTTCACAGGGTGTATCTGACTGTGGGTCATGATATACACAGTGTGTCAGTGAGTGTGTTAATATTAATCTGTGTTCTCTGTCAGTGTGTTAATATTCCTGAGGACAGTGGGGGTGTTTTACACTTCACAGGGTGTATCTGACTGTGGGTCATGATGTACACAGTGTGTCAGTGAGTGTGTTAATATTAATCTGTGTTCTCTGTCAGTGTGTTAATATTGCTGAGGACAGTGGGGGTGTTTTACACTTCACAGGGTGTATCTGACTGTGGGTCATGATGTACACAGTGTGTCAGTGAGTGTGTTAATATTAATCTGTGTTCTCTGTCAGTGTGTTAATATTACTGAGGACAGTGGGGGTGTTTTACACTTCACAGGGTGTATCTGACTGAGGGTCATGATATACACAGTGTGTCAGTGAGTGTGTTAATATTAATCTGTGTTCTCTGTCAGTGTGTTAATATTCCTGAGGACAGTGGGGGTGTTTTACACTTCACAGGATGTATCTGACTGTGGGTCATGATATACACAGTGTATCAGTGAGAGTGTTAATATTAATCTGTGTTCTCTGTCAGTGTGTTAATATTACTGAGGACAGTGGGGGTGTTTTACGCTTCACAGGGTGTATCTGGCTGTGAGTCATGATATACACAGTGTGTCAGTGAGTGTGTTAATATTAATCTGTGTTCTCTGTCAGTGTGTTAATATTACTGATGACAGTGGGGGTGTTTTACACTTCACAGGGTGTATCTGACTGTGGGTCATGATATGCACAGTGTGTCAGTGAGTGTGTTAATATTAATCTGTGTTCTCTGTCAGTGTGATAATATTGCTGACGACAGTGGGGGTGTTTTACACTTCACAGGGTGTATCTGACTGTGGGTCATGATATACACAGTGTGTCAGTGAGTGTGTTAATATTAATCTGTGTTCTCTGTCAGTGTGTTAATATTACTGAGGACAGTGGGGGTGTTTTACACTTTACAGGGTGTATCTGACTGTGAGTCATGATATACACAGTGTGTCAGTGAGTGTGTTAATATTAATCTGTGTTATCTGTCAGTGTGTTAATATTACTGAGGACAGTGGGGGTGTTTTACACTTCACAGGGTTTATCTGACTGTGGGTCATGATATACACAGTGTGTCAGTGAGTGTGTTAATATTAATCTGTGTTCTCTGTCAGTGTGTTAATATTCCTGAGGACAGTGGGGGTGTTTTACACTTCACAGGGTGTATCTGACTGTGGGTCATGATATACACAGTGTGTCAGTGAGTGTGTTAATATTAATCTGTGTTCTCTGTCAGTGTGTTAATATTACTGAGGACAGTGGGGGTGTTTTACACTTCACAGGGTGTATCTGACTGTGGGTCATGATATACACAGTGTGTCAGTGAGTGTGTTAATATTAATCTGTGTTCTCTGTCAGTGTGTTAATATTACTGAGGACAGTGGGGGTGTTTTACACTTCACAGGGTGTATCTGACTGTGGGTCATGATGTACACAGTGTGTCAGTGAGTGTGTTAATATTAATCTGTGTTCTCTGTCAGTGTGTTAATATTACTGAGGACAGTGGGGGTGTTTTACACTTCACAGGGTGTATCTGACTGTGGGTCATGATATACACAGTGTGTCAGTGAGTGTGTTAATATTAATCTGTGTACTCTGTCAGTGTGTTAATATTCCTGAGGACAGTGGGGGTGTTTTACACTTCACAGGGTGTATCTGACTGTGGGTCATGATGTACACAGTGTGTCAGTGAGTGTGTTAATATTAATCTGTGTTCTCTGTCAGTGTGTTAATATTGCTGAGGACAGTGGGGGTGTTTTACACTTCACAGGGTGTATCTGACTGTGGGTCATGATGTACACAGTGTGTCAGTGAGTGTGTTAATATTAATCTGTGTTCTCTGTCAGTGTGTTAATATTACTGAGGACAGTGGGGGTGTTTTACACTTCACAGGGTGTATCTGACTGAGGGTCATGATATACACAGTGTGTCAGTGAGTGTGTTAATATTAATCTGTGTTCTCTGTCAGTGTGTTAATATTCCTGAGGACAGTGGGGGTGTTTTACACTTCACAGGATGTATCTGACTGTGGGTCATGATATACACAGTGTATCAGTGAGAGTGTTAATATTAATCTGTGTTCTCTGTCAGTGTGTTAATATTACTGAGGACAGTGGGGGTGTTTTACACTTCACAGGGTGTATCTGGCTGTGAGTCATGATATACACAGTGTGTCAGTGAGTGTGTTAATATTAATCTGTGTTCTCTGTCAGTGTGTTAATATTACTGATGACAGTGGGGGTGTTTTACACTTCACAGGGTGTATCTGACTGTGGGTCATGATATGCACAGTGTGTCAGTGAGTGTGTTAATATTAATCTGTGTTCTCTGTCAGTGTGATAATATTGCTGACGACAGTGGGGGTGTTTTACACTTCACAGGGTGTATCTGACTGTGGGTCATGATATACACAGTGTGTCAGTGAGTGTGTTAATATTAATCTGTGTTCTCTGTCAGTGTGTTAATATTACTGAGGACAGTGGGGGTGTTTTACACTTTACAGGGTGTATCTGACTGTGAGTCATGATATACACAGTGTGTCAGTGAGTGTGTTAATATTAATCTGTGTTCTCTGTCAGTGTGTTAATATTACTGAGGACAGTGGGGGTGTTTTACACTTCACAGGGTTTATCTGACTGTGGGTCATGATATACACAGTGTGTCAGTGAGTGTGTTAATATTAATCTGTGTTCTCTGTCAGTGTGTTAATATTCCTGAGGACAGTGGGGGTGTTTTACACTTCACAGGGTGTATCTGACTGTGGGTCATGATATACACAGTGTGTCAGTGAGTGTGTTAATATTAATCTGTGTTCTCTGTCAGTGTGTTAATATTACTGAGGACAGTGGGGGTGTTTTACACTTCACAGGGTGTATCTGACTGTGGGTCATGATATACACAGTGTGTCAGTGAGTGTGTTAATATTAATCTGTGTTCTCTGTCAGTGTGTTAATATTACTGAGGACAGTGGGGGTGTTTTACACTTCACAGGGTGTATCTGACTGTGGGTCATGATGTACACAGTGTGTCAGTGAGTGTGTTAATATTAATCTGTGTTCTCTGTCAGTGTGTTAATATTACTGATGACAGTGGGGGTGTTTTACACTTCACAGGGTGTATCTGACTGTGGGTCATGATATGCACAGTGTGTCAGTGAGTGTGTTAATATTAATCTGTGTTCTCTGTCAGTGTGATAATATTGCTGACGACAGTGGGGGTGTTTTACACTTCACAGGGTGTATCTGACTGTGGGTCATGATATACACAGTGTGTCAGTGAGTGTGTTAATATTAATCTGTGTTCTCTGTCAGTGTGTTAATATTACTGAGGACAGTGGGGGTGTTTTACACTTTACAGGGTGTATCTGACTGTGAGTCATGATATACACAGTGTGTCAGTGAGTGTGTTAATATTAATCTGTGTTCTCTGTCAGTGTGTTAATATTACTGAGGACAGTGGGGGTGTTTTACACTTCACAGGGTTTATCTGACTGTGGGTCATGATATACACAGTGTGTCAGTGAGTGTGTTAATATTAATCTGTGTTCTCTGTCAGTGTGTTAATATTCCTGAGGACAGTGGGGGTGTTTTACACTTCACAGGGTGTATCTGACTGTGGGTCATGATATACACAGTGTGTCAGTGAGTGTGTTAATATTAATCTGTGTTCTCTGTCAGTGTGTTAATATTACTGAGGACAGTGGGGGTGTTTTACACTTCACAGGGTGTATCTGACTGTGGGTCATGATATACACAGTGTGTCAGTGAGTGTGTTAATATTAATCTGTGTTCTCTGTCAGTGTGTTAATATTACTGAGGACAGTGGGGGTGTTTTACACTTCACAGGGTGTATCTGACTGTGGGTCATGATGTACACAGTGTGTCAGTGAGTGTGTTAATATTAATCTGTGTTCTCTGTCAGTGTGTTAATATTACTGAGGACAGTGGGGGTGTTTTACACTTCACAGGGTGTATCTGACTGTGGGTCATGATATACACAGTGTGTCAGTGAGTGTGTTAATATTAATCTGTGTTCTCTGTCAGTGTGTTAATATTACTGAGGACAGAGGGGGTGTTTTACACTTCACAGGGTGTATCTGACTGTGGGTCATGATGTACATAGTGTGTCAGTGAGTGTGTTAATATTAATCTGTGTTCTCTGTCAGTGTGTTAATATTACTGAGGACAGTGGGGGTGTTTTACACTTCACAGGGTGTATCTGACTGTGGGTCATGATGTACACAGTGTGTCAGTGAGTGTGTTAATATTAATCTGTGTTCTCTGTCAGTTTGTTAATATTACTGATGACAGTGGGGGTGTTTTACACTTCACAGGGTGTATCTGACTGTGGGTCATGATATGCACAGTGTGTCAGTGAGTGTGTTAATATTAATCTGTGTTCTCTGTCAGTGTGATAATATTGCTGACGACAGTGGGGGTGTTTTACACTTCACAGGGTGTATCTGACTGTGGGTCATGATATACACAGTGTGTCAGTGAGTGTGTTAATATTAATCTGTGTTCTCTGTCAGTGTGTTAATATTACTGAGGACAGTGGGGGTGTTTTACACTTTACAGGGTGTATCTGACTGTGAGTCATGATATACACAGTGTGTCAGTGAGTGTGTTAATATTAATCTGTGTTCTCTGTCAGTGTGTTAATATTACTGAGGACAGTGGGGGTGTTTTACACTTCACAGGGTTTATCTGACTGTGAACAACTCCATAACATCATTAGCAGCGTCCCCAACACCGAACACCTATTCCTGCTGGGGGACTTTAATGCCAGGGTTGGGGCCGACCATGACTCATGGCCCTCCTGCCTTGGGCGCTATGGCGTTGGAAGGATGAATGAGAACGGGCAGAGACTACTTGAGTTGTGTACCTATCATAACCTCTGCATCACCAACTCGTTCTTTCACACTAAACCCTGTCACCAGGTTTCATGGAGGCACCCAAGATCACGTCGTTGGCACCAGCTAGACCTCATTGTCACAAGGCGAGCCGCCTTAAACAGTGTTCAAATCACACGCAGCTTCCACAGTGCGGACTGCGACACCGACCACTCCCTGGTGTGCAGCAAGGTTAGACTCAGACCAAAGAAGTTGCATCATTCCAAGCAGAAGGGCCACCCGCGCATCAACACGAGCAGAATTTCTCACCCACAGCTGTTACAAAAATTTCTAAATTCACTTGTAACAGCCCTTCAAAACACTCCCACAGGGGATGCTGAGACCAAGTGGGCCCACATCAGAGACGCCATCTATGAGTCAGCTTTGACCACCTACGGCAAAAGTGCGAAGAGAAATGCAGACTGGTTTCAATCTCATAATGAAGAGCTGGAACCTGTCATAGCCGCTAAGCGCATTGCACTTTTGAACTACAAGAAAGCCCCCAGCGATTTAACATCCGCAGCACTTAAAGCAGCCAGAAGTACTGCACAAAGAACAGCTAGGCGTTGCGCAAACGACTACTGGCAACACCTATGCAGTCATATTCAGCTGGCCTCAGACACCGGAAACATCAGAGGAATGTATGATGGCATGAAGAGAGCTCTTGGGCCAACCATCAAGAAGATCACCCCCCTCAAATCTAAATCGGGGGACATAATCACTGACCAACGCAAACAGATGGACCGCTGGGTTGAGCACTACCTAGAACTGTACTCCAGGGAGAATGCTGTCACTGAGACTGCCCTCAATGCAGCCCAGCCTCTACCAGTCATGGATGAGCTGGACATACAGCCAACCAAATCGGAACTCAGTGATGCCATTGATTCCCTAGCCAGCGGAAAAGCCCCTGGGAAGGACAGCATTACCCCTGAAATAATCAAGAGTGCCAAGCCTGCTATACTCTCAGCACTACATGAACTGCTATGCCTGTGCTGGGACGAGGGAGCAGTACCCCAGGACATGCGCGATGCCAACATCATCACCCTCTATAAAAACAAAGGTGACCGCGGTGACTGCAACAACTACCGTGGAATCTCCCTGCTCAGCATAGTGGGGAAAGTCTTTGCTCGAGTCGCTCTGAACAGGCTCCAGAAGCTGGCCGAGCGCGTCTACCCTGAGGCACAGTGTGGCTTTCGTGCAGAGAGATCGACTATTGACATGCTGTTCTCCCTTCGTCAGATACAGGAGAAATGCCGTGAACAACAGATGCCCCTCTACATTGCTTTCATTGATCTCACCAAAGCCTTTGACCTCGTCAGCAGACGTGGTCTCTTCAGACTACTAGAAAAGATCGGATGTCCACCAAAGCTACTAAGTATCATCACCTCATTCCATGACAATATGAAAGGCACAATTCAACATGGTGGCTCCTCATCAGAGCCCTTTCCTATCCTGAGTGGTGTGAAACAGGGCTGTGTTCTCGCACCCACACTTTTTGGGATTTTCTTCTCCCTGCTGCTTTCACATGCGTTCAAATCCTCTGAAGAAGGAATTTTCCTCCACACAAGATCAGGGGGCAGGTTGTTCAACCTTGCCCGTCTAAGAGCGAAGTCCAAAGTACGGAAAGTCCTCATCAGAGAACTCCTCTTTGCTGACGATGCTGCTTTAACATCTCACACTGAAGAATGCCTGCAGAGTCTCATCGACAGGTTTGCGTCTGCCTGCAATGAATTTGGCCTAACCATCAGCCTCAAGAAAACGAACATCATGGGGCAGGATGTCAGAAATGCTCCATCCATCAATATTGGCGACCACGCTCTGGAAGTGGTTCAAGAGTTCACCTACCTAGGCTCAACTATCACCAGTAACCTGTCTCTAGATGCAGAAATCAACAAGCGCATGGGTAAGGCTTCCACTGCTATGTTCAGACTGGCCAAGAGAGTGTGGGAAAATGGCGCACTGACACGGAACACAAAAGTCCGAGTGTATCAGGCCTGTGTCCTCAGTACCTTGCTCTACGGCAGCGAGGCCTGGACAACGTATGCCAGCCAAGAGCGACGTCTCAATTCATTCCATCTTCGCTGCCTTCGGAGAATACTTGGCATCAGGTGGCAGGACTATATCTCCAACACAGAAGTCCTTGAAGCGGCCAACATCCCCAGCTTATACACACTACTGAGTCAGCGGCGCTTGAGATGGCTTGGCCATGTGAGCCGCATGGAAGATGGCAGGATCCCCAAAGACACATTGTACAGCGAGCTCGCCACTGGTATCAGACCCACCGGCCGTCCATGTCTCCGTTATAAAGACGTCTGCAAACGCGACATGAAATCGTGTGACATTGATCACAAGTCGTGGGAGTCAGTTGCCAGCATTCGCCAGAGCTGGCGGGCAGCCATAAAGACAGGGCTAAATTGTGGCGAGTCGAAGAGACTTAGTAGTTGGCAGGAAAAAAGACAGAGGCGCAAGGGGAGAGCCAACTGTGCAACAGCCCCAACAAACAAATTTCTCTGCAGCACCTGTGGAAGAGCCTGTCACTCCAGAATTGGTCTTTATAGCCACTCCAGGCGCTGCTTCACAAACCACTGACCACCTCCAGGCGCGTATCCATTGTCTCTCGAGATAAGGAGGCCCAAAAGAAAAGAAGAAAGGGTCATGATATACACAGTGTGTCAGTGAGTGTGTTAATATTAATCTGTGTTCTCTGTCAGTGTGTTAATATTCCTGAGGACAGTGGGGGTGTTTTACACTTCACAGGGTGTATCTGACTGTGGGTCATGATATACACAGTGTGTCAGTGAGTGTGTTAATATTAATCTGTGTTCTCTGTCAGTGTGTTAATATTACTGAGGACAGTGGGGGTGTTTTACACTTCACAGGGTGTATCTGACTGTGGGTCATGATATACACAGTGTGTCAGTGAGTGTGTTAATATTAATCTGTGTTCTCTGTCAGTGTGTTAATATTACTGAGGACAGTGGGGGTGTTTTACACTTCACAGGGTGTATCTGACTGTGGGTCATGATGTACACAGTGTGTCAGTGAGTGTGTTAATATTAATCTGTGTTCTCTGTCAGTGTGTTAATATTACTGAGGACAGTGGGGGTGTTTTACACTTCACAGGGTGTATCTGACTGTGGGTCATGATATACACAGTGTGTCAGTGAGTGTGTTAATATTAATCTGTGTTCTCTGTCAGTGTGTTAATATTACTGAGGACAGAGGGGGTGTTTTACACTTCACAGGGTGTATCTGACTGTGGGTCATGATGTACATAGTGTGTCAGTGAGTGTGTTAATATTAATCTGTGTTCTCTGTCAGTGTGTTAATATTACTGAGGACAGTGGGGGTGTTTTACACTTCACAGGGTGTATCTGACTGTGGGTCATGATATGCACAGTGTGTCAGTGAGTGTGTTAATATTATTCTGTGTTCTCTGTCAGTGTGTTAATATTACTGAGGACAGTGGGGGTGTTTTACACTTCACAGGGTGTATCTGACAGTGGGTCATGATATACACAGTGTGTCAGTGAGTGTGTTAATATTAATCTGTGTTCTCTGTCAGTGTGTTAATATTCCTGAGGACAGTGGGGGTGTTTTACACTTCACAGGGGGTATCTGACTGTGGGTCATGATATACACAGTGTGTCAATGAGTGTGTTAATATTAATCTGTGTTCTCTGTCAGTGTGTTAATATTACTGAGGACAGTGGGGGTGTTTTACACTTCACAGGGTGTATCTGACTGTGGGTCATGATATACACAGTGTGTCAGTGAGTGTGTTAATATTAATCTGTGTTCTCTGTCAGTGTGTTAATGTTCCTGATGACAGTGGGGGTGTTTTACACTTCACAGGGTGTATCTGACTCTGGGTCATGATATACACAGTGTGTCAGTGAGTGTGTTAATATTAATCTGTGTTCTCTGTCAGTGTGTTAATATTACTGAGGACAGTGGGGATGTTTTACACTTCACAGGGTTTATCTGACTGTGGGTCATGATATACACAGTGTGTCAGTGAGTGCGTTAATATTAATCTGTGTTCTCTGTCAGTGTGCTAATATTACTGAGGACAGTGGGGGTGTTTTACACTTCACAGGGTGTATCTGACTGTGGGTCATGATATACAAAGTGTGTCAGAGAGTGTGTTAATATTAATCTGTGTTCTCTGTCAGTGTGTTAATATTACTGAGGACAGTGGGGGTGTTTTACACTTCACAGGGTGTATCTGACTGTGGGTCATGATATACACAGTGTGTCAGTGAGTGTGTTAATATTAATCTGTGTTCTCTGTCAGTGTGTTAATATTCCTGAGGACAGTGGGGGTGTTTTACACTTCACAGGGTGTATCTGACTGTGGGTCATGATATACACAGTGTGTCAGTGAGTGTGTTAATATTAATCTGTGTTCTCTGTCAGTGTGTTAATATTCCTGAGGACAGTGGGGGTGTTTTACACTTCACAGGGTGTATCTGACTGTGGGTCATGATATACACAGTGTGTCAGTGAGTGTGTTAATATTAATCTGTGTTCTCTGTCAGTGTTTTAATATTACTGAGGACAGTGGGGGTGTTTTACACTTCACAGGGTGTATCTGACTGTGGGTCATGATATACACAGTGTGTCAGTGAGTGTGTTAATATTAATCTGTGTTCTCTGTCAGTGTGTTAATATTACTGAGGACAGTGGGGGTGTTTTACACTTCACAGGGTGTATCTGACTGTGGGTCATGATGTACACAGTGTGTCAGTGAGTGTGTTAATATTAATCTGTGTTCTCTGTCAGTGTGTTAATATTACTGAGGACAGTGGGGTGTTTTACACTTCACAGGGTGTATCTGACTGTGGGTCATGATGTACACAGTGTGTCAGTGAGTGTGTAAATATTAATCTGTGTTCTCTGTCATTGTGTTAATATTACCGAGGACAGTGGGGTGTTTTACACTTCACAGGGTGTATCTGACTGTGGGTCATGATATACACAGTGTGTCAGTGAGTGTGTTAATATTAATCTGTGTTCTCTGTCAGTGTGTTAATATTGCTGAGGACAGTGGGAATGTTTTACACTTCACAGGGTGTATCTGACTGTGGGTCATGATATACACAGTGTGTCAGTGAATGTGTTAATATTAATCTGTGTTCTCTGTCAGTGTGATAATATTGCTGTCGACAGTGGGGGTGTTTTACACTTCACAGGATTTATCTGACTGTGGGTCATGATATACACAGTGTGTCAGTGAGTGTGTTAATATTAATCTGTGTTCTCTGTCAGTGTGTTAATATTCCTGAGGACAGTGGGGGTGTTTTACACTTCACAGGGTGTATCTGACTGTGGGTCATGATGTACACAGTGTGTCAGTGAGTGTGTTAATATTAATCTGTGTTCTCTGTCAGTGTGTTAATATTGCTGAGGACTGTGGGGGTGTTTTACACTTCACAGGGTGTATCTGACTGTGGGTCATGATGTACACAGTGTGTCAGTGAGTGTGTTAATATTAATCTGTGTTCTCTGTCAGTGTGTTAATATTACTGAGGACAGTGGGGGTGTTTTACACTTCACAGGGTGTATCTGACTGTGGGTCATGATATGCACAGTGTGTCAGTGAGTGTGTTAATATTAATCTGTGTTCTCTGTCAGTGTGTTAATATTCCTGAGGACAGTGGGGGTGTTTTACACTTCACA